>NC_089491.1:218676599-219308138 GCF_036850765.1 Saccopteryx bilineata | reverse complement strand
CTGCACCAGGCCAACTGTACACGCCATTGTCTCTTCTCTGGGACTGTGTCTTCCCAGGCCAGGCCCTCCACAAAGGCCCTGATGCCAAGTGACCTCCCTCAGCCCAGCCAAGCTTACTGCTGCCGTCCAGTGGCCACTGCCCACCTAGCGCCCCACTGTGCATGTTGGGCTGGCTACAGGACTGAGCTATGAGAGTGCTTTTACCCTCCAGTGACTAAATCTTGACTCACCTGGGCCAGGTGAGGACACGCTGGCAGGGTGTAAATCACCAGGCACAGCATGGCACTGCCCACCCAGGAGGAGTCAGGGTCCTTGTGATAGTCATCCTCACCTGCCTCTACCCCACTCCCTTCTTGGGGGAACTTGATGGTCCTTGGGGTGACAGGAGGGAAGAGAGCATCATTGCTCAGGACAGGAGCTCATGGCACAGTTAACAACACAGACCCTCTTCGAACCAGCAGAAACTGCTCCCTCAAAAAAATGGGGTATGTGGTAGCTGTACCCACAACCTTCTGCCTGGCTGGCCCCTGGGTCCCAGGCAGGGAGAATTAGGGCAAAGTCTCCTGTGTCTAATGAAGAGGAAGCTCGTCACTGTTTCCACACATGCTCCCTTTCTTGGAGGGTAAAATCGAGGCCACCTAGTAGGAGATAGTTTAAAAGTTGTGTTTTCAAAATTAAGCTGCCAAGTGGCTCAATATTTTATTTTTGTATTTATTTTAACTGTTTTCCTACTATAAGCTTTATTGTTTTTTTTTCTTTTTGTATTTCATGCTTCATTTAGCCCTCATCATTTAAAAAAATTTTATTCTCATCCCCCACTCTCTCCCCTTTGGCAATCAACTTTTTCTCTGTATCTATGGGTCTATTTCTGTTTTGTTTTGTTTATTCACTTGTTTTTGTTTGTTTGTTTTTTAGATTTCACATATGAGATCATACAGCATTTGTCTTTCTTGGTCAGGCTTATTTCATTTAGCATAATACCTTCTAGGTTCATCCATGTTATTGCAAATTGTAATATTTTACTCTTTTTTATGACTGAGTAATATTCCATTGTATTGTGTGGGACAAAAGTAGGTTTACAGGTGTTTGTATAGAAAATAATACAATGAATAGTAATACAAGAATAAATTGTATTTTGCATACTCACAACTGTAAACCTACTTTTGCCCTAACCTGTATCTATATACAACATCTTTATTCAATTGTCTATCTATAGATACTTGGTTGCTTCCATATCTTGACTATTGTAAATAATGTTTCAAGGAGCACAGGGATGCATATAACTTTTCAAATTATTATTTGTTTTCTTTAGATAAACACCCAGAAATGGAAATGCTGAATCATACAGTAGCTTTATTTTTAATTTTTTGAGGAAACTCCATACTGCTTTTTATAGTAACTGCACCAATTTATATTTCCACCAATGGTGCATAAGGGTTCCCTTTTCTCCACATCCTCACCAGCACTGTTGTCTCTTGCCTTTTTGATAATAGTCATTCTAACAGGTGTAAGGTGATATCTCATTGTGGTATGGCTCTATATTTTAAACTGCCACACATTTACTCCCAGCCTTGTCTTAGTGGTTAATTCCTATGGTGTCATCATGGTTGTCCCATAATCCACACTTCAATGAAGGCTGTGACATGAGCCATTCCTGATTATGGAATGGGTGCTGGGACCCTGGAGCCTGAGGTCAGGCTGTGGCCATCCATATCTGATGCTGGGGGCCCTAAATATGTCCCAGGACAGAGAGGAGAAGCATATAGCATCATCCACCAGCACTCACAACTCAGACTTTCAACAGAGGACAGTGTGGGAGGGAAGAATAATGTGGAGTAGAGAAGCCTGACAGACACACTTCTGCCAGGGGACCATGGTCAACACAGTGACAGGTCATGTTGATAGCAGGTGCCTAGATAGGATGTGGTGAGCAGGGCGCTGCACCTCAGTGGTCTTCCTTCCAACATCCTCTGTCCCAAGTCCAGTCATCAGAAATGATTATGCTAATCTCGATTAAGGGACATCCTACAGAATGCCTGATCAGCTCTCTGCAAAGCTGTAAAGGTTATCAAGGAAAGTCTGAGAAACTGTCACAGCCCCTACGATATCTAAGGGGATAAGATGACCAAACATCATGTGGTATCCTTGATGAATTCCTAGACAGAAAAAGGACATTATCTAAAAACTAATAATGTCTGAACAATGTGTGGACTTTAGTTAGTACTAACACGTCAGTATTGGTTTAGCTGTGACAAATGTACCGTGCTGATAGAAGATGTCTATAAAGGGGAAACTGGGAGTGTGCCATGTGGAAAATCTCTGTGTTAGCTTTACAACTTCTCTATAAATCTAAAACAGTAATAAAAATAAACTTAATTTTTTTAAAAAAGAAGAAATTACATTAAAGGGGGGAAAACCCAGCCATGATTTTACCTATGACAAGCCCATGAAAATGTGTCATTATTCATTATGGACATGTAAGCTAAAATCCCAGTGAGATGACGTTACGCATCCACCAGGATAGCTAACTGCAAAGAGTAATGTTTGAGGTGTTGCCAAGGAGGTGGAGCAACTAGCCCTGCTGTCCACCATGATGGGGAGATAATGGATATCACTGCTTTGGGAAACAGGCAAACAAGACACGCCTTCTGTGTGGCCCAGCCATACCGTACCTCCTGGTATTTACCCAAGAGAAACAAAGCATAGGTTTATTTGTACTTACCAGAAGTGGGCACTAACCCAGTGTCTATCACTAGGGGGCAGTAGATGTAGTGCATCCACACTGGGGAGACTGTGCTGCAGGGGAAGGAAGGAACTGCTGACCACAGAACATCACGGGAGGAGGGTGTTGAGGTGGTTATATCCAGTCACATGTGACACCCGGCTAACAGGTATACCTGCAAATGACTCCATTTGAATGACATTCTGGGAGGGGCAGATCAGTTGATAGTTGTGGCAAGCAGGTCGACACTGGCCTGAGAACCGGAGACAGCAAGGGGCAGGAAGGAACTTGCATGAGGACGTTCATTTCCGTGATTTTAGTGATCACTTCCGAGGTGCATGCAAATCAACGGTTCACTTGAATTGTGCAGTTTATCTGTGTTCCCAATAAAGCTGCAGGAGAAAACTCAGCAATCCAAGAAATTGGAATTGTGGGTTTTGATAAAATCTGAATTGTCAGTGTTATGGGCAAGGGGACGGGGTAGAGACCCAGAGACCACAGTGCTGCCTCTTGCATTTACCTCAAAGTGTGTTCAAGTTCTGTCTGGATTTTCAAATGCTAAGTGTACTTTGAAGATGCCCAAATCCACAACACAAATAATTTAAACTGTCACACACCAAGCGGAGCTGCGTCATTGGACCTGATTCAGTGCCATCCAATCTTGTCGCACAGCATGCAGCTTGGATAGAATAAGTCATTGTTTTTTAAGAAAAACGTGTCTTCTGAATTCTTTGAACACGAATCACGTTTAAAAAGGAAGCCCATGTGAGAACTGCCATTTCCTTAGCCACCGAGTGGGACCAGCCCACTGGGCAACATGGCAGGAAGGTCCCAGCTGTCCTGGTGGCGGGTAACCAGCTTTGGTCCCCAGGGACCAAATTGGGACAGAAATTTCTAGAGATTTTTTTCCCCTTCGTCATGTCTTTAATTTGTCAAATGGGCCTCCGCTGCTCCGGGTGCCAGGCTCACACAGCTGCCAGGGCTAGACCTGGCACGCGTTCCTAGGAGGCGGCTGGATTTCCATGTGAGACCAGGCCCTGGGCTCCAGCCGCCCCCTCCACCCAGAAACAAGGACCAGGCGTCTCTGAGGATGGCCCTGTGGATTCCCTGTTTCTGCCCAAAGGAACGTGCAGCCTCCCCATGCAACATACTCTGAAAGCTCACGCTTCCTCCTACACCTGAATTTCAGAAGGATGGGTGTACGGGTGCCTCGTAACTTGGCAGACGCCTGTGCTCCAGGCTGTGTAGATGAATTTGAGTTCGTTTGTAGTGAGATGGGTTCTGTTTGGGCTGCCTGACCTTGAGAAAGTGATTCTCTTTGGGCCCTGCCTTCTCCTCCCTGTAGGCGATGGAACATTTAAGGACTCGGGGTGGACTCAGATTTCTACTCTTATGAAGTTGAAAGGGAAGGACACTAATTTTCTGTAATAAACAAGCCTGGACACTCCCCTAACCCTGCAGCTCTGCTTCCGGGGAAAACAAGTCTCTCCTAGAGTGTGTGGAGCTGTCAGAGGTCAGAGGTCAGCCACAAGGCACACACCAAACAGAAAACACCAGGGATGATTCAGCAGAGATGGGATGTTTAACTTGAATTTTGGGGTAAAGTATGTGGTTTTGAGGATGACTCCCAGTCCTGGGACAGGACAGAGCTAAAGGTAAAGAGCTAGAGGAGGCCTGGCCACCAGCAGGCTTGGTGGCCCCACTGGCCAGACTCCCATCATCTTATCTGAGTTGGTGGCTGCACTGTATGGAATCTGGGTTTGTTGGCTCAGCAGCCTTCCCGCATCATTTGGAAACTACCCTCATGTGGCTGGGCGTCCACCATCCGCCAAACAGCCCATGTTAGAGATACCTTTCCCCAGGAGAGTGGCAGCCTGGTCAAGTGAGTCACATTGTCCTCTATGGTAGCACTCTTGCATTCATTCTCTCCCTCTCTCTCTCTCTTTGGGTGTGAAAATTGGGACTAGCAGCTACTTGGACATCATGAGGGAAGCTACTGTGAGGATCAGTCTGATGGGTAGAAGACTGCATAAAAGCTATTTATAGAGATGTGCTGGAAACCTGATCACATCATGCCTGAAGTTAGTTCTATCTGAGATTGTCTAGTTACCAGAGTCAGCATCTATTACCAAGTGCACATTTACCCAGTTTGACTGGAGGGTCTGTCTCTTAGAACTTAGAGGATTCACCTGACACCAGCACACAGAAGCACATTTTCTAGAACTAGAGGGTATGTTGACCTCTCAAGTCATTGAAGTTGATTCTGTATTTGTTCATTTGCACAAAGAATACAATATAATATACTGTGACTGGCCCCACAAGGGGAACATTGCTGTGTGGCAGGTCTTCACAGCAGTAACTCACTTTGCTTCCCAGCAACATTATGAGGCAGGAACTGTCATTATCTCCATCTGCAGAGGAAACAAGCCCAGAGAAGATACTGGACCATGTTCCAGGGTCGCAAGCCAGGAGGGGAGGGCAAGGTGCCACTGAGCCTCCACCGTCAGCCACTGTCATGCAGCACAGGCACAGGTGGTGCCCACCAGGCTGGCTTTCCCTTGTTGGCCTGCTCTTTGAGGTTCTTCTCTAGATTTTCTTTCTTCATAGAATACCACAGGGTGCTTTCAGAACTCCTATAATCCAACTTAGTTCTCTATGCTTATCTGGGTTTCTTTGCTCTGACACTTTAAAGCCACTTGGGATCATTCCACTTGTGTAAACAGGTCCTTTCTCAGTCCAGGGGAAGTAATCCCAGGTATGTCTTTGATTCTTTCATTTAAATTGCTTTTGTGTATCCTTCAAAACTATCTACAGTCCTTGTTTGAGTAGGAACATGTCTTCTCATCCACTGTCACATCCAGGCCATTGGTCACCCAGGTTGATCCAGTTCCCACAGCATCTGGTCCCCTACCTACTGTGTGCTTTGCATTTTAATTTCTCTGGAACGCCCACCTGCACCCAGCCCCTCTTTATCCCTGTCTCTTCTTTCCTCCTGACTTTTTGCCAGGGTTTCATTCAGGCCATATTTTGTCCCTCCTTGCTGGGGATACCCAGCAAGCTTATGTTCTCATATAGCCTACCCTCCTGGGGCAGGCCATCTCTGACTGCTGGGTTGGCTAGGCCTCCGCATGATGCTGCATGGATTTCTCTTCTGCCTCTGTCTTTCCCTGCTTGCTTGTTCCCAGTGTGCAGAAACCAGTAGCTGCCACAGCTAAGGGAAGAGTGTCCTGCCCATGTGTCCTTCCAGCACAATCAGATGAAGAAGGTGAGGTGAGCATTCTGGGACACTTGCCTTGGGGCCCTGTCACAGGCCTGTCTCTGTCCCAGAGCAGTCTTCTTGGCCCTAAACAGTCTGGACGCCGGCCCCACCACCCATAGATGGGTCCTTCCCACCAACAGGCACGGCTCTTGCCATAGTGAGGCAGGAGAGGCCCCAACATTCTCCAGCCCTGCGAGGCCGATGAAGGTTGTGGGGATGGTGACCCGAGCCCAGCTGGAGAAGCTGGGTGGGCCTTTGCATCTCCCCAGACGGGGCCGCTGTGTCCCGTCTATCACAGGTTCTGCCAGCTTGTCTGTGTACTTGTTGTTAGTATGTTAAATTTATCTTTGCCAGAAGGTGCACAGAAATCCTGCTGTGATTTTCTGAAAACAGTGGTAATAGCCACAGTTTTAATTCCATCCTCCAGTTCTCAGTGGCTTCAGACATGAACGCCTCAGTTCCTGTAAACTCCATCCACCTCAAAGCCAAGTCAGCTCCCCATTCTCTCTTCTCTGTGAGTGGGCACACTGGTCATCTCTACCACCCAGGTATCTTTTTGAGAAAGAATGCTGAGGTCTGGGGACGTCACACACGTACCAAGGGTCCAGAGCTGGGTGGTCTCGCCAACGCCAGAACCAGTCTTTGAAGGAAGTCCCCTACTCCACATCAGGGCATCTGGGCAGGAAGCTGGTATCTGAGGACATCGGCTGGAGGTCCACCTTGGGACAGGGTTGCTTGGCACACAGGCTGCTCCTGGAAGGTATCTGTGCATTTCCTGCTGGCATTTCCCAGGCATGGAAACTTGGACCAGGGGCTGCTTGTTGGCAGCTGACGGCACTCAGGACGCTGCTCAGTGCCTTTTGGATAGCCTCGTCCAAGGAGATATCCCAGGGAGTACCTGGCCTTGGTAGAGGTGGAGGGTAGAGAGCAGGAACCTGGACACAGATAGAAGTAGGCCCAGGACTAGGAAAATACTTGGAGCCTCTAGGTCAGTGCACTTGTGGTGGATGAGTTTTATAGTATCGTCTTAATCACACTCTCCTTATGTCATTGGACCCATCATATGTCTTAAGCAGTCATTTCTAAATAAAGAGAACAAAGAAGGACCCCAGTATGCATAGTGGGTCTCAAAGTATGCACTGTCCCAAAAAGAAACACCCATGCAGAGATCCTTGCCCCTTCCCTCCATCCCGCAGACCCTGCAGAGAAGCCATGCTCACCTCTTAGTCTCCTATTTCCCAAATGTATCTACCCAGGGATGCACATTCACTCGTGTATGGGGGCGAGGGCGGTGTTCCGATTTTCAAGCTACACCTAGTGTCAAAGACAAAGTCATGAATTTCCTGCAGGGTTAGAAGTTTGTTCCCAGTATTTTCCGTAAATATGCATAATTGCAGTTAATTAGCTCTTACTGAATGGATTTGGGTTTACTTCTGAGTTTGACAACTGTCTTCACCTCCTACTGACATCCACAGCAGGGAACAGAGCCCCTCCAAGTCACCCCCCCCCAGGAACCCACATGGCCTTCCCCATCGGTGGGTTTTGTCTGTTCCTGACATTGGAGCCTGTTCTCACACGGCCGCCTGGCAGTGCCCCTGGTTTGTCCACTCTCCAGCCTCGGTGATGGGCAACATAAATGAACTGCTGTGCCCACCTTGATGATGGTGTGTTCTGCACCGTGAGAGTTGCCCTCCATCCTCAGGTTGGCGCAGAACCCACCTCATCCTGTCTCACACAGGACCCGTGTCTCCTACAGATCCCTGACTTGTGGACAGCAGGCCTGGCACCTCCACGCATCCTGTTCCCTTCTCCATAAAGTAGGTGAGCAACAGCCCCTTGACCTCTAAGTAGGAAAAGCTTGTTACCCAAGCAGGCTCCAGGCCTGAGCCCCCTCCCACTGGCCCATGGCTCAGGAGTTTGCATGTCAGTCTCCCCAGCACATCCCTCTGCCAGGCTCACCCTGGAGGTGCAGAGAAAACAGGGTACAGTCTGGTCCTGACTCCTGTGATCTGAACACGTGGACTCTTGGTCATGGTGGTAAGCAACAGACGAGATGTTAACTGCCCCTCACCCTGTGTGGAAAATGCCAGCATCACTCAGACATACCTGCCAGGAGCAAGACCCCCATGTCCTGACTCCTGGACCTGATCTCAATGTTCCATGACAGACAAACACCCTAACATCTTACCATGGCAGATGGACACCACAATGTCCCCATGAAGCCCACGGATGCTCTGATGACCTCCTGTGCAGATGGTCCCAACCTCCTGTGCAGATGGACTCCTGGAGAAGTCTTGTTTTGGGTACACTTTGAAGCTGAATCCTTGAAGGAGAGACCCTCCCACGGGAAACGGGTTTTGCATGGCCCCTTCTCTGACACTCACTGGGTCCTGTCCTTTGGGCTGTGCGCTTGCTGGCCAAGAGGAAACCCTGACCACCCTGCTCCCACCGCTAGAATCCCATGCTGGTCAGCCTAAAGCAAAGGGTGGCCTCTCAGCACTTATAGGGGTCTCATCTGCACCCGGGGAGTGACAGCTCTGCAGGGACATTGTTGTGAAATGTGGGTGAGAAAGATGTACAGGTGTGGAAGACAGGGGTACCCTGCCAATGCTGGGTGCTGGATTTGTAGAAATTCTCTGTAGGGCTTTTGTTACCAGGTACAAGCTGATTGATCAGCTTGTCTTTGGCCCTCATCTAGGAATGCATGGGCAGGGCAAAGATGGGCAGTCCAGGATGGGACCCCTCAGGAGAGGGAGGGAATAGGCCCCTCAGCAGGTGGCCAGAAACCTGGCTTTTTTCTGTGACCTCCCACCTTGGTGCATTCTAACGGAGCCTAACAGAGCTGGAGCTGGATGTCCTGCATCCGTCCATTCATCCAACTAGACTGTTGGCCAGTGCTGTGGCTGGGCCTCTGTGGTCATTGGCTCTCTGAGATTGCCTGTCAGTCTTTTACAGCTGATTTGTATTCCCAGCGCAGAGGTCCCACCACTCCTCCTTGGCCCCTGACCCCTGGCCCCTGGCCCCTCACATTGTCAGCATCAGGCCTGTCCTGCATGCCATTAGCTGATTACATCTTGTGTCATCTTTCACTCACTGGAAATGTGAGTCGGCTGGATTTTTCATCTTTCACAAGTGAAGACCTCTCTTGTCACTTGTCTGTGTCCTTTCACTGACAACAGGAAATCTCCCCACACTGGAGATCCCATCTTCCCTCCCTGCCAAGAGCATCCATCCTGCACTGACTGGCAGAACCCAGCTCTCACTACTGAAGACAAAGGACCATCAGCTGTCAGTGCCGGGGAGCCCTTCAGGATGCAGATGGGGGTGCGGCTTTTCTCAAAGCTCTGAAACAGCCTGACCTGTGGTGGCACAGTGGATAAAGCATTGACCTGGAATGCTGAGGTCACCAGTTCGAAACCCCGGACTTGTCTGGTCAAGGCACATATGGGAGTTGATGCTTCCTGTTCCTCCCCCTGTTCTCTCTATCTCTTCCCCCCTCTTCTCTCTTTCTAATAAAAATGAATAAATAAATAAAAATCTAAAAAAAAAGTTCTTAAAAAAAAAAGCTCTGAAACAGCACACTTCCTGGTTCTCATGGGTCACAGATGCAGACTTGTTTCATTGTTATCAGGGCTGAGGGGACAGGCAGTGGAGACCACAGGCCCCTCTGTGCTGCCTGCCTCCTGTCCAGAAGGAACAGACACTCCGTCCTCCAGGGGCTGGGCCAGGGCCTCACATGGGAGGCAATGTCTTGGAAAGTTCACCTGAAAAAGGGGTGCTTGTGAGTGCTGTGAGACAGAATATCCATGTCGGTCTCTGTCCCTGGTTCCTGACACTGACTTCCTAAATCCCTCGGAATTTTCTGGGTGACAGGAACCTCTTTTTTTCTAATGAAGGGACTGTGGGTGGCTCCTGGATGGAGGCTGGTCACCAGAAAGACCAAGCCATCATTAGAGGCTTGGAAGTTTCTCAGCCCTTAATCCCTCATCCTCAGAGAAGTGGGGACAGGCTGGAAATGGAGTCAATGATTAATCATGCTTTCATGAGGAAGCCAACAGCGCAGGGCTTGGGGAGCTTCCAGGTTGGTGAACACATCCACATTGAGAGGGTGGGAAGGGGGATGCACCCCAGCTCCACAGGGACAAAAGCTCCTGTGCTCAGGGCCCTCCGGACCTCTCCTTATGCATTGATTCATCCAGCTATTCACCTGTGTCCTTTACTGTATCCTTTAATAAACTGGTAAATACAGGTATTTCCCTGAGCTCTGTACTGTCCCAGCAAATTAATCACATCCAAGGAGAGGTTGTGGGGACCTCTGACCTATAGCCAGCTGGTCAGAAACACAAGTGACAAACAACTTAGGATTAGTATTCGACGTGATGGGGGCAGTGCTGTAGGACTGAGCCCCGAGCCTGCGGGGTCTGAAGCTAACTCCAGGCAGATAATGTCAGGAATGATTGGAATTGTAGAACATCCAGCTGGAGTTGAAGAACACCTTAGTGGGGAAAACCTGACACTTGGTGACCAGCAGTGTCAGGATGGAAATGTTCTGTTTAAGAGTAAAGGAAACACAGGAGTGTTTTCCCAGCTCACCTGGCCTTATCAAGTGTGGGAATGGAATGTTAGTTCCAGCCTCTGCCCAGACTGGGACAAGCTGGACCAGCCTCAGTGCAATAACACATTACAGTGTTTTGCAGGACTCCAGTGCCTCACGGTGATTCAGCACCCACGTATGCCCGGAACTGCACTGTCCTTCCCTGTTCCAGTAAAGAGGACCTGCGAGAGAGTCAGCATCGCTGATGATGTTTGTGGAGCGGGGCAGACTACAAATGTCAGACCTAGGTGTCCCCTTTTCCCCTAGCCAGGTTTGCTGCTTTGTTTGTTTTAATTAAAGCTCTGGCATCCCCCAGTCCTCTCCACAGCACCCATTGCCCCTTAAATGTAGAAATGCACTTGCAGTCTGCTGGCCCACATCTCTGCCAGGAAGAGAGGCTGGGAAGAGTCTTTGTCCTCCTGCTGACAGGCAGCCTCAGTGGGCTGGCAAAGCACAGTGCCTGAATCAGAGGCTTTAGGGGCATGCTCAGCACCAGCTCAACACTGGCCTAGGCCAGAGAGCTTATACCCTCCTGGCATTACCATAGTGCCTACCCTTCTTCTGGCCCAGGAGTTGTAAATCTCCCCAGACAGTGTGACTCTGCCCCAGGAATACTCCTTGGAAGGTCAGCATTAATGCAGCCTCCTCTACCCATTAGCTGGCTCCCCAGTGCCCCCTGCCACCCCGAAGGCTGGCGGGGGTGGGGGGGGACAACTACCCGGCGCCAGCCTGCTGGCTCTGCTCCAAAACCTCTGGCTCTGAATCTTGCCAGCTGCGCCCACCTCCCGCTGGGACCAGGGAGTGATTTGCACCTTTTTAATGGCAAGAAGGGGCAGCTGTGGCCTCATTCCATAGGGGATTTCCAAGAAGCCAAAAGCTTGCTGAACTCAGTTCAACAAGAATTGGTGAAATTCAATTTGACACAGAGCTTTGGGCTCCTGCCAAGTGCCAGGGCCCAGAGAGTTAAGGGGGAAGGTCCCACCAGCAGATGCTCCAGAAACCACAGGGTTCATGCGCCAGATGCTGAGAGGTGCTGTGGTAGGTGTGGGGCCCCCCTGACCCCTGAGGACTGAGGGGCTCCTACCTTCCTGAGTCCATTTCCATAAAAAATGGTAAAAATTCTCTTATAGCTGCGTAGATATGAAGACGAATGTATCAATATTATATATGGAACGTTTTTTGAACTAGAAGTTGCTTTTCTTATGATTCTAAAAGTAATTACAACACTGATGTGGGCCTGGTGCAGCCAAGCAAGAGGCTGGGTAAGGAGGAGCTTGTGAACACTCAGGGTGAGTCCAGGGTGGGCCGGGCCTGTCAGTGGCCATGGGGAGGGGCCAGTGAGCCCAGTGGGTGGGAAGAAGCACCTGTGCGGAGGGGGGCCTTCCCACCACACCTTTGAACATCTGGAATCAGGGCACAGCCCCGCCCCCACCCCAGATCATGAAGACTTGTTCTGTGAGTGTTTGGATCCTGAAAGCAGTGGAAAAGATGTCTGCACCAGGTTTCTGGGCTTCTGGGTCCCAGGTAAGTTATGGCCCCAAGGCTGAGGTGGTGGGAAGAACCCCTGGTGCTGCTGGTTGAGCTGCTGAGAGTCTTTGAGCCCCTGAAACATATCATGGGAGGCTGCCATGGCCCTGGGGGCTGGAGTGGTCAGTGAGCTCTACACTGGGGAAACTTCTAGACTTAGCACAGCTTCCCTGTGGAGGGTGAGTGAGCCCAGCAGGGGAGTAGAGCAGAGTCAGAAAAGTGGGCCCCAATGTGGCCCCTGATCCTGTCCTCAGCCTCTGAGATGGGGTTGGGGTCCTTAGGGGCTGACTTGTGCCCCCCAATTTATATACTGAAGCCCTGATACCATCACCTCAGAATGTGGCTGCATTTGAAGGTAGATCTTTAAAGACATGACTAAGTTAAATGAAGTCACCAGGATGGGCCCTCATCCAATAGGACTATCGTCTTTAGGAGAATAGGAGATCAGGAGAGTCACACAGAGGAACGACAGATGTCTACAGACCAAGGAGAGAGGTCTTTGGAGAACCAGCCCTGTGACACCTTGACCTTGAACATCCAGCCCCCAGGACGGTGAGACTATGAATGTCTGTGGCTTAAGCCATCCCATCTGGGGTGCTTTGTTACACCCACTGGAGCTGATGATGCAGGGGCTTCCTCTCAGAGAGGCTGGGGGTTCTCTGTGTGGTGGTCCCTGGGAATGTGCAGCTCATGCTCATGGCCAGGACCCCTCCTCCTGCCCCAGCCTCTCCTTCCTTGAAGCTACTGCTTTGCTTCCTGTGAAGCATCCAGCTGCTTTATCAACATCTATAATGAGATACTTGCACAAGATTAATTTCCTGATGGAAGGTGTGAGGAAAAAGGGTGTTGGAATTGTGAGGGGGGTGACGTTTCCTGAGCTCTGGAAGCCCAAGTGGACTGATGGGGGTGACGCCATGTGGCTCAGAATCTTATCACCTTGGGAGCATCTGTGTTGGTGCACATCTGCATTGTCTTAGCATCTAGGGTTTGTCATTTGCCCCGAGGTGGCCCTGTGCCTACTTCTATAACAAGTTTGCAGTTTGATAGACTCTTCCCCCTCACACTGGCTTTAATTACTGGCTAGATGTTTACTCACCACCCTCTGCATCTCCATGCCTCCCACTCAGCCTTGAGAACCGAGCCCAAATGTCACGACTTCAGGGTGTTTCTTCTAAAGGCCTGCTCTAATCAGGTTCCTACCCTCCATCACATGTCATCATTGTTCTTTAATTATTAATTCAGACATTGTTACCTCCACCCTAGATAGCAACTCATGGAGAAAAGAGTTTGCGGGGTGGGTGGGGTCGGGGAGGGAAAGGAGGGAGAAAGAGGGGGAGTGGAAGGTGTGTAACAAACCCCCAAATCACAATGGCTCCAGCACAGGAGAGTGTTCCCTGGGGCTGCTGGGTGGCTGCCGCAATTTTCCCTGTAGAGAATGAGGTCCCTCCATCTGGGGCCCCCTCCTCACTGTGTCAGTTGAAGGAGGGGAGAGTAAGCCAGGGGGAAGTGGCTGCTACCTAAGGCCTGGGCTAGAGGCACATGGCTGTCCTGCCTACTCCACTAGGGCAGATCCGGGCCACACTTGGGTGGCTGTGAGGGACATAGCCCTAGACAGTGAGTTCATCTTCCCACCTTTCCTGACTATAGGAGCTCCTGAAGACAGTACGGGGTCATATCAGTGACAAGGAAATGGACACTTGCTGCCTCTGTGGTGCTCACATCTTGGTGGGGAGACCAATGCAGACAAACATGCAGTGGGGCTTCTGGGGTGACAGGTGGTGGGACAGGCACAGGCAGGAGACAATGTTTGAGCAGGGTCTCCAGGTGGGAAGTGTCATCAGCATCTGTGGGGAGCATGTCCATGCCCTACCCCATTAAATGCAGATCCAGAGTTCTAGCCGAGGGTTTATATATTTTTTTCTGGTGACTGCGGAGTGGTGTGGCCCTGGAGAAGGAGCTGATACCCTCTGAGAGGGTATTCAGTAACAGAATAGGAGCCTTATTTAAAACCTAGACAGTGTGAGTCTCTGTCACCTTGCAGTTAGCACCACTCTGTTTGACTAATGGAGAAAGAGAGCAGGAGTGACGTGGGCCAGCTCCATTTTACGACAGTGGGTCTAAGAATATCTTCATCTGAACCTGCGCCACTGAGCTGGGGAAGATAAGAGACAGGCTGTGAGGATTTTCAGGGACAAAGAGGTTTTTAAAAGGCAGTATGGAACATTCGCGTCCCCTACAAGGTTTGTTGTGTGGGGGCACACATTTCAATTTTTATAATAAGTGGACTGATGTCTAAATACTGTGCTTCTCTCCATTGAAAAGAGACTGAGAGAGATTAATTCTGTCACTGATTTGATTTGACACAGCAACTAGGAAACCAACTGGATACCTTCTGCAAATAAAGTTAGTTAATCAGATTTTAAACTGATTTTTCTTTTTTCCTCTTCTTACTTTTTTTTAATTGGTATAAAACTAATACTTGTGTATAATATAATTTAAATACAATGAAGGGAATAAAATGAGAGATACAGGCTCCTCTGTGTCTGGCCCCCACAAACTCCAGTTCTTCTCCCTGCTGCTGTAATTCTGCAGGATCTTTCGGAAACTGTATATGTGCAGGTGTGGGTGTGTAAATTTGCACATGTATATATTAACAACACCAAAACGGGTACACCATGTGATACTGCTCTGAACCTTGACTTGACATAGTGAATAATAACATATTCAGGAGATCTTTCCAGGTCAGTATAACTAGACCAGCTCGTTCTCTTATATTCTTCCAATTTTAGGATATCATTATTAAGAAAGAATCAAGAACTTCAATTGTGATTGTGGACTTTTGATTCTGTTAACGTGTACACCACACCACACATGTGCACACACATGCCCCATATAGACATGCTTCCCACCTGCATCTCCACACGCCCCAGACACTTACACACATACTGACCCCTCTGCACACATCATTACCGGCTCCACGGTTCTCCCCTGCCCAACATAGAGCCTCCCAGCTATTGATGTGGAATCTTGCTGGCCTGGCAGAGAGGCCCCTGGGAAGTCAAGGGCCCCTTTTCATCCAGGCCCCTGACTGCTGCTGGGGTTCCCCTCCCTGCTGCCTTTTTGGGAGTTTTCTTCTGCAGTCTCAGGTCCAGGTCCCTTTTAAGAGCTTCTTCCACCTTTCCCTGGTAGACCTTGGGCCAGGAGATGGGACACACAAGGGCCATTGTAACCCACCAAACCTGACCATGAGCTCAAGATATCTGTTTAGAGCAGTGGTAGTCAACCTGGTCCTTACCGCCCACTAGTGGGCGTTCCAGCTTTCATGGTGGGCGGTAGTGGAGCAACCAAAGTATAAATAAAAAGATACATTTAACTATAGTAAGTTGTTTTATAAAGATTTATTCTGCCAAACTTAGCAAAAATCCAACATAAAGTACTTGGTAATTATTATTATTATATGCTTTAATTTGCTGTAACTCTGCTTTATAAATTTTATAAAGTGAAGTTACTTCCCTATTTTATAAATCACCATTTCTGTGGAACAAGTGGGCGGTTAGAAAATTTTACTACTAACAGAGATACAAAAGTGGGCGGTAGGTATAAAAAGGTTGACTACCCCTGGTTTAGAGCATTGTGCCTGAAGTGAAGTGAAGCATCTTCTTGACCCCCTAAGCGGTCAAGATGGTAGACAGACAAGGTAAGCCCAGCACTAGTCAGGGGCAGTGGTTCTTTCCTGGGACACATAGCTTCTTCACCTGCTTCCACAGGTCAGCATTCAGCCCCAGACCCAAGCGGACTCCCTGCAGCTGTCTCTCCCCTTCTCTCTCACTTTCCTCTTTCCTTTCTCCTCCTTTCTGGCTCCCTCTTCTCTGGTACCCAGCCCTGCAAATTCGAGTTGCTTTAGCCTCTCCATACTCCTGACTCTGCCAGCTCAGCAAGACAGCAAGGCCGGCAGGGCTGGGTGCGGGGGGAACATAGAAGGCTTATCTCATTTGTTTCCTGTCTCCTGGGATCACTATATTCAATTCTGCCTCTTGCCCAATGTCTAAAAACATCTTCTTTCATATTTTGTTCAGCTTTCTGGTTATTTAATGTGGGAAAGTAAATCTGGGCCCAGTTTTTCCATCATAGTTAATTTTTGTTTAACAAAAATGTTTTTGTTTTTTAGAAAGATAATTTCATGAGAGGAGCATGAGTTGGTTGAAAGTTTTCTCCTAGACTTTTGAAAATATCACTGTTTTAAAGCTTCCACTGTTGTTACGTCAGTTTAATTGCTATTTAATCGAGTTACTCTTTTCTATAGATGCTTTTATAACCTCTTTGAAATTTTCCAGTCTCAACATGATGTATTTAGGTGTGGCTTTCTTCAAGTTGCCCTGCTTAGTTCCATTAAGCCATTAGAATCTGACAAAGGGTGTCTTTCTCTTTCACTGTCTCTTCACTATTATGTTAGCCCAGTCTCATCTTCTTTCTTCTCCTGGAGCCCTGATTCTGCCACGTGGGACCTTTTTATTGCCTGTACAGTGCTAACCATTAAAAAGAGCTTATTTCCCATCCCTTGTTTCTCTGTGCTGCATACTTCCTTTTTTTGTTTTTTGTTTGTTTGTTTGTTTGTTTGTATTTTTCTGAAGCTGGAAACGGGGAGAGACAGTCAGACAGACTCCCGCATGCGCCTGACCGGGATCTACCCCGCACGTCCACCAGGGGCGACGCTCTGCCCACCAGGGGGTGATGCTCTGCCCCTCCGGGGCGTCACTCTGCCGCGACCAGAGCCACTCTAGCACCTGGGGCAGAGGCCAAGGAGCCATCCCCAGCGCCCGGGCCATCTTTGCTCCAATGGAGCCTCGGCTGCGGGAGGGGAAGAGAGAGACAGAGAGGAAGGAGGGGGGGGGGGGTGGAGAAGCAAATGGGCACTTCTCCTATGTGCCCTGGCCGGGAATCGAACCCGGGTCCCCCGCATGCCAGGCTGACGCTCTACCACTGAGCCAACCAGCCAGGGCCCATACTTCTTAATACATCCTCTAGCTCACTAATTTTATATACATCTGCATTTAATTTACTGCTTAATCTATTTGCTAAAGTTTTAATTTTACTAGTCCTTTATTATTCCTATGATAATCTCTTGTCCATCAATTTTCAATACCTTCTTTGATTTCTTGAGGCATATTCCCCAAGTTACCACCAACCTGGACCATATCGAACCACATTTTTTGTCTCGGGTTTCTTGTTCACCGTAAGGTAATGAGATAGCTGGCCCTTCACTGTGTGAGTCAGGCTTTGTGCTGAGAGTTCTCAGAGAAAACTTCTTTTCTTTTTTACTTTCTTTTCTAGATCCAACCCAAATCCTTCTGAGGGCCAGAGTTTTCCTTTTGAGCATGTGGTTCACTGGGAGACCGAGTGTTATGTATGGGGTCTCTGTCTGGGACCCCTCTCTTTGCCAGGCTTGAGGCTTCCCCATCCCCGCTATGGGCTTTCACAGTTGGGGCTTCAGGTCACAAGAGCTCAACCCCAATGAGTCCTCTTTCTAGTTGCTTCTGCATTCTCACTGCATCCCTCACTCTTGGCCAGCTCAGCCATGCTTTGACAATATTGTGAAGTACAATTGTCAAGATGTTTGTGTACTCAGAACAGGAGAGGGGATGTTCAGAGGAGTAGCAGACTCATTTCCCTGGAAAATGTGCTTGTTCCTTCCCCACGTCCCCCTAGCAGAGACTGAGAGAGAGGGTGTTTACCGCCCTGGAGAAGAAACCGCCGCTGGGGGTCTCAGTGGGCTTTTCCACAGGGTGCCCTCCTCCTCCTATATCACACATGAGCAAAGTGACACTCACGAGGCTGGCCACCTGTCCAGGTGCAGGGCTGAACCAGAAGGCCATGTATTCGCTGTCCTGCTCCATAGCACAGGGGATGGGGTGGGTGGCAGGTGAGCAGAAAACCCAGCCAGCGCTCCATTCATTTTGGGGCAGAACCGGCAATTCTGGCGGCACTGCTGGTGCCTCCCGAACAGTGGCGATCAAGGCCACACTGAGAGGATGGGGTTGTGCAGAACACTGGGCTGAGCTCGATGCCTACTCTGTTCTTGTGGGCCCTCCCTGGCCTCTGGAGGTTGCAGCCCCTTCAGAGATGTCACATTCTGGGATGTGGGGACAAAGCCCACTCTCCTGCTGCTATTGGAGGCCCCCAGGTGCCCCTACCTACCCTTTCAGTGAGGCCAGCAGGGATTTTGCAGAGACGAGGTGTTAGCTCTCTCTTTCTGCCTGTCACCCTCCTGGCTGCAAATGCATCCTGACTCATCTGCATGGCCTCATCAAATATTCATACTCCAGCTCAGCCGGATGGCCGAATGGGGCTGCAGGAGGGTCCCTGTCTTGTCAGATTGTAAAGGTGACCTTGGGTCTGTCCCCAACATCTCTGAAAGGAATACTCAGTCAGGGGCCAGAGGCAGTTTCTGGTAGAGAAGGACCCATGACAGCAGCTGAGGGATGAAGCTTAGTCCATAGTCAGAAATCTGCTGTCTCCTCAACTCTGGGCTACTTGCTGGGGTGGGAACGGCTGCCCCCTCTGGCCTGGGCCCTACCTCATGAATGCTTCCTCATTCCACAGTGAGTAAGTAGCCTGAGTCTTCACCCAGGGTTCTGTAAGGAGACCAAGGGAGGTCACTTCCAGCACAGAGCTATGTTGCTGTAGACCCTAACCTTGAATGGATCCCCCCCTCCCCTCCCCTGCTGAGAACAGAAAGAAACCAGCCCAGGCTGCCCACAGCTGCCACAGCGTTGGGACCACACTGCTCTCAGATGCCACCAAAAGGGTGAGTGTACCTTCTCTGGTCCCTGGTCCAATCCAGCAGGCTGAGGACAGATATGTGAGAGGTGAAGAACTGCTCCCTGCACTACAGCTGGGTTAGGATTAGGGTCAGGGTAAAGGGGGGGGCAGGCTCTAGAGCATGGTCCCCAACCTTTTTTGGGCCACGGACCGGTTTAATGTCAGACTATATTTTCACAGACCAGCCTTTAGGATGGGACGGATAAATGTATCACGTGACCGAGACAAGCATCAAGAGTGAGTCTTAGACGGATGTAACAGAGGGAATCTGGTCATTTTTAAAAAATAAAACATTGTTCAGACTTAAATATAAATAAAACGTAAATAATGTAAGTTATTTATTCTTTCTCTGCGGACCGGCACCGGGGGTTGGGGGTTGGGGACCACTGCTCTAGAGGGTCTCAAGCAGGCAGATTCTGTTTAGTCCTTCACCACAACCTGCTTGAGTGCCCGCTGTGTGTAGGTGTTAGGGAAATGGTGTAGGAACAGCCAGGACCCTGGTCCAGGAGCTGTGTACTTGGGGAGAAGATGGCCACCAGCAAGAGTGAACCGTGGGCTGGCTGGGGGCTCTGTGGGACAAGGCAGCAAGATGGGGTGAGGGGTACTGGAAAAGGTTTCACTTGACACTGAACAAGTGGGCATGGGCTTCCTGTACCAATGGCCCAGGCATGTTGGCATCAGTGTGGCTACAGTGGGGGCCCATGCCCATGGCCACAGGGAGGATGTGGGCTCTGACTCTGAGAAAAATGTGAAAACAGTGGGAGCTTTGAGCAGAGAGGGTATATTCTGACTTCAGTTTTCACAAGCATCCGTCTGGCAGCTGTGTTCAGGGCAAACAGTAGGGTGAGCATGGGGGCCCTGGGGAGCAGGACAACCGTTCAGGAGGCTCTTGAAATAATCTGGAAGCTGTGATGGGGCTTGAACTGGGCTGAAGGTAAAGACACTGGGAAGGATGGAGTGAAGAAAAGCTTAAAGACAGAGGCAAAGGGCTTTCTTTCTTTTTTTTTTTTTTTGAGTGAGAGAGGGAGAGACAGAAAGAGGAGTGGCAAAGGGCATTTTAATAGATTAGATTCTGGTGTGAGAGACACGGCATGGGCAGATGGACTTTTACTAACCACGTGGGCAAGGCCTTTTGGGCATGTTGAGAGGGCATGGCCGCTGGCCTCCCACTCTGGGCATCTAATGTGCTGCCTGAGCTGATGAGAGGCTGGGGAATGTGTGTGATCTGCCCAAGGGCACCACTGGTCCCAGAGCATCTGAAGCTTTGAAGCCAATGAGCCCCAAGGAGGAGCCATGAAGACCGAGAAATAAGCTACATTTACACAGATGATCATTCAGACAAAGTTGCCTTCTCTCTTCCTTCCTGGTGTCTAGCTGCCCAGTTCTCACCTTGGTGGTTAGACAGCGAGCCAGGGACCACTGTTGGCCTGTTCCTGTTCCTTCCAGTCAAGTCTCTGGTCAGGCATCATTGGCCTTGGGCCAGAAGCCTGAGTTATTGTCCTGAGTCAGCTCCCAGAAGGAGTTAGCTCTGTTCCACCAGCACACCTGCAGGCGTCCCCAAACTATGGCCTGGGCCACGGGCCGCAATTTGGCCCCCTAAGGCCATTTATCCAGCTCCCGCCGCACTCTCATTGGTGGTCAGTGAACTGGCCCCCTGTGTAAAAAGTTTGGGGACCCCTGCTAGAGCCCTCCAACCTGCAGATGTTTGTGTTGAGTCCCCCACAGGCACACCTGTTCATCCAGAAGCTGTGCCTACCACTCTCAGTAAACACACACACACACACACACACATGCACATGTGTGCACAGACACCCACAGGATTGTTAATTTAATGCTTGAAGTAGAAAAAAAGGAAACCATATACCTTTCCATTTGTTTAAACCTACCTGGTATATTCGTGGCTATCCATAAATAAAGACCAGAAGAGGCTACTTTACTATATATTAGATACCTTCAATAGCCAAAGAAAATCATCAACCCATTTTACTTGTGAGTGCAAAAATCTAAAATGAAAATATAGTCACACAAATCTGAAAATAATTTGAAAACTAACCCTGTGAGGGATGGGGTGGCCCCAGGAATGCAGACAGCTTTTCTCAGGAAGCCCAAGGGTGCCTCTATGGCAAGACTGCGACCAGTTGGGCAGTCCTCGGCACCATCTGGCTGCCTTCACACCTGTGGGTTGTTATTTACAAGTCGATGGGGTAACGCCCTCACCACCCATGCCCAGGTTTTGCCTGCACGGTCTATCAGTTACCACAAGATGCTTTAAACGTTCTGTGTGACTGTGGGTGTGTTTCTGCCTTTGACTCTGCAAGATCACTTGCTAGATTTTGGGACTGCGTTCAGAGGGAGTCTGTCTTAGAACCATCTTCCCAGGAGATAAGCCACCTTGCTGTGAAGAAACCCCTCGCTCCCCCAGAACTCCCGCCTTTCAGCATCCTTGCACACTGGCAATCATACCAGTGCTCTTCGAGGTTGGGTGTGCCTGGTCTCCCTTGTACATTCATCCTTACTCTTTATATTAAGGGTTCAGTCTGACAAGTGTTATCTCCTAACGGAAGTATTTGGTCCTTTTACATGTGACTTACTATGTTTGTGTTTGCATTGGTGCATTCCTGTTTAATTTTTGTTTCTCTCACCTGTTCCTTATTCCTTCTCTCTTGGATTCTCTCAAATTAATTGTTTTATTCCATATTTATTCCCTATTAGTCCATCAGCTATAAATGACTTCACTATGCTTTCAGTAATTACCCTCAAATTACGTGTATATTTGACTGTTAAAGTCCATTATAAATTACTCCCATCACCTCCTAGGGGACTCAGAACTCCTTAATTCCATTTCTGACCCACCCTCTGAATTATTGTTCTTTTTTTTTTATTCATTTTAGAGAGGAGAGAGAGAGACAGAGAGAGAGAGGAGAGAGAGACAGGGGGGAGGAGCTGGAAGCATCAACTCCCATATGTGCCCTGACCAGGCAAGCCCAGGGTTTCAAACCGGCAACCTCAGCATTTCCAGGTCGACGCTTTATCCACTGCGCCACCACAGGCCAGGCTGAATTATTGTTCTTAAATGTTTTACATCTACTTACATTTTAAACCTGGGAGTCATTATTGTTATTATTACACAATATTTGCCTTTCTTTATTACCGTTTTTCCTGCTCTTCATCTCTTCCTTGATCCCTACCTTCCTTCTGAGTCATTTCCTTCTACCAGGAGGGCTCCCTTTCATCCATGTGCCTGCATGTGTGCACCTGCATGTGCACGTAGGCATATGTGGCTGTGTGCATTTGATCTGATATGTGGACTCTGTGCTGCTTCCTGCTCTGGTTCCTCTGGCTGAGCTGTTGGAGCAGAGCCACTGTGTACACTCAGCTACTGGGGATCCAACTCTGAGACTGTACTGGGTGAGCATTGAAACCCCATGTCTACCTGCCCCTCCTCCAGGTTCAGGGAGCAGGTCTACAGCTGTCCTTTTAGCTATAGATGCCCACGAGGCCCATGGGGACCAGAGTCTCTGGCAGACATGCTTGGAGATAGATGTACAGCATTGGGGCCACTGAACCCCAATTTGGGGAGACCCCCTGCTCTGGACTGGTCTCTGCTGCAGACCTAGAAAGAAAAGCATGCCCTGCTCTCCCAGGATATTGCTGGAGCTTGCAGCAGAGGGGCTTGGAGCTGGTGCTCCTGGGATTCTCTCAGATGGCACACACCTCTGAGTTCTCCTCCCATATTGCACAACTGTTTATTTAAAGCAATACCTTAAAACTCAGTCTTGACAACCAGCTTCTGCTTGACAGGACTGATCATCCTGATTTGAGTAGAAGCTACAGCATCCTGCTCTGAAAGGTCCAAGTGGCTGACAAGGACAAGCTGTGCTGTTCCTCAGAGGCCTCTGGGGCGGGAACTCCATGAAAGATGTAAAACATAGTGAATAAAACATTGCGGTGCAGACGTGGGCCAGGAGGAGCCCTCACTCCCACATATCCTGTGTGGACCCTGCAAATCTGTAGGAAGAAGCACCTACTGTCCTGGTTCGTTTCCTGGATACTTATTAAACTAGTCTGGCAGTGAGGGCCCCAGATGTGGTTTTGCTGGCTGCAGTCTCATTGCTGCACCTGGTGTAGATATCTATATGGGGGATGCTGTTACCTGCCCTGTCCCATCTACCATGCAAGTCCCCAAGTTCTTCCCACAAGTGCCCCCCCTCCCCGGACGCCACCATCTGCTGTTAGCATCTGTGAAATGCATGGGGATCCCATCACCTGCCTTGCTCCCTGGCCCCTGCACCTGGGTGTGGCGTGTCAGGCTTTGCCCATCCCCAGACCAGGGGAGAGAGGCTGGCGGGTCCTTCAGCTCTGCACCACCTAATTCTCTGCCTTCTGCCTCATTGGCTCACCTGCAGAACAAACATCTTCCCATACCACTGCCCACCTCACCCCCAAGCTACCCGAGGGAGAGGACTTGACCCTCTGCCTACGTGGGCTGCCTTGTCACTTTTCTCACGCAGGAGCTCTGGCTGCCCCCCTCCATCTCCAGCATCCTGTGTCCCAGCCCTGCGGTGCAGTTTTGTCTGTGTGTCAAACCATATATAAGGACACAGAACATCATAAAACACATTTCAGAAAAATTAGAAGTTTAAATTATATTTAAACTAAAATTTTGAATTAGTCAATTAAAATATTGTTAACATTTTGGCACATAGAATGAGCTTCTATTCTTAGACAGTATACTCCTGTGCAGAGGGCTTCTGACAGAGATGACCAGACCATGCATCCCTACTTGCTCAGCATGGTCTCAGCTACATGGTCTTAGGCAGGTCACCTCCTCCTGGACATCTGGTGACCTCCCATCTCCTAACGGGGCCTGACCCTGGGCTGGACTCCTTGGGACCTCTGCATTTTGTATTTTTGAGCAATGTCCCAGCAGACATGCAGCACGTGAAGGGACCGTGGTGGAGAAAGACAGTTGGGTGGGCTGGAGCTGGAGCTGGGCCAGTCTTCTCTGAAGGCCTGGCAAGGGCTCCCGGTGGGAAGAGAAGGCCCCAGGAAATGGCTGAAGGCCCCAGGGGAGGGGGCAGATTCTGAGGCACAACCATGGGGGTCTTGCTGTACTTTAGACACTTCTGGATTTGTGCTTATCAGCCTAACACTGGGTAGGACACAAACAAAGCGCATGGGTCACACCCTGGAATCCATAAGAGTGGAGTGACAGCTGGATGACACTGGCCTTCATTAAGCAGAACCAGTGATTTAAAGGAAACACAACATTCAGCATTTTGTAGCAAGCAGGGCCTATTGGATAAGGTCCTGACACACAGCGAGTTTGTGATCTCATGGCCCAGCCTTGCCTCCTCCTCTGAGTGGCTGGTGATAGACCATCAGCTGATGGGCCGAGTGCTGGGATTCCCCATCTCACCCCCCCCCCCCAACTCTCCTTCCCTCCTGTGCAGTACACTAGCTGTCTGGGGCCATCCTAACAAAGTCTCACATACTTAGTGGCTTTTGCAACAAGAAAGAATTATTCTCTCATAGTTCTGGTGGCCAGAAGTTCAAAATCAGTATCTCTAGGTGGAAATAAAGTGTTGGCAGGGCCCCCTCCTTCAAGCCTCTTGGCTCTTTCAGCTTCTGTTGACTGCCACTCTCATCTGTGCCTCATGGTCTCATAGTCCCTTTTCTCCCATCTGCCTCAAATCTCCCTGGCCTCTCTCTTATAAAGACACTTGGGGTGGCATTTGGATCACATCCTGATAATCCAAGATAATCTCTCAACTGCTTAAAACCTATGATTTAATCCCACCCACAAAGCTTTTTCCCTCTGTATAAGGTCACATTCACAGGTTCCAGGGATAAGGATGGGGATTGCTCAGAGTATAAAGGTCAGGCATGGCTTTCAATGAATTACCGAGGCACAGGAAACTATTTCCTCTTGGGCACACAGACACCATAATTCCAGAAACTTCCTTCTGCTTCCATGCCTGCTCAGTGGCCTGGCTTCATCCAGGGTGGCCCATTTCCATAGAAACGTCATCCACTCTGACTAGCTTCTCTTGGTCCTGCTCCCTACAGCTCTGCCATCAGTAGGTGCATCTCCTCTTAGTTTCATCTTACTCACTTAAACATTAGACTCGGAAGGTGAGTGCTGGGGCTCCCTAAACAACTTCTCCTTCATCGAATCTGTTTTATAAATGGACACTGGGCCTGGGGGGAGCTGACTGCCTTGTTTCAGCCTCCCTTCATTTAAGCTCCTACCTCCTTGAATCAGCAGAAACCCAACCAAGAGACTCATTCTGTGTTCCACCATGTTCCATTATGTTCTGGCATGTTCTGGATGCTGGGCACACATTGAGATTGGAATAGAGCCCTCCCCTACAACAGCTCTGGAAGGAGATCAGAACTCTGCCAATGGTGATAAGAGAGTGAAGGGGACCCACATGGGTTGTGGTAGAGATAAGGAGGGCTGTCGCGGGACTCTAGACTCCTGAGCACTCCTAATAGTCACCACCACTGACAGACATTAGATCAGAGAGGGGCTGGCCCTGCCAGCGAAAATAAAAAAACCGCTTCTAGGGGATTCTGGGGGGCGGGGGGTCAGAGAGGCTGCTTGAGGCAGTTTGTGCTCACCCTGGAAGATGAATGAGAGGTGAGGGGGCCTTGCTGAGAGCCAGCCCTTGTGGATCCTACCTTGTTTGTACCACCTCCTCTTCACCCACCACCCACACCACCAACCTGACTGACCCTACTGGCTCCTTGGGATGGCTAATTGGGCCTTGCTTAACTTGATTTCAAATAACCTGTGATGCTATCAGATTTCATGGTGACCTCATGACCAAGTCAGGATGTGGATGTCTACATCTCCCATGTAGAAAAGGAAACTGAGGCTCAGAGAGAGTGAATACCTGAGTCAGGCAGCCAGGATAACACAGGCTCTCTGTGAACCCTGTTTTGGGAGAGGGAATAGGGAGATTACTAAGGCCTGGCCCCTCCCCCTTGGCCAGGTTTGACTTGACAGTATGACCTAACCCAGTGATACTGTTACATGCGTAACAGAAATAATGCAGTGGCACTTGGAGGGTGAGGACTGTCATGGTGTGGGCTACGGATCAGACTTAGTTTAGGTGCCTTTCATGACTTATCTTCTTACATAAGCAGGCCACGCGGAGGGGTACAATTTTTCATCACTCAGGAAATAAATATTGTTGCTTTGTAAAATCACTCTCAGGGCAAAGTATGTGCTGGGCAGCTTAAAGAGAAAAATAAGCTTAATCCAAATACTCTCGTTTCAAGTGACAAGCAGCAGGAAGCACTATGAGCTTCGTTTCCAGGACAGAAGGTTTTTAATCAGAAGCCCTCCTCATGCCAAGATATAAACCCTGGGAAGGATCAGGCTCTTCATCCTCATCAGATTTCCCCCTTAAATATTTTAATGCCAAGTTTCATCCAGAGTGTCATCTGTTATCATGAGTAACACAGAGTCTGGCAGGACATCCAGGATGGAGGGACGTGGTAGGGGGAGTTTCTGCTGAGACAACTTGTTTAAGGGGCTCTCAGGACTGATCCTGGGGGATGGTCCCACCTCCTGGAGAGGTTGTCACAGCACATCACAAAATGAACATGAGCCGCTATAATACTGAGCTGTTAATCCTGGTGCTTTGAGGACATGTCCTAGCTACAGAATGATGAAAATTTTACCTTTACTGAACTTTAAAGAGCAGGCACAGTTGGTAGTGTGTACCAGTACGCAGTTTCCTCTATAAAATGCAGTATGAGCTGCCCCTTTGGTAACCGATGGTGTGAGAGGTGTTCCCAGGTAGGTGGTGTCAGGCCTGGGGGGGACATCAGCAGCCTCTTCTGGGACAGCCGTGGGTCCTGGCCTCCCCTCCATGTGTGGCTGTAGAATGCACCTCTGGGTGCTTGCTGAGTCAGTGCGAATTAGCAACCATTCTCATCCCTGCCCCTTCTGGAGGCTCCTTCTGAGCACCAGTGACTGAGGCCTGGGTGCTAACTGTGGTCAGTGGCAGCAGGAGCTATGGTTTGAAGTCCCAGCTGCTCATTTCTGAGCGTGAGATTCGACAAGCCATTTGGTCCAGTTATTTGGTGCCAGCACCAACTGCCCTCACACTCTGTGACTTAAAAAGGAGTAATCATTTTCCTTTTGTCTGTTTGGTCCTGGGTTCTCTTGCACTTGGATGGTGGCTGGGGACCACCGAAGGCTCCTTCACAACTGTGCCTGGCTGGGAGGACTCCACTGTGGGGTCCAAGGGAGCTCTTACTGTGTCAATGGGTCTCTCCATGTGACCTCTCCGGTTTGGTGGCCTCAGGCTAGAGAATTTTTTACTTGGGCCTCAGCACTCCAGGTGACTGGCCCAAGAGAGACAGAGCCAAATGGCTTGTTGAGTCTCACACTCAGAAATGAGCAGCTGGGACTTCAAACCACAGCTCCTGCTGCCACTGACCACAGTTAGCACCCAGGCCTCAGTCACTGGTGCTCAGAAGGGCCTCCAGGAGGGGCAGGGATGAGAATGGTTGCTAATTCGCACTGACTCAGGCAAAAGCTGCAGTGCCCTTTCGGCCTGGTCTGAACTGAGTTATCCAAAGGGGCCCACCTTGGTTCGAGGGGAGTGGACACAGGTCCTGTCTCTTCAGAGCAAGCAGCCAGTTCTGGAAGAACACCTGGGCAGGAAATGTGGGCGTTGGAGACTCAGATCTGCCATGTTCCTTTACAGCTGCTCCCTCCCCCTCCAAAACGCTGGTGTGAAGGTCAGACACCATCTAGTACTGGCCAATGGTACAGTTCAATCTCATCAGATCAGCAGCATTGATGGAGCAATTACAGTATGCTGGGTACTAATGACTTAGGTCTATTAGCTCAGTATCTACCAGTGCCAGAGCGGCCGTGACTGGCTGCCTTGCAGGAGGGATCCAATCCTTTGCTCACATGAGAATCAACACACAATGTATGTCGGTCCGTGTAAAACTCTTGTCTGGCTGCACTTTGCTTTCTGCTGTTCCTGATTTCCCCTTGGGGTTTTGTGCATTTTTTCCCTTTAAAAATATTTCTTAAACTCTTTAATTTGATGAGTGGTTTTTAAACATTTTTGGTCACCCACCCATCAGTTAAAAAGTATCTGAGCAAATTCCCCCCCAAATATATGTAATCTATTAAAATATGGGCATAATTGTCCTAAAATATTAAATATGCTATAAAATATACACAAAAATGAGAAAAGACATTATTCACTCAATTTAACATTATTACTAATGTAAAGTTAATAATTACAATACTATTTAGGGAGGCTGGTGTGAGTTAATATGCTTCATTCCTTCAACACCTGGTTTGGCCCACAGGGAAACTGTGATTTCCAGGGTCTAAGACAGGCTTATTTCTCTTTCTTTTTATTTAGACATTGATCAATAAGAGCAGCTAGGTTTCAGATGAACATCTCTATAACATTTGAACTGTTGATTATGATGTGTGCCCATCACCCAAAGTCACATCATTTTCCATCACTATATATTTGTCCTTCTTGACTCTCCTTCCCTCCTCACTCTTCCCCCTGGTAACCACTTCACTTTTATCTGTGTCCATGAGTCTCAGTTTTATATTCTACTTATGTGTGAAATCATATAGTTCCTAGGTTTTTCTGCTTTACTTATTTCACTTAGTATAATATTCTCAAGGTCCATCCATGTTGTTGTAAATGGCAATGTGTCATTATTGCTTATGGCTGAGTAGTATTCAATTATATATATGTACCACATCTTCTTGATCCAATCCTCTATTGAGGGACACTTTGGTTGTTTCCAAGTCTTGGCCACCATGAATAACGCTGTGATGAACATGGGAATGCATGTGTTTTTGAGTACCAATGTTTTTGAGTTTCCGTGTGTGTCTTGTTCAATATGTGGCTGTAAAAACACAAAAGAACCTCTGAGTTATATGTAAATTTAAAAAAAAGTGCATTGTCAGCTGCACGTCCAAAATCACAATATTATTTGTTTCAGTCCATCCATCTAATTATGCAAAAGCTTTTGATGAAATTTGGTTGGTAAATTCCCATCTCCCTTGAAATACATCATTGCTGTTCTTGCAAACTTATTACAATGAGTTGCATTTGTATGTTTTTTAACAAATGGATTCAAAATTCACTAAAAGCTTTTATTTGGAAGAGTTTTTTTAACAGATTAGAAAAAATGTTTCTACCTTTCAAAAATGAACAAACATGAGAATTGGTATAGGTGACAAATTTAACAGTTTTTGGCAACAAGTCACATAAAATTAAAAACAGCTCAAATATCAGTTTTCAGAACACATAATTTGTTTTTTATTTTCTCACTGATTGTTAAAACTCTACTTTTACCTGAAAGGATAGATTCCATAAGATCTTTTTCTTTTTGTTAAAATCTGTGCCAGCACTCTGCTTTCAGGCCTGATTAGAACATCACAACAATTTAGCCTAATTTGTCCGCTGATGTGGCCTTTGAGCAGCTTGTGGGAACTGGCTGGGGTCAGCAATCTCATCCTGCCACCCCTTGGGCTCGTGTTAGTAATGTTGTCTTCAGGCTGTGGGGTGATGTGTGTGTGTGTGCATGCTTGGATGCATGTGCACACCTATGTGTGTGTGCATTTTTGCCCACGCGTGTGTCTTTTAAAACACCTACTTTGTGAGAGATGGTTATTAATGTGAAGCAGCATCACCTATCAATCCACATACCTGGGCACAGGTAACCTGGAATGCAGCCCTGAGACCTGAAGGATACCTTCAAATCTCTAGGGCTCTACTCTGATTCTCCCTGTAGAAGCAGAAGTCCAGGGGTCACGGGAATGTTTCCACTTGGATTGCATGTCCCACCCTTCTAGGGTCCATATGCTAGAAGGGTCTGGCAGGTAATTCCAGGGGCTGGAGACCCAGCATATGGACCCTAGAAGGGTGGGACATGCGATCCAAGTGGAAACATTCCTGTGACCCCTTTCCTTCTCTAAGGGAGAGAGATGAGAAGCATCAATTCTTCATTGCAGCTCCTTAGTTGTTCAGTGATTGCTTTCTCATATGTGCCTTGACCAGGGGGCTACAGCAGAGTTAGTGACCCCTTGCTCAAGCCAGCGACCTTGGGCTCAAGCCAGTGACCTTGAGCTTCAAGTCAGTGACCTTCGGGCTCAATCCAGCGACCATGGGCTCATGTGTATGATTCCACGCTCAAGCCAGTGACCCCTGTGCTCAAGCTGGTAAGCCTCTGCTCAAGCTGAATGAGCCTGCACTCAAGCTGGCAACCTTGGGGTTTCAAACCTGGGTCCTCCGTGTCCCAATCTGATGCTCTATCCACTGTGTCAGTGCCTGGTCAGGCTCTCTAGTTCTCTTCTTTTGGGGAGTTCTGTTTTAATTTTGCTCAGGTCTCAGAGTGCTGATTCCCTGGTTTTCAATCTTCAGGCATCTCTCTTGTGAGCTGAATGGTATGCCCCCAAATTTATGTGTTGTATTTTTAACCCCAGCATCTTAGAATGTGGCCTGTATATGGAGACAGTATCCTTAAGGGGGTAATTCAGGTAAAATGAGGTCACTAGAGTGGCCCCTAATCCAACAGAACTGGTGGTGTCCTTATAATAAGAGGAGGTCAGGACATAGATACACACAGAAGATGACCATGTAAGGACACAGGGAAGGGATACCATCTATACAGCAAAGAGAGAGACCTCAAGAGGAATCAGCCTGTGACACTTTGATCTCTGCCTTCCAGCTTCCAGCACTAGGAGAAAATAAATGTCTGTTGATTTAGTCACCTCGTCTTTGGTATTTGGTTGTGGCAGCCCCAGAAAACTACTACAGTTTCCATCTTAAAAACTTCTTAGTTATTCTCTTTTTGAATATTGCTTCCTTCTTGTTCTTGCCTGACTGCCTAACTTGGATCCTCTTATTCTATTTTTCACATCTCTTTATGGCCCATATTTTAAATAATTTTTAATCTTTCTATGCTGTTTTGTGGATGATAGTCTCATCTCTGTATTCTAGTTTGTTGAATCTTGTTTCTACCCTGCATCGACTGTTTTTAGCCTCTCCCTCGAATTTTTCATTTCTATAATTATATTTTTCATTTCTAGAGTTTCTAAATGATTTGCTTCTTTAAACATTTTGTTTTTTCTTTATTCATGTTGTTTTTTATTTTATTGTTGTTTCCGTTCTCTAATTTGTCTTTGGTTCTGGGGGATACAAGTCCTATTGTTTCTTACATCTGTCGACTCTCTCATGCTGTTTCTTCCCCTTGTACAGTTTGAATATTCCATTGTGGGCTCATCTGGGTTGTAGAAGTGCCTTTACAGGAAAATATATGTTTCCTTCTTCCCAGGTACCAAGAATCAATCACTTAGACAAGTTTTTATTTTGGTTTCTTAACTGGAAATCCATGCTCCACGAATGAGTGGAAATTCAGACCTTATACTGTCGCATGTCATGTGCTCAGAGTTTTTAGGGGGGGGAGTCTTTAGAGAGAGAGAGAGAGAGAGAGATCTGCTAATTTCTTAGCACAATGGGTAGAATTTTTCTAGTCTTTTTTTTCATGAGACTCCTTCAGGGCCCATGTTGTGTAGGAGGCTGCTGTCCCAGCTCACCTAGGCCCAGACCGTATCTCTTATTGGACCTGCATGTGAAAGCTCAAGCTGTCACCACTGCAGGGTCTGACCTTGTTCCTTGTTCCCTGAGGACTGCTCCAGTGTCAGCTCCCATGACAACTGTGACTTTATTTTATCTCTTTTTTTCGGACATTATAAGAGTTCTCTTTTTTCCTTTTAACCAGGCTGTGTAGTTAAAAATTTTATTATTGTTGTTTTCTATTCTTAGCCAAGTTTCCCTACAAAATAGAGCCTGAGGCAGTTTTTATGCACTAACACTTTCCTGGGAGTGTGATCCTGGAGGAGTGAGGGAAGAGGGGGCTCAGGCTGGGAGGCAGGAAAACAAATATCAGGGAGGTCACTGTGTGTCACAGGCTGATACCTCTGTTTTCAGGGAGGCCATGTGATGCTCCTGGAACTCTGACCTGTGTGAGCAGGGAATGGAAGAGGGTAGAGTTGATCTGTTAGCTCCTATTGCTCATTGGTCAGTTTGCCTCAGAGGGTGTTTGCTTTTTCAGACTTTCAGGTTGCATGTGTATGAGTGGTGACATATCTTTCTGCATTTCACCCCTCAGAGGCAACAAGAAAGTCCCAAGAAGGCAGGCAAGAGGCCTCTATCATGATCTTGGGAAATGATCATTGAGTCTTGTTCACACATGGCATGAGGGAATAGCAACAGCCATCCTAGTATACTTAATCATATGTCGTGGCTGCAGTGGCAATAGTAGCAACCCAGCTCTATGACTGTAGAAGCAAGGCCAAGATTTTCAGGGCCGAGCCATCCAGACAGCAAGGCAATTGCACCAACCCTAAGTGATCCTCAAACTGAGACTATACAGTCCACCCCTTGCAATGTCTCCTGAAAACAGATGCTCTTGTTTATTTTCTGAGAGGGCATGCAAATATGATTGTTCAAGATGTTTAGTCACATCTACCAAAAAGTTATGAAAAGAGTTAGCAAGCCAGGCCATGGTACCTGCTGCTACAACTCATCTCAGCACTAAAACTGGTACTCATCATATCCTTTCTCCTCTCCATTCTAGATCAGTCTCTCTCGACAGAATTTCATTAGTCTGTGTTGTTTGCCCTAAGGAATCAAGCCCTTAGTTGCTTTGCTTTTGATGGGCTGTGGCTGCTGCAACTACCTTTTTATAGTTATCACTCAGCACATACACCAAGTGCCCCAGTGAATCTGTCAGTTCCAGACATCTTCCTACCTGGCTCTACTGAGCAGCAGCAAACCTAGCTCCTCGTGGAATTTGGGGTTGATTACCACCAGTACAATAAGTCCATTCTTTGCCTACCTGTCCACTAGCATGAAAACCAAGACTGGTCAAATAATAGTTATGGCTCCCAGTCTAGTTGTAACTCTGGCAGAAGCATTCTTCCAACCTAACCAGGGAATCAGGACTTCTCACCCAGCAGAGCCTAAGAATGCAGTGACAAGACCTCTAATCATGCAAGTGGTTCACCAAGAGTAATGGTAAGAAGGGCAAAACTTGCCTCTGTGCTCCCGGAGCATGTATTTAAGGTACTAGAGACTCAGTGCCATTGACTGGCTGTTGTTCCAGCACAAATCCTGTGTTCTAAGAGAATAGTGACTGCCTTCTGTGGGGTGCTGGCCCAGAACTGGTACCTTACTTGAACCACTAACAAGCCTTTCTATCATTCTTACTAGCTGTTTCTAGGTGATGGGGCGCATGATAACACTAGTAAGTGCCATTGTCATGTGCCAATTTCATAATTTTTTTTTACTTTGAAATAGATCTTGTGCAAGACAATGTAGTATGAAGTAGTTTTATTATTATTATTATTATTATTATTTGTATTTTTCTGAAGCTGGAAACGGGGAGAGACAGACAGACCCGCATGCGCCCAACCGGGATCCAACCAAGATCCACCCGGCACGCCCACCAGGGGCGACGCTCTGCCCACCAGGGGGTGATGCTCTGCCCCTCCAGGGCATCGCTCTGCCGCGACCAGAGCCACTCTAGTGCCTGGGGCAGCGGCCAAGGAGCCATCCCCAGCGCCCGGACCATCTTTGCTCCAAGGAACCTTGGCTGCGGGAGGGGAAGAGAGAGACAGAGAGGAAGGAGGGGGGGTGGAGAAGCAAATGGGTGCTTCTCTTATGTGCCCTGGCCGGGAATCGAACCTGGGTCCCCTGCATGCCAGGCTGACGCTCTACCGCTGAGCCAACTGGCCAGGGCCGTAGTTTTATTATTTAATGCAGCGTAACAAACTACATAAAAACTTAGCAATGAAAAACTATGTTTTATTATTATTTCTTACCATTCTGGGGGTTGTCAGGTTAAATGGGATGGTTCTCACTTTGGCCCTCATGTGGTGTAGTCATATGGTGGCAAGGCTGGGCTCATCTTCAGTGAGCTGAAATGGTAGACGCTGCTGGGGCTGCAAGGATATCTCTCTTTCTACTCAACCTCTACATGGAACTAGCCTGGGTCTACTTGCAGCATGGCAGCTTCAGGACAGTTAGACTTCTAATATATTGGCTGGTTTCCCCCAGAGCAAGCATTCCAGGAGAGATGAATTAGAATACTTAAAGGCTAGCCCAGGAAACTGGCACAGCATCACTCCTGTGGTCATATTCTATTGACCAAAGAACCCACCCAGTTTCAAAGAGAAGCATAAACTTCACCTTTTGAAAGAAGGAGTATCAAAGACTTTGTGGTCATCTTTAGTCTTCCATAGACAGCTTGTCAATAGATTGGGAACTCTGTAAGTCATTGGTCGGGGTACTGGGAGACACAAAGGACAAAGGCAAAAGTATATATCAAATGCTGTAAGGGACAAATTACTCTTTTCCTTCAAGGTCATATGTTAGCTCCAAGAGGCTGGTTGGTGTCCCTGAAGTATGGTCTGTGCTGCTGGCACTTAGCAGTGGCAGTCATTAGATCAGACTTGATGAAGGGATGGCCATGCAGTCAGAGCCATGTATAGCCGTCATCTCATAGCCACTCTCCTCATGGGACATTGACATAAGCAGTGGAGTAGCTGAGGACAGAGGCTGGCTGGTATCCACTGATGAGTCATCCAGTCCACCTAGATGTTTGGTACTTCCTTTGGAGGAGGTGCTTTCTAGAGCACATTAATATAAGCCACAATGATCTTCATGCCCTGGGCTCTCTTTTGCAGGACCATCCACGTGCCTCTTCTCCCAAACTTCTTTGCAATTTTATAATCTTGCTCCTTATAGGTCCTTGATCAACAGCCCAAGCCATGTGGGTTGCTTGTCTTGGAGCCTAAAAGTATTCTTACCTGTGATATTTATCACTCCATATAAACGAAATAATTAAGTACTGTGTTCATAGCTCTTCTACTAGGATGATTGCCCTTCACCACCTATAGGACCACTCAGAAGGGGTAGCAATGTGGCAGTAATCCATTTCTGGTTGGCACCAACATATTGTGCTGCCCCATCTGTGCTTCAGGTGAGAATTCGTCTACTAGTTACCATAGAGAACCCCTATGAGGCCATGGGTTGTACATGGAGGAAGAGGCACTGGTGTGATGGAGGTGGGTGACATGACGGTCTAGACCACTGGGCATGTGCTCAGCCACAATCCTCATGTGATGGATTGCTACTGCACTCACCCAACCTATGGCTCAGCAGATCTGATAATGCTGAGCTGAGGCTCTTGGTGGCCGCAGCACTGGGACTCAAGGATGGAAAAGCAGAACTGCTTCCACCTCTGTCCTCAGTCGCTGAGCTGGAACCCATGACAAAGATGGAAAAGGAGAGATACTGGGCTGACAAGGGGCAAGGATTCTCCTCTGCAGGTGGGAGAGTGATGGGGAGAAAGACTACTGTCTATGGGTGAACTAGGCACAAAGGGAGCAGACTTGAGGTGCTAGGATGTCAGGCTGGGGGAGGGACAGAACCTACCTTTGCACTGCACATGGTAGATTACATTTTCTGTTGTTTTGGCTCTGTCTACAGGGCCTGCCATGGGGTCCTTGGCTCTGCACCTTGAGGAGTGGCTGGCACAGCACACTTGAGACCATCTGAGGATTTGCCTTGTCTAGCCTTGCCTTTGCTCACGAGTTTGCAAACTCCATAGCTCCTGCTGGCTTGAGCTGTCATAGTGCCTGGGCTGGCCTGGCTCACAGATTCCTCCTTAATTTACATTTTAATGGTTTATTTCTCAACACTTACATTCTTGCATTTTCACTTGACCTTAAGACTCTCATCAGAGTCTTTTTTTTTTTTTTTTTTTGTATTTTTCTGAAGTTGGAAACAGGGAGACAGTCAGACAGACTCCCGCATGCGCCCGACCAGGATTCACCCGGCACACCCACCAGGGGGCGATGCTCTGCCCATCTGAGGCGTAGCTCTGTTGCAACCAGAGCCATTCTAGCACCTGGGGCAGAGGCCACAGAGCCATCCTCAGTGCCAGGGCCAACTTTGCCCCAATGGAGCCTTGGCTGCGGGAGGGGAAGAGAGAGACAGAGAGGAAGGAGAGGGGGAGGAGTGGAGAAGCAGATGGGCGCTTCTCCTGTGTGCCGTGGCCAGAAATTGAACCCGGGACTCCTGCATGCCAGGTCGATGCTCTACCACTGAGCCAACCGGCCAGGGCTCATCAGAGGTCTTTGATGGCAGGAGTCAAGTAGAAAGACAGATCACATAGGTAGAATCTTAGAAGTTAAGGGTCTCAATTAAATGCGGGTGTGGAGGGTCAGGCCCAGCTGGTCCCTTCCCTCTCTTTATATTACAAAAGTGGTCTACTATGCGTTTAAGTCATCACCACTAATAATGACTGGAGATTCTCATTTATGTCAACTAAAATGTTTCACATGACCCTAATTTAAAAAGCAGCAAGTGAATAGGAGTCCATTTTAGACAGATATATGCAGATATATGAGGCTGCAGGAGCATCCACAGCGTCCCCACATTCAGTCACACAACTTGGGGGTGCATTCTTCCCGAAGCTGTCAGAAAACTTGCATTTCTCTCCTGGTCTCTACCTGCTACCTGGAGTGAAGGGGGGGCAGAGGGTGGGGAGTGACTCAAAGAAAGTAGTTCTCATTGTAGAACCCTGATGGTGCTGTTGAGGCACATGGAGGAGGGCTGGGATTTTGGCTGCCACTTTTACCCTGAAATTCTTCCAAAAAAGGAAGGAAGTCCGAATGACCCAAGTTATTACTGCCCCTGCATGGTGTGAGCAGATGTGGTAATTCTTTTCAGAGAGGAAAAAGAAGGCAGTATCTCTCTTGTTTATACAAAATATTAGAAACCTTGCCTATATATGTATATATAAAGATAAAAGCAGGGTGGGATCCAGAGGATGCTGGAGAGTCCAGAGCCTGACAAATCCTTGGGAGTTTGGGGCTGGCTGGACCAGTTCTGTCCGTCACTCCTGTTTTGTCTCTCAATCTCTTGTCTCCCTGTTCCTTTTCTCTGTCTCTCACTGTCTCTTTCTGTCTGTCTCTCTGTCTCTATACCTCTCTCTGTCTCTGTCCTTCTTCTTGTGCATCTCTCTAGGGGGCTCAGTCTTTGTTCACTGCTTCTTCTACAGCCCGTTTCTGGCAACACCATCATCCAAGTGAACACCTGCAGGCATCCCCAAACTACGGCCCCATGGGCGGCAATGCGGCCCCCTGAGGCCATTTATCCAGCCCCCACTGCACTTCTGGAAGGGGCACCTCTTTCATTGGTGGTCAGTGAGAGGACCACTGTATTTGGCAGCCCTCCAATGGTCTGAGGGACAGTGAACTGGCCCCTGTGTAAAAAGTTTGGAGACCCCTACGGCTTGTTAGCCTTAACTTTGCTATCTATCTCTGGGACCTACCCACCATTGTTTAGGAGGTGGGTGAGGGCACAGGAGGAGACCCCTTGATTGCCTCACCTAATAAAACTGCAATCGGATGTTTCAGCAACCAGGTAAAACAATTCAGGTGCTGTCTTTTGGCTCTGATGTCACAGGGAGGAACCTGTGTGTGCAGACCAGTGTGCCTGCTTCCTGATTTTCATGGCACCACCCTGGCTACCACAGAATCACCTCTGAGCTCAGCAGACCTGCCCTGCCTACAGGAAGCTTTTTGTGAGGACAGTGGTGGCAATGTAGGGAGGGAGGGGCAGGCTGTTGATACTCTACGGATGGCCTGGGGGTGTGGTCCTATGAAGAGGACTCAGTGTTTTCTAAACTTTAGCATAACCCTGTTCCTAAACTGTGTCTTTGTTTTTAGGTAAGCTTAAGTGTGGTTGTGATGACAGAAGTTGTCGCTGTCGCAGGCCCTTGAAGGGTTTGGTTGGGTTGGGGCGGGTGGGGGGAGGCCCTACTGAAAGTATCAGACACCCTGCACTCCATAGAAGACGTCAGATGCCCCTGCAAGAGTATCAGAGGGAGATCTACTCACCTAGGAGGACATTAACACTAATTACCACTGAGACTGTTTCTATGCTTAATTATTCCCCCATCCCCCCATCCCCCCACGCCTGCCCTTTTAAGCCCTCTAATATGAAGACAAGAAGGCTCTGTTCCCCACCTCTCCAGATGCTCCAGCCTGTGATAATGTGGCCACCCCCAGCTCTCTGGTGGTATGAATGTGTGTGACAATCAAGAAGGCCAGCGCTGTAAGGCTTCCCGGGGTTAGATCTGACATTCCAAGTGGATTATAATTATGTGGCTCCTTCCTTCCCCGCACCCTGCACCCCTCAACAAGACACCATGGAGTTATTTATAAGCATGAGCCCTGGGTACACTTCTCATGGGAAGGGGTGCAGTGACAGCGGTAAAAGCACACGCAGGGTGCTAACACAAGGAAAGCATAGCAACACGGTGGTGGAGACCTGGAGGCGGTTGGTCCCGTTCAGGGGCAAGGCAGAGAGCAGGCAGCTCCGCCCTGCCCAGCTGTTGTGGCGTGGCGGTGGGGGCTGCTCCAGTTGACTCTTCAGCTTTCAGAGATTTGCTAATTTATGATAATATGCCAGCAGACACGAATTGTCTCATGTGACAAGGGCGGAGGCAGGAGATGAGTTGCTTTTCCTCCCAGGAACTGGAAATAATTGAAAGTTGTTAGGGTCCATCCAACATGCTGTCCTGAAAACACTATCATTACTTTCCTAATGACTAACTGTGTCTTTCGGAAGGTAATGAAAGCAGCTGAAAGGCCTTGGGCTCCTGTAGAGGATGGGGAAGTGGCAGCCTGTAATCTGGGGTGGGGTAGGGATAAGGGTGCTCTGGCTGTGCTTTCACAGTGCACTCTGGTTTGGGAATAGTTTCCCCAGGGTCCTTCCGGCCCCTTTGCCCTCAGAGTCAAACTGAAGCTGACAGTCAGAGCCATGAAGTCAAGATGTGGCAAATCCTTGCAACCTTAGTCCCCTGATCCAAGTCCTGTTGGATGTGCTGCTGTCATCCCTACTTGTTCAGTTACCAGTGTCACATCCCAGTCTCTCCACTGTGGGACCACCAAACCAGGAACTCTGTCTCCCTCTGTTGCTACATCCTCCTTCCTACCCCCAGAGCACACAGTTGAGCCTGGTCTCCCAGCTCTGATTGACAGGTGCCACCTACATTGCTGTTAGGGGCTACTGTGGCCCCTGCCTCCTGATCTCATCCTAGGAAGTACTCATGGACTCTGCTGCTGCTGCCTTTCTAGGGGACCCAGCCTCTTCTCACCCTCCAGCTAACACTCTTTCTTTTTTAAAGGTTGTCTTTGAACTACACAAATGACAATCAAAGACATGAGCAGGCAGCTCTTCCTGACCTCCCCCATCCTGGTGTGGACCCTCCAGAACTTTTATTCTGGGTGTCGCCCAGCCATGGCTGCCTCTGGGTGCGCCAGCAGGGTCCCTTGTGTCCTGTGGTGAGGCTCCAGTACTAGGCCATTTCTAATACTTCCACCAAAAGAAGAGGTCATAATGGTTAACTTTGAGTGGGTGGGTTTCCTGAGGCCTTCCTTCTACCCTTCACAGCCCACAAAGCAGTACGAAATGCTTCCTGCCCCAGTCTAGGAGCAAACGGTGTCAATGAGACTCAGAACAGGGATGCCTGCGGAGGACACAGCAATTTCCAGGCTCCTCCCCAAGCCCCACTCTGGCGGCCGGCTGACCCCTCCCTTGATTCGGGGCCGAATGAGGCAGAGCAAAACTGAACATCGTCCAGAGCTCTGGGGTCTGGTGAGGGCGACGCTCCAGGACTCCGCCTGGCCGGGTGCCCCTCCTCCCGGTGGTTCTCGAGGGTCCGAGGCCACCGCGGTGCCTGTGGATGCTGTGCTGGAAGAAATAATCCTTGCTGAGTACAGGCCACAATGCACAGATGTGACAGGAAGGTTCAGAGCTACGAAAATGACCGGAATAGAAACAAAACAGTAGAACGCAGCCCAGGAGGTATAGAGAAAGGATAATAGCACGAAACACCCGGAATGCTCTGTCCCCGAGGACAGCCCAGCTTTTCAGCCCGCTTCGGTCTTTGTCCTCGGGTTTCCTGCGGACAGGTGTGCCAACCAGTCACCTGCGATACGTCCGTGCGCAAGCCCACTAGCGTCCTGGGTCGGCCCCGTGGGCAGACGGGCACACTGCGGGACAAACGGATTCCGCTGCTTGGAAGGAAGGAGGGGGCACCTGCCGAAGTGCCAGGACTGGTTGAGTAACGGGGCTCGCTGGAGGCATTGGAGCCCAGCCCGGTAGAGGCAGATGAGCAGGTGAAAGGACTCAGCGGGTCTCGGGAATAGGCTCATTTTCTTTACTGACCACCGAACGACCCCGACGGGTGGGATAGGAGGGAGTGGGTGAGTACAGGTTTACTCTGCTGTTGGGACGCAGGGACCCTTAGGCCACGCCCTAGCTAGGGGTCCGCCCGGGACGCACCCCACCTGTGGTTTCTTCCCTTGCCCCACCCCAGACCCCGCCTTGGATAGTAACCTGTTCGCTTAAGGTCCCCCTCCCCCATTCACAAACAGCCGGGGTCTCGCCCCGTCCCCGCCCCGGACCCGCCCCCGGCCTGTGACTAGCCTGGCCAAGACCCCGCCTCCTTACCCGCCCCAACTTTTCGTACCGCCCCCAACGCTATTGGTCCGGTTCAGCCCCTGCCACCGAGACACTGTTGGTTTCTTTCGGGAGACCTTTATCTGCTTCGATTGGTCTTCCACTCACCGTTCGGCCGTTCGATTGGTCCGCGACGCCCGCTTTCGGGGATCCTGTACTTGAGGGGCGGGGCCAGAGGCGGCGCTCCGCACGAGATTGGTCATCCGCGCAGAGGGGGCGGGCCCGCGCTGCGCGCAGCGTTTTGGCTGGAGCGCGAGGAATTGCTACGGCCGCCTTAGTCGCCTCAATCTCCTCGTACTCTTCAGTCTCGCCGCCACCGCCTGGATCACCCCATCCCCACCCCCGATCCCGGTCCGGTCTCCCGCTGGCTGGCCCGCGGGCACGCCCTCTGGTGAGTGAGTGGTCGCGGGCGGGGTCGGGGGCGGGGTCCACAGGTGGAGCTGGGGTCCGGCCCCGGAGTTGGGGTCCGGGTGGGGATCCGACCCGGGTCGAAGGCCGTGCCAGGGTTGGGGTCTGGGCGGGGCGGTAGGCGAGTGTCTCGGGAGGCGACCTCCGGCGGCCGCCAACTTTGGCCGCCGGCTTGCGGGCGGGGGCGCGCGTCTCGGGCTGACCGAACCCCCGAGAGGCCGAAAGAGCTGAGGCCCCGCCCGGCTCGGCCAACTTGGGCGGCAGCTGCGGCGCCGGCGGACGGGCGAGTAGGTCGGATCTCCGTCGTCCCCTTTGCCCGCGGCCCTCCAGGTTAGCGCCCTGCGGCCCACCTCTCCGAGGAGGCGGAGCGGGCCGGGGGCCGGGGCTGGGCAGGGGTGGGTATTGGGACTCGGGTGACGAGGTGCCTCCGGATCTCCCTTCCCCCACTTCCCCAGAAGTTGTTGGCAAAACACTGTCTTCAGTAACGGCTGGATAGGCTCGTTGTGGGTGAACAGCTGCCCGAATTTTTTCCGGGCTTTATGAGGCTTAAGTTTCAAACGACTTAAACTTGCTCGCATGTGATTGGGAAAGTAAGTGAGGGCAGCATCCCCGGCGCCCTGTGCGGCGGGACGCGGGAGAGCTGCGGTAGACGCGCAGGTGCTGAGCGGGACGCAGGAGAGCGGGACCCGCGCGGTGCCCTTGTGTCCCCTCCTTCAAACACCGTAGCTGCCCCTTTAGCGGAGATGTCTGTGTCTCTCCGTGAACTCCTGTGTTAAAGCGAAAAGCAGGTTACCTGGGAGCAGGTGCACATTTTTCTTTTTTGGTCACCGAATTTTCTTATTTCACTGGGGTCAAAATGTGTTTCTTAGTGCTCCCACCAGTGTTCGGCTCTTGGAAGCATTGTTCAGTGGAAGTTTATATTTTCTTTTTGCCTGGTGGCCCTTCTAATTTTTCTCTTCCTACTTTGAAGTATATTATTCACGTAACACATTTGAAAGTTAACAAGAAGTCAAATCTTAAATCTCGTATACAGGGTTATTTTCCTCTTGCCGTCTCTTCAAGGAAGGTAGCATGGAATTCAGGGCCCTGCCTGTGATCTGACAGCACTCTGTGTTGAAAAGGTATACTAGGGTTAGCAGGCCTTGACCAAAAAGACCTTTGAGACTAGCCTGGGTAACATACAGACCCTCCAGTTCAACATTCCTTTGGCACAGGCCTTCACACATCCTTCCAAAATTTAGCTTGCTTTTAGGGGTGAGCTGTTGCCCCTTTCCTGTTCTTTAAACTTGGTCTAGATGTGGGGACCAAAGAAGCGTGCAAGGGAGCTTTCCTATTGAGGAGAGTTGATTCCCAGTCTCCTCATGCACAGGAATAACTTATGTTAAAATGACTCAGAGAGGCCCAGTTTGGTCCAAAGAGACTCTGGAGGGTTTGTTGGCAAGATCCCAAAAGACCTCATTGATCCTTACATTAGAGGAGCTGGAGTAGTTTTGGATGGTGTTTTCAGACTTTGAGATCCATTGGAAACCAGGGGGTCTTCAAATATAAATGCAGTCGCTGACCAACTAATATTGGCCACTTTTGAGTACCATTGTTTTCTCGTATGTAGATGCCATTTGTACAGTGCAAGTTCATTATAGGTGTTTTAAAATTTGTATAACTTCACTTATTTTCTTAGTTAATACTTAATATTATAAAGTTGTGGAAAAGGTTTGATGGTAAAAGGAGTCTTTATAACTGAAAAGATTTGGTATCCTGTTTGGAATTCAGGGTCTTGTCAAAGGTGATGCTGATTACTAGTGATATTGGATCTCAGAACTTCACTTTTTCAGATGGCATTATTAATATACAGATTTAGAGAAAATATACAGCTTTGTGGTTACTTGTTTTTTTTGGTATTTAGAAGAAAATTTCAACACTTACTCATTTTGTTAGATGTTTAAAAAGAAGTTATCTCCCTGTTGTTAGCGGGGAGCTTAGAGCATGCTGCGTTTATATTTGCAAAATTCCTATGAGGTCCTTGAAACAATCAGCCATTCAAGACTGGATGCAGTGTTTTAGTTTCAACAATTTCAGTTCCTTGCCCTTTGGCCAATTTCTGGACTTGTAGCCATGTGTCAATGGCAAAGTCATTTATAATTTCAAAGAAATCTCATTATTGCAAAAGTGGTAACTGAATCATTTTGTTAGAAGTTGTTCCCTTTGGTGAAGAAGGCTGGCCCTTTGGGCCATAACAAACAAAAATACCTGCTTATATATTAGAATCACCCCCAAACTTAAATATTAGGGTGAATACTGGATTTGGGGTGCCGTTCTGGTATCTCTTAGCCCTGGTGGCAAGGACTCTACAGGCAAGTAGTGCGTCCGCTGTCCGTGGTGCTGAATGTGTGTCATCTGTTTTTCATCTTCAGGTTTTCTTTCCAATGTAAGAGTGGTTTTTGGAGTATGTTTTAAAATTAATTTCAGAATTCACACTATTAAAGAAAAGTAAAACAGGGGAGTTTTATTTAAACTGAAGGAAGTGTGCATTAAAAAACTCAAGCCATGTTATTGTCTCTTTTTTCAAGTGGACAGTGGTGTGGACTCAAAACTTCCATTCCCTCGCTTAGTCTCCTCCCCAGACGGGAATTTTCTTGCTAGCTATGGAGCTCAACTAGCAAATCACTGAAATTAAATGGCACCCTGTTTGATTAACAAACATCTCTTAAAAATGTACCTTTGTTATAATATATTCAGATATTTGTACATAGAAGCAGTTTTTCCCTAAACAGGGTCGATTGTAGCACCTCTTATACTCACTGGCATGGTGCTTCCCACCCTTCTTGGAGGTGGAGCCCTTGGGCAGTTGTCAGGCATTTCTGCTGCATTGGAACATTTACTCTCCTATAATTTTGTGGACATCTTTGTGAATTATTTACATAAATCCTTTATTTTTCTTGAGGTTAATTTTGCCTGTTCCTTTAGAATTGCCCCACAGGTTAGCAATATAAAATAGAGGGTGTTACTCATGGTACAGAGATTCTTTGACATGATAGTAAGTTGCACATAAAAGTAAGCAGTGGATTGTTGAGGTGTTTTTGTTATGAGCATTTTAACCAGTTCTTTGGCCCTGTTGGTTGTACACTTAACCAGGTTAGTCTTTGTATCTATTTTTGTTAATAGAAGCTTTCTTCTGCCTCCTGCAAGCTTCAGAAGTACTCTCCGAGTGCCTACTCTTTGCCAGGCTCAGTGATATGATCTGGAAACCTACAGGGGAATGAGACACAGTTTTTATCATTGAAAGGCTCACCACTTTGGACTGAGGAAAAGACATATAAGCAGGTAGTTATAGGGGACCATCCTCAAGGCTGCAGTTGGTATCACAGAAAAGCTGGTTAGTGTATTGAAGAAGGGTGATTCATTTAGGCTGGGAATCAAAGGAGGCTTCAGAGAGGAGGTGACCTTTGGGCTGAACTCTGGAGGATGAATTGTAATTATTTGGGTGTGGATGGGTGTAAATCAATTAGAAAAAGACAAGAAGGTTGGTGTAATGGGAGAACAGGCTACATGGTGCTGCTGAGGTTGGAGGTGTCATGGGTTGGGACTTTAATAGAGGTGTGTGTGTAGGGGAGATTTGAGAAGAGGTTGTGTGGTAGAATAAGGACTTTCTAAAGTGGTTGCATCCTAATCCGCAGAACCTGTAAATATGTTATATTACTTGGCAAAAAGGATTTAAGGTAGAAGATGGGATGAAGGTTGCTAAGCTGATTTTAAAATACAGATATTCTCTTGCCTGACCAGGCAGTGGCGCAGTGAATAGAGCATAGGACTGGGACTTGGAGGACCCAGGTTCAAAACCCTGAGGTCACCGGCTTGAGCGCAGGCTCATGTGGCTTGAGCATGGGCTCACCAGCTTGAGTGTGGGGTCACTGGTTTGAGCATAGGATCATAGACATGACCCCATGGTTGCTGCCTTGAGCCCAAGGTCACTGGCTTGAGCAATGGGTCGCTTGCTCTGCTGTACCCCCCCCCATCAAGGCACATATGAGAAAGGAATCAACAAACAACTAAGATGCCACAACAAAGAATTGATGCTTCTCATCTCCCTTCCTGTCTGTCTCTATCTGTCCTTCTTTCTGACTCTTTCTGTCTCTGTCAAAAAAACCAAACAGGTATTATCTTGGTTTACCGGTTGGGCCCAAAGTAATCACAAGGGTGCTTTAATGTAAAAGTACGAGGCAGAGGAGTCATTGTTATAGTGATGTGAAATGAGGAAGATTATCTGTCATTTCTGGCTTTGAAAATAGAAGGAGTCATGGGCTAAGGTATGCAAGCAGCCTCCTAAAGCTGAAAATGGCAAGAATCTTCCCCAGAGCCTCCAGAAAAGAACTCAGCCCTGCTGACTCCTTGATTCTAGTTCAGTGAGAACCATGTTTGACTTCAGATCTGTAATTTAATTAATTTGTGTGTGTTAATTCACTAAATTTGTAGAAATTTGATAGAAAAGCCACAGGAAACTGATATAAACTGGGACTCTGCTCTAGGAAGTTTTAGCTGGTAAAGTTTAAGGAGGAAATAACACAATCCCATTGGCTGTAGAAGATAAACTGATTCAGTTGCTGTTTGTGAGGAGGTTGCCCCAGGTAAGCATGGTTTTGATCCCCATGCCAGTTTCATCTCCTGGCAAGACTGGCATCTACTATTATCTTACCTGTCCTGGGTCCCATTTGAAGACTTTCACCTAGCAGACTGCTCAGTCTCTCCCCATACCCCTGGCTGATTCCATGTCCCACTGGCCTACCTTTTCTCTGTGCTGGGCACTCAGGAGAGAGTGGACTTGGTATTCATTCACTAGTGGAATTGTGGAGTCAAGAGTAGGCCCAATTCTAACTTCAGAGCTGTTGTTAAAGTACTTTGCAAGGGGGATGTTTCTTCACATTTTTGCTAATCCTTTATATATATTCAGATGTTTTAATTGTTGTCAGTCTAGTAGATATGAAATATATCACTGTTTTAATATGTATTTACTTGATTATTAGGGCATTTGAGGACTTCTTATCCATTTGAGTTTCTTCTATACATTGTATACATATATTGTTTGTCTATTTGTTGCCTCAGTTGTCCTTTTTATGGCTTTTTAGAAGTTCTTTATATATTCCGGATTCTATTTGTGTCCTTTATCTTTTTAAAATGCTGTTTTGATGAACAGATGTTTAATTTTAATGTAGTCAGAGTTATCAAGTTTTTCCTTATGGTTTGTGGTTAACAAGTCTTATTTAATAAATTCTTTGTTACCACAGGTCATAAGATATTCTCCTCTTTAAAAACATTTTTTGAATATTTGTTTTAATATTCTACTTTGAGCTTATTTTTGTGTGAGGTATGAGGTAGAGATATAATTTTAGATTTTTTCCAAATGCATTAAGTAGTTGCACCAGTACCATTTATTGAGTACCATCCTTTCCCCCGTGCTCTGCAATGCTACCTTTGAAACATACCAGATTTCACAAATGTGTGGATCTGTTTCTAATTTCTCCATGTAAATAAAGATAATTTCATTTCTTCCTTCCTAGTCTTTAAATATTTTATTTATTCTTTTCTTTTTTTTTAGATTTTTTTTACTTTATTTATTTATTTTTAGAGAGGAGAGAGACAGAGAGGGAGAGAGAGGAGAGAGAGACAGAGAGAGAGAAGGGGGGAGGAGCTGGAAGCATCAACTCCCATATGGGCCTTGACCAGGCAAGTCCAGGGTTTCGAACCGGCGACCTCAGCATTTCCAGGTCGACACTTTATCCACTGCGCCACCACAGGTCAGGCTATTATTTTATTTCCTTAGTTTGGACCAATAGACAAAGTAGTGATAAGGTTGTTCTAATACTGTTTTTAACTTTAAAGGGAATGCTTTTAAAAGTTTTAAATGTGAAGTTTTCTAATTTTTTTTTGGTAGATTCTTTTTATTAGGTTAAGGATGGTCTTACTAAGACAAAATGTTTTTTAAAATTATTGCTTGATTTTGAATTTTATCAAATGGTTTTCTGCACCTTTTAGGTGGTTTTATTATTATTTTTTCTTTAAACTATGACTGAGGCGAAATATTTTACTCTTTTAATTTTAAACCATCATTGCTTTCTTGGGAAAAACTGTATATTAAACTGTACATTATCATGATGTACTACATTTAATAATTATTATGGGATCCAATATGGTAATATTTCATTTAAGATTTTGGTACATATGTTCATTAGAAGTATTAACCAGTAATAATTGTTTCTTGTATAATCCATTCCCATTGAAGTGGGACCTGTGACTTGCTTCTCGTAGAATATGGTAAAAGTGATGACATGTCACTTATGTGATTATGTTAAGTTATAAACATGGCAAAAATTGCAGGTAACCTTTAGGACAGGGGTTGGGAAGCTTTGTGGCTTAGAAAGCCATAAACGCCACGTATTTTAAAATGTAATTCTGTGAGAGCCATACAATGACCCGTGTACCTTAGGCATTATCCAATAAAAATTTGGTGTTGTCCCGGAGGACAGCTGTGATTGGCTCCAGCCACCTGCAACCATGAACATGAAATGAATGGATTGTAATACATGAGAATGTTTTATATTTTTAACGTTATTATTATTTTTATTAAAGATTTGTCTGCGAGCCAGATGCAGCCATCAAAAGAGCCACATTTGGCTCGCGAGCCATAGATTCCCAACCCCTGCTTTAGGAGCTGAGGGTGGCCTGCAGGGACAGCCAGTAGGAAGCAGAGGCCCTCAGTCCTACAGAAAGGAAACAATGTCTGTTAATAGCTTGAGTGAGTTTAAAACTGGATTCTCCTGCAGTTGAGCCTTCAGATAAGAAAATGGTCTGGACAACAGATTGACCTCACCCTAGGCAGAGGTCTCATTTAAGCCTGCTCAGACTCCTTACCCACAGAAACTATGAGATAAAGAAATGTATATTGTTAAGTTACTAAGTTTGTGATAGTTTGTTATGCAGCTATAGAAAACGAATGTTTCAGATCTGTACTGACCTCCCAGTTATTCTCACTAGAAGTGGGTTTGGGTTGATGAAGGGTGTTTGAATCTATTTGAAGTAGTCAGTTTTTTATTGTTTAAAAATGTTTTTTCCCTATTTGTAAAATTAATACAAATGTTTTGTGTGGAGAAATTGGAGCAAGTGGAAAGTATAAAGAACAAAATAAACATTACTCATAATCTTACACACAAAGATAGCCAATACTTTTTATCTACTTTTATGTATACATGCTTTGTATATCCTAAAATTTGGGATTCATTCCATAACGAGTTTTATGAACAATTTTTTTTTGCACTAGATAGTATTTTCTATGTCATATCATATTCTTCTAAAATACGATTTTGAATGGCTGCATACTATTTCAGTTGGTGTCTCAATTTATTAAATCACTTCCCAATATCTGGAATTTATGCTGCTTTAAAGTATTTACCATCATAAATAATGCTTTGATAACTATTCTGGAAAAAAATAATTGTATATATCACTAATTATTTCTGAAGGATAAATTTCTAAAGGCAGAATTATTTTTTCAGAGCTTGTAGAAGTTTTTAAGGCTTTTGATACTTAACCATGCAGCTTCCACTGTTTTTAAAAAATAATATAAAACTCAGTCTGTTTCGGTAATTCACCAGGTTGGGATAGGACAGAACTATTGATTTTTGAGCATTTAGGTTTCTGTTTTCTTAACCTTGTTTGCAAAGTGCTTTTAAATTATTCATTAAAGTGCAGTATGGATTCTATTTATAGACAGTTATGTATGAGATTGCTCCCTTAATGTCTGCAAAAAGCCTATGAATTGCTATTATCGCATCTTGTCTTTGTAAATCCTTTTCTACTCCTGTCCACCTTTTCTTTTTTCTCAACCAAATAGAGACACTGAGACACATTAGGTCTTGTAACCTATGATAACTCAGATGAAATGGCTATTTAGTGGCTAGCTCATGTTCTCTTCTTCTTTCCATTCATTAGATAGTGGACATCATGGAGTTTTGAGATCAGCAGAATATTATTAATTCAAAACTGTTTTTCTTGATTCATAAAACAATGAGTGGTTATTTAGAAAATATCTAAAGATGATCATAAAACACAAAATAAAAATCTTTTATTTTACTATCCACAGATCATCTTTGTATACCATAACTTCATATTAGCCTATTCCTCTAATATATTGAATAGATTCTGATGACTAATATTTTGTTTGGGGTTTTTGCATCCAGATCTGTGAGTGAAATTGGCCTATAATTTTTCTTTACTGCAGCTGTTTTCTTTCTAATTTGAGATGAATACTTAATTTGTCAATTTACAGCTTTTCTCTTTTACTAATAAAAGGCGAAAGATTTATACGATCTGAAGAGAAACCAGAGCATCTCTCTTTTACTAATAATGTGCATGTAAGGTGATACATTTCCTTATAAATAATTCTTTAAGTGCATTATACAGAGTTTGATTTAAGGTTGTTTCATTACTGTTTACTATATACTATATACTGAATTGTGTCCCCCCAAAATCATATGTTGATGCCCCAACCCCCAAAGCATCCTTGGAGATGGGGCCTTTAGGAGGTAATCAGGTTCAGATGAGGTCATGCGTGTAGGGTCCTTCTGATGGAGTTAGTGCCTTATAAGAAGGACCCGAGGTTACTCACTCTCTCCTTCCCTTGTGAGGATGCAGCAAGAAGGCAGCCATCTGTACACCAGGAAGAGGCCTATCACCAGAGCCCAACCACAGTGACACCCTGACCTGGATTCCCTAGCCTGTAGAACTGCAAGAAATAAATGTTGTTTAAGCTGCCAGTCTGTCGTATCTTGTTATAGCAGCCCAAGTAGACTGTGACAGTGTAGTTTTTAACTTTCATTATAAATTTTTCTTTGACATTTAGGTCAGTTAGAAGAATATTTAAAATTTTCCAGACATGCATATTTTTCTAATTTTATTCTCCAGTACAATCGCATTGCCTAAATTTTTTGCTTTTTATTATTTTAAACCTTTGAAGCTTGCTGATGTGCCTTATACCCCAGAATATGAACTATGTTTTCTCAAATGTTCCTGTGTGCTTGAAAAGAATTAGGTTCAATGTTCTATGTCATCAGATAACTTAATAAGCATATTACTCACATCTCCTGTTTTCTTTTTTCTTTTTTTATTTAGTGTCATCCTTGCACAGGGGCCCTGCTCATTTTCCCTGTATCATTCCAATTTTAGTTTATGTGCTGCCGAAGTGAGCACTACATCTTCTGTTTTCTTACTCCTATTTTTTTTGTTTGGTTGTTATATCCATTATTAAATAATTATACAGCTTCATTATGATTATGGATTTGTCTTATTTCTCTCTGTAGTTTTGTCAATTTGTATTTATATACTTTGAGGCCATGGTTTTAGGAACATGACAATTTAAAATTGTTTTATCTTCCAGATGAATTGAAACTTTAATTATTATGAGTGGTTCTCTTTATCTCTAGTAATAAATCTTTGCCTTTGTGGTATAATATATCTGATGCTAATATAGACATTCAGATTTCTTTAGGCTCATATTTGCATGATATCTTTGGTTTTTTATCATTTTACTTCCAACCTTATTATATTCTTATACTTTAGATTATGCAATTAGATTTTTCTCATCTGATCTGATAACTTTGTCTTCTAATTGGAACATTGAACTCATTTATATTGAATGTAGTCACTGATCTATTTGAGTTTAAATCCACAATCTTATTATATAAAGTGGTGAGCAAAATTAGGCTTACACTTGTGAGTATGCAGAACAGTTTATTTTTGTATTATTTATTGTATTACAATTATAAACCTGCTTTTACCCATTCTTGTATTTCTCCTGTCCTACATTTTGTGTTTATGTTTTCTCTTTTTTTTGCATTATTTTAAACCAGTATCATAATTTTTAAAAATCACTCTACTTTTCCACCCTTCCAGTACATTGATTATATTCTATTTTTCTTTCTTTTCTTTTTTTTTGGTTACTATGTAAATTAGATAATGTGTTATTAACTTCTCCAGAGAATGCAGTTATATCTTCCTCCTGGGCCATGCGGAGATCGTAGTTTCTTAGAATACTTGAACTCCATTCACGCCCTTCAGATTTATATGTGCTTCTTGTTGTGTATTTTAATTCTGAGTGCCCTTTTTAAACTCCAGGAAATGATATTAATATTAACAGTGTTGTTATTTCACATGCTGTCAGTGTTCATCTAGATTTATTAACATTTTTATTTGTTTTTTGCTTTTTATTCTCTCTGACCTTCCTTTTGGGGTCCTTTCCCTTCTGCCTGAAGAATCTTCTATAGCCACTCCATTATTGCAGGTCAGTTGCTGATAGACACTCCCTATTTTTTTCTAATAATATTTTGATTTTACTTTTATTCTTTTAAAAGTTCTTTCAAATTGACTTAAATATTTTGTGGAATATAATTTACATGCCATACAATTCACCCTTTAAAGTTTCTGATTCAGTGTTTTTGGTATATTTACAAGGTTGTAAAACCACCACTACCTAATTCTAGAACATTTTCATTGCCTTAAAAAGAAACCTATACCTGTTAACATTTTTCCCTTTCTCCACAGTGCCTGGAAAGCATTAATCTACTTTCTATCTCTGGGAATGCCTATTGTGGACATTTCATATGAATGGAATTATAAATATGTGGCCTTTGTGTCTGGCTTCTTTCCTTAGTATAATATTTTCAAGATTCATTCATGTTGTAACGTGTCAATACTTAATTTCTTTTTATGGCTGAGTAATATTCCATTGTATGATGTGTTACATTTTCTTTATCCATTTATCAGTAGGAAGACATTTGGGTTGTATCCACTTTTTTGGCTGTTATGAGTAATGAGTCATGAAAAGTCATGTATAAGTTTTTTTATGCCTATGTCTTTTCAGTTCTTTGGGGCATACTTAGTAGTGGAATTGTTGAGTTGTATAGTAATTCTATGCTTAACCGTTTGAGTAACTGGCCAACTTTTTCCATAGAAGTTGTACCATTTCACATTACCACCAGCAGTGTTTGAAGGTTCTAATTTCTTTACATCTTCATCAACACTTGTCATTGTTTTGTTTTTTGATTCCAGCTGTCCTAGTGGGTGTGAAATAGTATCCCATTATGGTATTAACATTTCTCTAATGACTGATGAGCACATTTTTGTGTGCTTATTGGCCATTTGTGTATTTTTTTTTTTGGAGAAGTGTCTATTTAAATCCCTTGGCCAGTTTTTTTTTGTTGTTTTTTTTTTAATGAGAGAGAGAGAGAAACAGATAGAAAGGGAGAGAGATGAGAAACATCTGCTCAAAGTGTGTCACTTTAGTTGTTCATTGATTGCTTCTCATATGTGCCTTGACCCAGGGGGCTCCAGCCCAGCCAGTGACTTTGGGTTCAGTCAGTGACTTTTGGGCTCAAGCCAGTGACCATAGGATCATGTTGATGATCCCTCGCTCAAGCTGGTGAGCCTGCATTTAGGTTGGATGAGCCTACGCTCAACCTGGTGACCTTGGTATTTTGAACCTATCTTCTCAGCTTCCCAGGTTGACGCTCTTTCCACTTTGCCATCACTGGTCAGGCTCAAATCATTTGGCTATTTTTAATTGTATTGTCTTTTTATTATTGATTTATAAGAGTTCTTGATATATTGTTTATCAGAGATATAATTTGCAAATATTTCCTCTCCAACTGTGAGTTGTCTTTTCATTTTCTATATAGTATCCTTTGAAGTGCAAAAAATTTTAATTTGATATCTAATGTATCTATTTTTTGTGCTTTTGCTTTAGGTGTCATATTTAAGACAACATAGCCTAATCTCAGATCACAAAGATTCCCATCTGTGTTGTCTTCTAAGTGTTTTATAGTTTTAGCTCTTAAATTCAGGTATTTGCTACACTTTGATTTAGTTTTTATGTATGGTGTGAAGGAGTTTAACTTTTTTCTGCTGCATGTGGCTAGCCAGTTATCCTCACACCATTTGTTGAAAAGACTATTTCTTCATTGAAAGGTCTTAGAAGCTTTCTTGAAAATCAGTTGACCATAAAATATGAGCTTATTTCTGGACTCTCAATTCTATTCCATTGATCCATATATCTGTCTTTATGATAGAAGCATACAATCTTGATTAGTGGAGTTTTGTGTTAAGTTTTAATATTGAGAAGTGTGAATCCTCCAGCTTTGTTCTTATTTAAGGATGTTTTGGCTATTCCTGGTTACTTGAATTTTCATATGATTTTTAGACACAGCTTGTCAATTTCTGCATGAAAGGGATTTTTGATAGAGATTGCACTGAATGTGTAGACCAATTTGCGAGTATTGCAATTTTAACAATATTAAGTCTTCCCAACTATAAGCATGGGATTTATTAGCTGTAATAGTTTTTTAGTGAGTTCCTGAGGATTTTCTATGTACTGTATACGATTATGTCATCTGCATATATAGATAATTTTACTTTTTTCTAATCTAAATACCTGTTATTTTTATTTCTTGTGTATAATTACCATGCTTATGACCTCTAATATACTGCTCAAAAAAATTAGGGGATATTTTATAGCTTCATATTCATTTTGAAATATCCCTTAATTTTTGTGAGCAGTGTATAATGTTGAATTTTTCTGGCAAGGGTGAACATCCATGTCTTGCTCCTGCTCTTAGTGGGAAAGCTTTGTCTTTACCATTAGGTATGTTGTTAGCTGTGGGTTATTGTAGATGCCCTTTATTAGGTTGAAGAATTTCCCTTCTGTTTTTATTTTATTGAATATTTTTCTTATGAAAGGGTGTTTTTGTTCTCAGATTCTTTTTCTGCATCTGTTGAGATGAACATATGGTTTTTGTCTTTTATTTTGTTAATGTCTTGCATTACATTGACTGATTTTTGTATGTTGAACCAACCTTGAATAAATCCCAGTTGGCCATAGTGGATAGTCCTTTTTATGTATTGTTGGATTCAGTTTATCAGTGTTTTATTGAGGAATTTTGCAGCTGTTTTCTTAAAACATATTGGTCTATAGTTTTCTTATTCTTTGTGATATCTTTCTTTGTCTGGTTTTGATATTAAGGTCATACTAGCCTTAGAATTAATAGAGAATATCCTTTAAAAATTTTTCTTGGGGGGAAGAGTCTGTGAAAGATTGTCTTAATTTGTCTTTAAATGTTTGGTAGAATTCACTAAGCCATCTAGTCTTGGATTTATTTATTTATTTATTTTGGTGGGAAGATTTTCAGTTATTAACTCAATGTCTTTATTTTAGGACTATTCAAATTTTTTATTTCTTGTTGACTCAATTTGAGTTTGTGTCTTCCTAAGAATTAGTCCTTTTCACCTAGGTTATCTGATTTTTTGGCAAACAATTATTTATAATGTTTGTAAGGTTGGTAGTTTTATATATGATTTTAGTAATTTAAGTTTTCTCTCTCTTTTTTTTTTGTCAGTTTGGTTAATCTTTTCCAAGAACTATCTTTTGGTTTTTTGGTTTTCTTTATTTTCTATTTTCTATTTCATTTACTTTTGCTCTAATTGTTCTTTTTCTCTTTTCTGATTGCTTTGAGTTTAGTTTGCTTTTTTCTAATTTCTTAGGGTGGAAGGTTAATTATTAATTTGAAATATTGTTTTTTAGTATTGGTATTTACAGGTGTAACTTTTTATAATCACTTCTTTTGCTACCTCATAAATTTATGTATGTTGTGTTTTCATTTTCTGTTGTTTGGAAGTATTTCCTCATTTTCCTTGTGACTTCTTGATTATTTAGAATTGTTTTGTTTAATTTCCACAAACGTGAATTTCTTAGGTTTCCGTTAATTGGCTTCAATTTCCTTCTCTTGCTGTGAGATAACATACCTTGTATGATTTCAGTTCTTTTAAATTCTGAGACTTGTTTTTCTGGCTTATTACTTGGTCTATCCTGGAGAATGTTCCATGTGTAATTTAAAATGTGTTTTCTGTTTGTTTGTTTTTTTTGTATTTTTCTGAAGCTGGAAACGGGGAGAGACAGTCAGACAGACTCCCGCATGTGCCCGACGGGGATCCACCCCGCACGCCCACCAGGGGGCGACGCTCTGCCCACCAGGGGGCGGTGCTCTGCCCCTCCGGCGGGCGTTGCTCTGTTGCGACCAGAGCCACTCTAGCACCTGGGGCAGAGGCCAAGGAGCCATCCCCAGCGCCTGGGCCATCTTTGCTCCAATGGAGCCTCGCTGCGGGAGGGGAAGAGAGAGACAGAGAGGAAGGAGAGGGGTGGAGAAGCAGATGGGCGCTTCTCCTGTGTGCCCTGGCCGGGAATCAAACCCGGGACTCCTGCACGCCAGGCCGACGCTCTACCACTGAGCCAACCGGCCAGGGCCTGTGTTTTCTGTTTTTTTTCTTTTTTTTTCTTTTTTTTTCTTTTTTATAAATTTTTATTAATGTTAATGGGATGACATTAATAATTCAGGGTACATATATTCAAAGAAAACATGTCTAGGTTATCTTGTCATTAAATTATGTTGCATACCCCTAGCCCAGAGTCAGATTGTCCTCTGTCACCCTCTATCTAGTTTTCTCTGTGCCCCTCCCCCTCCCCCTAACTCTCTCCCTCCCTCCCTCCTGCGTCCTCCCTCCCCCCACCCCTGGTAACCACCACACTCCTGTCCATGTCTCTTAGTCTCGTTTTTATGTTCCACCAATGTATGGAATCATGTAGTTCTTGGTTTTTTCTGATTTACTTATTTCACTCCGTATAATGTTATCAAGATCCCACCATTTTGCTGTAAATGATCTAATGTCATCATTTCTTATGGCTAAGTAGTATTCCATAGTGTATATGTGCCACATCTTCTTTATCCAATCTTCTATTGAAGGGCTTTTTGGTTGTTTCCATGTCTTGGCCACTGTGAACAGTGCTGCTATGAACATGGGGCTACATGTGTCTTTACGTATCAATGATTCTGAGGTTTTGGGGTATATACCCAGTAGAGGGATTGCTGGGTCATAAGGTAGTTCTATTTGCAGTTTTTTGAGGAACCACCATACTTTCCTCCATAGTGGTTGTACTATTTTACATTCCCACCAACAGTGTATGAGGGTTCCTTTTTCTCCACAGCCTCTCCAACATTTGTTATTACCCGTCTTGTTGATAATAGCTAATCTAACAGGGGTGAGGTGGTATCTCATTGTAGTTTTGATTTGCATTTCTCTAATAACTAATGAAGCTGAGCATCTTTTCATATATCTGTTGGCCATTTGTATTTCTTCCTGGGAGAAGTGTCTGTTCATATCCTCTTCCCATTTTTTTATTGGATTGTTTGTTTGTTTGTTGTTGAGTTTTATGAGTTCTTTGTAAATTTTGGATATTAGGCCCTTATCTGAGCTGTTGTTTGAAAATATCATTTCCCATTTAGTTGGCTGTCTGTTTATTTTGATATCAGTTTCTCCTTCTGAGCAAAAACTTTTTATTCTGATGTAGTCCCATTCATTTATCTTTGCCTTCACTTCTCTTGCCATTGGAGTCAAGTTCATAAAATGTTCTTTAAAACCCAGATCCATGAGTTTAGTACCTGTGTCTTCTTCTATGTACTTTATTGTTTCAGATCTTATATTTAGGTCTTTGATCCATTTTGAATTAATTTTAGTACACGGGGACAGGCTGTAGTTGAGTTTCATTCTTTTGCATGTGGCTTTCCAGTTTTCCCAACACCATTTGTTGAAGAGGCTTTCTTTTCTCCATTGTGTGTTGTTGGCCCCTTTATCAAAGATTATTTGACCATATATATGTGGTTTTATTTCTGGGTTTTCTATTCTGTTCCATTGGTCTGAGTGTCTATTTTTCTGCCAGTACCATGCAGTTTTGATTATTGTGGCCCTATAATATAGTTTAAAGTCAGGTATTGTAATGCCCCCAGCTTCATTCTTTTTCCTTAGGATTGCTTTGGCTATTCGGGGTTTTTTATAGTTCCATATAAATCTGATGATTTTTTGTTCCATTTCTTTAAAAAATGTCATAGGAATTTTGATGGGAATTGCATTAAATTTATATATTGCTTTGGGTAATATGGCCATTTTAATTATATTTATTCTTCCTATCCAAGAACAAGGAATATTTTTCCATCTCATTGTGTCTTTTTCTATTTCTCTTAGCAATGCCTTGTAGTTTTCGTTATATAGGTCCTTTACATTCTTTGTTGTTTATTCCTAAGTATTTTATTTTTTTTGTTGCAATCGTGAAGGGGATTATTTTTTTGAGTTTGTTTTCTAATATTTCATTGTTGGCATATAGAAAGGCTATGGACTTTTGTATGTTAATTTTGTATCCTGCGATCTTACTGTATTGGTTTATTGTTTCTAGTAATCTTTTTGTGGAGTCCTTCGGGATTTCGATGTATAGGATCATATCATCAGCAAAAAGTGATACCTCTACTTCTTCTTTTCCGATATGGATGCCTTTTATTTCTTTGTCTTGTCTGATTGCCCTGGCCAGAACTTCTAGCACCACGTTAAATAAGAGTGGAGAGAGTGGACACCCCTATCGTGTTCCTGATTTAAGGTGGAAAGTCCTCAGTTTTACGCCATTTAATATGATGTTGGCTGATGGTTTATCATATATGGCCTTTATCATGTTGAGATATTTTCCTTCTATACCCATTTTGTTGAGAGTCTTAAACATAAAATTGTGTTGTATTTTATCGAAAGCCTTTTCTGCATCTATTGATAAAATCATGTGGTTTTTGTTCTTTGTTTTGTTGATATGGTGTATTATGTTAACTGTTTTACGTATGTTGAACCATCCTTGAGATTCTGGGATGAATCCCACTTGATCATGATGTATTATTTTTTTAATATGTTGTTGTATTCGATTTGCCAGTATTTTGTTTAGTATTTTAGCATCTGTATTCATTAGAGATATTGGTCTGTAGTTTTCTTTTTTTGTGCCATCCTTGCCAGGTTTTGGTATGAGGGTTATGTTGGCCTCATAAAATGTGTTTGGAAGTATTGCTTCTTCTTCAATTTTTTGGAAGACTTTGAGTAGAATAGGAACCAAGTCTTCTTTGAATGTTTGATAGAATTCACTAGTATAACCATCTGGGCCTGGACTTTTATTTTTGGGGAGGTTTTTAATAGTGTTTTCTATTTCCTCCCTGCTGATTGGTCTGTTTAGGCTTTCTGCTTCTTCATGACTCAGTCTAGGAAGGTTGTATTGTTCTAGGAATTTATACATTTCTTCTAGATTGTTGTATTTGGTGGCATATTGATTTTCATAGTATTCTACAATAATTCTTTGTATATCTATGATGTCTGTGGTGATCTCTCCTCTTTCATTTTGGATTTTATTTATTTGAGTCCTGTGTCTTTTTTGCTTGGTGAGTCTTGCCAAGGGTTTGTCAATTTTGTTGATCTTTTCAAAGAACCAGCTCCTTGTTTTATTGATTTTTTCTATAGTTTTTCTGTTCTCTATTTCCTTTATTTCTGCTCTGATTTTTATTATCTCCTTTCTTTGGCTGGTTTTGGGTTGTCTTTGTTCTTCTTTTTCTAGTTCCTTAAGGTGTGAAGTTAAGTGGTTTACTTGGGCTCTGTCTTGTTTGTTCATATAGGCCTGAAGTGATATGAACTTTCCTCTTATTACTGCTTTTGCTGCATCCCAGAGATTCTGATATGTCGTATTTTCATTTTCATTTGTCTGTATATATCTTTTGATCTCTGCGCTTATTTCTTCTTTGACCCATTCATTTTTTAGAAGTATGTTGTTTAGTTTCCATAATTTTGTGGGGTTTTCCCCCTCTTTTTTACAGTTGAATTCTAGTTTCAAGGCTTTATGATCAGAGAATATGCTTGGCACAATTTCAATTTTTCTAAATTTGCTGATATTGTCTTTGTGGCCCAACATATGGTCAATTCTTGAGAATGTTCCATGTACACTAGAGAAAAATGTATACTCTGTCGCTTTGGGATGAAGTGTCCTGTAGATGTCTATCATATCCAGGTGTTCTAGTATTTCATTCAAGGCCACTATATCTTTATTGATTCTCTATTTGGATGACCGATCTAGAGCCGTCAGCGGTGTATTGAGGTCTCCAAGTATGATTGTGTTTTTGTCAGTTTTTGTTTTAAGGTCAATAAGTAGCTGTCTTATATATTTTGGTGCTCCTTGGTTTGGTGCATATATATTAAGGATTGTTATGTCTTCTTGATTCAGTGTCCCCTTAATCATTATGAAATGACCATTTTTGTCTCTGAGTACTTTTTCTGTCTTGTAGTCAGCATTATCAGATATGAGTATTGCTACACCTGCTTTTTTTTGGGTGTTGTTTGCTTGGAGTATTGTTTTCCAGCCTTTCACTTTGAATTTGTTTTTATCCTTGTTGCTTAGATGTGTTTCTTGTAGGCAGCATACAGTTGGATTTTCTTTTTTAATCCATTCTGCTACTCTGTGTCTTTTTATTGGTAAGTTTAATCCATTTACATTTAGTGTAATTATTGACACTTGTGGGTTCCCTATTGCCATTTTATAAATTGCTTTCTGTTAGTTTTGCATCTTCTTTGATTCTTCTCTTTTGTTTTTCTATCATTTGTTTTTGTTTGTTTGTATTCCATACTTCTTTCCTCTGTTGCTACCTTTTTTAAGTCCAGTGTTTTTGTGGTGTTTTTTTCAAGGGTGGTTACCATTAAGTAATGAAAAGGGTACCTACCATATTCATTGTAGTACCATTTCTTTTTTTTTTATTTTTTTTAATTTTTATTTTATTTATTCATTTTAGAAAGGAGAGAGAGAGGGAGAGAGAGAGAAACAGAGAGAGAGAAGGGGGAGGAGCAGGAAGCATCAACTCCCATATGTGCCTTGACCAGGCAAGCCCAGGGTTTCAAACCAGCGACCTAGCATTTCCAGGTCGATGTTTTATCCACTGCGCCACCACAGGTCAGGCTGTAGTACCATTTCTTATGAGTATTTCTGCGCTTCATCGTCCTTTGCTGTTAATCTTCATCCTTTCTCCCCTTTTTTTTCTTTTGTTGTCACAGTTTAAGTTTGGTTTTATTGTTTTCTTGGTGGAGCTGTTACTTGTGGTCATGTTTTCTTTTGTTCTTTGAATCTGGTTTGAAAACCCCCTTTAGTATTTCCTGGAGTGGGGGCTTTCTGATGATAAATTCTCTCATCTTTTCTGTATTTGTGAATATTTTTATATCTCCTTCATACTTGAAGGATAGCTTTGATGGGTATAGTATTCTTGGCTGAAAGTTCCTCTCTTTCAGGGCTTTAAATATTGGAGTCCACTCTCTTCTAGCTTGTAGAGTTTCTGCTGAGAAATCTGATGATAATCTAATAGGCCTTCCTTTATATGTTGTATTCTTCTTTTCCCTGGCTGCCTTGAGAATTTTTTCTTTGTCATTGGTTTGTGTCATCTTCATTATGATGTGCCTTGGAGTGGGTTTGTTGTGGTTAAGAAAACTCGGTGTTCTGTTTGCTTCTTGAATTTGAGGCTTTAGTTCTTTCCACAGGCTTGGGAAGTTCTCATCTATTATTTGTTTGAGTATATTCTCCATTCCATTTTCTTTCTCTTCTCCCTCTGATATACCTATTATTCTTATGTTATTCTTTCTGATGGAGTCAGACAATTCCTGTAGGGCTTTCTCGTTTTTTATTATTTTTGAGTCTCTTTCTTCTTCTCTCTGTTGTGCCTCAAGTTGCTTGTCTTCTATTTCACTGATCCTATCTTCTATCTGGGCTGTTCTATTAGCTAAGCTTGTTACCTCGTTTTTCAGCTCGTGAATTGAGTTTTTCATTTCTGTTTGATTTGTTTTTATAGTTTCAATTTCCTTGGTAATATATTCTTTGTGATTGTTGAGTTGTTTTCTGATTTCCCTAAATTGCCTTTCTGTGTTTTCTTGTATATCTCTGAGTATTTTTAAGATTTCTATTTTAAATTCTCTGTCATTTGGCTCCAAGGCTTCCAATATTTTAAATCTTTTCTCCATAGAATTTTCCACATCTATTTTTGTTACCTCTCTGTCTTTTGTATCCATAATGTTCGATTTCCTTTTTCTTATTGGCATCTGAGGGTGGTCTTGTTGATAGTGTTAATTAGAATTAATAAAAAATAAAGAGCAAAAAAAAAAAGAAAAAAGGAAAACACTCCACAAAAAAAAAAAAGTAATAATTTATTATTTCCCCCTTTTTTCTTTCTTCTCTTCCCCTCCTCTCACCTCCTTAGGGAAATATCGTGATGACCTGTGAATTATATTATGCTAAATGGAACAAAAACTGCCTATAATGGAGGGCCTGATTTGGGGTGAAGAGTTCAAGGGGCAAAAAAGGGAGTAGGGACGTACTAAATACAAAAAAAAAAAAAAAAAAAAGGAGAAAATCTTAGACAAGCATAAAGTGATTTGCTTGTAAGTGATGGTCGACTAAGAGATATAATGAGAGGGATAAGAGGGAAACAGAAAAAAGGAGAGAAAAAACAATAATTAAAGAAGAAAAAAGTAAAAATAAAAATAATAAGTAAAAATCTGTTGTATTAAGTGGAGTGAAGACTAAATACAATGGAGAATTTGGGTTGGGAGGAATGCTAGTGAGTTAAAATGCCATGTAAAAAGTGCCCAAAATGCCACAAAAACAAACAAATAAAGGAAAACCAAGAACAAAAGCAGAAGAAGAAAAAAAAGAACAAAAAAACCCCCCCACAAAACTTGAGTCCCAAATTAAATAATTTGTTCGTAATTGAGGCTTAAATGGGAGGAAAAGTAAAAGGAGAAAAGAAGAAATAAATAGAAAGGAAAAAAGAAAAAGAGAGAAACGAAGGAAGAAAAAAAGGAACGGAAAAAAAAAACAAAAAAACAAAAGGGGAGAGAGTGAGAGTTAAGGGTTTTGGAGTATAACCTTAAAGGAGGGTGAGGATGAAGAAAAGAAATAAAATGTAACACTCATGGGTAGTGTAGTTCAAGAAAAGGGTAGCATAAGACGGGCAGAGAGTAAAAGGACCGAGGTGGAAGAAATAGAAATAATAATAAAGGCAATAAGATAGAAGAAAGAAACAACAACAACAAGAATTAGTGGATCAAGTTATAAAGTCTGTGGATTTTTCTTGATTTTGAGAGGTTAACTTCTTCCTTTTTTCTTTTCTCTCCCTCTTCCTGGTCGGTGACTCTGTACCCCAGGTTCTGCCCCTGTGTCACTCTTAGGTAGGAATTTGCAGTTGATGGGATTCTATGGCAATGTCATATAATTGGCTTTAGTCTCGCTGGTAGTCAAGGCTTGTTGGCGTTTGCAGGGTCCAACAATGAGAGAGTTTGCTTTCCTGGAGTCTCTCTCCTAGTCTCCTCTTCCTGAATTAGCAGCCTGGTGATCCAGCTATGAGGCTGCCACTGCTTCTGTCTGGGGAGTAAGAGGCTCAAAGAGCTGGGAAATCCCCACTCTATCCTCACTCAGCGCAAGGCTCTGGGTAAGGCTCTGGCAGTCAGAGCCTCCAGCGTAATCAGGCGGGGCTGGGAGTCAATTGTTGTCAAGGTGACTGTTCAGCGCCTATCATTCAGTTGGACCACTCAACCCAGTCTTTCCACACTTGGTAGCCTGTTTTGGCTGGGAAGAAGAAGCACTAGTCGCTGCTTGCTGTATGGATCTTAATATTTGCCAAGTCCCTCTTGTTAGATATATCCCTGAATATGGAGGCTCTGTCAATCAGAAGTTGCCCCCGCCCCTTTAGCGAAAGGCACTGAAAAATATCACGCCTCTTGTCTTGGATGCTGAACTGGGAGAGATCTTATCAATTAGAGCCCCGTGGGTTAAGCTAATTTCAGTGATTGGATCCGCAGCTGTGCTCCAGAAAGTATTTCAGGCTGCCTGCGCGCCCCTCCCCCCTACGCTTGATTGTTAGCTTGAATGGCTGGGTGAGGTGCCCCGCCCACGGAGAGAATCTCCTGACTAGGAAAGACAGCCTTGGCTCCCCTCCAGGACCGCAGCACGGGCGCGCCAGTGGATGGGGGCTCTCTGGACCGCGGCACGGGGCGCGCACACGGTTTCTCAGCACGCCAGTGGCTGGGGACTCTCTGGACCGCGGCACGGGGCGCGCGCGGGGTTTCTCAGCACGCCAGTGGCTGGCGCGGTTTCTCAGGGCATATAGCGGCAGCCGCCAGTGCCCAGGCTGCCGCTCCCCGAGTGTGGGTTGACTCACAACAGGTGTAGTCCCTCCTCGGCAACAGTCCTTTTGCTTTCAGTGTGTGTGTGTAACTCCGGAATGCTCCGAGGATAAATTTTTCTGTTTCTAGTTGATAAATTTGTTGAGATTTTGGGGAGATCTGTCGGACGCACTGCTCACGGTGCCATTTCCATGACGTCACTCTGTTTTCTGTTTTTTAAGTTGTTTTATAGGGTTATTAAAATCTTCTATTTCCTTCCTATGTTCTGTCTTGTTGTTCAATCCTGTACTGAAAATAGGATATTGAAATCTCAAGCTATTATTGTTGAATTGTCAAATTGTCCTTTCATTTCTGTTAATTCTTTGTTTCATAAATTTTGGGGCTCAGTTTTTAGAAACGTATGTATATAAGTGGTATATATTGTCTTTAGTCACAGTTTTTGTTTTCAAGGTCATTTTGTCTGATGTAAGTATAGCCATTATAGATCTGTTTTGGTTACTATTTACATGGTATATATCTTTTCACTTTCAATTTATTTGTATTTGAATTTAAGAGTGTTTCTTGTATATTGCATATAATTGGATCATGTTTTTAAAAAATAATACAACACATTCTCTGCCTTTAAATTGGAATGTTTAATTCATTTATATTTATTGCAATTTTAATAAAGTGGGATTTATTCTTGCTATTTTTCTATTTGCTTTCTATATGTCATGTCTTTAATTTTATGTTCTTTATTATTGCCTTCTTTTGTTTTAGATAGTTCCTATTGTGCATTTTAAATTCCCTTGTCATTTATTTTACTTTTTTAATGTTGTTGTTAGTTGTTTTCTAGGGATTGCTTGGGGCTTCTTACCATTAACAACTTATAAGAATTTAGTTTGGATTCATACAATTTAATTTCCATAATATATATAAACTTTGTTCTATACATCTCGACTTCCTCCCTGTCCGATATGCTGTTATTATCTTACAAAAATATATCTCTCTACATTCTGTGTACATCAACTCAGATTTATAAAATTGACTCTTGCAGTTATCTTTTATTTCAGGTAGGAGAAAATAGTTGCAAACAAACATTACATTTATATTGTCTTTTATAATTACTTCTGTGGTTACCTTTACTGTTGCTCTTTATTTCTTTACCTAGATTTGAGGTACTAGCTAGCATTCTTGCATTTTAGTCTCAAGGCATTCTTTAGCCTCAAGGCATTCTTTTAGTATTTCCTATGGGGCAGGTTTTCTAACATAGTCTGTCAGTTTTTGTTATCTGAAAATGTCTTAACTTCTCCTTCGCTTTTCTCCCTACCTTTTATTTTTTTCTTTTGCGAAATAGAGAGAGAGAGAGAGAGAGAGAGAGATATGGAGGGACAGACAGGAAGGGAGAGAGATGAGAAGCATCAACTCATAGTTGTAGTACTTTAGTTGTTCACTGATTGCTTTCTCATATGTGCCTTGAACCGGGGGCTCCAGCCAAGCCAGTGACCCCTTGCTCAAGCTAGTGACCTTGGGCTCAAGCCAGTGACCTTTAGACTCTAGCCACTGACCATGGGATCATGTTTATGATCCCATACTCAAGCGGTGACCCTGTGCTCAAACCAGTGACCTCAGGGCTTTGAACCTGGGACCTCAGGGTCCCTGGCCGATGCTCTATCCACTGCCCTACTGCCTGATCAGGCACTGCCCCCCTCCTTTGCTTTTTTGAAGGATAATTTTGCTGAATATAAAAATCTTGATAGTTGTTTTCTTTTATAATTTTTCTCTTCAAATATTTGTTCTATCCCTTTTCTCCTGAGAGTTTCATTATACATATCTGGTTATTGGTGGTGTCCCACAGGTGTGTGCTGTTCTTTTTTTTTTTTTTTTTCTTGTAAGGAAGACTTTATTCAAGGGGAGTACTGTACTACAGTGGGGTTTTGTGGTAGGGGAGAGAGACTGGGCTTAAGTCATTATCTGTTAATTTTTTTCCTTATTTTTAAATTTCTGTTCCTTAGACTGGAAAATTTCAGTTGACCTATCAACAAGTTCACCAATTTTTTCTTGTCTGCTCAAATATGCTGTTGAATTCCTCTAATGAATTTGTCATTTCATTTATTGTATTTTTTAGCTCCAAGATTTTTATTTAGGTCCTTTTTATAATTTCTATCTCTGTGTATAGTCTCTGTTTGGTGAGACATCATTCTCATACTCTCCTTTAATCCTTTAGAAATGATTTGCTTTAGTTCTTTGAACATATTTAAAATGGGTTATATATAGTCTTTGTCTTGTAAGTTTATTATTAGTGCTTCCTCAGGGACACTTTTTATTGGTTGCTTTTTTCTTGTTTTTGTGTCATACCTTTGTATTTTTGTGTGTCTCATAATGATTTGTTGAAAACGGATCATTTGAATAATATACTGACAACTCTGAAAATCCAGTTATCCTCTTTCCTTTGGAGTTTTTTGTGCTGCTGCTTCTTGGCTTAGTTTTTCTTTGTTTAGTTACTTTCCTACTTTATAAAGTCTGCATTCTTGTCTTGTGTTTCCACTAAAGTCTCTGATTGGCTAGTCTAGTGGTCATCTAATGATTGTACAGAGATTTCCTTAAATGCCAGGAATCAATAAATCTTCTAGGGTTTCCCAAGGCGTTCTGTGTATATATTGGGGCATGCTTCAACATTTAATCAGCAGTATACAATTGTGCCTTAGTCTTCACTTCCTGCTTGTGTGGAGCCTCAGCTTCAGCTCAGTGTGAACGCTTACAACATCTTGGTTCTTTCCTGGGCATACATACAACTTTAGATATATATACATCTCTACATATACAATAGCCTTCTAGATTTCAAGGAACATATTGAAGTTTTTCAAATCTCCTGTAGACATTTCATTCCTTAGCTTTTCCTTTTAAGCTTTTGGGTTAATGCATTACTTGCTCCAGCTGTTGTCTGGTGTTTCAGGTAGTTAAAAAATTAAATGATTGCTTCTGTTTTGACATACATCTTTAGGTAGAATGCTTTTGGCATTGGGCAAGCTCTGATTCAGGTTAAATAAAAACTGTCTTGCAAGTAGAACCCATGAGCTGTGTCAAAAAAATGGCAGTTCTGTGGGGATGGGTTTTGCAAGAGTACTAATCCTATTCTGTCCCCTTCTGTGTTTTCCAGACTGCTGGTTCTCACCATGATTGCAGATTGTGGTTTTCAAGGCTACTATATAGTTGAGGTGGCATTGGAGGTGGGGGGATAGCAATAGATCAAGTTAAGACACAACAGGATTTGTTCTTCTTAAGGAGATTCAACCATTTTTATTTAACAAATGCTCTCTCGATTGTTGCAAGCATTTGGTTAAATTCCAAGATACCTGAGAGAGTTGAGTCTGACAATTTTTTGCTATATTTTTCATTAATATTGTGGAGGGGGAATTTTTGGGAGGTTGTTACTTTGTTTCTTTCACTGACATCACCCTCTCACTTTTACTTTTAAAAGATTTTTTCCCCTTTATATTGAGTTTTATGTTGGCATTATTTTCTTTCAGCACATTGGAGATATCTTTTTACAGTGTCTGGCTTTCATTTTTCCTGTTCAGAAGTCAGTAGTCAATGTACCTGCTGTTCCTCTGGAGGTGAGCTCTGTGTTTCCTATTGCTTTTAAAGGATTTTCTCATTATCCTTAGTTTTCTTTAGTTTCACCAGATTTCATGCTTCCCTCCCTAAAGTATGATAACTTCTTATATCTATGGCCTGATACCTTTCATAACCCTGGAATATTTGCTGCCGTTATCCTAGATATTGCTCCTGCCTCATTTTCTCTCTTTTCTTTCAGGACACTAATTAAATGTGATAGAGTTCTTGCCATATATTCTCATACTCTCTCTTTTGTATTTTCCAGCTTTTGGTTTCTCCAAGCTTTAGTTTGAGTATTTTCTTCTGACCTAGTTTCTAGTTCATCAGTTCTCCCTTTACTTGTACTGAATTGGCTTTGAAACCTGTTCATGATATTTTTATTTTTCAGATCTAGAGTTTTAAAAATATTTTAAACTATTTTACTTTTTATAGCTTTTAATCTCTCAATATAGCTTGAACTTACTGATTGATTTTAGAGAGACAGAGAGAGGAAGGGAGAAGGAGAGCAGAGAGGGAGATAGAGAAAGAATGAGAGAAGCATTCATTTGTTGTTCCACTTAGTTGTGCATACACTGGTTGCTTCCTATATGTGTCCTGACCTGGGATTAAACCTGCAATCTTGGTGTTTTGGGATCATTTATATTTTTGACCATAGCAAGGGTAGTGTACATTTTTTAAAAAAAATTAATTTTAATGGGGTGACATTGATAAATCAGGGTACATATGTTCAGAGAAAACATCTCTAGGTTATTTTGACATTTGATTATGCTGCATTCCCATCACCCAAAGTCCAATTGTCTTCCGTCACCTTCTAACTGGTTTTCTTTGTGCCCCTCCCCTTCCCCAACCCCCTCCCTCTCCTCCACCTCCACCCTGTAACCCCCACAACTTGTCCATGACTCCGAGTCTCATTTTTATGTCCCATCTATGTATGGAATCATATAGTTCTTAGTTTTTTCTGATTTACTTATTTCACACAGTATAATGTTATCAAGGTCCATCCATGTTGTAAAAGATCCTATGTCATCATTTCTTATGGCTGAGTAGTATTCCATAGTATATATGTACCAAAGCTTTATAATCCACTCGTCCACTGATGGACACTTGGGCTGTTTCCAGATCTTCACTATTGTGAACAATGCTGCTATAAACATGGGGGTGCATTTCTTCTTTTCAAACTGCTATGGTGTTCTTGGGGTATATTCCTAACAGTGGTATAGCTGGGTCAAAAGGCAGTTCGATTTTTAATTTCTTGAGGAATCTCCATACTGTTTTCCACAGTGACTGTACCAGTCTGCATTCTCACCAGCAGTGCAGGAGGGTTCCCTTTTCTCCATATCCTTGCCAGCACTTATTCTGTGTTGTTTTGTTAATGGGCACCATTCTGACTGGTGTGAGGTGGTATCTCTTTGTGGTTTTAATTTGCATTTCTCTAATGATTAGAGATATTGAACATTTTTTCATCTGCCTATTGGCCATCTGTATGTCCTCCTTGGAAAAGTGTCTATTAATTTCTTTTGCCTATTTTTTGATTGGATTGTTTATCTCCCTGGTGTTGAGTTTTACAAGTTCTTTATAAATTTTGGTTATTGACCCCTTATCAGACGTATTGTTGAATATGTTCTCCCATTGTTTGGTTTGAATTTTTATTTTGTTCACCTTGTCTTTAGCTGTGCAAGAGCTTTTTAGTTTGATATACTCCCACTTATTCATCCTGCCCTTTATTTCCCTTGCCTGTGGAGATAAATCGACAAATATATTGCTGCGAGAAATGTCGGAGAGCTTACTGCCTATGTTTTCTTCTAAGATGCTTATGGTTTCATGGCTTACATTTAAGTCTTTTATCCATTTTGAGTTTATTTTTGTGAATGGTGTAAGTTGATGGTCTAGTTTCATTTTTTTGCAGGTAGCAGTCCTATTTTCCCAACACCATTTGTTAAAAAGACTGTTTTAACTCCATTGTATAATCTTACCTCCTTTGTCAAATATCAATTGTTCATAAAGGTGTGGGTTTATTTCTGGGTTCTCTGTTCTGTTCCATTATTATTTCTGGGTTCTCTGTTCTTACACCGGTACCAAGCTGTTTTGAGTACGATGGCCTAGTAGTATAACTTGATATCAGGAAGTGTGATACCTCCCCTTTATTTTTATTTTTCAGAATTGCTGAGGCTATTCGTGTTCTTTTTTGATTCCATATAAATGTTTGGAATATTTGTTCTATATCTTTGAAGTATGTCATTGGTATTTTAATTGGTATTGCATTCAATTTATAGATTGCTTTGGGTAATATAGACATTTTAATGATGTTTATTCTTCCTATCCGTGAACACAGTATATGCTTCCACTTGTTTGTATCTTCCTTGATTTCTTTTATCAATGTTTTATAATTTTCCAAGTACAAGTCTTTAACCTTCTTGGTTAAATTTACGCCTAGGTACTTTATTTTTTGTTGTTGCAATAGTGAAGGGGATTGTTTTCTTAATTTTTCTTTCAGGCAGTACATTGTTGGTATATAAAAATGTCACTGATTTCTATTTTTTTTAAAGACTTTATTTATTTTATATAGGAGAGGGGGGAGGGAGCAGGAAGTATCAACTCCCCATATGTGTCTTGACCTGGCAAACCCAGGGTTTTGAACCGGCGACATCAGAGTTCCATCCAGGTCAATGCTTTATCCACTGAGCCACCAGTGCCACCACGCCACTGATTTCTAAACATTAATTTTATATGCTGCCACCATGCTGAATTCATTTATCAGGTCCAGTAGTTTTTGACTGAGATTTTAGGGTTTTCTATGTACAGTATCATATCATTAGCAAATAATGTTAATTTTACTTGTTTTTTTTCAATTTGGATGCTTTTTGTTTCTTCTTCTTGTCTGATTGCTGTGGCTAGGGCTTCCAGAACTATGTAGAATAAGAGTGGTGAAAGGGGGCACCTCTGCCTTGTTTCTGATCTTAAGGGTATTGCTTTTGCCCATTGATTATGATGTTGGCTGTGAGTTTGTCATAGATGGCCTTTATCATGTTGAGGTATGTTCCCTGTATTCCCACTTTGCTGAGAGTTTTGATCATAAATGAGTGTTGGGTTTTATCAAATGCTTTTTCTGCATCTATTGATATAATTATGTGATTTTTCTCCTTTTTGTATATGTGATGAATCACATAGATTGATTTGCGAATATTATACCAGCCTTGCCTCCCCAGAATAATTCCCATTTGATCATGATGTATGATTTTTTTTTCATGTATTGTTGGATCTGGTTTGCTAATATTTTGTTGAGAATTTTAGCATCTAAATTCATCAGGGATATTGGCCTATATATAAATAGTTTTCTTTCTTTGTATTGTTTTTGCCTGGTTTTGGAATCAGAATTATGCTTGCCTCGTAAACGAAGTTTGGAAGTCTTCCCTCCTCTTGAATTTTTTGAAATAGCTTGAGAAGGATAGGAGTTAGTTCTTCTTTGAATATTTGGTAGAATTCGCCTGTGAAGCCATCTGGCCCAGGGCATTTGTTTGTTGGGAGGTTTTGATAACTGTTTCGATCTCATTTGTTGTCATTAGTCTGATTAGGTTTTCTGATTCTTCCAGATTGATTTTTGAAAAATTTTATGTTTCAAGAAATTTTTCCATTTTACCTAGGTTGTCTAATTTTTTGGCATACAGTTCTTCATAGTATTTTCTTACAATCCTTTGTATTTCTGCTGTGTCCATTGTTACTTCACTCTCATTTTAATTTTATTTGAGTCCTCTCTCTTGTTTTTCTTGGTGAGTCTTGTTAAAAGTTCATCAATCTTGTTTACCTTTTTAAAGAACCAGCTCTTGGTTTCATTGATCTCTGTATTTTTTTAGCCTCTATGTCATTTATTTCTGCTCTGATCTTTATTATTTCCTTCCTCCTACTTCCTCTGGGCTTTATTTGCTGTTATTTTTCTAGTTCTTTTAGATGCAGGGTTAATTTGTTTATTTGAGCTTTTTATTGCTTCTTAAGGTATGCCTGTAATGCTGTGAACTGTTCTGTCAGGACTGTGTCCCATAAATTTTGAGTTGTTGTATGTTCATTTTCTTTTATTTCAAGGAAATTTTTTATTTCTTCCTTAATCTCATTGTTAACCCATTTGTTACTTAATAACATGCTATTTAGTTTCCAAGTGTTGGAGTGTTTTTCAGTTTGTCTATTGTAGTTGATTTCTAGTTTCATTGCCATTGTGATCAGTGAAGATGCTTGAAATAATTTCAGTCTTTCTAAATCTATTGAGACTTTTTTGTGTCCTAACATGTGATCTATCCTAGTAAATGTACGCTGAGCACTTGAAAAGGATGTATATTCTGCTACTTTAGGGTGAAAGGTTCTGAAGATATCTATTAAATCCAGTTGATCTAGTGCAGTGATTGGCAAACTCATTAGTCAACTGAGCCAAATATCAACAGTGCATCGATTGCAACGATTAAAATTTCTTTTGATAGCTAATTTTTTTAAACTTAAACTATATAGGTAAGCATATTCCTTATCAAAGTAGTGCCCGTATGTGGTATTTTATAGAAGAGCCTCATTCAATGGGTCAAAGAGCCTCATGTGGCTTGCAAGCTACAGTTTGCCAATCAGGGATCTAGTGTGTCCTTTAAGTCTGCTGTTTCTTTGTTAATTTTATTTCTTGAGAATCTATCCATTGATGTTAGTGGGGTATTGAAATCCCCTACTATTATAATATTGCTGTTGATCTCACCCTTTATGTCCATCAAATCTGCTTTATATATTTAGGTGCTTCTATATTAGCACATGGATATTTATAATGGTTATCTCTTCCTGTTGGATTGCTCCTTTTATCATTATGTAGTGATCTTCTTTATCCCTTACGCTAGCCTTTGTTTTAAAGATATAAGTATTGCTACTTCAGCTTTTTTTTTCATTTCAATTTGCACGAAATATATTTTTCATCCCTTTACTTTCAGTTTATGTGTATCTTTTGTTTTGAGGTGGGTCTCATGTAGACAGCATATGTATGGGTCCTATTTTCCTATCCATTCAGCTACCCTGAGTCTTTTGATTGGAGCATTTAGTCTATTTACATTTTGATTATTATTAATATGTAATTGTTTATTGCCTTTTTATTCTTTAAATCTATATTCTTCTTTTACTAGACTTTTTCCTTCTTTGTTCTGTTTACAACAGGCCCCTTAACATTTCTTGCAGCATTGGTTTGGTTGTAATGAATTTCTTGAGTTTTTTTTTTTTTTTTTGTCTGGGAAAGTTTTTATCTTTTAATTTTTTTTTTTCATTTTTCTGAAGCTGGAAACAGGGAGAGACAGTCAGACAGACTCCCACATGTGCCCGACCGGGATCCACCTGGCATGCCCACCATGGGGCGACGCTCTGCCCACCAGGGGGCGATGCTCTGCCCATCCTGGGCGTCGCCATGTTGCGACCAGAGCCACTCTAGCGCCTGAGGCAGAGGCCACAGAACCATCCCCAGCGCCCGGGCCATCTCTGCTCCAATGGAGCCTTGGCTGCGGGAGGGGAAGAGAGAGACAGAGAGGAAAGCACAGCGGAGGGGTGGAGAAGCAAATGGGCGCTTCTCCTGTGTGCCCTGGCTGGGAATCGAACCCGGGTCCTCCACACGCTAGGCCGACGCTCTACCGCTGAGCCAATCCGCTCTACCGCTGAGCCAATCGGCTAGGGCTATCTTTTAATTTTAAACAATAGCCTTGCTAGATAAAGAAGTCTTGGTTGTAGGCTCTTGTTCTGCATTACTTTGAATATTTCTTGAAATTCCCTTCTGGCCTCACGTGTTTCTGTTGAGAAGTCAGATGTCATTCTTTTGGGGGCTCACTGTAGGTGATTGACTGCTTTTCTCTTGCAGGTTTTAGTATTCTTTCTTTATCTCTTAGCTTTGGTATCTTAATTATGATGTGTCTTGGTGCAGGTCTCTTTGGGTTCCTTTTTAATGGGATTCTCTGAGCTTGAACTTGTGACTTTTTTCTGCATCACTTTAGGGAAGTTTTCAGCTATGATTTCTTCAGTCAGGTTCTCTATCTCTTGTTCCTTCTCTTCTCCTTCAGAAACCCCTATTATGCGGATGTTGTTTCTCTTCATGTAGTCACAGAGCTCTCTTAGAATTTCCTCTGACTTTTTGATCCTTTTTTCCTTTTTGCTGTTCTGCTTCCTTGCTTTTGCTTATCTTGTCCTCTAAATTGCTAATTCAATTCTCTGCTTCATTCATCCTGCTTTTAATTCCTTCTAGTATAGTCTTCATTTCTGATATTGTGTTTGTCATTTCTGTCTGATTCTTTTTTCTGATTTCAGTGTCCTTTTTGATGCCAGCTATCTCTTTGTTTAGGTGCTCATTTTGTCCATCTGTTGTTGCTCTAAGATCCTTGAGCATCCTAACAATCATTATTTTAAACTCTGCATTCGGTATCTTGGTTATTTCCATTTCATTCAGTTCTTTCTCTGGGGATTTCTCTTGTTGATTCATTTGAATTACACTTCTCTGTCTTCCCATTTTGTCTCTGTATTGACTGCTCCTTTGGATGTTTGGTTTGTGTAGCTAGCTGATTATAGGGTTGGTGTTGTCTGCCTCTAGCTTTGAGTTGTGTTGTTTCTAAATATTCTTGGGATGGCTTCAGTTGTTTGTAATCCTCTGTGGGCCACTTGTCTTCTACTACTCTTTTTTTGCTTTTTGTGACAGCGTTTCTATGCTTTAGCTGGATCTGGTGTCAAGAGCCTTTCCTTAATATACTACTCTAACTATGGTTGTTAGGTCTTGAACTGATCCTCTTTGTATCTGGCCTCTCGATTTACCAGCCCTGGACCTTCCTGGCTGGAATCTGGTGCAGACCAGTGGGGGTCACTGCTTTTGACTTGCCCTTCGCAACTGTTGTGGACCTACAGGTGATCCATAATTTGTGTCTATCTCTGCTGGGCCCTGATGCTGTTGGAACTATCAGCTGTACTCCTACACTGGCTTTTAGGCACTCTCGGCCAGTGTGTGTGGCCTCTGTATTCCTGAAGGTAGGTCTTCCCGCTGGCCCCTCTCTGCCTTCACCTCCTCAGGAACTCAGTAACCAGCATGGGCTCGCAGGCCACAGTGCAGCTCAGGCTGCTCTGCCAGTGTGGGTGACTCCTTGCCTCCCTGGGCTCTGTCCCTCTGGGTTGCCTGGCTGTCTCTCTGGGTTCCGTCTTTCCCCTCCCCCAATTGGGTGCGCATGAACCTTCTCCAGGCTTTGCCCCTCACTGTTGCATGGGCTACCTGATTCCACCCCCTAGAAGCATGTGGCAGGCATGTCAGGAGGCATCTTCTGGCTTAGCCCCCCACCACTGCCATGTGGACTGCCTTGCTGGGTTTTTCCCCCGTCTGCTGCATGGGCAAAGTGCCGTGGCTGTCACCGCAGCTGGGCCCTCCCACCCTTTGGTGGGTACTCAGCAGGTTTGGGGGCTGTGTAGCCCAGACCTCGGCACTCAAATCCTGTGTCCCTGATGTGCCCCCTGCTTCTAAGTGTCTCTGCACTGACTGGAGCAAGGGAGCCTCTGGTGGGTGAGGTAATTGCTTCTCTTTGTTTGCTTGGTTCTTGCAGGAAGAATGTCCATTTTAGGTTTGGGGAGTGACCCAGTACAGGGGGCAGGGTGGCTATCCCCCATAGTCTCTCCCTGTGCCCCCGAGACTACACTCTTCTCTTGCAACTCCAGTCCTCTCGGCTCTCTCTGCTCCCGGAGCCCCAGGTAAGTGGCTGTGAACAAGGTTTTCTGCACGGTCTCTTTAAGACGGAGCCTGGGTCTGAGAGTTCTATCTCTGTCTCGCAAACAATAACCCGGCTCTACTTTCAGTTAAATACTGTCCGAACACCTCCTCTAGTCTCTGGGACTCCAGGCTGGGGGTTCTGGTCCTATGGGTGAGGGTCCTCAACTCTCTGGGAATCCCACTCCACCGTGAGAGACCCTCTGGGCCTCCTCTCACTTCTGGGAGCTGGGCAGCCCTTTCTGCATCTTCGCCTTTCCTACCAACTTAGCGTGATTCCTTTGGTGTTGCTTGGTCATAAATTCCTCTTAGTTTAGTCCAGAGTTTGGTTTTTCAGGATGATTGTTTCTAAGTTAAGTTGTAATCCACTTTGGTTCTGGGAGGTGGGAGTTGGAACGTCTGCCTACTCCGTCGCCATTTTCCCTTCTCCGGTATATCTTCTTTAGAGAAGAAATGTCTGTTCAAGTCTTTTGCCCATTTTTAAAAATGGATTTGTTTGTTTTTGTATTGTTGCATGTGTTTTTTGTTTTTTGATAGTCTATATTGGGTAATTCTAATTTCTCATGTCTTTGTGGATCTGCTTTTGTTTTCTGTGACTTTGACTGTTTCTTGCTTATGGTGTCTTAATTTTTTGCAAGTGCTAGACATTGTATTTGTAGAATTATTTTGAGGAATAGTTTGAGACCTGGGATGATTGCCTCTTTCTATTCAGTGTGTTTGAAGGCATAGCTGTGGGTGGGACAGAAACCCTGTACTCTAATCTGTGTGCACAGCTGCACCCTTCCTTTCATCAGGGAGTCTTTGTGGCGCCTTTGCTTCTCAAAACACTTTCAGCCTTAAGTACTCCTGGGGTGCAGAAAGATTGGCTTTCCCCACTAGGCGGCCCTATGTTTCTGGATTGTTTCTAGGTGCTTTTCTGTCTCTTTCAAGTCAGTCAGTTTTTGTCTATGCTCTTTCTGTGATGCCCAGTTAAGTACCGTGGCTAACAGTGACCCAGACTGCTGGCACTCCCTTTCCTTCACTCCCGGAGCTGGAGAGTGGGTGTCAGTGTAGTCTGCCTTTAGGTGATCACTTGAAATACTTTGCTATGCAAAAACAGGGCCAGCAGACTGACAGTTTTTTTTTTTAATTAAAAAAAAATTTATCGATTTCAGCAAGAGAGGAGGGGAGAGAGACATGAGCATCAATCTGTTCCCTTATGTACCTTGACTGGTGATCGAACCGGCAACATCCATGCTTAGGATGATGCTCCAAACAAGCAAGCTATCTGGCTGGGGCTACAGTAGTTTTTATTATGGCATCACTCCTCTTCAAAAAATCCATTCTGTCTTGATTCATTTCTGTTAAACTACGTATTTAATGAGAGAGGATTTAAAAGGAAATTTTCTGATGTAAACTTTCTTTTTGGGAATTATTTTACCCATTCTTTATTTCCCTACCACTTAGAAATGAAGCTGTGGCAGTTTTCTAGATAGTCATTACAAGGGACGTCATGGTAGAACATCTTTCTTGTTTGTAACTATATTAACATTGGAAAAGTCAAGCTTTTCTGATTTCTTTCTTTTCTTTTTTCTTTGAGTGAGAGGAGGGGAGTTATAGAGACAGATTACCACATGCACCATGATCAGGATCCACCTGGCCATCCCTGTATGGGGCTGATGCTCAGACTAACTGAGTTATCTTCAGTTCCCGGAGCCGACGCTTGAATCAACTGAGCCACTGGCTGTGAGAGGGGAAGAGAGAGAGAAGGAGGAAGGAGAGGGAGCGAAAAGTAGATGGTTACTTCTCATGTGTTCCCTGACTGGGAATCGAACCTGGGAGGTCTGCATGGCAGGCCAGTGCTCTATTCACTTAGCCAACCGGTCAGGGCCCTCTTCTGACTTCTTACAAGAAAAGCTAAGTTGGTATATAAATAAGATAAATAAAATTGATGAAGAAAACCATTTTGAGTCCATGTTGCAGGGATATAGAAGACTCACAGGGCACCCCTCTTTGCCTAGTGGTAGCTGGGGCCAGGAGCCCATCCTTGCTTTGCATCTCTTTCTGCTTTGAAGAAAAGAGTATATGAGTACCTGGTTTGTATTTCTCTTTGGGCCATTGTGGAAGTGAAATGAGATGTAGACATGCAAACACATTCAATAGTAAAGCTCTCTGGTAGATAAGACATTATTATTTTATCCTAAAGTACTTTGGGGATTAATAATTTACCCATAGCACACTAAGTTCATCTTTTAAAGCCAAGTGATTCTACTTTAAGGTATCCAAGCCAGCCCTGGAAACTTGCAGCTTCACAGAGGGAATAGGGCCAGTGAACATGTCCCTCAATGAATGAGTCGGTGCTTTTTCTGAGAATTCTCAGCTCTATTCATAATTATCCTTAAGCAATTAAAAACAGTCCAAGGTGGTGTCACAATGAGAGTGCAGTTTATAGTTATCTATAGTATGGCATAGTTAATAATCATCTATAATACTTAGTGTCCCAGATTGGCAGTTTGAGTTTTCATGGAATTTTAAACACAGGAGATTTTGTAATAGAAGCGTGTTTCTTATTAATGTCTTCTACAACCACCTTTGATTAAACTGTTCCTGAATTTTCTAGATTTGATTAATTATCTCCTTAATTAAGTGACTAATAATGGAATAGATTGTTTTTCTTACTGAGAAATTGTTCATCTTGAGATAGCCATACCTCTCTAGGTTCACTTAGGAAATGAAAAGTTTTGATTTAATGGTCTTTTCAAATTCATGTATTCTCCATGTGATTAGCGAGGAGGGTGATACTGAGAGAAGATGTAATAGCTATGTTTATCTTAGGACACTGGAATGACATTTGGACCACTGACCCGCACTTCGGCTGCCTTTCCTCCCTACCTCTGGAAGCTGGGCTCCAACGCCCACACAGCACCTCTACTTCTGGCATATTTGTGTCCCCAGAGGTTCTTGTTCTTGGACACGCTCCACATGGAACCTGTTGTTTCTGTTTCTCTTGCTCTAGGAACCACTGCATCTTCTGGGCACAGCTTCTCCTGGGCCAACAGGGATACTGTAGAGCCAATGGAATGTCCCCACTTACTGCCATTCTGTGGCAGGGTTCCAGGAGGCTCTCCCACCTACAGAACTGAGCATGGTTGAGGTGGAAGCATGGTTCTTGTGTTTGCTGAGGAAAGCGTGGCCGTAGGCCTCTCTTACTTCAGGCCTAGCAGTATGTACCTAGGAGCAACGAGTGGGGGGATCATTTCAGTGAGTCTGCCCCATGCTGTGCCAGTCCCTCTGTTTCCTGTCGGATGCTGAGGCTGAAGTTCTTGGCTGGGCCTGTCTGCCTTGTGTCAGATCTTGCTCAGGTGGGCATACTCCTATATGCAGACCCAGGCTTGGCTGTTCTACCAGGGGACCACAGGTGAGGCCCCAGTGGTATCAATTGTAGCACCATTAGATAAAGAACCAGATTGGAATGTTGAGCTGGAAGGGAGTCACAAGTCCTTCTTGAACAGAGAATTAAATTGCACTCTGATAGGTAGTACTTATCTGATGAGTAGTCAAAGGACACTTGGTTATAAGCTGATAATAGTCAGGCTCAGGGCTGGACATGGTAGATATGTTCATTCATCAGTGGAGGCAGACCTGGGTCTCCAACCCTCTTCTCGGCTCTCTAAACATTCCAAGTACACCCATGAAATCTGTGACCTATGGATTGTCAGGGTGCTCTGCAACCCTTTCATGTGGTAGGTGAGGTCACAACTATTTTCATAATGGTACTGAGACATCATTTCCTTTCTGACTGTGTTGATATTTGAGCTCATAACAAAAGTGAGGGATGGCAGAACCGTGGGCATCTGAGCACCATCAAGGCTGGGCTCCAAACTCTACTTGTAGTGATAGTGGCTTTCACCACCACTCCCTCACATACAAAAAGCCGACATCATTTAAAAATGCTTGTGCCTTGATGAAACCATAAGTATTATTAATTTTATTAAATCTTGACCCTTGAGCATCTGTCTTTTTAATATTCTGAGAGACAGAATTGGAAGTTTGTATAATTCACATCTGCAGATGGAATTACAATGGTTGTTTTGAGGGAAAGTACTTATGCTTTCTATGGATTGGGAGCTGAACTAGATCCTCTTCTCGTGGAACACTGTTCGTATTTTATGGAATAACCGGCAGACAAACCGTGCTTATTCAGATGTGTGTTGTTGGCCAACAACGTCTGAAAATTGAACCTGTCACTTCAAAGGTGAAATAACTACCTGTATTTGTTGTAACTGATAAAATTTGAGTTTTCAGTCAAAAACAGAATTTTGGAAAACTTGTATCCACCATGGTGAGCTTGACAACTTCCCAAACTTAAAGATGTTTCTGATAAACTCAGGTGGTGATTTTAACAAATACGATTTTTTTTACATTTATATTGAACTGTGTTAACATTTGGGAGATTTGCATAACTTAGTGAACCATTATTTTCCAAATGATTAATATACAATGTTATGACAGTCATGCCTGAACAAAATATCTATTCTAGGTGCAAGACTGATAGATGATGGGATTTACTGTGATACGGTCCTAAAAGTTTATCAGTAGGGTTTCAGATTTCATGTTGCAACTAACCTTTAAGACGTGACCACTTGTCAAGTGTTGATGTATGAATCTTTCAAAGAGTAACATCCACAGTGATCTGATAAACCTATTAAAATATGTCTCCTGTTTCCAGCCACATATCCATGTGAAGATGGGTTTTCTTCACATGCTTCAACCAGAACAACAGATCAAGTGCAGAAGCAGATATGAGAATCCAGCTGTTCTCTATTAACCCTGACATTAAAGAGTTCCAGAAATTCTTTCCACTTATTTACTTTTGTTTTAGAAAATAGTTATTTTTATTAAAAATTTTTGTTTTTGATATTCTGTTATGGTTTTATTATTCATTGTGAATGAATTACTAAATAACTTTGAAGCCTCTTGTGTTAATTTCAGGTACTGTAACTGTGAGTAGATAGAACCAATTTAAAAATAATTTTAGGAAATGTAAAGGGTCCTGCATTCAAAAAGTTTGAGAACTGAGGGTCGAGTCATAGGATACTAGCGGGTGGGGGGTTTGAGTGTTAGCACGGGTGGTTTTGGTGAAGAACCTCAGAGAACTGTTGATTCAATGAGCTGTCACCAAACACTGAATCAGAGAGAAAATGGAATTATTAATTTTAGGTAAATGCTAACAGGAAAGTAGGTTCAACTGAAATACTGACGTTGGAAGGAAATTGACGGAGGGATTTACTACAACTTTAATATTGTAAATAATTTTAGAAATTGATGCAGAATTTGATTTTCAACTCAGAAGCCCTCCCGGCGATTCTGCTTTGTGATGGAGATTGACTCCAGACTTTTTGTCATTTGACAACACTTAGCAGTACCAAGGTTGTTAGTGGGATTTAGACAGACCTCTGTGCTAAGTGCAAGATGTAGATCAAAGGTATTATATATGGTTGTATTGATCCAAAGGGGTTTTTTTGTCCCCCAGTTTTTAATGAGGTTGGTAGGACAAGCTCTCAACTGAAACGCTGCATAAGAAGATACAATGGGGCCTCCAGATATGTAGGTTGTGTGTCTGTGGGTTCTGTGTCTGTGGATTCAACCAACCTTGGATTGGAACTATTTAAAAAAAATACTACATTTTTGCTAATGTGCACTATGTAGTTAGGCCTACAATGGTTGTGTTTGTACTGAACACTTAACAGATTCTGTTTTCCTTGTTATTCCAGAAACAAAATAGTATACCAACTGTTTACACAACATTTACATTGTATTATGTATAAATATTTAAAGTAATCTAGAGATGATTTTAAGATATATGGGAGGATGTGTGTAGGTTACATCATTATATATTAGAGACTAGGGCATCTGTGGATTTTGGTATCCTCGATGGGTCTAAGAACTAATATCTCTCAGAGATTCCTAGGGACAACTGTATAAGGCAGAGGGCTTTGTATCAGAATGAGGTGGTGGCTGAGGAGGAGGGATTGACCAGATCTGGACCTGTTGATTGGCTGGCTCACTTGAAATCACTGGTTATCAGTGGGAAAACAAAGGTAAAGAAGCATGCCTCTTGGACCAGGGATGTCATTGTCTCTGGACAAGTGCTGGGACACAGGCCTATGTGTCTGCATAGTGTGGTGCAGTGTGCTCAACCTCAGTGCCTCTCCCTGGGTGGGAACTCTGGGCTAATTCCAGTGCTCTTCTTTATGGAAAGAACAGTAAAGCTGCTTCTAACAGGAACTGGGGAGTAGAGAGTTCTAATTAACTGCATTTCCCTTTCAGTTCCCAGATCATCATGAGAAAAAAAAATTTAAATCATAAGATTCAGTTTCTAATTTATTACCTAGAATGTGTTAAACATGATTGAATCTTTCTAAAAAGAAGGGAATTGGCAGGGCCTTGAGTCATAGACCGCAGAATGTTAGCAATCCAATTAGAAATCATGGGGTTAGATATCCCATCACAGAGTACAGTGTCTGTAGGGCAGACACTATCTATCAGTGTTGTGAATGGATCTTGCCCCCAGTTTTGGGGGGCTAGAAATGAAGTCAGAAACCTGGCTTTTTTTTCCCCGATATGGTAAATTGTATGTGCCTTTGGACTTCTAATGCCTGTGTCTCTGGAAACTAGTGTCAGTGAGGTTGGTGTTAGTGACCAACAGCAGGAGAGGTGGAGTGGAAAGGAGGCATAGTGAACTTGGGTTTACCTTCTAAGTGCCACCATCACCTATTGTTAGTTAAGTCACAGGAGTCTCACCCCCCCCCCCCACTTCCGTCTCCAGAATGAAAGAATAATGAAAATGTGGGAAATGATGTGGGATTGTTAGCCTTTGGGTCATTTGGGAGCCACTCCTGCCTGGGGACTTATTTTCTGATGCCCTCAGAGGTGTGGATTAAGTGATCTGTGCTCTCTGACGTCTTTCATTTCCTTGGTGCATTAAGATTTTCTTCTGTGTCGAGCTCAGGGCTGTGGCAGGTGACATTAATGAGCTAGCTGGTCTTTAAATAGCATGGCTTCTATAAACAGAATCACCTATTTTATAGCCTGATATTGAAGACGATTGCTCACAGAGGATTCTGAATGGCTGGTAGAACATTAGAAAGTCAGTGAAATGTGTCTTGCCCCCTGCGGTGAGGCAGGACTGGTTGAGAACACACAGGACTGGTTGAGAACACACACACTACATCAGAGCTGTTCCTTCTGGTTGGGCTGGAATCATCCCTCTTTGTGCATTAGACTCAGGTTGCAACAGAATGAAGTATGGCCAAGCCAGAATCTTCTCCTTGATTATCAGAAACTTAATCATTTGTTCTCTGAGTCAGCTTAATGGCGGGTAACGTTCACATCACATTCTTTTGGGGCTGTGCCAAGATCCAGCATGCTTGCCAGCATTTCAGCGATGAGCTCATCAGCCTTTTGGCTCCCAGTAGTCCTGGCCAAGAGCTCTACTGGAATTAATACTGTCCCTGCAGCATACCAGAGCCATCACAAAGATTGCTCTTTCTTTTCCTGTGTCATGTGCTGCCCTTGCTTTCATCAGGTGAGCCTTAAACCCCTTCTCCTTCAGAAAGGCTCTGAGATATGATGCTAGGAATTCAGCCCAACACATTGTTTACAGAAAAGCCCTGTCCTGGTGGCTGCTGAGGATGTAAACACAGGTGAGCAATGGCTCCGCCCCAAAGGAACATGCAGTCCAATGGGGGAGGGGGTAATACAAGAACAGAACTCTCATCACCAGAAAGTGTCAGCTCTGCATCAGCAGAGAAGAGCAAAGGAAGACATGGAGCTTTGGAGAGGCAGACACTTGGAGGGATGGAAGAAGGCCCTAGAGAGGATGGGCATTTCAGCTTGATCTTGGAGGAGACTGTACAATGGGGCTGGCACATAGTAAGTATTGTTGATTCAAAAATAGTATCAACTAGGTGTTTTGTCACTGAAAAGGCCTTATTTGGGGGAAAAGGGGTTGGTGGAGGGGTATTTATAAAAGGGAAAAGGAAGTTAAGGGAGGGGTAAGTTAGAACCATAGAACTTTATAATAAACAGAGTTCGTCCTATAGGGTTCTTGCGAAGATGCAGAGTACAAGAGTATTGTAAGCCCTAGGTCCTCCCATTGACCTTCTTGACTGATTGTTTGCTTAAAGTTCTAGATAGTTTTTATTGGTGTGTAATGTGATAACTATTGGTTTTTTATTGGCTAGACTTCTAAGTAGTAAAGTAGGAAAAGTTGTCTTTCTCATCTTCCAAGGTGGGTACCTGGAGTCTTGTGAGTGCATGACTATGATGTCTGAACCTGAGTGGTGTCCTCTGCTTCCACAGAATGGAAGAAATGCCCTCTGCAGTTTGTGGAAATAAACAGTACATGTCTGATTAAAAAATGAGGTGTGGCTGCATGTTCTATCTCTGTCTTACTAGTAAGCTACTATAAGTAGGGAAACAAGCCCTTTTTGATTTTTAAAGAGTGTTTAGTGTGATAAAGGGAAAAGATAAAAAAATTAAATCCATAGAGAGGGTGTTCTAAACAAGTTTGTGCTAGAGCAGTTCAAAATGATGTTAAGAGGAATTTTTATTTACAGCTGTCAAAATTTATGACAGAGAAAAATACAAAAAAAAAAAAAAAGGCCCTGACCGGTTGGCTCAGTGGTAGAGCGTCGGCTGGCGTGCAGGAGTCCCAGGTTCGATTCCCGGACACGGCACACAGGAGAAGCGCCCATCTGCTTCTCCACCCCTTCCCCTCTCCTTTCTGTCTCTCCCCCTCCCGCAGCCAAGGCTCCATTGGAGCAAAGTTGGCCCAGGCGCTGAGGATGGCTCTATGGCCTCTGCCTCAGGCACTAGAATGGCTCCAGCTGCAACAGAGGATGCCCCAGATGGGCAGAGCATCGCCCCCTGGTGGGCATGCTGTGTGGATCCCGGTCGGGCAAATGCGGGAGTCTGTCTGACTGCCTCCCCGTTTCCAACTTCAGAAAAATACAAAAGATAAAATAAAAATAAAAATTTATGACAGAGACCTCAACCAGGACAGGAATCTGAGGTCTCCATAGCTCTAGGAAGAACTTGGTTTACCACAAAGCTTCATGGGATAACAACCCGTTCAAAAGAAAGACTTCCTCTTTGTCTCTGAAAAGAACTTACTGCCATTTCTTGCCTTTTTTTTTTTCCTTTTTGTGTATGTGACTCACCATGTACAGACTGGGGTGGAGGCCATGGGGCCATCCTTAGTGCCTGGGGTGGCTTTGCTCCGGTGGAGCCTTGGCTGCGGGTGGGAGGAGAGAGACGAAGAGGAGGGAAAGGGGGAGGGGCGGAGAGGTAGATGGGCGCTTCTCCTGTGTGCTCTGGCCGGGAATCGAACCCGGGAATCCTGCACACCAGGCCAATGACTCCGACGGGTCTACCATATCATGCATTTTATTTAAAAAAAAAAAAATTACATTTCTTTTGAATGCTGATGAACAGGAGACACCAAATCTTTTTCGCCTGCAAACAACTACCTTCTTTATTAGATCTAGCTAATAACACTGTTTTGTCTTTTCCAAATAGCTCCAGATATATGGAAAAGATTTATATAGGTGGATGGGGATCCTCAAACCCCTCAGCGAGATCTTCTGAGAATGGCTTTTAAGATACCTAGAGGCAGAAAAAGCCCAATAGAGATCAGGGGAACTACCAGCTTTTAGGATACACCCTTAAAGGCTCCAACGCCCCAAAGGGGTCTCATAGGATGCCATCTGGGTCCTGCTTCAATAGTGGAAAGGAAGGTCATTGAGCTAAAGCCTGCCAGGCTTACACGCCTCTGCTGTGAGGAAACAGGGACACTGGAAAGTGGGCTTCCCCCTCGCTCCTCTAAGGGAGGGTTCAGTCTCCTCCAGCCCTGCTCCAGCCACCTATGACCTAACCTTGCCCAGAAAGCTGGGGTTTGCCACTGAAGGCTGAAGGTGCCCAGGGCCGTCGGCCCCATCTATGACACTGTGGACGAGCCTAGGGTATTTCTTCCAAGAAGCAGGTAAACTGATCTCATTTGCACAAGGCCCACTTAACTATGCTTTGCCTGAATAGTCAGGTTTTTTATTCTTCCCTCAAAGATCTCTGTTGTGGGTGTTGATAGTCCTGTTTTCTGCTGCTTTGCTTAATATATAGTGTTTCCTTTATCCCTCCTACCTCAATGCCCCACTCATATTTCAGGCTGGGACCTACTCCTAATTTAGAGCTCTCTTTCCTCCTTTTGCCAACTTGTATTATGAATTTACCTTTGCCACCCAGCTTAGTGTATCCTAAGGTTCTCTTTACCATGCCACAGTCACAGAGCTCCAGGGAAAAGCAACCTGGTCTCAACTCTCCAGGCAGAGAAGAACAGAAGCTCCATATCCACGCATGCTGCAAATGGCTTTTTCCAGTCTACCTGAATCATTACCAGCTAGAAGCAGTGGTCATTGGGACTTGGACATGAGCTGCAAAGTATAGAATGGTGACAACAATTCCAGTGCCATGCGGACTTTTCCTGTGGGGAACTTTCCTGGACTCCTGCTCCCTGTGACAGCTCCTAACAGACTGAACTGTGATTGGGTTGCATTTTTCAGGGATTTGGCATGGTGATGGGGCCAACTTGGACTTGGTGAACATGTTAAGGACACAACTCTTTTATGGATTCTTGCTGTATTGGCCAAGAGTTTGCTTTTAATCACTGTAAAAAAAAATAGAGGACTGGATGAAGAAGATGGGGCACATATACACCATGGTATACTATTCAGCTAGGAGAAATGATGACATCGGATCACCTACAGCGGAATGGTGGAGTCTTGGTAGCATTGTGCGGGGTGAAATAAGCGAATCAGAAAAAAACAGGAACTGCAGGATTCCATACATTGGTGGGACATAAAAGCGAGACTAAGAGGCATGGACAGGAGTGTGGTGGTTATGAGGGGTGGGGGGAGGGAAGGAGGGAGAGGGGGAGGGGGAGGGGTACAGAGAGAACTGGATGGAGGGTGGCGGAGGACGATCTCTCTTCGGGTGATGGGTATGCAACAGAACTAAATGACAAGATAACCTGGAAATGTTTTCTTTGAATGTATGTACCGTGATTTACTGATGTCACCCCATTAAAATAAAAATTTATTAAAAAAAAATCCTTTCTTGTTCTTGAGTAAATCCCTTTTGTGTACAGAGTACCTAATCAACTTTTTGTTTACAGTTGCAATGGCTGTATAGTATTCCAGTATACATAAATAGCACAAGGTGCCTGTTTGTTCAAATGGTCTATCACAAATGGGCATTTGGGATGTTCCCACTTCGAGGCTATTAAGAAAAAGCTTCTCTAACTACATATTCTTGTGGGATTGTTTTGGGTTTTTTTTTTTTTTTTTTTACAGAGACACAGTCAGAGAGGGATAGACAGACAGGAACGGAGAGATGAGATGAGAAGCATCAATCATTAGTTTTTTATTGCTCGTTGAGACACCTTAGTTGTTCATCAACTGCTTTCTCATATGTGCCTTGACCATGGGCCTTCAGCAGACCGAGTAACCCCCTGCTCAAGCCAGTGACCTTGGGTCCAAGCTGGTGAGTTTTTGCTTAAACCAGATGAGCCCATGCTCAAGCTGGCGACCTCGGGGTCTCGAACCTGGGTCCTCGGCATCCCAGTCCGACGCTCTATCCACTGTGCCACCGCCTGGTCAGGTTCTAACTACATATTCTTAATGTATTTTGGCTGACATACATACATTCTCCTGCATATATGCCCAGAAGTGTAATTGTTGTGTCATAGGGTTACTTTTAGTAGATAGTTGCCAGATAGTTTTTTAAAGTAGTTTGACCCATTTTGCAATCTAACCAACAATGCATTGTTATTGTTGTTAGATGGTTTCTGTCTTCATGTTTGCCTTTCTGGAGGTTGTGTAGCGGTACTGTTATGTGGTTTGAATCTGAATTTTACTGATTACTGATAATGTGTGTTTTTTCTCATACCACCAAGCAATTCTTTTGACACCAGCAGGGTGTCCTACAGCTCAACCCAATCTGACAATGTCTACCTAGAGTTAGGTTCAGATCCCACAGGTTAAGGACTCAGTCTCACCAGTCCCACAAGACTGCCACCCCTGCCCTACTTCAGATGCGTGCCTTCTCACTGACTGGCTATAAGTGGGATGGTCCCACGATCTGCCCCCCACCCACTTGGGTTTAATTGATTTGTTAGAGTGGCTCACAGAACTCAGAGAAACATTTAATTATGTTTACAGTTTATTAGAGAGGATATTATAAACAGTTCAGCTGAACAGCCAGATGGAAGAGTTGCATAGGGCAAAGTATATGGGAAGGGACTTGAAGCTTCCATGCTTTCCAGGTGCACCAGTCCCCCTGAATCTCCAGGTGTTTGCCAACTTGGAAGCTCTCCAAAATCTGTTCTTTTAGAATTGATGCAAGATTTGTTACCTAGGCATGGTTTATTAAATCATTGGCTTTGGTGATTGAACTCAATCTCCACCTCCTCTCCACTCCTGTAGGTTTGGGGTGGAACTGAAATGTCCAACCTTCTAATCATATGGTTTCCCTGATGACTGCTAGCCAGGCCCTTAGGTAACCTAAAGGTTTTCCAGGTCACCTCAGTAATGTAACAAAAGACACCTGATCTTTTAATACTTCAACAAATTCCAAGGGTTCTCTGTGCTAGAAACAGGCAAGGTGTGGAGGTTTGCTTTAAGTACACAGATCTTGCACATATTTAGTTAATTTTATCCCTTTAAATATTTCATGTTTTAGGATGCTATTATAACTGGTTATTTTAAAAGATTTACATTTTTAATTGTTAACTAGTATACAGTTTATTTTTGTATATTGAACTTATAGCCTCAGTTTAGCTAAAGTTACTTAATGTTTTAATAACCTTTAGCCCATGATCTTGTTGTCATCTGAAAATAGAGTTTTACTTATGCCTTTCCAACCTTTGTGCCTTCTATTTCTATTTATTTTTTCCAATTTTCTGTCTCAGACCTTCAATGTAGTATTGAATGCCAGTGGGAAAGCTTTTTCTTGTCTTGTTCTTTATCTTATGGGAAAAGCATTCAGCCATTCCCCATTATTATAATGTTAGCTCTGTTTTTCATAAATCCCTTTATCAGCTTGAGGATTCTCCCTTCTTTTTCTTGTTTTCTAAATTAAGAATTTTCTTACGAATGTGTGTTGAATTTTGTCGAGTTCCTTTTTTGTATTTTTTGAGATAATTTTAGGTTATTTTTCCTTTGTTCTGTTAGTATTTTGAATTGTTTTTATTGAATTAGTAATGTTAAACCAGTCTTGCATTTCTAGATTGAACTCCACTTGATCCTAGTAGATATTTTTTCTGTCTGTCTATTTCTCTATCTATCTATCTTTCTATTTATCTTCCTGAGTTTGACTTCCTAATACTTTTGAAAGGACTTTTACATCTAAGATCATGAGGGAAGTAGATGCTCATTAGTTTCCTTGTAGTTTGGGATAAGGCTGGCCTCATTAAATGTATTGGACAGTGTTTCCTCCTCTATTTTCTGAAAATGTTTGTGTCAGATTATATTATTTTTTTCTTAAATTTTTGATAGAATTCGTCTAGACTTCATATTTTCTTTGTGGGAAGATTTTAATTTTTTTATTTATTCATTCATTTTAGAGAGGAGAGAAAGAGGGGGAGAGAGAGAGAGAGGAAAGAGAGACAGGGGGGAGGAGCTGGAAGCATCAACTCCCATATGTGCCTTGACCAGGCAAGCCCAGGGTTTTGAACCGGCGACCTCAGCATTTCCAGGTTGATGCTTTATCCACTGCGCCACCACAGGTCAGGCAGTGTGGGAAGATTTTAAATTAAAATTTAACTTTTTATAATTTTTCATATTTTTGTGTTCTTAGTTTTAGTAATTTGTTTTTGTAGGTGTTGATTGTTTTAAGTCATCAAGTTTAGTGACAAAGTTTCTCTTAATATCACATCATTATCCTTTTCATTATTGTAAGATCTGTAATGATATCTTCTCTTTTACTACTGATTTGTAATGTGTCTTTTTCTTTTCTTGATCAGTCTAGCTAGCAGTTAGTTTTATTGACTTTTTAATATATAAAATGTGCTTTCATTGATTTTTAAGTTTTTCACCTTTCCTTTTATTGATTTTTATTTTTTCTTCTTCTACTTTTTTAGAATTTTTTTTTCTTTTCTGAATTTCTTAAGGTAGAAGCTAAGACTGTGGAGCTTATTTTTTATTCTGACATTAGCATTTAGACCTATAAATTTCCCTGTAAACACTGCTTTAGCTGTATCCCACATACATTTAAAACTTTTTATTGACCTGACCTGTGGTGGAGCAGTGGATAAAGCATCAACCTGGAATGCTGAGGTTGCTGGTTAGAAACCTTGGGCTTGCCAGGTCAAGGCACGTATGGAAGTTGATGCTTCCTGCTTCTCCCTCTGTTCTCTCTGTCTCTTTCCTCTATCTCTCTCTCCAATAAAAATGAATAAATAAAATCTAAAAAAAAAATAAAACTTTTATTTTAAAAATAATTATAGACTCTCAGGAAGTCATAAAAATGTAGAAAACCCAAGGGAATCTACAAAAACAAAAACTAGAATTAATAAGTGAGTTTAGCAAGGTTGTACAATTCCAAATAAACAAAAGAGTCAGTTTAATTTTTACATACTAACAATAAACACATGGATACCCAAACTAAAAATATAATATAATCCCTAAAACATATGCAAAGATGTAGGTGTATATAAAAAATTTATGACTTTTATGCTGAAAACTACAAAATCCTGATGAAAAAAAATCAAAGTTGGTCTAAATAAATGGAGAGACAGGCCATGTTCTTGGATTGGAGAATTTAACATAGTAAAAATGTTACTTCTGCCCAAACTATTATATTATAGCAGTTTTATGCAGTTTCAATTAAAGTCACAGTAAAAACTTTTATAGGTATGGAAAACCTGATTCTAAAATAAATATGGAAAACAAAGGAGCAGAAGAACTAAAACAATTTTGAAAAGGAAGATTAAAGGGAGAGGAATCAGTCTGCCTAGTTTCTAAATTTTATATCCATAGTAATCAAGACTCTATGGTACGTCAGAAGGATGGACAGAGATCAGTGTAACAGTATAGGGAACCCAGTTTAGAAAATAGTATAGAGGATCACAGCAATATGCCCAAATGTTTTTGAGAAATTATTTTCTTAAATGATTTTGAGAATTGCAAAAGCAATCCAGTGGTGGTCAGTCTTTCTAACAAATGGTGTTGGAATAATCACCATTCATAGACTAGAAATGACTTTAATCTGCTTCATACCTTATATAAAAATTAACTCAAAATGTATCACAAATGCAAAACTAGGTAACACTTAGAAGTAGGATAAATGTATTTTAGAGCAAGGGCTGGAAAAAGTATTAGGAGGGAAACATCTATAGGAGGGAAATTAATAATTTGAGCTTCATGAAAGTTAAACACTTTCTGCAAAAAGACCTGTTAAGATGATGAAAAGCTACAGACTGGGAGAAATATTTACAAATCATATCTAAGAAAAGATCGGTAATGAAAATACATGAAGCAATATCAAAACTCCACAGTAAAAAACAATTCAGCTAGAAACTGCACAGAAAACATGAAGGGACATTTCATCAGAGACAAGATACACATGGCAGATATAAGCACATGAAAAGATACTCAACATCATTAGTCCTTTAGGAAGTACAAATTAAAACCACAGTGAGATATCACTATACACAAGTCAGAATGGCTGTGATAATAAAAATAGTGATGATAGCAAATGCTGGCTAGGATGCAGAGGAACGTACATTGCAGGTGGGGATGTAAAATGGTAATGGCTTCTCTGGAAATCAGTTTGGCAGTTTCTTGTAAAATTAAACTTGTAACTACCACAAAACCCAGCAATATAATCTCATGGGCATTTATCCCAGAGAAAGGAAAACTATCCACACAAGAGCTATTCACAAATTTCATAGTAGGTTTATTTATAATAGTGAAAAACTAGAAACAAACTAGACGTTCTTCTGTGGATGGACAATTAAACAGGCTGTGGCACATCCACACTATGGAATACTACACAGCAATAAAAAGGACTGATAGATGCAGCCACTTGGATGAATCTCCAGATAATTAGGCTGAGTGATAAAAGCCAATCCCAAAGTTTACATACTATGTGGTGCATTTATAGAACATTCTTGAAATGAGAAAATTATAGAAATGGAGAACAGATTAGAGGTTGCTAGGGGTAAGGAGGAGATGGGGGTGGGGGAAATATGGTTGTGTCTGTAAAAGAAACACGGGATCCTTGTGAGGATGGCAGTGTCCTATATCTTGACTGTGTCAGTGTCAGTATTGTGGTTGTGATATTGCACTATAATTTTGCAGATGTCACTATTAGGGGAAACTCTTTAACTATGTACCCTTTCTACAACTGCATGCAAATCTGCAATTATATCAAAATCAAAAATTTACTTAAAAATATAGGTTCTGGGATTATGCCATCCCTCTGTCTAAACTCGCCAGGGTTTTCCTGTGACCCTCACAGTACAAAGTACGTGGTTCCTAGTTTCACCCGACCTGGCTCTGCCTGCTCCTGGACTCGCTTCCTGCTGCTTGCCCCAGCTGACTTTGTTTAGTTTAACCATGTTGGCACCCTTGCCATTCTTCAAACACTAAGTACATCATTCAGACTACTCTGACTTTACTCCCCCTTTTATTTTGGTTTCCAGGAAACTCAGGGTTTGAGACCAACAATTTCAAAATTCAGATTTATAGAGCACCTAACAAGTGCCAGGCCCATTCTAGGTGCTTGAGTGATATCGGTGAGCAGAATAGATGGCGACCCCTGCCCAAGGAGCCTTACCTTCTATTGGGGGAGACAGACACAGTGACTAGGAAGTGTGTTGTGAACCAGCGTGACTCATTTTGCGGGTCTCAGATGGGAACTGTGGTCGGGAGGACCCATTGCCAAGCTGATGGCTTACAAGAGCTAAAGCAAAAGCCCCGGTTTGCTTTATTACCGTTTTCCCGAAAATAAGACAGTGTCTTATATTAATTTTTGCTCCTAAAGACGCACTAGGTGTTATTTTCAGGGGATGTCTTATTTTGCCATGAACAAGAATTTGCATTTATTGTTGAACAGAAAATCAACATTTATTAATATACTGTAGTCATGTCATCACAAAAATCAGCATAACCAGCCAAACTCTGAATTCCATCAAGAATTTCTTGTGACTCTATTTTCATGTACAACAATCTACCCTGTTTCCCCAAAAATAAGAGTGTCATATTAATTTTTGCTCCTAAAGACGTGTGAGGTCTTATTTTCAGGGGAGGCCTTATATTTCTAAGCTTAAAAAAATATTGCACTAGGTCTTTTTTTTTCAGGGAAACAGGGTATATAGTGCAGAGCTGTATGCAAATAAGGAAGGCTCCCATACAAAGTCACATATCTGAGGCATAAACAGGAATCCTCTTAAGGTATAAACAGGAATCCCCCACCATGCATAACTGAAATCAATAGTTGAACAAAGGGCCAGAGGAAGGGCATGTCTTTAGCAACTTAAGCAAGCAAGTGATAGGGGGATGGGATGAGTAGAAACACTCAGCTTCACACCCAACATTGAGGTGTAGGGAAGAGCTTAACCTTTAGCTTAAGCCTTAAACCAGGGGTCTCAAACTCGCGGCCCGCCGAACAATTTTGTGCAGCCCGCAGACTAATCCACGAAGTTCAAAATATTTTGGATAAAATTAAGTAAGACCGTGGATTAGTCTGCGGGCCGTACAAAATTGTTCGGCGGGCCGCCAGCGGGCCACAAGTTTGAGACCCCTGCAAACTATGAGGACTTTGTCAGCTTGCAGTCTCCCACAGAAGTGTATAAAGGAGTGTGTTGTGATAGCAGGTAGTGCCAGGATAGGATTGATGCTGGCCAAGAGAGGGTGGCTGCCCTTGTTGAGCAGTTGCCATCTGACAAGAGGTGTGGAGCAGGTGAGGAAGTTAGACATGTAAGTATAGAGAAGGACATTCCAGATGAGGGGACAGACAGTAAAAGCAACTGGCAGGGACAATGGGAGAGGCTGGTGTGGTGGAGCAAGTGGAAGGGAGGAGATGCTGAGAGAGTAATGGTGTGGGTGGGATGTAATGGTGGGTCGGGAGAAGGCAAGCAGGTCTTGTCGAGCCTCAGCCTCATAGGCCAATGGAAGATTTTGGCTCTTACTTTGTGGGAAATAGGGAGCCATTGCAGGGTTTTGAGCAGAATAGTGACATGAATGGACTTAAGCTCTTAAGTGGATGACCCTGCCTGCTCTTTCTGGGTCAAGGACAGAAGGAAGAGCCCATTAGTGTGATAAGGTGCCGAAGAATTGCAAAAATTAACATTAGTATTTTGGAAGGAAGTCAGGCCCCCTTACCCCTCCTTTCTGAAAAGAAAAAAAGTTAGTAACTAATCATAGTTTAACTATAGTTCTCTGGAAGAACTGAAGCCATTACTTGCTAGACAACAAAGAACTTCTTCCCCTTCAATAAGATCCTTTTAGGAGACAATGTTTACATATCCTACACTGATTCTAACTCTTTCTCCCCTCCTGGAGTCCTGAGAGTGACTTAGACCTCTAGAGCAGCGGTTCTCAACCTGTGGGTCGCGACCCCGGCGGGGGTCGAACAACCAAACACAAGGGTCGCCTAAAGCCATCGGAAAATACATATTTATTATACAATACATTTTTAAATAAAATATGTATTTCCGATGGTTTTAGGCTACCCCTGTGTTTTGGTCGTTCGACCCCCACCGGGGTCGCGACCATAGGTTGAGAACCGCTGGTCTAGACAAAGGGATCATGGGCCCACTCCCCCTTGCTTGTAAAACCTGCATTCTGTAACATTTCATATGCTTTCTAATAATCATCCCTCTTGATATCCTTTATATGTATAAAAACTAAACAAGCGGGGACTAGCTGATAAGGTTTTCTAATAAGCTAGCCCTAACACTTTTAGCAAGGGTATTTTCATTTGGCCTCTCTCCTTATCCTAAACTAACCATTTTGCTGTGGCGACAGGGATGGGGGGTAGACACTAGAGATTTAGGAATGTCTTTAATATGTGAAACGACATTTATTGCTATTGTATTGATATGTAAAACATTTATCGCTATTGTGTTACCTTGTAACTTTTAACATGTAAGAATGTTTATTTCCTTTTAATCCTGTAGACGAAGGAACTAAGCTTGTTAATGATTGACTATTGTGTCATGCTCCTCCTCCTTTTTCCCCCAATGTGTATGTGATCAAGTGTATATAACTAGCCTAAGAGTTGTATTTGAGGCTGCACGATTTGGGTTAGCTATACCTCATGTAAGTCATATGTAGCTGGCTTATTAATAAATCTCCTCCTAAAACTTCTGTATCCTGCCTTGGTGTCTCTACATAACCCGCGGAATTAAGGTAATATACTTTATAATGTTAGGTGGTCATCCCATTAACCTGGGAAAGGGTGATGGTGGTGTGCAGGAGGGCAGTGGCTGTGCAGTGGTTTGGTTCTGGTCACGGCTGGCTGGTAGGGCTCACAGGGCTTGGTCACATAGACCTGTGGTGTGAAATGGAGAGGCATTGAGAGTGATTTTTGCCTAGACAGCCTGAAAGGTGGCATGTTGTGGTCAGGGATGGAGAATCCCGTGGTGCCCTGGGTTGGAGGAGTGGGGAGGTGTGAGGCTCCAGTTTAAGATATGCCACACAGGAGGTAGGAATGAGCCACTACATGAGTCAGGGCTGGGGAGAGAAGACTAGGACATGGAGATTGAGATTTGACACTGCTGTGTATCTTGGTGGATGGACAGGGTTTTTGAAAGTGGGTACAGAGATGGGTGAGGACCTAGGGCCAAGATGGGGCCCTCTGATGTCAGGAGCTTGGGAGAAGACACTTCCCTAGGAGTGACTGAGAAGAGCAGCTAGTCCAGTGACAGAGAGTGCAGGGAGCACTTGAGCAGATGGGGTGACAGGTATCAAATGTGAGGATGCTGAAGGAGACACTGGCAGCGTAGAGTGGCTGGTGGCTGAGGAAAGGAAAAGTAAAGCCTGAACATAGTGAGGAGAAGACAGCAACAATTGTTCGCCTGTTTTTCTGCAAGAAAAATAACAGGGCTGTGGTGGTGGTTGGTGGGGGAGGTGGGACCAAGAGCAGGAGTTTTTAAAATGCAAGACATGCTAGCTTATATATGCTGTGGTCAGCCAGCTTGCTGCAAACCAGAGGCTGCAGATGCCCCCCTTGTCCCCATCTACCCACACTCCTTCTGACACGGCGCCCAGAGGGGCTCCAGGGAGAGCTGTCTGCAGCCAACGAGGTATTCGAATATGGGAAGAAGGTAGACATGGAGACATAAAACACTATCTAAATGAAGGGCAATCGTATTTGAAGTAATTTGAAGATTGACAGGAAATTCATAAAGGGAATATGGAGTTCCATTTACAACAGCAGGAGATTGTCTTGTCCATAGCTTCCTGACCTCTGGAAGAACAAAAGTTGCTGCTGGCAGAGTTCCAAAACATGAAAATGCAAAATGGAATTGAGTAATCTCTTCTAAATCAATTTTGTGAGCCAAATGACCTACAGAGAGATGCGATATAGTGCAAGGTATGTGACACAGAGTGCTCCTATCTGTTGACTACATCATGACAGTTGATAGAGGAGATAACCAAGCACTGCTTTGCTTTGGTTTCTGGGAGCCTGACTAGCGCTCTTAGCCTCCATGGAGGCCGTTGTAGGGAAGCATGCCTTTCTTTTTGGGTTTTGGGAAGCTGATTGTAAAGTCAGATGGGTTGCCTAGGCCTGGTTGGAGGGGCACTGACCCTCTGCTGGCCCTCTTCATTAGTATTGGGTCTGCTATCTGCGCAGTATGTTTTCAGACTTTGCTTCCTGAGTGTGAGTCATTGCTGTGTGTTGTGTGTTCTGACACCCTTACCAGGATTAGCCAAGTGCTGGGGTTAACTGTGGGTCTAAGCAAGGACATTGCAGTTTGCACTTAGTCCTAGGAATGTTTTTTTTTTTTTTTAATAAATTTTTATTAATGTTAATGGGATGACAATGATAAATCAGGGTACATATATTCAAAGAAAACATGTCTAGGTTATCTTGTCATTAAATTATGTTGCATACTCCTCGCCCAGAGTCAGATTGTCCTCCGTCACCCACTATCTAGTTTTCTGTGCCCCTCCCCCTCCCCCTAACTCTCTCCCTCCCTCCCTCCTGCATCCTCCCTACCCCCATCCCTGGTAACCACCACACTCTTGTCCATGTCTCTTAGTCTCGTTTTTATGTTCCACCAATGTATGGAATCATGTAGTTCTTGTTTTTTTCTGATTTACTTATTTCACTCCATATAATGTTATCAAGATCCCACCATTTTGCTGTAAATGATCTGATGTCATCATTTCTTATGGCTGAGTAGTATTCCATAGTGTATATGTGCCACATCTTCTTTATCCAGTCTTCTATTGAAGGGCTTTTTCGTTGTTTCCATGTCTTGGCCACTGTGAACAGTGCTGCAATGAACATGGAGCTACATGTGTCTTTACGTATCAATGTTTCTGAGGTTTTGGGGTATATATCCAGTAGAGGGATTGCTGGGTCATAAGGTAGTTCTATTTGCAGTTTTTTGAGGAACCACCATACTTTCCTCCATAATGGTTGTACTACTTTACAGTCCCACCAACAGTGGATGAGAGTTCCCTTTCCTCCGCAGCCTCTCCAACATTTGCTATTACCCGTCTTGTTGATAACAGCTAATCTAACAGGGGTGAGGTGGTATCTCATTGTAGTTTTGATTTGCATTTTTCTAATAACTAATGAAGATGAGCATCTTTTCATATATCTGTTGGCCATTTGTATTACTTTCTGGGAGAAGTGTCTGTTCATGTCCTCTTCCCATTTTTATATTGGGTTGTTTGTTTGTTTGTTGTTGAGTTTTATGAGTTCTTTGTAAATTTTGGATATTAGGCCCTTATCTGAGCTGTTGTTTGAAAATAACATTTCCCATTTAGTTGGCTGTCTGTTTATTTTGATATCAGTTTCTCTTGCTGAGCAAAAACTTTTTATTCTGATGTAGTCTCATTCATTAATTTTTGCCTTCACTTCTCTTGCCATTGGAGTCAAGTTCATAAAATGTTCTTTAAAACCCAGATCCATGAGTTTAGTACCTGTGTCTTCTTCTATGTACTTTATTGTTTCAGGTCTTATATTTAGGTCTTTGATCCATTTTGAATTAATTTTAGTACATGGGGACAGGCTGTAGTCGAGTTTCATTCTTTTGCATGTGGCTTTCCAGTTTTCCCAACACCATTTGTTGAAGAGGCTTTCTTTTCTCCATTTTGTGTTGTTGGCCCCTTTATCAAAGATTATTTGACCATATATATGTGGTTTTATTTCTGGGCTTTCTATTCTGTTCCACTAGTCTGAGTGTCTATTTTTCGGCCAATACCATGCTGTTTTGATTAGTGGCCCTATAATATAGTTTAAAGTCAGGTATTGTAATGCCCCCAGCTTCATTCTTTTTCCTTAGGATTGCTTTGGCTATTCGGGGTTTTTTATAATTCCATATAAATCTGATGATTTTTTGTTCTATTTCTTTAAAAAATGTCATAGGAATTTTGATGGGAATTGCATTAAATTTATATATTGCTTTGGGTAATATGGCCATTTTAATTATATTTATTCTTCCTATCCGAGAACAAGGAATATTTTTTCATCTCATTGTCTTTTTCTATTTCTCTTAGCAATGCCTTGTAGTTTTCGTTATATAGGTCCTTTACATTCTTTGTTATGTTTATTCCTAAGTATTTTATTTTTTTTGTTGCAATCGTGAAGGGGATTATTTTTTTGAGTTTGTTTTCTAATATTTCATTGTTGGCATATAGAAAGGCTATGGACTTTTGTATGTTAATTTTGTATCCTGCGACCTTACTGTATTGGTTTATTGTTTCTAGTAATCTTTTTGTGGAGTCCTTCGGGTTTTCGATGTATAGGATCATATCATCAGCAAAAAGTGATACCTCTACTTCTTCTTTTCCGATATGGATGCCTTTTATTTCTTTGTCTTGTCTGATTGCCCTGGCCAGAACTTCTAGCACCACGTTAAATAAGAGTGGAGAGAGTGGACACCCCTGTCGTGTTCCTGATTTAAGGTGGAAAGTCCTCAGTTTTACGCCATTTAATATGATGTTGGCTGATGGTTTATCATATATGGCCTTTATCATGTTGAGATATTTTCCTTCTATACCCATTTTGTTGAGAGTCTTAAACATAAAATTGTGTTGTATTTTATTGAAAGCCTTTTCTGCATCTATTGATAAAATCATGTGGTTTTTGTTCTTTGTTTTGTTGATATGGTGTATTATGTTAACTGTTTTACGTATGTTGAACCATCCTTGAGATTCTGGGATGAATCCCACTTGATCATGATGTATTATTTTTTTAATATGTTGTTGTATTCGGTTTGCCAGTATTTTGTTTAGTATTTTAGCATCTGTATTCATTAGAGATATTGGTCTGTAGTTTTCTTTTTTTGTGCCATCCTTGCCAGGTTTTGGTATGAGGGTTATGTTGGCCTCATAAAATGTGTTTGGAAGTATTGCTTCTTCTTCAATTTTTTGGAAGACTTTGAGTAGAATAGGAACCAAGTCTTCTTTGAATGTTTGATAGATTCACTAGTATAACCGTCTGGGCCTGGATTTTTATTTTTGGGGAGGTTTTTAATAGTTTTTTCTATTTCCTCCCTGCTGATTGGTCTGTTTAGGCTTTCTGCTTCTTCATGACTCAGTCTAGGAAGGTTGTATTGTTCTAGGAATTTATACATTTCTTCTAGATTGTTGTATTTGGTGGCATATAATTTTTCATAGTATTCTACAATAATTCTTTGTATATCTATGATGTCTGTGGTGATCTTTCCTCTTTCATTTTGGATTTTATTTATTTGAGTCCTGTGCCTTTTTTTCTTGGTGAGTCTTGCCAAGGGTTTGTCAATTTTGTTGATCTTTTCAAAGAACCAGCTCCTTGTTTTATTGATTTTTTCTATAGTTTTTCTGTTCTCTATTCGTTTATTTCTGCTCTGATTTTTATTATCTCCTTTCTTTGGCTGGTTTTGGGTTGTCTTTGTTCTTCTTTTTCTAGTTCCTTAAGGTGTGAAATTAAGTGGTTTACTTGGGCTCTGTCTTCTTTGTTCATATAGGCCTGAAGTGATATGAACTTTCCTCTTATTACTGCTTTTGCTGCATCCCAGAGATTCTGATATGTCGTATTTTCATTTTCATTTGTCTGTATATATCTTTTGATCTCTGCGCTTATTTCTTCTTTGACCCATTCATTTTTTAAAAGTATGTTGTTTAGTTTCCACAATTTTGTGGGTTTTCCCCCCTCTTTTTTACAGTTGAATTCTAGTTTCAAGGCTTTATGATCAGAGAATATGCTTGGTACAATTTCAGTTTTTCTAAATTTGCTGATATTGTCTTTGTGGCCCAACATATGGTCAATAATTGAGAATGTTCCATGTACACTAGAGAAAAATGTATACTCTGTCGCTTTGGGATGAAGTGTCCTGTAGATGTCTATCATATCCAGGTGTTCTAGTATTTTGTTTAAGGCCACTATATCTTTATTGATTCTCTGTTTGGATGACCGATCTAGAGCCGTCAGCGGTGTATTGAGTTCTCCAAGTATGATTGTATTTTTGTCAGTTTTTGTTTTAAGGTCAATAAGTAGCTGTCTTATATATTTTGGTGCTCCTTGGTTTGGTGCATATATATTAAGGATTGTTATGTCTTCTTGATTCAGTGTCCCCTTAATCATTATGAAATGACCATTTTTGTCTCTGAGTACTTTTTCTGTCTTGTAGTCAGCATTATCAGATATGAGTATTGCTACACCTGCTTTTTTTTGGGTGTTGTTTGCTTGGAGTATTGTTTTCCAGCCTTTCACTTTGAATTTGTTTTTATCCTTGTTGCTTAGATGTGTTTCTTGTAGGCAGCATACAGTTGGATTTTCTTTTTTAATCCATTCTGCTACTCTGTGTCTTTTTATTGGTAAGTTTAATACATTTACATTTAGTGTAATTATTGACACTTGTGGGTTCCCTATTGCCATTTTATAAATTGCTTTCTGTTAGTTTTGTATCTTCTTTGATTCTTCTCTTTTGTTTTTCTATCATTTGTTTTTGTTTGTTTGTATTCCATACTTCTTTCCTCTGTTGCTACCTTTTTTAAGTCAAGTTTTTTTTTGGTTGTGTTTTCAAGGGTGGTTACCATTAAGTAATGAAAAGGGTACCTACCATATTCATTGTAGTACCCTATCTTATGAGTATTTCTGCACTTCATTGTCCTTTGCTACTGTTAATCTTCATCCTCTCCCCCCTTTTTTTCTTTTGTTGTCACAGTTTAAGTTTGGTTTTATTGTTTTCTTGGTGGAGCTGTTACTTGTGGTTTTGTTTTCTTTTCTTCTTTGAATCTGGTTGGAAAACCCCCTTTAGTATTTCCTGGAGTGGGGGCTTTTTGATGATAAATTCTCTCAACTTTTCTGTATTTGTGAATGTTTTTATATCTCCTTCGTACTTGAAGGATAGCTTTGATGGGTATAGTATTCTTGGCTGAAAGTTCCTCTCTTTCAGGGCTTTAAATATTGGGGTCCACTCTCTTATAGCTTGTAGAGTTTCTGCTGAGAAATCTGATGATAATCTAATAGGCCTTCCTTTATATGTTGTACTCTTCTTTTCCCTGGCTGCCTTGAGAATTTTTTCTTTGTCATTGGTTTGTGTCATCTTCATTATGATGTGCCTTGGAGTGGGTTTGTTGGGGTTAAGAAAACTCAGTGTTCTGTTTGCTTCTTGAATTTGAGGCTTTAGTTCTTTCCACAGGCTTGGGAAGTTCTCGTCTATTATTTGTTTGAGTATATTCTCTATTCCATTTTCTTTCTCTTCTCCCTCTGATATACCTATTATTCTTATGTTATTCTTTCTGATGGAGTCAGACAATTCCTGTAGGGCTTTCTCGTTTTTTATTATTTTTGAGTCTTTTTCTTCTTCTCTCTGTTGTGCCTCAAGTTGCTTGTCTTCTATTTCACTAATCCTATCTTCTATCTGGGCTGTTCTATTAGCTAAGCTTGTTACCTCGTTTTTCAGCTCGTGAATTGAGTTTTTCATTTCTGTTTGATTTGTTTTTATAGTTTCAATTTCCTTGGTAATATATTCTTTGTGATTGTTGAGTTGTTTTTTGATTTCCCTAAATTGCCTTTCTGTGTTTTCTTGTATATCTCTGAGTATTTTTAAGATTTCTATTTTAAATTCTCTGTCATTTAGCTCCAAGGCTTCCAATATGTTAAATCTTTTCTCCATAGATTTTTCTACATCTATTTGTGTTACCTCTCTATCTTTTGTATCCATAATATTCGATTTACTTTTTCTTATTGGCATCTGAGGGTGGTCTTGTTGATAGTACTAATTAGAATTAATAAAGAATAAAAAGGAGGAAAAAAAAAGGAAAACACCCCACAAAAAAACCCCCAGTAATAATTTATTATTTCCCCCTTTTTTCTTTCTTCTCTTCCCCTCCCCTCCCCTCCTTAGGGAAATATCGTGATGACCTGTGAATTATATTATGCTAAATGGAACAAAAACTGCCTATAACGGAGGGCCTGATTTGGGATGAAGAGTTCAAGGGGCAAAAAAGGGAGTAGGGACCTACTAAATGCAAAAAAAAAGGAGAAAATCTTAGACAAGCATAAAATGATTTGCTTGTAAGTGATGGTCAACTAAGAAATATAATGAGAGGGATAAGAGGGAAACAGAAAAAAGGAGAAAAAAGTAATTAAAGAAGAAAAAAAAATAAAAATAATAAGTAAAAATCTGTTGTATTAAGTGGAGCGAAGACTAAATACAATGGAGACCTTGGGTTGGGAGGAATGCTAGTGAGTTAAAAAGCAATGTAAAAAGTGCCCAAAATGCCACAAAAACAAACAAAGGAAACCCCCCCCAAAAAAAACCCAAAAAAACTTGAGTCCCAAATTAAATAATTTGTTCGTGATTGAGGATTGAATAGGAGGAAAAGTAAAAGGAGAAAAGAAGAAATAAATAGAAAGGAAAAAATAAGAAAAAGAAAAAAACGAAGGAAGAAAAAAAGGAAAAGAAAAATAAAACAAAAGGGGAGAGAGTAAGAGTTAAGGGTTTTGGAGTGTAACCCTAAAGGAGAGTAAGGATGAAGAAAAGAACTAAATGTAATACTCATGGGTAGTGTAGTTCAAGAAAAGGGAAGCATAAGATGGGCAGAGAATAAAAGGACCGAGGTGGAGGAAATAGAAATAATAATAAAGGCAATAAGATAGAAGAAAGAAACAACAATAACGAAGAATTAGTGGAACAAGTTATAAAGTCTGTGGATTTTTCTTGATTTTGAGAGGTTAACTTCTTCCTTTTTCTTTTCTCTCCCTCTTCCTGGTCGGTGACTCTGTACCCCAGGCTCTGCCCCTGTGTCATGCTTAGGTAGGGATTTGCAGTTGATGGGATTCTATGGCAATGTCATATAATTGGCTTTAGTCTCGCTGGTAGTCAAGGCTTGTTGGCGTTTGCAGGGTCCAACAATGAGAGAGTTTGCTTTCCTGGAGTCTCTCTCCTAGTCTCCCCTTCCTGAATTAGCAGCCTGGTGATCCAGCTATGAGGCTGCCACTGCTTCTGTCTGGGGAGTAAGAGGCTCAAAGAGCTGGGATATCCCCACTCTATCCCCACTCAGCGCAAGGCTCTGGGTAAGGCTCTGGCAGTCAGAGCCTCCAGCGTAATCAGGCAGGGCTGGGAGTCAATTGTTGTCAAGGTGACTGTTCAGTGCCTAGCATTCAGTTGGACCACTCAACCCAGGCTTTCTACACTTTGTAACCTATTTTGGCTGGGAAGAAGAGGCACTAGTCGCTGCTTGCTATATAGATCTTAATATCTGCCAAGTCCCTCTTGTTAGCGTATATCCCTGAATATGGAGGCTCTGTCAATCAGAAGTTGCCCCCGCCCCTTTAGTGAGAGCTACTAAAAAATATCATGCCTCTTGTCTTGGATCGCTGCACTGAGAGAGATCTTATCAATTAGAGCCCTGTGGGTGCGCTGATCTTGTGGATTAAGCTAACTTCAGTGATTGGATCCGCAGCTGTGCTCCAGAAAGCATTTCAGGCTGCCCGTGCGCCCCTCCCCCAATGCCAGACTGTTAGCTTGAATGGCTGGGTTAGGTGCCCCGCCCACGGAGAGAATCTCCCGAGTAGGGAAGACAGCCTTGGTGCCCCTCCCGCTCGCCTTGCTGCTGGCGGCTGGGGTGCACGGGGTGCACTGGGCGCGTGGGAGAATGGGGCACTCTGGGTGTGCGGGCAAGTGGGGTGCTCTGGGCGTGTGGGTGAGTGGGACGTTCAGGACACGTGAGCGAATGGGGTGCTCTGGGCACCGGTGGCTGGGGACTCTCACTCGCAGTGCGCGGGGCCGCTGGTGACACCGGCGGTGCAAGGGAGCTCGCTCTGCGACTGGACCGCGGCACGGGGCGCCCGTGCGGCTTCTCATGGCACGCCGGCGGCTGCTCGCATAGCCCAGGCCTCCGCTCCCTGAGTGTGGGCAGGCAGTTGCACGCGTGGGTTGACTCACCACAGGCGTACTCCCTCCTCGGCTTGAATGAACGTCAGTGCGGTAGTTAGCTTCCTCCACACCCTCAGCTCTGACCCGTCTCTCAGACTCAAGTGATAACAGTCCTTTCGCTTTTAGTGTGTGTAGAACTCCGGAATGCTCTGAGGATAAATTTTTCTGTTTCTAGTTGATAAATTTGTTGAGATTTTGGGGAGATCTATCGGAAGCGCTGCTCACGGCGCCATTTCCGTGACGTCACTCTAGGAATGTTTTTAAATTAGGTTCACCCTGGCAAGAGCCTCTGTGGGCATCTTGGACTTCCTGTTGGCAGTTCAGTTAGGCCCCCAGCATAGCGAGACTCAGCCTGGGGGCACAGTGGTCATTGACCGCCAGGCCCTTTCGCTTTGTGTACCTGTATATAGGAGCCTCTCCTTGCTCCTTAGGGAGCTTGTGCTTAGTGGCTGTGTTTTCTCTTGAGATTCTTCAGATGACTGAGCATATGTTAGTTTCACCTTTTCAAGGCATTTTAGGGCTTTCTTGGTGGTGAGGTTGGCAGAGAAAGTGCCTGCTGGTGCTGGGGACATCTGTACACCTATGGTTGTCACCAGCCAGGGGTCTGAACATTTTCTGTAAAGGTTCACATAGTAAATATTTTAGGTATGCGGGCCATACGTGATGTCTATCTCATTCTTTATCTCCTCAACCTTTTAAAATTGCAGAAACCATTTTTAGCTCATTGGCCATATGAAAATGGGCAGCACACCATTGTCCACTGCTTCCTGCCACACGCCCAGCAGCAGGGAGAGACGTTGGCCTCACCATATGTTCCCCATTTCAGTCCATTTAGAGGTGGGAGAGGCACAGAGGATGTCCAGTGTTGGGACAGGCTACTGCTTTTGTACATGTGCATTTATATTGTGCAAACACCAGTCTTGGAAAGGACCTCCCGTTTGTCTTAGAGACTTCTACCATTTAGGACACTTGTAGCCATGCAGTAACTTACACCATTATGTTAGGAGTGCTGTGTTTTGGAAAACCCACCTCATTACTATGGAATGCTAGTGGTAATGATTCCAGCAGACCCTTTTCCTTGGTCCTGCACTTCTCCACCCTGAACACGCAGGAGAGTCAGAGTCTCCTGTGGGCTTTGGCAGACTAGCAATGCTCAGGTCCCCAAACTAGTCAGGCCTTGTAGCATCCAAGGTACAGACTTATTCTTTCTATTGTGTTCTGCCCAGATGCCCAGTTAGGTTGGTTTCTAATAGTCAGAGCCTAGTGCACTGGTGTGTGATAGAGTTCATTATTGCTGCTTTCCTATACTTCCCTCTCCCCACCCTGCCCCTGCCCAGCCTCCCCTTCTTCGGCCCCCACCTATACAGTAAATGCTTTAGAATGAGAAAAGGTTTTGGCTTAATCAGCAAATGCTCGTTGAGTTAGCACAAATCCCAAATGGCATGGGAGGCCTTTTAGCAGCTTAGGTTAAGAACCTCTAGTCAGCAGAGGGAAGTGGTGCCAGTCCACTGTGGACAGTAAGGATGAACTCACTGGCTTTCAGAAGATGTCAGAAAATGCCAGTGAATTCCTTTTCATTTTCTTCCTTAATTTGAGACTGTTCGAGTTCCCAGCGACCTTACATCTAGGAATTGAATGTCTGTTTATTTTTTTAAAAATCACCATTTATCTCTGCAAACTTTGATCAAACAGAGGAGAAAGTGTTTAGAGGGAAGTTGGTAAAAAGATGACAGGAAGTCTCATGGTGATGAGGCTTGTCAGCAATATTTTCTTTTTACAACTCTTATTTCCAGGCCCTTGAAGCCAGTCTCTGTTTACTCTTCAAGCTGGCTGAGTGTAGATGTGTTATTAATAGTAGTAGTGGTAAGAAAAGGATGCTTTCTAGCCTGAAATAGTCCCTGACAGAATCCTTGGAATTGAAAGACTTTTTGGTCTCTAGGGATCTAGGCCACTGCTTCTCAAACTTCAATGTACATATGAGTCACTGGGATTTTAAAAACGGCAGATGCTGATCCAGCAGGTGTGGGGCCTGGGGTTCTGCATTGCTGATGAGCTCATTATGAGAGGCTCTGGGCCATTGAAAATGATCCTCCTTTTAGGAAGCATAATAAGATTGATTTCAGAGGCAGTTGGCAAATATAGGTTGCATTATTAGGAGCATGGAATACAAGTGGTGGAGGTGATAGTCCTGCTTTAATGTGCTTCCTGTCTGTTAGTCTCCAAGAGAGGGGATCAGAGGGTGAGGCTGTCACTAGCGTGTGTGGCAGGTCTCCAATGTTAGTGGAGACACAGTGGAGCCATGCACTGACCCATCTACTAGGCTGCAGTGCTGAGCACTCACCATGCTACCCTGAGACTGCTCATGCAACCCTGGGTGCTGCGGAGGACACTGAGATTTAGAAGAGTCAAGAAACTTGCCCAAGGTCATTACACTGGCACCAGTGTCAGGATTCAGCTCAGGTTTTCCTGACTGCCAAGCCTGAGTAACAGCCGTAGGACTGAGGAAGGTTTGTCTGACTGACTGTTCCCGGCAGGAGGATCTGGCAGGGCCCTCCCCCTCCCTCTGAGATGTTGGGTGCTGTTTGAAAGGCTTCTGTTTAGAAGGAGTGGAGTGGTTCCATGTGAAAGGAACACACTTAGGATCACAGTGTTGTGTTGGGGAGTGGCAGCCTGGGTTACCATCGGGGGTAAGGGTGGGGTAACTAGCAGAGTGGGGCTCTAGCTGTGCCCGTGTTCTGGCAAAAGATGGGGCTACCTTGTGGGAGGGGATGTCAGTACGAGGTTGAGCACTAGGAGTCCCCATGCCTGGGCAGTTAGCTTAGATGATTTCTAAAAACCCACTCCAATTCTCTTGAGAGACTGTTGGGATGCTGTGTTCCCTGACTACCAAAACCTTCCAGGGACCCAGCTGTTGATAAGAAGCCTGGAGGGGAACGCTACTGTTTTTTGTCACTTACGGTTTGAGGACAATAGAATTTTTGTAAGCTGAAGGGGGATCATCCTAATATTCAGGAAATAAGAGTGAAAGGGATCCCTTGCAAAACACTGCTTTATCTAAGTAAGCTTCATGAAGGTAGAAAAATAAAGTTAAAGAAAAGCCCCCAACTGTAGCTTCTGGTAGGGGGATGGGGAAATTTAAAATGGTAAAGGGTTTTCCTTTCAAAGGTTCAGAAATACTTTTAGGGAATTAATGTCCAGGATCTAATGGCATATTGATGACTGTGATGCATGTGGCTCCGTAAAAGCTTTTAGACTCTGGCTCGGTTTCAAGGGCACAGATTCAAGATGACTCCTAATCTTTCTCCACATAGGAAGAATCCTTTGTTCCCCCGGGGAGCATCTGCGCTGTTCATAAAAATGTCCACCTGACCAGAGAGCTCAGCTCATAGGTGGGCAAGGCCCTGGGTGGCCAGCCACCTTGCTGTGTCTTGGCTATGTGAAGAGAGGCCAAGGGGTCTCTGGCAGGACCCAGCCTGGAGGGAGAAGCTGGCCAGCTTCAGTGCTTGGTAGGCCTTCTTAGATGACAGAACAGGGGAAATATGTGTGTCTGTGTTAACCTTTGCATACATGTCTAAAAATGCTTCTTTATGTAGTTATGTGTAGCTATAAGCTGAAAAGTAAATGCTGACATTTCCAGTTGTAATTCACCACCACATGGATCATTCCATCCTCCTCCCTTTGCTTATGTGGAACTCCAGCAGTGGTACACCCGGCTCCATCATCCTCCGTCCACTCGTTCAATTCCAGTATCCATGCACAGCAGTATCAGAGTTGTTAACACATACCTCTGGACAGACAACTTGGTCCACTAGAGCACTGGGCTTAAGTTCATTTAGTTTTGCTGTTATTCTTACAGACTTGACTCACTTCCAGAGTGACTCAGGTCAGTGCCTTATTCCCCACCACTCAGGGGGGTTGTTTTGTACATTTGTAACATACTGAGACTCTTTTGTCGCATTCCACATTCCATCCTGGGATTCCCCTGATATCCTAAATGACTTTTTGAGAAGTTGCATACACTAAGGTTTACTTTTGTACTTTGAAGTCTTTAGCTTTTGAGAAATGCTTACTATCTTGTAGTCACCATTGCAGTATGATACAGAATAGCTTAAGTGCCCTAAAAAGCCCCTGGGCTCCACCCCTTTAGCCCCTTCCCTGAGCCCCAGGGAACCACTGACCTGTTTGCTATTTACAGTTTTGTCTTCTCTAGAGTGTCTTACAGCTGGAGTTGTACAGTAAGCAGCTTTTTTCAGATTGGTTTCTTAGCAATGTTTATTTAAGATTTATCTAAATAAACATTTAGATAAATGTGTGTGTGTGTGTGTGTGTGTGTGTGTGGCTTGATAGCTGATTTAAAATTTTTTTTTCCATTGATTTGAGAGAGGGAGAAAGGAAGGGGAGAAGGAAAGAAGACGAGGCAGAAAGAGAGAGAGAGACATCAACTTGTTGTTTCACCCAGTTGTTCCATTTAGTTGCATACTCATTGATTGCTTCTCATAAGTACCCTGACTGGGGGTCAAACTGGAGACCTCTGGCATGCCTGGTCGACACTTTGACCACTGAGCTACCCAGCCAAGGATGATAGCTAATTTCTTTTTATTGCTGAGTAATATTCCACTGTGCAAATGTACCACAGTTTGTTTATCCATTCATGTGTTGAAGGATGTCTTGATTGCTTCCAGTTTGGGGAAACTATGAATAAAGCTAGTATGAATATTTGTATGCGGATTTTTGTTTGGATATTAAGTTTCCAACTCATCTGAGCAAATGCCATGGAGTATAATTGTTGGATTATGTGATAAGATTGCGTTTATTTTGTAAGAAACTTCCGAAGTGGCTGTACCATTTTCCATTTCCACTAGAAATGAATGAGAGTGAGTTCCTGCTGTTCTGGGTCCTTGCCAGCATTGGTTATTGTCAGTTTTTTAAAATTATAACAATTCTAACAGGTGTGTAGCTTTATCTCATTTTAATTTACAATACCCAAATTTTCATCTTTGCTGTGTTTTTTTATTTGGTGAGTCAGCTTTGAAGACTGTTTTACCTTTCAAGTAAACATTTTCCTTTCCAAATGATTTACTCCAAGTCTTCCCTTGACAATATAAGCACTGGTTTATGGTCAGCATCTAATTAACTTGAGCTGTTTCCCAGAGCTATATTTATATACTAATTGTGACAACACATTTTTAGTGAGGGTTGCTTTGATATAATTTAGATGGAAATCTCCCAGCACCACATGGTTTTTTGGGGATAATAATATTAATTATCTAGACTTTAGGAAGTCACTCCAATAGTAATATAATTTCAGATTTAAATATGCCTCCACTGCTGTGAAGTTGTCCTTGGCAACCTATTATCTTTCAGATAAAGCTAAGACGCCTCATAGCCACATGTTCCGGGTCTTCGAGTGGGCGTTGGCCTGCAACCTGTCTCCAGCTCACCCTGCCGCCTTTCCCACTTATGTAGTATGTGTTTCCGCCAGACTGGGCTGAGCCTCTGACCTGGTTCTAGCTTTTCATCCATCAGGACTGTCTCTCTGCAGACTTTGGGTACCAATTCTCCCCACAGGGCCTGGCACACACTCTCCTAGTCTGGCCATGTGGCTTTCCCTGTCTACACAGAAGGAAGCAGTGTCTTCTTTTGCTGATTGCCACTCACTAGTTGTTACCATATTGCAGCGGAGGGGTCTTTTGCCCTTCCATGGCACTATGGTTATTGGTATGCAGTTGTCTCCTGACACAGTGTGGGTTCCTGGAAGCTGTGTCTCACCCTGTTGATTACCTGTTACTAGCCTTCTCTGCAGGCCACAGCTTGCCTGAACTGTGCAGGGAGCACAGTGTAAGCAGGACTCCTCTCAGCATGCTGCCACTCCAACCATCCCATGAGGGCCCCCAGGGTGAGGGTCTACCTTATCTCAGTTTGTGGCTCTTTGAGAAGATGCCAGTGAGAGTGACAGGAAAGATGTGTACTTGTGTGACTCCTGACTGACTTGACCAGAGTCAGCTCAAGGGAACAACTCAACTGTTCCCTGTGGGCACAGGTGAAAAAGTACCCTTTAGTCATATGCAGATTGCTTTCTTCAAGGTGTGGTTCTTTGTCTGCTTCAGTGACTTTTCCCAAAACCTGTCCAACAGAGGAGCCGATCTGACTGTATTGGCTCTGCCTCTGATTTCCATTCTCTTCCTTTACATGTCGTGGTTTCCTTTGAAGAAGGGGGCCTGTTGCCAGGGCAGCAGGGTGGGACATGCATAGAGTGCTTGATCAAACTCCTGTTGTGTTCTTTGTCTCAGTTTGAGCTTTTACGTTTCTACCCTTGGTTTTGTCTTTTCCTCTAAAGGGCTGGTTGTCACCACATACCGTTCTGAATGCGCTGCATGGCTCCTGTGTCTCCATTCTTTGTGATGTGCCTGATTGTGCTTCCACCTCTCTCCCTCCTCCTGGGCTCTCACCCACTCTCTGTTCTGGACCTCTCCCATCAACCTGAACTAAATTGCCTTGTTGCCTCTTTGACATCTCCACTTGCCAGGCTAACAAGCATCTTGGTTGTAACAGGTCTGAAACTGAATTCGTGAGCTCCTGCCACCTCTCCATTGTCTCGTTGCTTATGCCAGAAGCCCCAGAGCTGCCTCGGTGCACTTTACATTTCCAACCCAAATCTGGTCCTCTAGGTCCCTGGTTGGCAAACTGCGGCTCGTGAATCACATGTGGCTCTTTGGCCCCTTGAGTGTGGCTCTTCCACAAAATACCACATGTGGGCGCTACCTCGATAAGGAATGTACCTACCTATATAGTTTCAGTTAAAAAAATTTGACTCTTAAAAGAAATTTCAATTGTTGTACTGTTGATATTTGGCTCTGTTGACTAATGAGGTTGCCGACCACTGCTCTAGGTGATCTTGTGTTTCAGGGCACCAGTGAGTTCTTCAGATAAGATTTAAACAATACACAAAATCCCCTCAAATGCTTTTAATAATATTATTTGGGAGAGTGTTTTATTGCAATTATGTCATATAAAATAAATATACTAGAAAGAGAAAATGGTGATGGAGTAGGTGGACGTTACAACTCCCACCTCCCAGAACCAAAGTGGATTACAACTTAATTTACGAACAGTCATCTTGAAAAACTAACTTTGGACTAAACTAAGAGGAATCTATAACCAAGCATCACTGAAGAAACCACACTGAGCTGGTAGGAAGGGTGGAGATGAGGAAAGGGCTGCCCTGCTCCCAGGAGTGAGAGGCAGCCTGGAGGGTCTCTCACGGTGGGGTGGGTTGCCTGGAGAGTTGTGGGTCCTCAGACCCAGGACCAGAACCCAAGCCTGGATCCCCAGAGACTAGAGGAGGTGTACGGACAGTATCTAGCTGAAAAAAGAGCCAGGTTACAGTTTGCGAGAGGGAGACAGAACTCTCAGACCCAGGCTCCATCTGAAAGCTACCGTGCAGAAAACCTTATTCATAGCCACATATCCGGGGCTCTGGGAACAAGGAGGACTAGAGTTGTGAGAGAAGAGTATAGTGTTGGGGGCACAGGGAGAGACTGGGGGGACAGTGACCCTGACCCCTGTACGGGGCACTACCCAAATCTAAAGTGACCATTTTTCCTGGGAGAACCAAGCCAGCAAAGAGAAGTAATTACCCCACCCACCAGAGTGCTCCACTCAGTGCAGAGAGACACTTAGAAGCAGGGGATGCATCAAGGACACAGGTTTTGAGTGCTGAGGTCTGGACTACACTGCCCCCCCAAACTGCTGACTACCCTCTGAAGGGAGGGAGGGCCTGGTAGTGGGGAGCAGAGCCCAGCAAGGTAGACTGTGCTGCAGTGGTGGGGGGAGGAGCCAGGAGAAGCATCCAGCACACCTGTGGGGGGTGGAGCTGGGTGGGGTGTCCCGTCCATCTGCAGGTGGAAGCCAGAGCTGTGGCCCGCAAGCCAGCATACCGGGTAGTGCCAGTGCCTGAGTGCCCGAGGAGGCGGGGGGCCGGCAGAAAGACCACACCTCAAAAATAGAGAGACCACCACACACACTGGCCAAGAGTAGACAAAAGCCGTCCTAGGACTGCAGCTGATATTTACAATGGCATCAGACCCAGCAGCGGCAGCCACAAATTCTAGATCACCTGTAGTTCCAAGAAGGTTGCTAAGGGCCAGACATAAGCAGTGACCCCCACTGGTCTGCACCAGGTTCCGGCCAGGGAGTTCAGGGCTGGTACATCCAGCAGCCAGATATGGAGAGCATCAGCTCAGGACCTAACAACCCTAGTTAGAGTGGTACGTTAAAGAAAGGGTTCTCACACCAGACCCAGCTAAGGCATAGAAAATGCTGGCACAAATAGTGAATAGAGGAGTAGCAGCATACAAGTAACCCACAGAGGATTACAAACAGCTGAAGCCATCTCAAAGATTTAGAAACAACACAACTGAAAGCTGGAGGCAGACAACACCAACCCTATACTCAGCTAGCTACACAAACGATGGAGTAGTCTATACAGAGACAAAATGGGAAGACAGAGAAGTGCAATTCAAATGAATCTACAAGAGAAATCCCCAGAGAAAGAACTGAATGAAATGGAAATAACCAAGATACCAGATGCAGAGTATAGAATAATGTTTTTTAGGATGCTCACGGATCTTAGAGCAACAATAGATGGACAAAATGAGCATCTAAACAGAGATAGCTGGCATCAAAAAGGACATTGAAATCATAAAAAAGGATAGAAATGACAAACAATATCAGAAATGAAGACTACACCTGAAGGAATTAAAAGCAGGCTGGATGAAGCAGAGATCAAATCAGTGATTGAGAGGACAAGATAAGCGAAAGCATAGAAGCAGAACAGAAAGAAAAGAGGATCAAAAAGTCTGAGGAAAGTCTCAGAGAGCTCAGTGACAACATGAAGAGAAACAACATCTGCATAATAGGGGTTCCTGAAGGAGAAGAGAAAGTACAAGGGATAGAGAACCTGATTGAAGAAATCATAGCTGAAAACTTTCCTAAATTGATGAAGGAAAAAGTCACACAAGTTCAAGAAGCACAGAGAATCTCATTAAAGAGGAACTCAAACAGATCTCCACCAAGACACATCATAATTAAAATACCAAAGCTAAGAGATAAAGAATACTAAAAGCTGAAATAGAAAAGCAGTCAATCACCTACAAAAAAGCCCCCATAAGGATGACATCCAACTTTTCAACGGAAACACTTGAGACCAGAAGGGAATGGCAAGAAATACTCAAAGTAATGCAGAACAAGAACTTAAACCAAGATTTCTTTATCCAGCAAGGCTATTGTTTAAAATTGAAGGAGAAATAAAAAGCTTCCCAGACAAAACAAAAACAAAAACTCAAGGAATTCATTATAACCATCCAATGCTGCAAGAAATGTTAAGGGGCCTGTTGTAAACAGAACAAAGGGGAAAAAATTAGTAAAAGAGTGATGTAGACTTAAAGAATAAAATGGCAATAAACAACTACATATCAATAATAACCTTAAATGTAAATGGATTAAATGCTCCAATCAAAAGACATAGGGTAGCTGTGTGGATAAGAAAACAGGACCTGTACATATGCTGTCTACAAGAGACCCACTACAAAACAAAACATACACATAGACTGAAAATAAAGGGTTGGAAAGAAGTATTTCATGCAAATGGAAATGAAAAAAAAAAAAAGCTGGGGTAGCAATATTTATATCTGACAAGATAGACTTTAAAGGCTATATAGTAAGGGATAAACAAGGTCACTACATAATGATAAAGGGAGCAATCCAACAGGAAGATATAACCATTATAAATATCTATGTGCCTAATATAGGAACACCTAAATATATAAAGCAGATTTTGATGTACATATAGGGTAAGATCAACAGCAACACTGTAATAGTAGGGGATTTCAATACCCCACTAACATCAATGGATAGATCCTCAAGAAAGTAAATTAACAAAGATATAGCAGCCTTAAAGGATACACTAGATCAACTGGACTTAATAGATATTTTCAGAACCTTTCACCCTAAAGCAGCAGAATATACATTCTTTTCAAGTGTTCATGGTATATTCTCTAGGATAGACCACATGTTAGGACACAAAACAAGTCTCAATAGATTTAGAAAGATTGAAATTATATCAAGCATGTTCTTGGATCACAATAGCATGAAACTAGAAAAAGAACAGCATGTAAAGCCCAGAGGAAGTAGAATGAAGGAAATAATAAAGATCAGATTGGAAATAAATGACATAGAGTCTAAAGAAACAATACAGAAGATCAATGAAACCAAGAGCTTGTTCTTTGAAAAGGTAAACAAGATTCATGAATCTGTAACTAGACTCACCAAGAAAAACAGAGAGAAGACTCAAATAAAATTAGAAACGATAGTGGAGAAGTAACAATTGACACAGCAGAAATACACAATATTATAAGAAAATACTATGAAGAACTGTATGCCAAAAAATTAGACAACCTAGATGAAATGGACAAATTCCTTGAAACACATAATCTTCCAAAAACCAATATGGAAGAATCAGAAAACCTAAACAGACCGATTACAACAAATGAGATAGAAACAGTTTTCAAAAAGCTCTCCAACAAACAAAAGCCTGGGCCAGATGGCACCACAGGTGAATTCTACCAAATATTCAGAGAACTCCTATCCTTCTCAAGCTATTTCAAATAATTCAAGAGGAGGGAAAACTTCCTAGCTCATTTTATGAGGCTAGCATAATCCTCATTCCAAAACGAGGCAAAGACAACACAAAGAAAGAAAACTATAGGCCAATATCCCTGATGAATTTAGATGCTAAAATTCTCAACAAAATATTAGCAAACGGGTCGAGCAATACATGAAAGAAATCATACATCATGATCAAGTAGGATTTATTCTGGGGAAGCAAGGCTGGTACAATGTTTGCAAATCAATCAATGTGATTCACCATATAAACAAAAGAAAGCAGAAAAATCACATGATAATATCAATAGATGCAGAAAAAGCATTTGATAAAACCCAGCACACATTTATGATCAAAACTTTCAGCAAAGTGGGAATATAGGGAACATACCTCAACGTGACAAAGGCCATCTATGACAAACCTAGCCAACATCATACTCAATGGGCAAAAATTAAAAGCAATACCCTTAAAATCAGGAACAAGGCGGGGGGTGCCCCCTTTCACCACTCTTATTCAACATAGTTCTGGAAGTTTAGCCACAGCAATCAGACAAGAAGAAGAAATAAAAGGCATGCAAATTGGAAAAGAAGAAGTAAAACTATCATTATTTGCTGATGATATGATACTGTACATAGAAAACTCTCAAGTCTCAGTCAAAAAACTACTGGACCTGATAAATGAATTCAGCAAGGTGGCAGGATATAAAATTAATACTCAGAAATCAGAGGCATTTTTATACACCAACAATGAACTGTGTGAAAGAGAAATCAAGAAAACAGTCCCTTTCACTATTGCAACAGAAAATTAAAGTACCTAGGAGTAAATTTAACCAAGGAGGTTAAAGACTTATACTTGGAAAATTATAAAACATTGATAAAAGAAATCAAGGAAGATACAAACAAGCATATACCGTGTTTACAGATAGGAAGAATAAACATAATTAAAATATCTATATTATCCAAAGCAATTTATAAATTCAGTGCAATTCCTACTAAAATACTAATGGCATACTTCAAAGATATAGAACACATATTCCAAAAATTTATATGGAATTAAAAAAAGAGCATGAATAGCCTCAGCAATCTTGAAAAAAAAAGAATAAAGTGGGGGGTATCACACTTCCTGATATCAAGTTATACTACAAGGCCATCATACTCAAAACAGCTTTGTACTGGCATAAGACCAGGCATACAGATCAATGTAACAGAACAGAGAACCCAGAAATAAACCCACATCTTTATGAACAATTCATATTTGACAAAGAAGGTAAGAGCATACAATGGAGTAAAGAGAGTCTCTTTTACAAATGGTGTTGGGAAAATGGGACATCTACTTGTAGAAAAATGAAACTAGACCACCAACTTATACCATTCACAAAAATAAACTCAAAATGGATAAAAAAATATAAGCTGTGAAACCATGATCTTAGAAGAAAACATAGGTAGTAAGCTCTCTGACATCTCTCACAGCAAGCATTTCACTTGGTCCATGGGCAAGTGAAATAAAGGACAGGATGAATAAATGGGAATATATCAAACTAAAAAGCTCTTGCACAGCTAAAGACAAGATGAACAAAATAAAAATTCAAACCAAACAATGGGAGAACATATGCGACAATACATCTGATAAGGGGTTAATAACCAAAATTTATAAAGAACTTGTAAAACTCAATACCAGGGAGGTAAACAATCCAATCAAAAAACGGGCAAAAGAAATGAATAGACACTTCTCCATAGAGGATATAGAGATGGCCAATAGGCAGATGAACAAATTTTCTACATCACTAATCATTAAAGAAATGAAAATTAAGACCACAATGAGATACCACCTCACACCAGTCAGAATGGTGCCCATTAACAAAACAACACATAATAAGTGCTGGAGAGGGTGCAGAGAAAAGGGAATCCTCCTGCACTGCTGGTGGGAATGCAGACTGGTACAGTCACTGTGGAAAACAGAATGGTAATTCCTCAAAAAATTAAAAATGGAACTTCCCTTTGATCCAGCTATTTCACTTTTAGGAATAAATCCTACGAAAACCAAGTCACTGATTCAAAAGAAGAAATGAACCCTCATGTTCATGGCAGCATTGTTTACAATAGCCAAGATCTGTAAACAGCCCAAAGTGTTCGTCAGTGGACGAGTGGATTAAAAATTTTGGCATATATACACAATGAACTAGTATGTGGCTGTGAAAAAGTAGGAAATCTTACCTTTTGCGACAACATGGATGGACCTAGAAACTATTATGCTAAGTGAAATAAGCCAGGCAGAGAAAGAAAAATATCATTATGACCTTACTCATTTGAGGAATCCAGTGAACAATGTGAACTGAGGAGCAGAATAGAGGCAGAGGTGGGATCCAAGGGACCAGAGGGAAAGCAAACAGAGGGAAAAGAGATTATAGGATGGGATCAGAGAAGTGAACGTAATTGGTGAAATTATATATACATAACACAGTGTTATAGAGAGCAGGAAAGCCAATCCTGGAGGGAAAGGGGGAAGGCATTGGGGAGAGGGAGTAAGGGGGATGTTGAGGGGATTACGGGTGTTGGGAGGAGATATATTTGGTAGTACACTTGAATCTATGTAAAGACAATAGATTAAAATCAATAAGATAAAAAAATTAAAAATAAATAAAATAAATAGACTGTTTATTACTATAGTAAAATAAAGACCATAAAACGAGTATAGCTTTATTAATATCAGATTCGGACGTCACGGAAATGGCGCCGTGAGAAGCGCGTCCGACAGCTCTCCCCTAAATCACAACAAATTTATCAACTAGAAACAGAAAAATTTATCCTCGGAGCATTCCGGAGTTCCACACAAACTGAAAGCAAAAGGACTGTTATCACTTGAATCTGAGAGACGAGGGTGTGGAGGAAGCTACCGCAGCGACGCTCATTCAAGCCACCAGGGAGTGCGCCCGCGTGCTATCAATAAGACCACCCTCAGATGCCGATAAGAAAGAGGAAATCGAATATTATGGATACAAAAGAAAGAGAGGTAACACAAATAGATGTGGAAAAATCTATGGAGAAAAGACTTAACATATTGGAAGCCTTGGAGCTAAATGACAGAGAATTTAAACTAGAAATCTTAAAAATACTCAGAGATATACAAGAAAACACAGAAAGGCAATATAGGGAGATCAGAAAACAACTCAATGAACACAAAGAATATATTACCAAGGAAATTGAAACTATAAAAACAAATCAAACAGAAATGAAAAACTCAATTCACGAGCTGAAAAACGAGGTAACAAGCTTAGCTAATAGAACAGCCCAGATTGAAGATAGGATTAGTGAAATAGAAGACAAACAACTTGAGGCACAACAGAGAGAAGAAGAAAGAGACTCAAAAATAATAAAAAACGAGAAAGCCCTACAGGAATTGTCTGACTCCATCAGAAAGAATAACATAAGAATAACAGGTATATCAGAGGGAGAAGAGAAAGAAAATGGAATGGAGAATATACTCAAACAAATAATAGACGAGAACTTCCCAAGCCTGTGGAAGGAACTAAAGCCTCAAATTCAAGAAGCAAACAGAACACCGAGTTTTCTTAACCCCAACAAACCCACTCCAAGGCACATCATAATAAAGATGACACAAACCAATGACAAAGAAAAAATTCTCAAGGCAGCCAGGGAAAAGAAGAGTACAACATATAAAGGAAGGCCTATTAGATTATCATCAGATTTCTCAGCAGAAACTCTACAAGCTATAAGAGAGTGGACCCCAATATTTAAAGCCCTGAAAGAGAGGAACTTTCAGCCAAGAATACTATACCCATCAAAGCTATCCTTCAAGTATGAAGGAGATATAAAAACATTCACAAATACAGAAAAGATGAGAGAATTTATCAACAGAAAGCCCCCACTCCAGGAAATACTAAGGGGGGTTTTCCAACCAGATTCAAAGAACAAAAGAAAACAACACCACAAGTAACAGCTCCACCAAGAACACAATAAAACCAAACTTAAACTGTGACAACAAAGGAAAAAAAGGGGAGAGAGGAGGGAGATTAACAGTAGCAAAGGATGATGAAGTGCAGAAATACTTATAAGATAGGGTACTACAATGAATATGGTAGGTACCCTTTTCATTACTTAATGGTAACCACCCTTGAAAAAACCACCACAAAAACACTTGACTTAAAAAAGGTAGCAACAGAGGAAAGAAGTATGGAACACAAACAAACAAAAACAAATGATAGAAAAACAAAAGAGAAGAATCAAACTAGATACAAAACTAACAGAAAGCAATTTATAAAATGGCAGTAGGGAACCCACAAGTGTCAATAATTACACTAAATGTAAATGGATTAAACTTACCAATAAAAAGACACAGAGTAGCAGAATGGATTAAAAAAGAAAATCCAACTATATGCTGCCTACAAGAAACACATCTAAGCAACAAGGATAAAAACAAATTCAAAGTGAAAGGCTGGAAAACAATACTCCAAGCAAACAACACCCAAAAAAAAGCAGGTGTAGCAATACTCATATCTAATAATGCTGACTACAAGACAGAAAAAGTACTCAGAGACAAAAATGGTCATTTCATAATGATTAAGGGGAAGTTGAATCAAGAAGACATAACAATTCTTAATATATATGCACCAAACCAAGGAGCACCAAAATATATAAGACAGCTACTTATTGACCTTAAAACAAAAACTAACAAAAATACAATCATACTTGGAGACCTCAATACACCGCTGACGGCTCTAGATCGGTCATCCAAACAGAGAATCAATAAAGATATAGTGGCCTTAAACGAAATACTAGAACACCTGGATATGATAGACATCTACAGGACACTTCATCCCAAAGCGACAGAGTATACATTTTTCTCTAGTGTACATGGAACATTCTCAAGAATTGACCATATGTTGGGCCACAAAGACAATATCAGCAAATTTAGAAAAATTGAAATTGTACCAAGCATATTTTCTGATCATAAAGCCTTGAAACTAGAATTCAACTGCAAAAAAGAGGGGGAAAAACTCACAAAAATGTGGAAACTAAACAACATACTTCTAAAAAATGAATGGGTCAAAGAAGAAATAAGTGCAGAGATCAAAAGATATATACAGACAAATGAAAATGAAAATACGACATATCAGAATCTCTGGGATGCAGCAAAAGCAGTAATAAGAGGAAAGTTCATATCACTTCAGGTCTATATGAACAAACAAGAGAGAGCCGAAGTAAACCACTTAACTTCACACCTTAAGGAACTAGAAAAAGAAGAACAAAGACAACCCAAAACCAGCCGAAGAAAGGAGATAATAAAAATCAGAGCAGAAATAAATGAAATAGAGAACAGAAAAACTATAGAAAAAATCAATAAAACAAGGAGCTGGTTCTTTGAAAAGATCAACAAAATTGACAAACCCTTGGCAAGACTCACCAAGGAAAAAAGACACAGGACTCAAATAAATAAAATCCAAAATGAAAGAGGAGAGATCACCACAGACATCATAGAAATACAAAGAATTATTGTAGAATACTATGAAAAATTATATGCCACCAAATACAACAACCTAGAAGAAATGGATAAATTCCTAGAACAATACAACCTTCCTAGACTGAGTCATGAAGAAGCAGAAAGCCTAAACAGACCAATCAGCAGGGAGGAAATAGAAAAAACTATTAAAAATCTCCCCAAAAATAAAAGTCCAGGCCCAGACGGTTATACTAGTGAATTCTATCAAACATTCAAAGAAGACTTGGTTCCTATTCTACTCAAAGTCTTCCAAAAAATTGAAGAAGAAGCAATACTTCCAAACACATTTTATGAGGCCAACATAACCCTCATACCAAAACCTGGCAAGGATGGCACAAAGAAAGAAAACTACAGACCAATATCTCTAATGAATACAGATGCTAAAATACTAAACAAAATACTGGCAAACCGAATACAACAACATATTAAAAAAATAATACATCATGATCAAGTGGGATTCATCCCAGAATCTCAAGGATGGTTCAACATACGCAAAACGGTTAACGTAATACACCATATCAACAAAACAAAGAACAAAAACCACATGATCTTATCAATAGATGCAGAAAAGGCTTTTGATAAAATACAACACAATTTTATGTTTAAGACTCTCAACAAAATGGGTATAGAAGGAAAATATCTCAACATGATAAAGGCCATATATGATAAACCATCAGCCAACATCCTATTAAACGGCATAAAACTGAGGACTTTCTACCTTAAATCAGGAACAAGACAGGGTTGTCCACTCTCTCCACTCTTATTCAACATGGTGCTAGAAGTTCTGGCCAGAGCAATCAGACAAGACAAAGAAATAAAAGGCATCCATATCGGAAAAGAAGAAGTAAAGCTATCACTTTTTGCTGATGATATGATCCTATACATCGAAAACCCGAAGGACTCCACAAAAAGATTATTAGAAACAATAAACCAATACAGTAAGGTCGCAGGATACAAAATTAACATACAAAAGTCCATAGCCTTTCTATATGCCAACAATGAAATATTAGAAAACGAACTCAAAAAAATAATCCCCTTCACGATTGCAACAAAAAAAATAAAATACCTAGGAATAAACATAACAAAGAACGTAAAGGACCTATATAATGAAAATTACAAAGCATTGTTAAAGGAAATCGAAAAAGATACAATGAGATGGAAAAATATTCCTTGTTCTTGGATAGGAAGAATAAATATTATCAAAATGGCCATATTACCCAAAGCAATATACAAATTTAATGCAATTCCCATCAAAATCCCTATGAGATTTTTTAAAGAAATGGAACAAAAAATCATCAGATTTATATGGAACTATAAAAAACCCCGAATAGCCAAAACAATCCTAAGGAAAAAGAATGAAGCTGGGGGCATTACAATACCTGACTTTAAACTATATTATAGGGCCACGATAATCAAAACAGCATGGTATTGGCAGAAAAATAGACACTCAGACCAATGGAACAGAATAGAAAGCCCAGAAATAAAACCACATATATATGGTCAAATAATCTTTGATAAAGGGGCCAACAACACACAATGGAGAAAAGAAAGCCTCTTCAACAAATGGTGTTGGGAAAACTGGAAAGCCACATGCAAAAGAATGAAACTCGACTACAGCCTGTCCCCGTGTACTAAAATTAATTCAAAATGGATCAAAGACCTAAATATAAGACCTGAAACAATAAAGTACATAGAAGAAGACATAGGTACTAAAATCATGGACCTGGGTTTTAAAGAACATTTTATGAACTTGACTCCAATGGCAAGAGAAGTGAAGGCAAAGATAAATGAATGGACTACATCAGACTAAGAAGTTTTTGCTCAGCAAGAGAAACTGACAACAAAATAAACAGACAGCCAACTAAATGGGAAATGATATTTTCAAACAACAGCTCAGATAAGGGCCTAATATCCAAAATTTACAAAGAACTCATAAAACTCAACAACAAACAAACAAGCAATCCAATAAAAAAATGGGAAGAGGACATGAACAGACACTTCTCCCAGGAAGAGATACAAATGGCCAACAGATATATGAAAAGATGCTCAGCTTCATTAGTTATTAGAGAAATGCAAATCAAAACTACAATGAGATACCACCTCACCCCTGTTAGATTAGCTATTATCAACAAGACGGGTAATAGCAAATGTTGGAGAGGCTGTGGAGAAAAAGGAACCCTCATTCACTGTTGGTGGGACTGTAAAGTAGTACAACCATTATGGAGGAAAGTATGGTGGTTCCTCAAAAAACTGCAAATAGAACTACCTTATGACCCAGCAATCCCTCTACTGGGTATATACCCCAAAACCTCAGAATCATTGATACGTGAAGACACATGTAGCCCCATGTTCATTGCAGCACTGTTCACAGTGGCCAAGACATGGAAACAAGCAAAAAGCCCTTCAATAGAAGACTGGATAAAGAAGATGTGGCACATATACACTATGGAATACTACTCAGCCATAAGAAATGATGACATCAGATCATTTACAGCAAAATGGTGGGATCTTGATAACATTATAAGGAGTGAAATAAGCAAATCAGAAAAAAACAAGAACTACATGATTCCATACATTGGTGGAACATAAAAATGAGACTAAGAGACATGGACAAGAGTGTGGTGGTTACCAAGGGTGGGGGGGGAGGGAGGACATGGGAGGGAGGGAGGGAGAGAGTTAGGGGGAGGGGGAGGGGCACAGAGAACTAGATAGAGGGTGACGGAGGACAATCTGACTTTGGGCGAGGGGTTTGCAACATAATTTGATGACAAAATAACCTAGACATGTTTTCTTTGAATATATGTACCCTGATTTATTAATGTCATCCCATTACCATTAATAAAAATTTATTAAAAAAAAAATATATCAGATTCAATGCATGTAGAGACAAAAAGCTTTTTAATATATAATTTTATTTCTATATGATGATAAAAGAAAATAGTTATGGTAATGATAGGCTAATTCATGATTTACATATATATATGTAAATATTAGTTATAATATATAGGAAAACTGGCTGATTTACAAGGAGAAATAGATATATCCATAGTGATATGGGCTATTTTAATGTTCTTCCCTCAGATTCAAAGACATAATAAAAGTGTAGTTGATTTGAACGTGCTCTCTCTTGGTTGTATTAAAAAAAATACTGCAACCAACTAGCAGATATGTTTTCTCTTGAAGCCTGTGAAACATTTTCAAAATGGTCACAATTTTGAATTCTTTCAGACAATGTGTTCTGAGCAATGAAGTTGTCAGAAATCAATAATGAATGTATAAAAGAAGGAAAGTTTATGTATTTGACATTAAAAAAGCACTAAAAATCATTCAGATTAAAGAAGCCACATGAAACTATGCAGAATTGACTGACTCTAACAATGTACATTGAGGCTTATAGATCGTGGCAGTGCTTGGAGGGGAAATTTATATCCTTTTTAAATTTTTTATTTTTATTTTTCCATAGTTGGAAGTGGTGATGCAGTCAAACAGACAAACAGACTCCAGCATGTGCCCAACCGGGATCCAGCCCGGCATTGCCCAGCTACAGCAGGAGCCATTCTAGCACCTGAGGTGGAGGCAATGAAGCCATCCTCAGTGCCCAGGCCAACTTTGCTCCAATGGAGCCTTGACTGCAGGAGGGGAAGAGAGAGATAAAGAGAAGGAAAGGTGGAGGGGTGGAGAAGTAGATGGGCTCTTCTCCTCTGTGCCGTGAGTGGGAATCAAACCCAGGACTTCAACACGCTGGACGGATGCTCTACCTCTGAGCCAACTGTCCAGGGCCAAACTTTGTATCCTTAGAGTTATGTATTTGAAAAAAATAATAGGCTCAAAATTAATCAGATAAATGTCTAAGTTAAGAAGTTAGGAGAACAAAAGAATGTGGAAGGAAGAAAATGAGAAAAGTAGGAACAGAAATTTGTGAAATGGGGAGAAAGAATAGGAGTAATACAGTAAAAAGCTGGTTCTTTGTAAAGGAAAAGAAAACTGTCCAACTTTGATAAGATTGTTCAAAAATAAAAAGACAAGCCATAAATAACAATATTAGCTATATCTTGTTAAGGATATGAACAATCAATATTGAAAGATGACATTTGTCAGGTACAAAACCAAATCTTAGCAGGGCTTCTTATGGGTTTTGAAAAGCTGATTCTAAAATATAGTGAAGATTAAGGGACCAAAACAGTAAGTGATTTTGGGGGAAAAAAACAAGAGAAGACTTGCTCTTTCAATGTCAAGCTTATTATTATAGAAGTATAATATTTTGGAATTGTTTTATTGGCCCAGGGACAGACAAATATGCCAGTGTAACAGAGGTAGGGAACATACACATCCACCCTCCCCACATACACACACATCACCCACACATGCTCCTACTCACACATATCCTCTTACATACACATACATCCACACACACACTCCAATGCCCACACTCACACGTAGGAATTTATAATGCTAGAGGTTGCATTACAAGTCCATGGGAAAGAATAGACCTTTTAGTAAATATTGCGATAATTTTCTGTGCATATGGTAAATATAAAATTAGATCCACACCTAATGCTTCATGTATGACTGAATTCTAGATGGAATTAAATCCTGAGTGTGAACAGGGGAAACTAAGACTTATGGAAAAAAAGACTATCAAACAGACTAGCATGTCAAGACTATCTTTGACATCTGAGTGTAGGCACAAAAGGCACCAACTGTAAAAAAAGTACTGGTTTATTTGCCTGTATATATTAAATAGAAAATCATCTGTATGGTAGATAGTATTCATAGAATTAAAAGACAGACTACAGATAGGAGGATACATTTAAAAGTCATAGAATCTGAAAAGGATTAATGTCAAGAGTCTAGAGCAGGGGTCAGTAACCTATGGCTCATGAGCCAGATGTAGCTCTTTTGATGGCTGCATCTGGCTCACAGACATATCTTTAATAAAAATAATAATAACGTTAAAAATATAAAACATTCTCATGTATTACAATCCATTCATTTCCTACCGCTCATGTTCATGGTGCGGGTGGCTGGAGCCCATCACAGCTGTCCTCCGGGACAACACCAAATTTTTATTGGATAATGCGTAATGTACACAGGTCATTGTGAGGTTAGGAAGTAAATTTCTCTCCTTTTAATCAAGTAGTCAGCTAGCTAATTGCAGAAACTCTTTTAATGAAGAAAATGGCTAAAAGAAAAAAGGATGAGGAGTATCGTACTTTTCAGCAGGGATGGACAGAGGAATTCGCCGCTGTGGAGAGAGCAGGTTCTGCAGTGTGTCTAATATGCAATGATAAAATTGCATCAATGAAATGGTCAAATATAAAGCGGCACTTTGACACATGCCATTCTACATTTGCATAGAAATATCCAGCGGGGGACAGCAGGAAGAAAGCATGTCAAGAGCTACTGTGCAGTGCAAGCTAGTCAGCAGCAACTCCGTGTTTGGACCCAACAAGGTGACTGGAATTCGGCTAGCTTTGCTGGTACTTTAGCAATTGTGAGAAACAGAAAACCATTCACAGATGGGGAGTATGCCAAAACATTCATGCTTGATATTGCCAGTGAACTTTTTGAAGACTTTTTGGATAAAGACAAGATAATCAAACGAATAAAAGACATGCCTCTGTTGGCAAGAACTGTTCACAATCGTACCACCATGATGGCAAATCAAGTTGAGGCAACACAAGTGAAGGACATAAATGCAGCACCATTCTTTTCTCTCGCTTTGGATGAGTCAACAGATGTAAGCCATGTAATTCAGCATGATTGCAAGGTATGCTGCTGGTGACACACTATGTGAGGAAAGTCTTGCTGTTTTGCCTATGAAAGAGATAATAAGAGGGGAGGATTTATTCAAGTCTTTCACTGAGTTCGCTAAAGAAAAATATCTACCGATGGATAAACGTATCTCGGTGTGTACTGATGGTGCTCCGTGCATGGTGGGGAAAAACAGAGGATTCATAGTGCTTCTTCGTGAACATGAAAAGAAACCTATTCTAAGTTTTCACTGCATCCTACATCAGGAGGCACTTTGTGCTCAGATGTGTGGCGAGCAGCTTAGTGAGGTGTTGTCGCTGGTCATTTGAGTGGTCAACTTTATTGTTGCCTGAGCTTTAAATGATCGCCAGTTTAAAGCACTGCTGGATGAAGTTGAGAATAATTATCCTGGTCTGCTTCTGCACAGCAATGTGCGTTGGTTGTCAAGAGGGAAGATGCTCAGCCATTTTGCAGCTTGTCTGAGCGAAATCCAGACTTTTCTTGAAATGAAAAACGTCGAGCATCCTGAGTTAGCTAACACTGAGTGGCTCCTGAAGTTCTACTATTTCATGGACATGACTGAACAGCTGAACCAGCTCAATGTGAAAATGCAAGGTGTTGGAAATACAGTCTTATCCCTTCAACAAGCAGTGTTTACATTTGAAAACAAGCTGGAACTCTTCATTGCTGACATTGAAACAGGTCATTTACTACACTTTGAAAAACTGGGAGAGTTTAAAGATGCATGCACGGCAAGTGACCCTGCTCAACATCTTGATCTCCAGCACCTAGTGGGCTACACATCTAATCTACAGTCATTCAAAGTGCGCTTTGGAGAATTTCGTGAGTGCACTTGTCTTTTTAAGTTCATCACCCATCCACACGAGTGGGCAGTGGACAGCACTGACCTGAGTTACATCCCGGTGTCTCCGTCAGAGATTTTGAGCTACAAGCTACTGACCTGAAGGCCTCAGACATGTGGGTGAATAAGTTCAAGTCACTGAATGAAGATTTGGAAAGACTTGCTCTATAGGAAGCAGAGTTGGCGAGCAAACACAAGTGGGGAGAAATGAAAAAACTTCAACCTGTGGACCAGCTGATTGTCAAAGTTTGGAACGCGCTTCCTATCACATACCACACACAGCGTGTGAGTATTGCTGTACTGACATGACAATGTTTGGCTCTATGTATGCATGTGAGCAATCTTTCTCACATTTAAAGAATGTTAAGACCGCCTGACCTGTGGTGGCGCAGTGGATAAAGCATCAACCTGGAAATGCTGAGGTCGCCGGTTCAAAACCCTGGGCTTGCCTGGTCAAGGCACATATGGGAGTTGATGCTTCCAGCTCCTCCCCCCTTCTCTCTCTCTGTTTCTCTCTCTCCCTCTCTCTCTCCTCTCTGAAAATGAATAAATAAAAAAAAAATAAAGAATGTTAAGACCAACCTACGATCACGTTTAACAGATGGAAGTCTTAATGCCTGCATGAAGCTTAACCTCACCATGTATCAACCAGACTACAAAGCCATCAGCAAAACCATGCAGCACCAAAAGTCACTTTAATGGTAAGAAGTAATTTATTCATCATTGGTTAGCAGCAGCATAACAATGTTTTTAAAAAGAATTCAGAGATCCTCAAATAGCCAAAGCAATCCTAAGGAAAAAGAATGAAGCTGGAGCATTACAATACCTGACTTCAAACTATATTATAGAGCCACGACAATCAAAACAGCATGGTATTGGCAGAAAAACAGACACTCAGACCAATGGAACATAATAGAAAGTCCAGAAATATATGGTCAAATAATTTTCGATAAAGGGACCAACAACACACAATGGAGAAAAGAAAGCCTCTTCAACAAATGGTGCTGGGAAAACTGGAAAGCCACATGTAAAAGAATGATACTTGACTACAGTTTGTCCTCTTGTACTAAAATTAGTTCAAAATGGATCAAAGACCTAAATATAAGACCTGAAACAATAAAGTACATAGAAGAAGACATAGGTACTAAACTCATGGACCTTGGTTTTAAAGAGCATTTTATGAATTTGACTCCAAAGGCAAGAGAAGTGAAGGCAAAGATAAATGAATGGACTACATCAGACTAAGAAGTTTTTGCTCAGCAAGAGAAACTGACAACAAAATAAACAGACAGCCAACTAAATGGGAAATGATATTTTCAAACAACAGCTCAGATAAGGGCCTAATATCCAAAATTTACAAAGAACTCATAAAACTCAACAAACAAACAAACAATCCAATAAAAAATGGGAAGAGGACAGGAACAGACACTTCTCCCAGGAAGAAATACAAATGACCAACAGATATATGAAAAGATGCTCATCTTCATTAGTTATTAGATAAATGCAAATCAAAACTACAATGAGCCTGACCTGTGGTGGCACAGTGGGATAAAGCATCAACCTGGAACACTGAGGTTGCCGGTTCGAAACCCTAGGCTTGCCTGGTCAAGGGAGTTGATGCTTCCTGCTCCTCCCCCTTCTCTCTCTCTTTCTCTCTCTCTCTCTCTCTCTCTCTAAAAATCAATAAATAAAATATTAAAAAAAAACTACAATGAGATACCACCTCACACCTGTTAGATTAGCTATTATCAACAAGACGGGTAATAGCAAATGTTGGAGAGGCTGTGGAGAAAAAAGGAACCCTCATTTACTGTTGGTGGGAATGTAAAGTAGTACAACCATTATGGAAGAAAGTATGGTGGTTCCTCAAAAAACTGAAAATAGAACTACCTATGACCCAGCAATCCCTCTACTGGGTATATACCCCAAAACCTCAGAAATATTGATACCTAAAACACATGTAGCCCCATGTTCATTGCAGCATTGTTCACAGTGGCCAAGACATGGAAACAACCAAAAAGCCCTTCAATAGAAGACTGGATAAAGAAGATGTGGCACATATACACTATGGAATACTTTTCAGCCATAAAAAATGATGATATCGGATCATTTACAACAAAATGATTGGATCTTGATAACATTATACGGAGTGAAATAAGTAAATCAGAAAAAAACAAGAACTGCATGATTCCACACATAGGTGGGACAGAAAAACGAGACTAAGAGACATGGACAAGAGTGTGGTGGTTGAGGGGGGGAGAGGAGATAGAGAGGAGGAGGGAGGGAGGGACACAAAGAAACATAGATAGAAGGTGATGGAGGACAATCTGACTTTGGGTGATGGGCATTCAACATAATTGAATGACAAAATAACCCAGACATGTTTTCTTTGAACATATGTACACTGATTTATTGATGTCACCTCATTAAAATTAATAAAACTTTATATAAAAAAAGAATTCAGAGACTTATTGTACTTTAAAAGTGTTGGTCTTACATAAAATGCACACATTTATTTGTATTTAGTATTAAACATATTGTATGGCTCTCACAGAATTACATTTTAAAATATGTGGTGTTTATGGCTCTCTCAGCCAAAAAGGTTCCCGACCCCTGGTCTAGAGAGAATAATCACACAGTAGTTGAAGGCGAGAAAAAGACATTGCACCATGAGGAAATCAGAAAGTTTGAAAATGTATGAAAACTGCGATTTTTCTATTAATCCATAAAATAGGAGTTAAAGCAATGAGACCATTTTATACTTATCAGATTGGTAAACACAAGTCAATTAATAAATACTGGAGATCACATGCATGTGATATCCATGTATGGGGGAATGGGAACTCTTTACTCTTTATTCCTTGATTGGTATAACTACTTTGGAGATGAATTTGGTTACATAGTAAAGTGGATAACATGCACATCATATGACACACCAGTGCCATTGTCAGGCATTTGCTGTAGAAGAACTCACAGTGTCTTGAGAATATGATCCTATAGTGTTTGTAATAGCCAAACAGTGGAAACTACCTAATTGGCCTCAGTAAGGGGGCCCAGACATTTGTTATATTTAGACCGTAAAAAATTATTCAGCACTAAAATGAATGAATTAGATCTATGAATATCAAGATGCATAAATTTCATTAGCAATGCTGACTAAAAAAGAAAACAAAATTTGAAAGTATGGGTGCAGTATGGTGTTATTGGATGTTTACATGGTCGGGAAAGGTGTGGACACTGACTGTCAAGGATGACATGGCATCTTTACATTATGGTGTTATAGAGAAGGGCAGTGATCACCTAGATTCTATAGAGCTTTAGCTGTATGTGCAAGAACTGTTAGTAGAGACCTAACGCAAATAAAGCAAAATCTGACAACTCTTTATCCTTCATAGTAAGTACGTAAATGCCTATTGTATTTATTTTTTGATTTGAGGTATAATTTGCATACATAAAATTCACCTCATTAAAGTGTATAATTGAGTGGTTTTGGTATATTCACAGAGCTGTGCAGCCATCACCACTATCCAATTTCAGAGCATTTTCTACAGTCCAAAAGAAGCCTTGTACCCACTACCAGTAACTTCCGTTTCTCCCCTCCCCCAAGTCCCTTGATACTATTACTCTATTTTCTGTCTGTGGATTTCTGGACGTTTCATATAAATGAAATCAAACAGTATGTGCTGTTTGGTGTTTGGCTTCTTTCACTTGGTATCATATTTTCAAGGTTCATCTATGTTTTAGTACATATCAGTGCTTTATTCCCTTTTACAACTGAATAATATTCCATTGTGTGGATATACTATATTTTGTTTATCCATTCATCCATTGATGGACATTTGGGTTATTTCTGCTTTTTAGGTATGAATAATGCTGTTATGAACAGTTGTGTACAGGTTTTTGTATGGACATATATTTTCAATTCTCTTGGGTAAATAAGAATGAGCTTACTGGGTCACATGGCAACAATATGTTTAACTTTTTGAGAAACTGTCGGAGTGTTTTCGGGAATGGCTGCACCATTTGCATTCCCACCAGCATTACATGAGGGTTTCAGTATATCTCTGTATGTTCTCAACACTTGTTATTGTTGGTGTTTTGATTATAGTCATTCTAGTGGGTGTGAAGTGGTATCTCATTGTGATTTTGATTCTTGTGTTTTCCTGATGACTAATGATATTGAGAAGCTTATCAAGTGCTTATTGGACATTTGTGTATTCTCTGGGGAAATGTGTATTCAGATCCTTTGTCCCTTGTTTTAATTATTTTTTTTATTGTTGAGCTATAAGAATTCTTTATGTTTTCTGTATGTTATATCAGGTTTGCAGAAAATTTCTCCCATTCTGTGGGTTGTGTTTTATTTTTCTTAATATTACCTTTGAAACCCAAAGTTTTGTTGAAGTTGAATTTATTTTTCCTTTTGTCACTTATACTTTGGTGTGGTGTGTAAGAAACCATCACCTAATCCAAGGTCATGCTTTCATATTTCTTTCATTTTTTTCTAAGAGCTTTATAGTTTTAGCTCTTACATTTGGGTCCTTGTTCTATTTTGAATTAATTTTTGTATGTGACATGAAATGTAGGGTCCAAATTTGTTCTTTTGCATATGATATCCAATTGTTTCAGCAGCATTTGTTGAAACGTTCCGTTGCCTATCTCTATTGAATCATTTTGGTACCCCTTAATCAAAAAGCAATTGACTTGTAAGTATAAGGGATTGTGGATTCTGATTCTCTTCCACTGAAATATCCCTCTGTGTATTATCTATATCTACCTCTACCTGTTTCCTCTTGAGTCAATTTCTATAGTTTATATTTGTTTATAGGAATTCATTCATTTTATCTAATTTGTTGATGTAAAATTGTTCATAAGATTTCCTTATAATCCTTTTTTATTTCTGTAAGATTGTCAGTAACATTTCCTCTTTTATTCTTACTTTTAGTAACTGGGTCCTTTCTCTGTTTTTCTTGGTCAGTTAGGTGAAGACTTGTCAGTTTCGTTGATCTTTTCAAAGAACTCACTTTTGATTTGTTTTTCTATTCTCTGTCATTCATTTTTGCTCTAGGGTTTATTATATCCTTCCTCTCTTTACTTTGAATTTTCTTGTTTTTCTAGTTTCTTAACATGGAAGTTTAGGTAGTTGAGGTGGGGTCTTTTTCCTTTTGGATGCAGGTGTTCACCACTGTGAAGGCGTGCCTGCCATCTCCTGCCCTTCCAAGGCCACCAGGCTGCTGGTTTTCCAGGCTGTGGTGGAGCTGGGAGGAAGGAACAGGGGCAGACAAGTTAAAACACCACACAGCTTGCTGTTCTTACCAAGATCCAGTTGATTTTCTTGGACAAATAAATGATCCATGGAATGCTGCAGGCCTTTGGTTAATTTTCAGAGTTCTTAAAAAGTTAATTATGAAAATTTTGACATTGTTCTATTTGCTTTCATGGAGGAGTAAAGTAATTATTCCCAATGATGTCATCTGCCTACCATGTTTTATAATTAAAAATTTTCTAAATTGAATGTGATTACACCATATTTTATAGAAAATTGGTCAACCACTTCTAAATGTAACAAGGAAAGAAAGCATATACAACTAGCCAGCAAGTTTTTGAAAAATCAACAATGTATGATACAAAATAGGATGCTTTAATTTCTTTTTTTTTTTAGCATTATAGAATGTTCTGATACTGTTGTATTGGAACAGCAAGAAACAGATGTCCTGCTACACAATCAAGAAACCAAATTATGGAGTCTTTAATGCTGGCTGCAGGACCGCATGGAGACCTAAGTCATTCAAATAAATGCAGTCTCGACTACAGTCTGGGACGAGTGTTTAAAGGCAAAATTATATACTGACTGAGGAATGGGGAGGAGAGGAAGCATAGCAGTAGTACAAAGCAGTGAAATAAGCTTTCTTACAATGTTTGTCTATAGCAGGGGTCTCAAACTTGCGGCCCGCGGGCCACATGCGGCCCGCCGAACAATTTTGTGCGGCCCGCAGACTAATCCACGAAGTTCAAAATATTTTGGATAAAATTAAGTAAGCCTAGGGGCCTACTTGTATTTTTCATTTCTCTAGCATCCTAGCTAGATATTAGCTTAGTTAACAGCAGTTGTGATGCGAACTACAGTTTCTGGTCGTTTTGTGACACTGAGTAAACTGCATGTACGATTGTGGTTGTTGTACTGATTTTTTTTTGTTTTCAACTGCAGTGAGAAAAGTGTTGCGTAACAGTTGCCTTTTGTAGACCTAGTGCGGCCGCCGAACAGCTGTGATTTTGCTCTGCGGCCCACATGCTGAGTTGAGTTTGAGACCCCTGATCTATAGGATTAATTCAGGGAGAAACATTCTGAGAACACCTGCAACCTTGCAAAGCTAGCCCAAGGCCACAGTCCGGGAGACCAGCCTCAAGGCCAGGAATAGGAACTCTTTTTAGAAAAGTAAGTCCTGCCAAAAGTCTCTTTGTTTTAGAGAAAGTAAGTTCTGCTAAGGGTTATTCCTGCTAAAAGCTTTTCTTTTCTATATTTCAATAGCAAATAGGATAAGCAGCCATACACTGTTGATTTTTGTTCACTGCAGCATTATTTACAATAGCCAAGATAGAGAAGCAACCCAAGTGCCCATCAATAGATAAGTGGCTGAAAAAAATTTGGTACATGTATACAATAGAATATTACTTGGCCCTAAAAAGAACGAAATTTTACCATTTATGACAGCCTGGGTGGACCTAGAGGGTATTATGATAAGTGAAATAAGTCCGAGAAAGACAAATACCATAAGATTTCACCTACATGTGGAATCTAAACAACAAAGTAAATGAACAAACAAAATTGATACAGGCTTATAAATACAGAGAACGGCTGATGGTTACCAGAGGGGAGGGAGCTTAAAGGACTGGGTGAAAAAGGTGAAGAAATTAAGAAGTACAAATTGGTAGTTACAAAATAGTCGTGGGGATGTAAAGTACAGCACAGTCCGGGAACATTGTCAATAGTGTTGTAATAACTATGTATGGTGCCAGATGGGGGGAGGGTGGAGAAACACTTTATAAAGTATATGATTCTCTAACCACTATGCTGTACACCTGAAACTGGTACAAAATAATATTGAATGTAAGCTGCACTTGAAAAAAACACCTGAAACAGTGGTATTAGTGCTGGAAGAGACAGCTCAGCAGAGCCACGTACAGTATTTGGAACCTGACCCATGAAGGGCAGAGCCATGTGGGAGAGAAGTTTGATTTGTGTGATTTGAATTGTGTCCAGCTACCTGTTCACAATTTCTCATCCTGACTTTGATTTTGCCTCAGAATGAGGGATGTGCAGTTGAGCCATGTGAGAGGAGACTCTAGGAGAAAGGGTGGGCTTCATGGTGGATGTGGGTGACGTGTGCACAGTTCTTGGGTATCCATGGCACAGGGGAGGAGCAGCCAATGTTCTTAGAGTGGCCAGAGGTGCCACCAGTGGGAGAGGTGAGAAAAGACAGCTGAGGACTGGCTGAGGGGGTGTGAAAAGCTGACACCTGGTAGCAGGGAACGCTGGTCAGTGATTTTGCTTTGACTTCTTCGATCATAACATCAAACTTGGAAGGTAAAAGAATGCCAGATTTCAAAACTTCTGTAGAGAAAATCACCATGTACCACATTCAAAGGCTAATGTGCTAGCCCATGATTAGGAGAGGGCATCTCCAGATAGATCATGAAAAATATACAAACCAGCGGGAAATGGGAGGGTCTTAATATCTATGAGGAACATTTGCAGCTGTTTGTACTTTGTTTAGGGCTCAATATGTTAAATATGTATAATTGTCATTTTAAAAACAATTTAAGCAGAGTTAAAATTATTCTTTTAAATACATTAGCAGTAAAAGCAGGCAGAAATACAATGATTACAAAATTTATTACTGCATGTAAACTTTAAAAAATATATGCATTGTAGTTTTAATGACTTTCTCTAGCACTCTTCCCCTTGTAGGGTGCAGTGATTTTACAGAAGCTTACCTGTGCACCTTTCTAAAGGGTTAGATGGCCTACCAGGGCATGGCAGATCAGCAGGTAAGGCTCTGCACTTCCGACCCAATGATAGGCTGGGTAACTTGGACGCAGGCTCTAGGGTGATTTGGACCTTGAGTTCAGCCTGAGCTCCTGTTTCAGATTAAACTAATAATGATTCTCTCTTATACTGAGCTTCCTACAGTTGGGCCTTGGACCCTGTCAGCTGCTGCCCCAGTGCTGCCTCAGATGTTTAAAGGCACCATACTTTTTGGTCAGAACTCCATATTTGAAGCCCTCTATTTTCTCCTGCCTCAAGTCATGGAAACAGCTACTTGGTAAAGCACTTTTTTTTCTTTTTGTGGAAAGCAGTGTTAGAGGCTAAAATCTTGACTTTAGGCTTCACATGAGTGTGGTAGCCACTTTTAATGAGAGAACTGGGAACAACCCTTGTGTGGCTCTGAATTCAGAGATTTTCTCTTAATTTAATTAGATTATTATTAGGTTCATTAAAAAATGTGTATTCTGATATAGAACCACCTGAATTTGCAATCCCTCTACTGGGAATATACCCCCAAAACTCAAAATCATTGGTACGTAAAGACACATGCAGCCCCATGTTCATTGCAGCATTGTTCACAGTGGCCAGGACATGGAAACAACCAAAAAGGTCTTCAATAGGCGATTGGATAAAGAAGATGTGGCACATATATACTATGCAATAGTACCCAGCCATAAGAAATGATGACATCGGATCATTTATGACAACGTGGATGGACCTTGAAAACAGTATAATGAGTGAAATAAATAAATCAGAAAAAACTAAGAACTGTATGATTCCATACATAGGTGGGACACAAAATTGAGGCTCATGGACATGGACAAGAGTGTGGTGGTTACCAGGGGGAGGGGAAGGGAGGAGATGGAGGGGGTGGTGGGAGGGGAGGGGCATAAAGAAAACCAAATGAAGGTGATAGAAGACAATTTGACTTTGGGTGATGGGTATACAACATAGTCGAATGTCAAAATGATCTGGAGATGTTTTCTCTAAATCTATGGGCTCTAGTTGACCAGTGTCAACCCATTAAAATTAATTGTCTAAATAAAACTATTTAAAAAACCCCTGAATTTATTCTTTTCTACAATATATTTTTTCTTTTTTAAGCGAGCAAGAGAAAGATGGAGACAGAGAGACAGAGACTGAGGCAAAGACAGAGACAAACAGGAAGGGAGAGAGATGAGAAGCATCTACTCATATTCACAGCACTTTAGTTGTTCATTGATTGTTTCTCATACATGCTTTGACTGGGGGGCTCCAGCCAAGCCAGCGACCTTGGACTTCAAACCAGCGACCATGGGGTCATGTCTATGGTCACGCACTCAAGCTGACAACCTCACACTCAAGCAGGTGAGCCCATGCTCAAGCTGGTGATCTTGGGCTTTTGAACCTGGGTCCTCAGCATCCCAGATTGATGCTCTATCCACTGAGCCACTACCTGATCAGGCTACAATATATTTACTTATAGTTGTTGAACTTTTGGCTAGAAATCAATTCTGTGTCCTTCTTTTTTATAATTCTCACGTGTTTCATTAGCTCTCATCTAGATACTTTGCTGGTGAATGTTGAGCAGGCAGTTTACAAAAGGTGCATAAGTTCCAACAAATGTGAGAAGATGCCAACTGGACTGTTAATGAATAATGTATTCCTGTCATTCTTGGACCATCTTGTTGGCATATTTTGAGAAGGTTTATAATAAGGAGTTTGGCAAGCAATCACAGATCTGACTCACACATCATCATTCTGTGATTGGAGGGAGACGAGTTTCTGAAACACTTTAGTCCTGGTATACCAGAAGCTTTAGAAATATTCAGGCATTTTGGCTGAAAATTCTATTCTTTAGAATTTACCTCCAGGAAATAATCAGATAACCATTAAATTTATGTACAGACAATGTTCATTATATCATGAGTTCAGATCATGAGCTATTGGGAGGCAGCCCAGATGCTACTAGTAGAGGAGTCAGTAAATTAGTTACTGCACTTACAGCACAATTGATCATTAGGTGGCTGTTAGCATTAATAGGAATGATGCACAAGGTGAAGAAATCCACCAGCATATGAGACCAAATTATGCAAAAGAACAGTCTATATGATGTAAAGCAGGGGTAGTCAACCTTTTTATACCTACCGCCCACTTTTGTATCTGTTAGTAGTAAAATTTTCTAACCACCCACCAGTTCCACAGTAATGGTGATTTATAAAGTAGGGAAGTAACTTTACTTTATAAAATTTATAAAGCAGAGTTACAGCAAGTTAAAGCATAAAATAATAATTATTTACTAAGTACTTTATATCAGATTTTCGCTGTTTGGCAGAATAAATCTTTATAAAACAACTTACTGTAGTTAAATCTATCTTTTTATTTATACTTTGGTTGCTCCGCTACCGCCCACCATGAAAGCTGGAACGCCCACTAGTGGGCGGTAGGGACCAGGTTGACTACCACTGATGTAAATGGCTATTTATGCGTGTGTGCAAGTGTATTTTTTGTGTATTTTAAAGGCCTCAAGAAAAGGTCTATTGCGTCTGTTTCTGTACACTGCAATCACTGCTAGTCTTTGTTTACACATACTTCTGAGTTTTCTAAATTTTCTTAAATGAACATACATCACTTTTATACTTATAGGAAAAACATTTTTATTAAGTAGGGAAGAATTATGTAAAAAGTAGTCTGATCTTTGATATATAGAAGCATTTTTCTAACCATAAAAATAATGCAAGCAATTTCAAATAATAGATGTTTGATTTTCATAGAAATGTTTTTGTATATCCAATAAACATTAGTGAAAGTCTAACACCAAGCTGTTGTGGACATTTTCTACAAATATTATAGACATGGATATATTGTTTTGAAGGCACATACAGTCTTATCTTGTTTTGTTTTAAAAATATATAGATAAATATTATAATGAGAAACTACTAGAAGAAAATACACTCTGCTGTTAGTGCTTCTGTTTGGGCATTGGTTTCTTGCACTTTTCTACACTTTCCAAACTTTATACACCAAGAGCAGGCGTATGCTTTACAATCATAGGATATATATTCATTATTAAGAGCAGCAACTGAGCACCTGGCCTTTGTCCCTGATAGGGCCTGTTAGTGCTTAGTAGCCTGTCTTTGGGAGGTCCTAGGCAGGGGTGTACAGAGCTAATTCTCAATCACTGATTGAAATATTCTTTTATTTGGGGAGTTGTCTAAAAAGTCTAGTAGATGTACTTTAGGCAACTTCAGTACCCTGGTGAGAGACCAAACAGATTTCCCATGTCTGATTCTGATGATAACAGCAACCCACTGAGAAAACTAAGAAAGTAAATAGTGTATTTCCCCATGTATAACATGATCCCATGTATAAGGCGCACCTTAATTTTAGGGCTTGAAATTTGAAAAAAAAAAGTATTACATAAAGTTACTGAACTCAAATTTTATTCATCATAAAATTCATATAACTCCTCATCACTGTTGAAACTCCCATCTGTAAGGTTGTCCTCATCTGTATCTGATGATGAATCACTGTCTTCAGCAATGAGTGTAAAAACAAGCGCAAAAAAGCAGGAAATGCAAGTGAGAAAAACTATAACCACTGTATAAGACACACCCAGTTTTTAGACCCCAATTTTTTTGGGGAAAAATGCATCTTATACATGGGGAAATATGGTATAATGAGCTTTAAATTTTTTTTTTTGTTTGGTATTTTTCTGAAGTGAGAAGCAGAAGGCAGACAGATAGACTCCCGCATGTGCCCGACCAGGATCCACTAGGCAAACCCACTAGGGGGCGATGTTCTGCCCCTCTGGTGCGTAGCTCTGTTGCAACCGGAGCCATTCTAGTGCCTGAGGTGGAGGCCATGAAGCCATCCTCAGTGCCCGGGCCAACTTTGCTCCAATGGAGCCTTGGCTGCAGGAGGGGAAGAGAGAGATAGAGAGACAGGAGAGAGGGAAGGGTGGAGAAGCAGATGGGCGCTTCTCCTGTGTGTCCTGACTGGGAATTGAACCTGTGACTTCCACACACATGGCCGACATTCTACCACTGAGCTAACCAGCCAGGGCCATGAGCTTAAAATTTTTAATAAGTCTATATGCTGAGATTGATATAAAATTCTTTTATAAACTATTGGAAATTGATACTGAATAAAGTTCAATATAATTTAAATGGATTGAAACATGAATGTGCATTTTTCTGTTCACACACATAGAGGATGAGCTATCCTACATAGGAAAGGAAGCAAACAATGCCCGCTCCTTAGATGTGGCAGCCGCTGTGAGCATGATCCTGAGCTTCTGAACGGAGGAAACGTGCACTGGGGCATGCGGGATGATGAAGGGCCTGCTGTCCCAGGGCAGGGAGCGCAGCTGACACACCACAATAGGACATAGCCAGGCTCAGTTCTGGCAAACGGCTCTCAGGGTCTATATTCTGTGGTTTCGTTGATCATGTCACTACTATGCTTTGGACCCAAGATAGTGTTTTTTTGAGGTGAAGGAGTGAAGAAGTTCAACCCCTGGCTACCTCATTTCTTTTCTGCTGAGACCATCACCAAGAGCATAATTACCTCAACAGTAATTGCATTGGGGGGTTCTGTGGTGGCAATGAAGTTGGATCATCCTTGTCTGTCCTTCCTCGGGAGAAGCTATTTTAAATTCGTTACTCCTGACTTCTGGTTGGCACTGCAGAACTCTGAATTGGCTCTGCTGCAGGTGGCGAGTGAATGTGACTGTTGGTCTCCCAGATCTGGAGAAATGTGGAGTCAAGGCTGTCTTCCTCCTGAAGTTGGATCTTTGCTATGGCCTATTTAGTTTTAGGTAAAAACAGTGGTATTTGATTTTCCTTTTGTGAGAGCTGTCAAAGTGTGAGCTCCTGTTGAGCAAAAATGAAGCCTATGAGCAGGTGCCTAGGAGTCATGTTTGTGCGCCCCACTGTGAAACCACCAGTGTTAGCCCAAGCCCTCAGGAAGTAGTCTTTGAAAGAGGTGGGCTAAAACATTCTAGTAAGTGACCTCTAGTGCTGCCCCCGTTCACTGCTAGTCTCTCCTTGCTTGTTCTGTCCTGACAGGAGAACCCCAGAAATCAAGACTTCCTGTCAGAAGGAGCCACTCCAAGGAAAACCTGCAGGGTCGCAGCCCACCTACCCAGCAATGAGGGACAACCCATTCTCTAACGATCATTAAAACTTTGATGTAAAATGCTAGCAGTGTCATTCAGATATGTGGATATGCGTAGGAGGCCATGGGAGGGAGAAAAGGCAATGGTGGGGGTCCTGGGGCTAAGATGGGGGCCTCAGTGGGATTTAGAGGGAAACCTGCCTCCCGTAGCTGTCTGCTGACATTGTTCATCATCATCAGGCTCTGGAATATGGGGCCTACTCAGGCCCTAGAGGGGCAGTAGAAGGACAGAACTGTCTCTCAGGAAGGGAGTGCTTCCACTCCTGGTAGGCTCTCCTAACAGTAGATGTGCCTAAAAGTAGAAAGATTACAAATAAGAGCATGACTATTATTTGTATATATCACTAAATCCACACAAGGAGTAAGATTTTACATGTTAATTTTCTCATTTCTAGTCTGTGCTTTTAAAATATCTTTCCAATGATAAGTTATGTTATGGATGTGGGTTACATATATGACACTAAGGTGTCATGTTCAAATGTGAGTATGTACGAGCCTGGGATCTGGGCTGTCTTATGTGGCCAGCAGAAGCTTTCAGCTGGGACATGTGAACCCTGAGCAGATGACATTTAATCAGACATGTCCTGATTGTGTTTTCCCTGATTAGTTGAATTGTAAGTCTCTTGTGGTGGGTACAATGTCTTTTTTTTTCCTTATCAAATATTGTTTCATTATATGATTTTGAAAAAGTTTGCCCCCCAGCAAACTTCTTACAGTTCTGCCTATTCCCCTTCAGGGTCCTACCCCAGGGAGAGAAGCCAGCCTTCTGCAGGCCACTGCTTGGTGCAGCTGTTTGTTCACTTGTCTCTTCGCGTGTGTACCTGTCCAACAGGTTATGGGGGCCCTCTTCCCACCCAGCGCTCTCCCAGGCTCAGACACACGCTGCTCCTGAGTCCCTGTGGCTCATTTGGATTGGGGAGCAGGTGACCCAAAACAAAGGAAATGGCTTAAAAACTTAAAACGGCACATGACAAGTGGATTAGCACAGGAAGGCCAACAAAAGGGAGGTGGCTCCTGGCAGGTGGTCCAGAGAGACCTTTCTGAAGATGTGTCAGTGGAGTTGGTGGCCTGAGGGAGCTCACATACTATGTCCCTAGCTGGAGCAGCAGCAGCTGGAGCAGTCCCAGGTGAAATGAGCTTGGGAACCCTTGGGAATGGGGCGTAAAAGTGGAAATAAAGCTGAGGGTTTGGGCGTCTTTAGTGCCCTGGGAAGTCATATGGCCTTCCTGTTTTCTTTCTTCTTTTTTTAAAATTTTTTTTATTAATTTTAATGGAGTGACATCAATAAATCAGGGTACATATATTCAAAGAAAACATGTCCAGGTTATCTTGTCCTTCAATTATGTTGCATGCCCATCACCCAAAGTCAGATTGTCCTCCGTCACCTTCTATCTAGTTTTCTTTGTGCCCCTCCCCCCCTTCCCCTCTCCCTCCTCCCCCCCCCCCAACCACCACACGCTTGTCCATGTCTCTTAGTCTCGTTTTTATGTCCCACCAATGTATGGAATCATGCTGTTCTTGGTTTTTTCTGATTTACTTATTTCACTCCATATAATGTTATCAGGATCCCACCATTTTGTTGTAAATGATCCGAAGTCATCATTTCTTATGGTTGAGTAGTATTCCATAGTGTATATGTGCCACATCTTCTTTATCCAGTCTTCTATTTTTTTTTTTACAGTGATTAAAGCCTTTAAGCAAACTCTTGGCCAATACAACAACAATCCATAAAAGAGTAGTATCCTTAACATGTTCACCAAGTCCAAGGCCTTCCTGTTTTCTGAAGCTCTGGCTGCAGCCTGCAGGGAGGCAGATTGTCGGCCAAGGCGGAGCCGGCGGGAGGGGGGGGGGGGGCGCTGGTGGCTAGAGGATCTCCTAAGGTGGAGTTGAGGGACTTGCTGGAGAAGGGTCAGGAAGGTGGGGTGAAGAGGATTGGGGATGACTCCCAGGGGCCTGAACAACTAAGGCAGGGAGTCCTCCAAAAGGCCAGATGTGGGGTGGGATTAGTTTCAGACTTTTGATCTATACATCTGGGTAGCTTGTTCAGGTAGGCATTTGATGTAGGGGCTTAGAGCAGAGGGCAGAGACAGGGAGATTAGTTTAGGGAATTATCAGGAAAGAAAATATTTGTGGCAATAGACTGTGTGGGCTTACTTAAGGAAGTGAGTGGTCAGTAGAGAGGAACAGAGGACCCAGATCCAATTCCAGAAAGACCTTGTCTGGAGCCGCCTGAGGGGCACTGTGATCTGTCCCAAGGTCCCCACTGTGTACTTGGGGGCATTGGCGGTGCCCACCACTCATGTTCTTCTGGGCCCTGTGCTTTTTCCTGTCAGTGCATTGCAAGCTGCTGGGATCACTCGGTCCTACCTGGCCTGCCTGTCCCTGCCCAGCAGGCAGTGCGGCTATTTCTGATGTCTGTGTCCCTCTGTTGGAGGTTTGTGTGTCTTAGGTTTCTTCTACCATGGCATTCAGGATGGTGAGAAAGATGCCTGTATGCTCCACCCCTGGGCTGGGTTCTGGCTGGCCTGGGCATCAGACTTGCCTCTCTCTCTTCTGCTAAGCCAGCGGTTCTCAACCTGTGGGTCACGACCCAGCGGGGGTCAAACGACCAAAACACAGGGGTCGCCTAAAGCATTGATACGCTGCGCTAAGCCATCTTTTTCTGTGCTTATTTACTATCCGCAATTTCTTCGAAGTATAGAATCAAATATTTTGCTCATTTAAAAAATTAGGTTATTTTCTTACTGAGTTTTGAGAGTTATTTATATTTTCTGGAGAGACCTTTATGAGCCACTTGCTTTGCAAACATTTTCTCCCAGTCTAGCTTGGCTTTTCATTTTTATAAGTGTCTTCTGAAGACCGAAGGTTTTAGGTTTTTGATGACATTCAACTTACCAGTGTTCTTCTTGTATACATCATGTCTTTTGTATCATACTTAAGAATTATTTGTTAAATTGGAGGTCTGTAAGATTTTTTTTTCTTATTCTTTCTTTGGAAGTCTTCTAGTTTTGGCTATCACATCTAAGTCTGTGTTCTGTTTTGAATAAATTTTATATAGGATGTGAGGAAAATGTCAAGGTCCCCCTCTCTCCCTCCTGGTATATAGTTGTTACAGTGCCATTTGTTGAAAAACTTATCCTTTTCCTTTAACAGTTGCCTTGGAACCTTTGTCAAGAATCAACTGGGCCCCGTCTGGTTGGCTCAGTGGTAGAGCGTTGGCCCAGTGTGTGGAAGTCCCGGGTTTGATTCCCAGTCAGTGTACACAGGAGAAGCGATCATCTGCTTCTCCCTTCTTCTACCTCCCCCGCTCCTCTCTGCAGCCATGGCTCAAGTGGCTCAAACAAAGTTGACCCCTGGTACAGAGGAGGGCTCCATGGCCTAGCCTCAGGTGCTAAAATAGCTCGGCTGCTGAGCAATGGAACAGTAGTCCAGACAGGTAGAGCATTGCCTGGTAGGGGGGTTTGCTGGGTGGATACGGGTCAGGGCTCATGATGGAGTCTGTCTCTGCCTCCCGCTTCTCACTTAATAAATAAATAAATAAATAAATAAATAAATAAAATAAATAATCATCAACTGACTGTATATGTGTGCATGTTTTTAATGGTACTGGGACTTGTTTAACTCAAGAACGGTAAGACCAGCAGACAAGGAAAAAGGACTGTCATGAAGGAGGAAGTTGAGCTGCACAAGTCCTAGAAATAGAAGGTACACCATGCTATGTACGGCCACATAGGGAAGTACCAGGGTTGATTGGGAGGCAGAGGAGGTGAAGGGAAACCTTGGGCACAAGATTGATTGTGATTTTCATGTGAAGGGCAAGACAGGGTCAGCCGACTCAGGATGGGCTGTTTTGACTCATCTAGCAGGCTCTGTGACAGAGGTGCTGTCCCTGGTCATCTGAGTGATTAGGGCAGGGGGAGGACCCATAGTGTGAGGGCCCATAGAGGAGGGGTGGAGTCTGGGCTCTGATTGGTGGGCTTGTGTGTGAAAGGTGCCCTAGTGCATTGTTTATCCTGTCTCTAGGAATTGGCTAACTCTAGGGGGGCAGCCTTCCAGGGTCAGTAAGACCCAGATGTCAAAGCATAACTCAGAAAATATAAAACGTGGTTAACAGAGTGTGGACTATTTCTGGACTCTTCATTCTGTTTTTTTAATCAATTTGTTTATTTTTATGACTAGCTTTATCTTGAAATAAGACAGTATAAGTTTTTCCACTGTGTTTTCTATTTCAAAGTTATTTTGGCTGCCTTATTCTCTTTATATTTCATGCAAATTTTGGAATAAGCTTAGCCTGCTCTGATTTTGATGGAGATTGCATTGAATTGATAGATGAACTTGGTGTGGTTGGCATCTTGTGGAATAGAAGTGCTGAGAGGGGCCATCCTGGCTTTGTTCCTGACCTTGGGGGTAAGCACTCAGTCTCCCACCCTTATGTATAATGTCAGCTGTATGGGTTTTTTATTGTTTTTTTTTTTTTTTTTCATTTTTCCGAAGCTGGAAACGGGGAGGCAGTCAGACAGACTCCCTCATGTGCCCGACCGGGATCCTCCCGGCATGCCAACCAGGGGGCGATGCTCTGCCCCTCTGGGGCGTCGCTTTGTTGCAACCAGAGCCATTCTAGCACCTGAGGCAGAGGCCACAGAGCCATCCCCAGCGCCCGGGCCATCCTTGCTCCAAAGGAGCCTTGGCTTCGGGAGGGGAAGAGAGAGACAGAGAGGAAGGAGAGGGGGAGGGGTGGAGAAGCAGATGGGTGCTTCTCCTGTGTGCCCTGGCCCGGAATCAAACCCGGGACTCCCGCACACCAGGCCGACACTCTACCGCTGAGCCAACCGGCCAGGGCCAGCTGTATGTTTTAACCCAAGGTCTTTCATCAGGTTCAGAAAATGGTTCTAAGTTTGCTGAGAATTTTTTTCATGAATGATATTAAATTTTGTCAAATGTTTTTTCTGCATCTGTTTTGATACTCATATAATTTCTTTTTTTTTAGTTTTTCTTTTTTAGTTTGTTTATATGATACATCCACATATTAATGTAATTGATATTGTTAAACGTTAAACCATTTGCAATTCTGGTTGAAATTCACTTTGTTGTGATTTTTTTTTTATAGTCTAGAATTTCATATGCTAAAATTTAAGAACTTTTACATCTATATTTATGAGAAGTACAGTTTTGGTCTGTTAACTTGTAATGTCTTTTTATGGTTTTGATATCAGGTTAATGCTTGCTTCATAGAATGAGCTGGGAAGTGTTCTCTTGTATTAAATTTTCAGAATGAGTTAGTAAGGAATTTTTATTACTTCTTCCTTGAAGTAAAATTCACCATCGAAGCCAGCTGGTGGCTCTTTTTTTGATGGGAAGGTTTTCGCTTGAATTCAATTTCTGGAATAAATATAGGATTATCTAATTCTTCTTGAGTGAGTTTTGGTAGCTTGATTCTTCCAAGACTTTGTTTCCTCTATTGTTAAATTTATTGGCATGCAATAGTTTCTAACATTCTCTTGTTATATCTTATTGTTTATTATTTATTTATTTAAAGATTTTATTTATTAATATTTAGAGAGAGGGCAGGAGAGCATGAGAGACAGACAGAGGCATCAGTTTGTAGTTGCTTCACTTTAATTGTTCACTGATTGCTTCTTGTTATGTACCTTTACCAGACAAGCCCAGGATTTCCAACCAGAGACCTCAGTGTTCCAGGTCAATGCTCTACCCACAATGCCACCACAGGCTTATTATTTATTTTTTATTGAAGTAAAATTCACATAATATGCAATTAATTATTTTAATATGTAAAATTCAGTGGCATTCAGTGTTGTGCAACCACCACCCAGTTTCAGAATTTTTTTTTTTTTCTTCATTTTTCTGAAGCTGGAAACGGGGAGAGACAGTCAGACTCCCGCATGCGCCCGACCGGGATCCACCCGGCACGCCCACCATGGGGCGAAGCTCTGCCCACCAGGGGGCGATGCTCTGCCCATCCTGGGCGTCGCCATATTGCGACCAGAGCCACTCTAGCGCCTGAGGCAGAGGCCACAGAGCCATCCCCAGCGCCCGGGCCATCTTTGCTCCAATGGAGCCTCGGCTGCGGGAGGGGAAGAGAGAGACAGAGAGGAAAGCGCGGCGGAGGGGTGGAGAAGCAAATGGGCGCTTCTCCTGTGTGCCCTGGCCGGGAGTCGAACCCGGGTCCTCCGCACGCTAGGCCGATGCTCTACCGCTGAGCCAACCGGCCAGGGCAGTTTCAGAATTTTTTAATGGTCATTCCCTGTTTCTCCTTTCTCTCATCCCCTGGATACCACTAATCTGCTTTTTATCACTCTGTATTTATGTATTCTGGATGTTTCTTGTTAATAGAATTATATAGGATGCTAACCTTTTTTGTGGTTTAGAATGGTCTTTGAAAATATTTCATAATCACTTGAAAAGAGTGTGTATTTTGCTGTTATTATGTAGAGTAATGATTTTCAACTGGGTATGCCATGGCACACCGGCATGCCACAAGAATTTTTAAAACATGACATACCTGACTATTTAGTCAGAGCATTGAACTCTTTTCTTTTAGATTGTCAAGTAAAAAAAAGACAACAGCCAACATAACAGTAGTCATCTGGTGTGAATGAATCAAAATTATACCTATTTTTTTGTCAGATTTGCAAAATATTTACTTTTTGATGTGTCACAGTATTTTAGTAATTAATGTGTGCCATGAGATGAAAAAGGTTGAAACTTGCTGATGTAGAGTGTTCTATGAATGTCAGTTAAGTAATGTAGTTGATAGTGTTGAGTCTCCTATATTCTTTACTGATCTTCTGTCTAGTTAGTTTTGACCTTTTATTATGTATTGCCCTTTTTAACTTCTGATAATACTTTTTGCTCTGAAACCTACTTTTTCTGATGTTAGTATAGCCATTCAAACTTTCTTTTGATTAGGGTTGGCATGTTACATCATTTTTCACCCTTATCTCCTCATCAATGTGTATCATTGTATTTCAAGTGAGTTTCTTATAAACAGTCAACCATGTATATTCTCTCAATCTAAATGTAGCTCATGCCAGGGCTTCGCCAATGGTTTGGGTACCACAGTTTGTGGAGCTCCCATGTCAAGAAGTCCAGAAACTTCTCTTCTCCACTTCCTGGCCATTTTACCCCCTCTGGTGCAAAAGTTTTGGATCCCCAGTGAGGGGTTGAGTCAAGGGACCTTGGTTCTTTTGTCAACCTTCATCTTGATTCATCTCTCTAACCATTGTTTGAAGCAATTGCAGGTCAGATTTCTCACTATAATCTCTGAATCTTAGCTTTCAAAATGTATCCAAACCAGAATAAATAAAGCAGACTCATTTGGGGCTCTTTAATCCTGGGGGTCACTAGGAGGTCCTTTTGGCCAGCACCACCTTGTATTAAAACCTTTTCTTGAACTCCATCAATGTTCATTTTATTCATACCTAACAGTTGAGGGTATGGATGTTCATGTAGTAGGCCAGGACCACTGTGGTTGGGATCACGGCATTGGCTTCTTCTCTGGGGGGCTCAGTGGCATTGATTCTGAGCCGCACCATCAGCTGAGATTAACATAGGCAAAGACTGAGGGAATCCTTAGTGGTAAAACTTTGGGTGTCCCTGGCAGCCACAAAGGCTGCTTGGGTTGTTGCTGGTGAAAGCTGCTGGGGTCTTTTGCTCTTCTTTTCCTCCAAAGGGGTAGGTCACAACTGAGGAGATCCCTTTTGGTGGCAAGCTATGCGGGACTGATACTGATATGTGGGATGGGCTGATACAGGTAAAATGCTGCCCATACTTTCTAAGTGGCCATCATTGATTTCTGTGCTACACTGGGTGCTGTAGCTCTTGCATTGTCCTCCACAGCTCTCTCAGAGCTATTTTTATCAGTAAGTAGCTGTTAATCATTGTTTTTCTGGCAGTACAAGCGCTGGGACCTCATGGTCCACCAATCTTGCTGATATCACTCGCCTAAATGTTTGTTGTTTCTTTCCTTTTTGTGTAAGAAATAAAGATGATCCTTAGGAAACAGGAATTTTTACATGGTATTGACTTTAGTTGGGGTGTTTTCATGGTGCTAAGTTCAACTGGGATAGGCTAGACCCAAGGAAAAGTAGCTGGCTTCTGCTTTCTCCAAAGGCACCAGTGACTGTCCTTGATACTGAAATTTGTCTCAGGAGAACCAGAGGACAAAAATTTTAGGCAATGATGAAAGGTAGAGGGATTTCTTCTTATAGAAAAAGATAAACAACTGATCTTTTCCAGCTGGAGTTGACCCATTAAATGTATTTGGAAATGTCTCTCAGTTTGGCAAGATTTGGATCACAGACCTTTCTCAAGAGCTGTGGATGTATTAGCCATTACATTGAAGATCAGTCCCAGCCATACCCCTCAACCAGGACTCTGTGGGAAGAAGTACTGATCTAGACTGCTGGGGTGACCATCCCCAGGTAAGAGATACAGTTGTATAAAATTATCTGTGTCATAGGGAATGGAGGCCCAAGGAGAATCAGAGACAACCAGACATATTTGTTGGAGATCATGAGGCTGGAATCCCATGATGCATTCCACACAGAGGCACCAGCCCCTCCAGGTTGCTCGACACCAGAAGTCTAAGGTGGTACGTGGTCATAGGCATTCACAATACTGGAACGAGTGTTTGTAGAAGTTATGGGTAAAGAGATCTGTCTTCTCCTTCACTGAAATGATTTAGTTTGGTGCTTCTAGTGCCAGACTTGGCCAAATTTGTAGCTGCTGCTTTTTCCTTTCGATGTGCTGGTTCTTGAACCAAATCTTTAATACTAACTCAAGTTGAGTAGCTGAATTAAGTTTTGCTATGGTAACCCAGTGTGGATACATGGTCTTTTCAAATATATCTTTCAGTATTCTAAACTGTTCCGGACTGAAGGTTGCTCAGTACTGGCAAGCAGAGCTTGGCTTTTCTGTCATGATATCTTTTAAACCTAGAATGATCTATTGTACGTGTTTCTGAGCTCCTAAATTTTGTCTGTGTGAGGAGTCCTGTTTTGTTGTTTTTTTTTGTTTGTTTGTTTGTTTTTTAATCAAATCTTAACATCTCTTTATTTCAGTTAGGATTTTTTTTTTTTAAATAAATTTTTATTAATGGTAATGGGATGACATTAATAAATCAGGGTACATATATTCAAAGAAAACATGTCTAGGTTATTTTGTCATCAAATTATGTTGCAAACCCCTCGCCCAAAGTCAGATTGTCCTCCGTCACCCTCTATCTAGTTCTCTGTGCCCCTCCCCCTCCCCCTAACTCTCTCCCTCCCTCCCTCCCATGTCCTCCCTCCCCCCCCACCCTTGGTAACCACCACACTCTTGTCCATGTCTCTTAGTCTCATTTTTATGTTCCACCAATGTATGGAATCATGTAGTTCTTGTTTTTTTCTGATTTACTTACTTCACTCCTTATAATGTTATCAAGATCCCACCATTTTGCTGTAAATGATCTGATGTCATCATTTCTTATGGCTGAGTAGTATTCCATAGTGTATATGTGCCACATCTTCTTTATCCAGTCTTCTATTGAAGGGCTTTTTGGTTGTTTCCATGTCTTGGCCACTGTGAACAGTGCTGCAATGAACATGGGGCTACATGTGTCTTCACGTATCAATGTTTCTGAGGTTTTGGGGTACATACCCAGTAGAGGGATTGCTGGGTCATAAGGTAGTTCTATTTGCAGTTTTTTGAGGAACCACCATACTTTACTCCATAATGGTTGTACTACTTTACAGTCCCACCAACAGTGAATGAGGGTTCCTTTTTCTCCACAGCCTCTCCAACATTTGCTATTACCCATCTTGTTGATAATAGCTAATCTAACAGGAGTGAGGTGGTATCTCATTGTAGTTTTGATTTGCATTTCTCTAATAACTAATGAGGCTGAGCATCTTTTCATATATCTGTTGGCCATTTGTATTTCTTCCTGGGAGAAGTGTCTGTTCATGTCCTCTTCCCATTTTTTTATTGGATTGTTTGTTTGTTTGTTGTTGAGTTTTATGAGTTCTTTGTAAATTTTGGATATTAGGCCCTTATCTGAGCTGTCGTTTGAAAATATCAGTTCCCATATAGTTGGCTGTCTGTTTATTTTGATATCAGTTTCTCTTGCTGAGCAAAAACTTTTAATTCTGATGTAGTCCCATTCATTTATCTTTGCCTTCACTTCTCTTGCCATTGGAGTCAAGTTCATAAAATGTTCTTTAAAACCCAGGTCCATGATTTTAGTACCTATGTCTTCTTCTATGTACTTTATTGTTTCAGGTCTTATATTTAGGTCTTTGATCCATTTTGAATTAATTTTAGTACACGGGGACAGGCTGTAGTCGAGTTTCATTCTTTTGCATGTGGCTTTCCAGTTTTCCCAACACCATTTGTTGAAGAGGCTTTCTTTTCTCCATTGTGTGTTGTTGGCCCCTTTATCAAAGATTATTTGACCATATATATGTGGTTTTATTTCTGGGCTTTCTATTCTGTTCCATTGGTCTGAGTGTCTATTTTTCTGCCAATACCATGCTGTTTTGATTATCGTGGCCCTATAATATAGTTTAAAGTCAGGTATTGTAATGCCCCCAGCTTCATTCTTTTTCCTTAGGATTGTTTTGGCTATTCGGGGTTTTTTATAGTTCCATATAAATCTGATGATTTTTTGTTCCATTTCTTTAAAAAATCTCATAGGGATTTTGATGGGAATTGCATTAAATTTGTATATTGCTTTGGGTAATATGGCCATTTTGATTATATTTATTCTTCCTATCCAAGAACAAGGAATATTTTTCCATCTCATTGTATCTTTTTCGATTTCCCTTAACAATGCTTTGTAATTTTCATTATATAGGTCCTTTACGTTCTTTGTTATGTTTATTCCTAGGTATTTTATTTTTTTTGTTGCAATCGTGAAGGGGATTATTTTTTTGAGTTCGTTTTCTAATATTTCATTGTTGGCATATAGAAAGGCTATGGACTTTTGTATGTTAATTTTGTATCCTGCGACCTTACTGTATTGGTTTATTGTTTCTAATAATCTTTTTGTGGAGTCCTTCGGGTTTTCGATGTATAGGATCATATCATCAGCAAAAAGTGATAGCTTTACTTCTTCTTTTCCGATATGGATGCCTTTTATTTCTTTGTCTTGTCTGATTGCTCTGGCCAGAACTTCTAGCACCACGTTGAATAAGAGTGGAGAGAGTGGACAACCCTGTCTTGTTCCTGATTTAAGGTAGAAAGTCCTCAGTTTTATGCCGTTTAATAGGATGTTGGCTGATGGTTTATCATATATGGCCTTTATCATGTTGAGATATTTTCCTTCTATACCCATTTTGTTGAGAGTCTTAAACATAAAATTGTGTTGTATTTTATTGAAAGCCTTTTCTGCATCTATTGATAAGATCATGTGGTTTTTGTTCTTTGTTTTGTTGATATGGTGTATTATGTTAACCGTTTTGCGTATGTTGAACCATCCTTGAGATTCTGGGATGAATCCCACTTGATCATGATGTATTATTTTTTTAATATGTTGTTGTATTTGGTTTGCCAGTATTTTGTTTAGTATTTTAGCATCTGTATTCATTAGAGATATTGGTCTGTAGTTTTCTTTTTTTGTGCCATCCTTGCCAGGTTTTGGTATGAGGGTTATGTTGGCCTCATAAAATGTGTTTGGAAGTATTGCTTCTTCTTCAATTTTTTGGAAGACTTTGAGTAGAATAGGAACCAAGTCTTCTTTGAATGTTTGATAGAATTCACTAGTATAACCGTCTGGGCCTGGACTTTTATTTTTGGGGAGATTTTTAATAGTTTTTTCTATTTCCTCCCTGCTGATTGGTCTGTTTAGGCTTTCTGCTTCTTCATGACTCAGTCTAGGAAGGTTGTATTGTTCTAGGAATTTATCCATTTCTTCTAGATTGTTGTATTTGGTGGCATATAATTTTTCATAGTATTCTACAGTAATCCTTTGTATATCTATGATGTCTGTGGTGATCTCTCCTCTTTCATTTTGGATTTTATTTATTTGAGTCCTGTGTCTTTTTTCCTTGGTGAGTCTTGCCAAGGGTTTGTCAATTTTGTTGATCTTTTCAAAGAACCAGCTCCTTGTTTTATTGATTTTTTCTATAGTTTTTCTGTTCTCTATTTCATTTATTTCTGCTCTGATTTTTATTATCTCCTTTCTTCGGCTGGTTTTGGGTTGTCTTTGTTCTTCTTTTTCTAGTTCCTTAAGGTGTGAAATTAAGTGGTTTACTTCGGCTCTCTCTTGTTTGTTCATATAGGCCTGAAGTGATATGAACTTTCCTCTTATTACTGCTTTTGCTGCATCCCAGAGATTCTGATATGTCATATTTTCATTTTCATTTGTCTGTATATATCTTTTGATTTCTGCGCTTATTTCTTCTTTGACCCATTCATTTTTTAGAAGTATGTTGTTTAGTTTCCACATTTTTGTGGGTTTTTCCCCCTCTTTTTTGCAGTTGAATTCTAGTTTTAAGGCTTTATGATCAGAAAATATGCTTGGTACAATTTCAATTTTTCTAAATTTGCTGATATTGTCTTTGTGGCCCAACATATGGTCAATTCTTGAGAATGTTCCATGTACACTAGAGAAAAATGTATACTCTGTCGCTTTGGGATGAAGTGTCCTGTAGATGTCTACCATATCCAGGTGTTCTAGTATTTCGTTTAAGGCCACTATATCTTTATTGATTCTCTGTTTGGATGACCGATCTAGAGCCGTCAGCGGTGTATTGAGGTCTCCAAGTATGATTGTATTTTTGTTAGTTTTTGTTTTAAGGTCAATAAGTAGCTGTCTTATATATTTTGGTGCTCCTTGGTTTGGTGCATATATATTAAGGATTGTTATGTCTTCTTGATTCAACTTCCCCTTAATCATTATGAAATGACCATTTTTGTCTCTGAGTACTTTTTCTGTCTTGTAGTCAGCATTATTAGATATGAGTATTGCTACGCCTGCTTTTTTTTGGGTGTTGTTTGCTTGGAGTATTGTTTTCCAGCCTTTCACTTTGAATTTGTTTTTATCCTTGTTGCTTAGATGTGTTTCTTGTAGGCAGCATATAGTTGGATTTTCTTTTTTAATCCATTCTGCTACTCTGTGTCTTTTTATTGGTAAGTTTAATCCATTTACATTTAGTGTAATTATTGACACTTGTGGGTTCCCTACTGCCATTTTATAAATTGCTTTCTGTTAGTTTTGTATCTAGTTTGATTCTTCTCTTTTGTTTTTCTGTCATTTGTTTTTGTTTGTTTGTATTCCATACTTCTTTCCTCTGTTGCTACCTTTTTTAAGTCAAGTGTTTTTGTGGTGGTTTTTTTAAGGGTGGTTACCATTAAGTAATGAAAAGGGTACCTACCATATTCATTGTAGTACCCTATCTTATAAGTATTTCTGCACTTCATCATCCTTTGCTACTGTTAATCTCCATCCTCTCCCCCCTTTTTTTCCTTTGTTGTCACAGTTTAAGTTTGGTTTTATTGCGTTCTTGGTGGAGCTGTTACTTGTGGTGTTGTTTTCTTTTGTTCTTTGAATCTGATTGGAAAACCCCCTTTAGTATTTCCTGGAGTGGGGGCTTTCTGTTGATAAATTCTCTCATCTTGTCTGTATTTGTGAATGTTTTTATATCTCCTTCATACTTGAAGGATAGCTTTGATGGGTATAGTATTCTTGGCTGAAAGTTCCTCTCTTTCAGGGCTTTAAATATTGGGGTCCACTCTCTTCTAGCTTGTAGAGTTTCTGCTGAGAAATCTGATGATAATCTAATAGGCTTTCCTTTATATGTTGTACTCTTCTTTTCCCTGGCTGCCTTGAGAATTTTTTCTTTGTCATTGGTTTGTGTCATCTTTATTATGATGTGCCTTGGAGTGGGTTTGTTGGGGTTAAGAAAACTCGGTGTTCTGTTTGCTTCTTGAATTTGAGGCTTTAGTTCCTTCCACAGGCTTGGGAAGTTCTCGTCTATTATTTGTTTGAGTATATTCTCCATTCCATTTTCTTTCTCTTCTCCCTCTGATATACCTGTTATTCTTATGTTATTCTTTCTGATGGAGTCAGACAATTCCTGTAGGGCTTTCTCGTTTTTTATTATTTTTGAGTCTCTTTCTTCTTCTCTCTGTTGTGCCTCAAGTTGTTTGTCTTCTATTTCACTAATCCTATCTTCAATCTGGGCTGTTCTGTTAGCTAAGCTTGTTACTTCGTTTTTCAGCTCGTGAATTGAGTTTTTCATTTCTGTTTGATTTGTTTTTATAGTTTCAATTTCCTTGGTAATATATTCTTTGTGTTCATTGAGTTGTTTTCTGATCTCCCTATATTGCCTTTCTGTGTTTTCTTGTATCTCTCTGAGTATTTTTAAGATTTCTATTTTAAATTCTCTGTCATTTAGCTCCAAGGCTTCCAATATGTTAAGTCTTTTCTCCATAGATTTTTCCACATCTATTTGTGTTACCTCTCTTTCTTTTGTATCCATAATATTCGATTTCCTCTTTCTTATCGGCATCTGAGGGTGGTCTTATTGATAGCACTAATTAGAATTAATAAAGAGTAAAAAGTAAAAAAAAAAAAAAAAAAAAAAAAAAGGTAAAACACCCCACAAAAAAAACCCAGTAATAATTTATTATTTCCCCCTTTTTTTCTCTCTTCTCTTTCCCTCCTCTCCCCTCCTCAGGGAAATATCGTTCCTATAATGGAGGGCCTGATTTGGGGTGAAGAGTTCAAGGGGCAAAAAAAAGGAAATAGGGGCCTACTAAATGCAAAAAAAAAAAAAAAAAAAAAAGGAAGAAAATCTTAGACAAGCATAAGATGATTTGCTTGTAAGTGATAGTCAACTAAGAGATATAATGAGAGGGATAAGAGGGAACCAGAAAAAAGGACCAAAAAAGAATAATAAAGAAGAAAAAATAAAAATAATAAGTAAAAATCTGTTGTATTAAGTGGAGCGAAGACTAAATACAATGGAGACCTTGGGTTGGGAGGACCCAAAATGCCACAAAAATAAACAAACAAGAAAAAAGAAAAAAAAATAAAAACAAAAGCAAAAAAGAGAAATAAAGCCAAAAAAAAGCCTTGAGTCCCAAATTAACTTATTTGTTCGTGATTGAGGATTATATGGGATGAAAGTAAAATGAGAAAAGAAAAAACGAATAGAAAGGAAAAAGTAAGAAAAAGAGAACAACGAAGGAAGAAATAAAATAGGAAGAGAAAAAAACAAAATAAAGCAAGACAAAAAAAAAAAAAAACAAAAGAGGAGAGAGTGAGAGTTAAGTGTTTTGGAGTATAACCTTAAAGGAGGGTGAGGATGAAGAAGAAAAATAAAATGCAACACTCATGGGTAGTGTAGTTCAAGAAAGGGGAAGCATGAGATGGGCAGAGAACAGAAGGACCGAGGTGGAGGATATAAAGGGAAAAAGATAGAAGAAACAAACAACAACAACAACAAAAAAAAATTAGTGGATCAAGTTGTAAAGTCTGTGGGTTTTTCTTGATTTTGAGAGGTTAACTTCTTCCTTTTTCTTTTCTCTCTCTCTTCCTGGTCGGTGACTCTGTACCCCAGGCTCTGCCCCTGTGTCACTCTTAGGTAGGGATTTGCAGTTGATGGGATTCTATGGCAATGTCATATAATTGGCTTTAGTCTTGCTGGAAGTAAAGGCTTGTTGGCGTTTGCAGGGTCCAACGATGAGAGAGTTTGCTTTCCTGGATTCTCTCTCCTAGTCCCCCTTTCTGAATTAGCAGCCTGGTGATCCAGCTATAAGGCTGCAACTGCTTCTGCCTGGGGAGTAAGAGGCTCAAAGAGCTGGGAAATCCCCACTCTATCCCCACTCAGTGCAAGGCTTTGGGAAAGGCTCTGAGAGTCAGGGCCTCCAGTGTAATCAGGCGGGGGTGGGAGTCAATTGTTGTCAAGGTGACTGTTCAGCGCCTATCATTTAGTTGGACCTCTCAACCCAGGCTTTCCACACTTTGTAGCCTGTTTTTGCAGGGAAGAAGAGGCACTAGTCTCTGCTTACGACTAGTGTAGTATAGACCTTATTATCTGCCAAGTCCTTCTTGTTAGCGTTTATCCCTGAATATGGAGGCTCTATCAATCAGAAGTTGCCCCCGCCCCTTTAGCGAGAGGCACTAAAAAATATCACGCCTCTTGTCTTGGATCGCTGAACTGAGAGAGATCTTATCAAATAGAACTGACGGTGCGCAGATTTAATGGGTTAAGCTAATTTCAGTGATTGGGACGCAGCTGTGCTTCCGAAGGTATTTTAGGCTGCCTGCGCGCGCCCCTCCCCCAACGCTTGATTGTTAGCTTGAATGGCTGGGTGAGGTGCCCCGCCCACGGAGAGAATCTCCCAAGCCTCTCCCGCTCGCCCCGCCGCTGGCGGCTGGCCCGCACCAGGCGCAGGATAATGGAGCCCCCTGGGTGTGCGGGCCAGCAGGGCGCCCTGGGCGCGTGGAATGCCCAAGGCACGCGCGCGAATGGGGCGCTCCGGGCACCGGTGGCCGGCGACCCCCACTCGCAGTGTGTGGGCCGCTGGGAACGTCAGCGGTGCTCAACCGGACCGGGCGTGCGCGCGGCTGCTCGCGGTGGCGGTTCGCGGGGGCTCGCGGCGGCTCGCGGTGGCGGCTCGCGTCGGCTGCTCTCGGCGGCTTGCGGTTCCCAAGTATATGGGCTGACTCACCACAGGGGCACTTCCTTGCGGTTTGAAAGAACGTCCCTGTGGTAGATTCCTCCACACCCTCGTCTCTCAGATTCAAGTGATAACAGTCCTTTCGCTATCAGTTTGTGTGGAACTCCGGAATGCTCCGAGGATAAATTTTTCTGTTTCTAGTTGATAAATTTGTTGTGATTTAGGGGAGAGCTGTCGGACGCGCTGCTCACGGCGCCATTTCCGTGACGTCACTGTCAGTTAGGATTTTTACACCATTTATATTTAATGTGATTACTGTTATGATATGTTATTGGTTTCTGTTTGTCTCGTTTTTTTATTATGTCCTCTTTTTCTACCTTATTTTGGATTGAGTATTTATGAGCAATTTTATCACCATTACTAGTTTATTAGTTATATCTCTTTGTTTTTAGTGGTTGCCTTGGGACTCATTTTATATATCCTGAACTTACCATGGTCTGTCTTCAAATAACATTATGCTCACTTACTTATAGTATAAAAACTAACAACAGTAACTTTTACTTGGCATTCATGTCATTGTTGTCATGCCATTTTACTTCTGCATTGTTACAGATTCCACTATATGCAGTTACTTTTTTGCATCAACTGGTCTATTATCTTTTAAAACAATCTCAGAAATTAAGGAAAATAGGCATTTCTATTTATTCATAAACTTTCTGTTTCCAGAGCTTTTCATTTCTTATGTAAGTCAAGATTTCTTTCTGATATCATTTTCCTATTGTATGATGGACTGGTTTTAATGTTTTCCATAGTTCAGGTATGTGGTGATGAATTATTGAATATTTTAGCTTTTGTCTGTTGGGAAAAGTCCTCATTTTGCCTTTGTATTTGAAAGTTATTTTCACTATATCTGGTATTTCAGGTCAACAATTTTTCCCTTCTTTACTTTAGAGATAGAATTCCATTAACTTCTGGCTTACACTATTTCTGAAAAGTCCTCTCTCCACCATGGCTGTTTGTTTCTCTTTACATGTTTCTTTTATCTCTGGCTGCTTTTAAGATTTTTCTCTTTACGTAAATTGCTTATGATGTACCTTGGTTTAATTTCCTTTATTTTTTTTCTGCTTGGGAATTGTTGACTTCCTTGGATAAACAGGTTCATAATTTTCATCAATTATTGAAAATATTTTGTCATTATTTTTTTAAATATGTTTTTGTTTGAAGCTGGCCTCCCCTTTAAGTCCTCAATTACACACATATTTGTGGTTTTTTTAAAGAGAAGAAAGGGTATTTCTATCTGTGTTTCATTTTAGATAGTTTCTGTCTGTAATATTGTTTTGTTGCATATTGACTAATTTATATATATATAATGAAATAATATATATATATTATTTCTAGATGTTTGATTTAGGTCTTCTTAAAAATGTTTTTCATGTCTCATGTTATATTTTCCTAAACATATACAGTGCATTTATAATAACTATTTTAAGGACCTGTGTACTAATTATTTTTGTGTGTGATGTTTGGATCTTTTTCTTATTGATCAGCTGTTCTCATGAGATATATTTTCATGCTTTTTGCATACCTGTTAATTTTGAATAGGTGGAAGACATTGTGCAATTTATATTGTTGGGTTCTGTATTCTTTTAAATACCTTAAATTTTCTTGTTGGAATGAATTTTAATTGGAAAGTTGAGATCCTTTGGTGGCTTGTTGTTGGACAGTGTTAGGCGGCAATTCCTAGTTTAGTACACCAGTTTTGTCTGGTGCTAATGTGCCCTGCTGCTGAGGTGACACTCTTCCAAGAGCTCACCCCGTGGCCCCTGTGTCACAAGGTTCCCTGGCCTGGTTGTCTGGAGCGAGCACATTCCTAGAGCTGTGGGATCTACAACTCCTGTTGTCCTGCTTCCTTCTTTTGGCTCTTTCTGGTCACAGGTAGCTTGCTCACTCACATATGCTAATTGGAGTGCTGGTGAAGACTGAAGTGAATCTCCCACAGGTCTGTGGAACATTTCTCTGTAAGGCTATCTCCTTTCCAACTCTGCCTGCTCATTCCAGCTGCTGTTGCCTTCCTGGCTCTCAACCCCACTTTCTCCTCTTAGGACTCCGTTGCTTTGCCTGGACCTACCTCCTTTTGGCACTGTAGCCTAGAAACACTCCCCACACTGCAGGCTGGGTGATCAGGATGCATCACATGATTTCTTTCCCTCAAGGATCATTGTCCTGTTGATGTCCGTTGTCTTGTGTCTAAACACCCTGTCTCAGTTCTTTTGTCTGTTTTCTTAATTGTTTGAGGTGGGAGAGTCATCCCTTTTCTTCTGTCATGGATGGAAGTGGATGTCATCCTTTGGTAATTGCTGCCACCCCCATCCTCCTCAGTCCTTTTAGGACTGCAGCGTTGGGGCTGCCTGAGGGCGTCTCTGACAGTATTGTTTACTTGCCATTGAAGTCTTTGCACAGGCAGGTCTCCTTGGTCCTGTCAAAGTGTAGGGGAGTCAGGGGCTCTGAGCGTTTTTGATATCTTTTAGTTTTTACACTCAATTTAGACTCTACTTTTGGTGGAATCCTTTCTCTGGAAAACTGCCTTGACTTTCCAAATAACTGATATGATTACATTTTTAAAATGAATTACTTCAGTTTGATGAAGTTTGATATCTAAGTTGATAGAGCATTCTTTGTGCTATTTTATAATTATAATGATTTTTTTAACCTGTTTGCAGGGCTGTCTACAGAGAGAGAAGATCTTCACATGGTTCCATGTAAGTAGTGCTTTTTACAATGCTTTTATAGGGGTATGTCTTTAAATTGAGTGATTCTTTCTACATCAGTTGATTTGTGAAATCTTGCTTGCATATGAAGCCATGTGTCTTGCTATGCTTCCTTGTGGCCTGGTTTTATGTCACACAACGGACCTGTTACAGGTCAGGGCGCAACAATAGTGACAGTGATATGCACAATTTCCCTTCTGGTGTTTGTAGAACCAAGATTGAAATAGAGGCAATTTTCTCCTTTTCTATTAACCTTTCTTGTCCAACCCTGACCAAACCATCCAGCAGTGGACCCGAGGGCCAGTTGTTACTGTGCCCGCACAGACACAAGCCTTTGGTCCAGGCTCCGGCAGTGCCCGCTGGGCAGTGATGAGTATGCACTGTGGCCATGATGGCATGCCCAGGCCATTGGACTCCTCTTTGTGGCTCTGACTGAAGTTTTGCAAAACTATCTTGCAATGATTTCTTTTAAATTTGTCCTTAAGAGGTCTGCTTTTTTTAAAAAAAACATAATAATATTTTCTGAAAGTATTCAGCAGTCTTGTGTGGAATACAAACATAGTCATAAGAATGGCTAATGTTTATGAAGTGCCTGATTTGTGTCAGTTCTGATGGTCTGAATACCTTGGTTAGTCCCCATAGTACCCTGTGAGGTAGGTACTGTTCCACTCATTTCCAAGACTCGGGGAGGTGATGTCACTGTGGTGATTAATGATGAGACTGGGATTTGAGCTGTGGCCTCTGACTTTACGAGCCCGAGTCCACTTCCTGATAGTAGAGTAAGTGGGAACTGCCTTGGTGATGTGAGGTGGCTCCGAACTCAGTGTCTGCCCTTCTCATTGAGTAATTTTGATGATAGCCTCGAGTGGCCACCTTGGAGTACTGGGCCTTCCCATCCTGGTGGGAGGTGACACAGGCACAGCCCACTGTCCCTCCAGGGCCTGCTGCCTGCTGCAGGGCTGCGACTTCATCATCTGCCCCCTCGGGGGATGTTGGCAATGAGTTGGGACCTCATGCATATAGGTATTTAGGGCTGGTGGGCAACCGAATCCTGATTAACATTTGCAGAGGAGAGTTATTACTTAACAAATTATTTGAACAAAGACCTTATTTGTTCCTTTCTTTCTTCAGCAAGTATTTATGGAATGCCTGTGATGTGCCAGGCACCCTTCTGGAAAGCCTTTAGCTTACATCCTTGTGGGGATGATGAAATATAAATATTATAAGTAACAGCGTGTCAGGTGGTGGGGCACAATGGAGGAGTGAAGGGGAGGGCTACAGGATCGCTGGCTGCACTGCAGATGGGCCTGGCGGTTGAGCAGGCCCCTGAGAAGGGGCCTCTGAGCAGAGTGGTAAAGGCGTGCAGGGGTGAACCTGTGGTGTTGGAGGGGGAAGGCTCCAGGCCTCAGGGGAGCTGGAGCAGAGGCTCTGGGCGATGTGCCTGGGGTGCTCATGGAGAAGTGAGGAGGCCAGTGTGGCTGCCGCTAAGGGGAGAGATGGAGTGGGGGCAGGAAATGAGGTCAGTGGGCATTGGGGATACACCAGGGGCTAGAGGGTCATTTCAAGGTCACTCTCGCTGTGCAAGGAATGAGGGCTGAGTATGGGAGTGGGGAGCCAGGTAGTCATTTTTGCATCTTTGCCGGATTATTCTTTCAAACTAAAGCTGTTACAAAGAGGACATCCAAATTCCGCCTGGCTTGGGACCAACATTGTAATTGTGCAAATCTGGATCTAATTTTCACAGAAACCCCAAGGGAAGGGCTTCTGGAACTCAGGCATATAAACAACTCACTGTATGTACTGGGCTTCTTTCTCCCTGGACTCTGTTGTCTCGATTCTTCCTGTGTTTGGACTGGACTGCGTTCTGGGGATGAACCAACATGCCAGGGTGGGCAAGACTGGCTGACTACCCACCTGCCTGCGCTGTGCAGCGCCACAGGCCCATGCTGGATGAGAGGCAGAGGCACACGCCGCCGCCTGTGAGCCATCAAGACTGTGGTTCCAGAGGGCTGCAGCAGAGACTCCGGGAATTCCCCGAGGCTTGGTTAAGTAAAGGCAGCCAGCTTTTTATAGGGCACCAGTGCCTCTTCTGCAGGTTTGGAGGGAGCTATTAGGAGAGTCAGCTGTTTGGAACAGAAATGGCTTTGTTTCCCTTGGCAATCTTGGTTGAGCCCTGCAGTGTCTTCCGGTGGGGATTCCTGGGGATATGATGAGCCAGCACAAAGCTCATCTGCAGTGGGTGATGCCCAGGGGACCTGGTGGCTTTGGAGGAACTTGGGTTCCATTTGCACATCTCTGAGAACTTTCCACACTTTCTTAGGCTGAGGTGAAGGGCAGTCTAACATAGTGAAACTGGGGACAGTCTTTGGGCTTCAGTGCGATGCCTGACGCCCTTGCTGAGACAAGGCTTGGGCTCCTGAAAGCCTGCTCTGTTAGGCAGAGGGGAACCCAGGCTCCCACAGCAAGCTGGTGATGGGGCCCTTCCCAGCCCAGCTCGGGGCAGGGTTACACTAAGAGCAGGGAATCAAGAGATAATGATAACAAAAACTTTATTGACATTTTAATTTACTTTGAAGTTTTTTATTTTTTGTCATACTGAATTAGTTATTTGCTTTTCCCAGTTTTTTCCCCCCTGTATTACACTAAGATAACAGCTTTCACTATAGAATTGGAAAATTTGGAACATATGAAAAAGAACTTTAACACTCATCTAAAATGAGTACAGACAGGAGGACTGTGCTGATGAGCTTGCTGACCGGGACTCTTCCCTCAGAGGCCCCATTCCTGCTGCTCGCAGGGCAGCCCTGTGATCACTTTCTCACACACACCCTGGCCCCTTCCTGTCATTGAGTGTCCTCTGAGCATAGTAACAATACAGTGATGTAGGGAGACACATGGCCCAGCAGACTGGCCACGGGACATGGCACAGCTTCCATGCCCACCCCAGCCCTGGCTATACCTCCCTGGTGGGTTTGCTCTTTATCCTGAGGCCATGCTTGTCCATCCTTCCTCAGACTTCAGTCTCAGCTGGTACTGTGTCTCTTTCCCATCTCAAATGCTGCCTGCCCAGCCCCCTGCTTGGGTCTCCCTGTGACCTAGGGCAGGCCCCCTCTCCTTTACTTAGGCACCTGCTGCTGCCTTAGTTGTGCTGCCTCTCTCCTGGGCCCTGACAGATCATCTCTGTTCTCTATTAACATCTAAGATGGCTTTGATATCTCCCATCTTAAAATTAAAAATAAATTCCTCTCTTGATTTTCAACCAAAATGGGAGATTAAATTAACAGTGACCTCTGCTTCTTTAAAAAACCCACTAATAGGGCATAAGCTACCAAGAGATTAAAAGAGGAAGTGACAGAATTTGGGAATCAGATGGACAAGCAGAAGGACCTAGCAGATCTGAGAAACGGAAAGCTGAGAGGTGCACGCGCACGCTTGTGTGTGTGTGTGTGTGTGTGTGTGTGTGTGTGTTAGGGGGCCTGGGAGGTGAATGCATCACATTGCAGAGAGTCTCCCCCAAGTCTCAGGAGTGACATTACCATATAACTCTGAAAATGGAGCCTGGGGGTGGGGTGGATGGCAATAAAAACGGTTGAAATAGGAAATTGTTGGAAAACCTATTTAAGGAGCCATCAGAGTCTCAGACCTCTGTCCCATTTACCCTGATAATCCCTTCCCCACTCTGGCTGAAGATTGAAGATTCCTCCCTTGGAGGGTGGAATAGAGTCTTCGTGCACAGCAGAGGGGACTATCCTAAACAGAAAGTGGAGCCAGTCTTGGTCCTGTTGGCCCCAGAACACTGACGACCGGAGATGGACTGTTGGGTGAGTGAGTGGAGCATGCTGGGTGAGGCATGGGGGGCAGGAAGATGGTGGCTGCAGGGTAGGATCGCAGGCTGTTCCCTGCCATGTTTGAGTGATCCTGGGCTGAGAGTTTGGAGATAAATTGACATAAGTGCAGCAGGACACCCAGCAAGCCCTTATTAACCCCAGGATGCACATGCAGTACAAGAAGGGGGAGGCACCCGGAGGAGGAATCAAGTTCCAGGGCCCCCGTGTGCCCATCCTGATGGCGTTCTGACAGCGAGTCCTGATGACTGATGGTCAGACCTGAATGGGTAAGGTGTGGGGAGGGCTCCTCTCATGTTCATAGTAGGAAGTTAGTGGATGACACAGACTCTAGAAGAGCAAACTGAACCTGGGAATTAGAAATGTGGATAGAAATATGAAAAGAAGGGAAAAGAGCTGAAGAAACATCTATGGGAGGGGACACTGTTTTCACCATAAACTTTGTGGAATTCTTTGATTTTAAAACTAGGTACATTTATAATTTTGTTAAAAATAAAATTGAAATGTTATATAGCAAGTACTGTTGTACAAAAAAATAATTATGAAAGCAGGGCCCCTTTCCTCCCTCCCGGATGTGCTTCTGCCAGGGCGAGGCTGGATTGCGTGGCCATCTGGTCCTCCCCAGTGGGGCTTCGTCAGCACCACGAGGCTGGTTCACATGGCCTTTACCTCCCCAGATCTGGTGGAAAAAAAATCTTTCTACTCAGGCGCTTGAACTCTGCAGCTTTAGACCCATAGAGCAACCCCCTCCTGTGACACTGCACTTTCGTGGTCCCCATATTTGTGTGTCATTACCCTTCACCCCTGCCAATTTGGCATAATGTGTAACTGCCACACTGATCTCAAGATGACTAGATGAGAGCAGTGCACAGTGCCTGTGTTACTGTACCCTGCGAACAGGAGATACACAGATCCAGTGTGTACAGCAGATAGAGCTTTCCCACTATAGTTTAATCTTTTCCATATTTGTAAAACACTCTTGTTTTACTAAACACTAATTATGCATTTACCTTCATGGCAGGTATTTTCCCCAGTTGACTCATTCACCTTTTAATCTGATGTTGGCGTTTTGAGCAGTTACATCAGTATTTTCCTTTGTGATGTCATTGGTTTTGTTTTTTAATTTTTACTGATTTTAATTTATTGTGTTTACATAGATTCAAGTGTCCCACCAAATATATCTCCCTGTGTTCTCCTCGACATCCCCCCTTTCCCCCTCTCTTCAACGCCCTCCCCCCTTCCCTCCAGGATTTGCTTTCATGTTCTTTATAACACTGTGTTATGTATATATAATTTCACTAATCTCTTTTCCTTCTCTGATCCCATCCTCTCATCCCCTTTTTCTCTGTTTGCTTTCCTTCTTGCCCCTTTCATCCCACCTCTGCCTCTATTCCACTTCTCAGTTCACACTGTTCATTTGATTCCTCAAATGAGTGAGGTCATATAATATTTTTCTTTTTCTGCCTGGCTTATTTCACTTAGCATAATAGTTTTGAGGTCCATCCATGTTGTTGCAAAAGGTAAGATTTCCTACTTTTTCATGGCCATGTAGTAAAAGTAGTATTCCATTGTGTGTATGTGCCACAACGTTTTAATCTACTCATCCACTGACAGACACTTGGGCTGTTTCCGGATCTTGGCTATTGTAAACAATGCTGCAGTAAACATTGGGGTGCATTCCTTCTTTTTTATCAGTGATTTATTATTCTTAGGATATATTCCTAAAAGTAGAATGGCTGGGTCAAAAGGCAGTTCCAGTTTTAATTTTTTGAGTAATCTCTATACTGTTTTCCACAGTGGCTGCACCAGTCTGCATTCCCACCAGCAGTGCAGGAGGGTTCCCTTTTCTCCACATCCTCGCCAGCACTTATTTTGTGTTGTTTTGTTAATGGGCGCCATTCTGACTGGTGTGAGTGATATCTCATTGTGGTCTTAATTTTCATTTCTCTAATGATTAGTGATGTTGAAAATTTGTTCATCTGCCTATTAGTCATCTGTAGGCCCTTTTTGGAGAAGTGTCTATTCATTTCTTTTGCCCGTTTTTTGATTGGATTGTTTATCTCCCTGATGTTGTTTTACAAAGTCTTTATAAATTTTGGTTATTAACCCCTTATCAGATGTATTGTCGAATATATTCTCCCATTGTTTGGTTTGTCTTTTTATTTTGTTCATCTTGTCTTTAGCTGTGCAAAAGCTTTTTAGTTTGATATAGTCCCATTTATTCATCCTGTTCTTTATTTCACTTGCCCATGGAGATAAATCAGCAAATATATTATTGCGAGAAATGTCGGAGAGCTCACTGTCTATGTTTTCTTCCAAGATGATCATGGTTTCATGACTTATATTTAAGTCTTATCCGTTTTGAGTTTATTTTTGTGAATGGTGTAAGTTGGTGGTCTAGTTTCATTTTTTTGCAGGTAGCTGTCCAATTTTCCCAACACCATTTGTTAAAGAGACTCTCTTTACTCCATTGTATACTCCTACCTCCTTTGTCAAATATGAATTGTTCATAAAGGTGTGGGTTTATTTCTGGGTTCTCTGTTCTGTTCCATTGATCTATATGCCTGTTCTTATGCTGGTACCAAGATGTTTAGAGTACAATGGCCTTGTAGTATAACTTGATATCAGGAAGTGTGATACCCCCCACTTTATTCTTCTATGTCAAGATTGCTGAGGCTATTCGTGTTCTTTTTCGTTCCATATAAATTTTTGGAATATTTGTTCTATATCTTTGAAGTATACCATTAGTATTTTAATAGGAATTGCATTGAATTTATAAATTGCTTTGGGTAATAAAGACATTTTAATGATGTTTATTCTTACTATCCATGAACACGGTATATGCTTCTACTTGTTTGTATCTTCCTTGATTTCCTTTATCAGTGTTTTATCATCTTCCAAGTACAAGTCTTTTAACCTCCTTGGTTAAATTTACTCCTAGGTTCTTTACATTTTTGTTGCAATAGTGAAGGGGTTGTTTTGTTAATTTCTCTTTCAGACAGTTCATTGTTGGTGTATAAAAATGCCACTGATTTCTGAATATTAATTTTATATCCTGTCATCTTGCTGAATTCATTTATCAGATCCAGTAGTTTTTTGACTGAGACTTTAGGGTTTTCTATGTACAGTATCATATCATCAGCAAATAATGATAGTTTTACTTCTTTTCCAATTTGGATGCCTTTTATTTCTTCTTCTTGTCTGATTGCTATGGCTAGGACTTCCAGATCTATGTTGAATAAGAGTGGTGAAAGGGGGGCACCCCTGCCTTGTTCCTGATCTTAAGGGGATTGCTATTGCTTTTAAATTTTTCCCATTGAGTATGATGTTGGCTGTGGGTTTGTCATAGATGGCCTTTATCATGTTGAGGTATGTTCCCTATATTCCCACTTTGCTGAGAGTTTTGATCATAAATGTGTGCTGGGTTTTATCAAATGCTTTTTCTGCATCTATTGATATTATCATGTGGTTTTTATGCTTTTTTTTTTGCTTATATGATGAATCACATTGATTGATTTGCAAATATTGTACCAGCCTTGCCTTCCCAGAATAAATCCCACTTGATCATGATGTATGATTTTTTTTATGTATTGCTGGATCTGGTTTGCTAATATTTTGTTGAGAATTTTAACATCTATATTCATCAGGGATATTGGCCTGTAGTTTTCTTTCTTTGTAGTGTCTTTGCCTGGTTTTGGAATGAGGATTATGCTCGCCTCATAAAAGCTAGGAAGTCTTCCCTTCTCTTGAATTTTTTGAAATAGCTTGAGAAGGATAGGAGTTAGTTCTTCTTTGAATATTTGGTAGAATTTGCTTGTGAAGCCATGTGGCCCAGGGCTTTTGTTTGTTGGGAGTTTTTTGATAACTGTTTCAATCTCATTTGTTGTAATCGGTCTGTTTAGGTTTTCTGATCCTTCCAGATTAATTCTTGAAAGATTATGTGTTTCAAGGAATTTTTCCATTTCACCTAGATTGTCTAATTTTTTGGCATACAGTTCTTCATAGTATTTTCTTTCAATCCTTTGTATTTCTGCTGTGTCAGTTGTTACTTCTCCACTCTCATTTCTAATTTTATTTATTTGAGTCCTCTCTCTGTTTTTTTTGGTGAGTCTGGTTAAAGATTCATCAATCTTGTTTACCTTTTCAAAGAACCAGCTCTTGGTTTCATTGATCCTCTGTATTGTTTTTCTGGCCTGTCATTTATTTCCTCTCTGATCTTTATTATTTCCTTCCTTCTACTTCCTCTGGATTTTACTTGCTGTTCTTTTTCTAGTTCTTTTAGATGCAGGGTTAAGTTGTTTCTTTGAGCTTTTTCTTGCTTCTTAAGGTATGCCTGTAATGCTATGAACTTCCCTCTTAGGACTGCTTTTGCTATGTCCTATAAATTTTGAGTTGTTGTATGCTCATTTTTATTTGTTTCAAGGAAATTTTTGATTCTTTCCTTGATCTCATTGTTAACCCATTCGTTATTTAATAACATACTATTTAGTTTCTAAGTGTTTGAATGTTTTTTAGTTTTTCTATTGTAGTTGATTTCTAGTTTCATGCTATTGTGATCCTGGAAGATGCTTGATATGATTTGAATCTTCTTAAATCTATTGAGACTTGTTTTGTGTCCTAACATGTGGTCTATCCTAGAGAATGTACCATGAGCACATGAAAAGAATGTATATTCTGCTGCTTTAGGGTGGAGGATTCTGAGGATATTCATTAAATCCAGTTAATCTAGTGTGTCCTTTAAGGCTGCTATTTCTATGTTAATTTTTTTTTGAGGATCTATCCATTGATGTTAGTTAGTGGGGTATTGAAATCCCCTACTATTATAGTGTTGCTGTTGATCTTGCCCTTTATGTCCATCAAAATCTGCTTTATATATTTAGGTGCTCCTATATTATGTGCATAGATATTTATAATGGTTATATCTTCCTGTTGGATTGCTCCCTTTATCATTATGTAGTGACCTTCTTTATCCCTTTGTTTTAAAGTCTATCTTGTCAGATATAAGAATTGCTACCCCAGCTTCTTTTTCATTTTCATTTGCATGAAATAGTTTTTTTCATCCCTTTACTTTCAATCTATGTGTATCTTTTGTTTTGTGGTGGGTCTCTTGTAGACAGCATATGTACAAGTCCTGTTTTCTTATCCACGCTGCTACCCTATGTCTTTTGATTGGAGCATTTACTCCATTTACATTTAAGGTTATTATTGATATGTAGTTGTTTATTGCCAGTTTATTCCTTAAATCTACATTCCTCTTAGAGTAATTTTTTTCCCTTTGCTCTGCTTACAACAGGCCTCTTAAGTAATTTCTTGCAGCATTGGTTTGGTTGTAATGAATTCCTTGAGTTTTTTTTGTCCGGGAAGCTTTTCATTTCTCCTATTTTAAATGATAGACTTGCTGGATAAAGAAGTCTTTGTTGTAAGTTCTCATTCTGCATTACTTTGGATATTTCTTGCCATTCCCTTCTGGCCTCAAGTGTTTCTGTTGAATAGTCAGATGTTATCCTTATGGGGGCTCTTTTGTAGTTGATTGACTGCTTTTCTATTTCAGCTTTTAGTATTCTTGATCTCTTAGCTTTGGTATTTTAATTATGACGTGTCTTGGTGGAGATCTGTTTGGGTTCCTCTTTAAAAAGGTTCTCTGTGCTTCTTGAATGGTGTGACTTTTTTCTTTATCAATTTAGGGAAGTTTTTTAGCTATGATTTTTTCAATCAGGTTCTCAATCCCTTTTCTTTCTCTTCTCCTTCAGAAACCCCTATTATGCGGATGTTGTGTCTCTTCATGTTGTCACAGAGCTCTCTGAGAGTTTCCTCAGACATTTTGATCCTCTTTTCTTTTTGCCGTTCTGCTTCCGGGCTTTTGTTATCTTGTCCTCTAAATCGCTGACTTGATCCTCTGTTTCATGTAGCCTGCTTTTTTTTTTTTTTTTTTTCTGAAGCTGGAAACGGGGAGAGACAGTCAGACTCCCGCATGCGCCCGACCGGGATCCACCCGGCACGCACACCAGGGGCGTAGCTCTGCCCACCAGGGGGTGCCGTGACCAGAGCCACTCTAGCGCCTGGGGCAGAGGCCAAGGAGCCATCCCCAGTGCCTGGGCCATCCCCGCTCCAATGGAACCTCGGCTGCGGGAGGGGAAGAGAGAGACAGAGAGGAAGGAGGGGGGGTGGAGAAGCAAATGGGCGCTTCTCCTATGTGCCCTGGCCGGGAATCGAACCTGGGTCCCCTGCAGCCAGGCCAACGCTCCACCGCTGAGCCAACCGGCCAGGGCCTAGCCTGCTTTTAATATCTTCTAGTTTAGTCTTTATTTCTGATATTGTGTTTGTCATTTCTGTCTGATTCTTTTTTTTATTTTAGTATCATTTTTGATGCTTGCTACTTCTTTGTTTAGGTGCTCATTATGTCCATCTATTGTTGCTCTTAAGATCCTTGAGCATCCTAACAATTATTATTCTAAACTCTGCATTCGGTATCTTGGTTATTTCCATCTTATTCAATTCTTTTTCTGGGGCTTTCTCTTGTAGATTCATTTGAATTACATTTCTATGTCTTCCTACTTTGTCTCTGTATAGACTGCTCCTTTGGATATGCTATTTGTGTAGCTAGCTGAGTATAGGATTGGTTTTGTCTGCCTCCAGCTTTCAGTTGTGTTGTTTCTAGATCTTCTTGGGTTGGCATCAGCTGTTGCTTGTAATCTGCTGTGGGTTACTTGTATGCTGCTCTATTTGCTATTTGTGCCAGTGTTTTCTATGCCTTAGCTGGGTCTGGTATGAGGAGCCTGTCCTTAGTGTACTACTCTAACTAAGGTTGTTACATACTGAGCTGATGCTCTCCATATCTGGCCACTGGATTTTCCAGCCCTGAACCTTCCTGCTGGAACCTGGTGCAGACCAGTGGGGGTCACTGCTTATGACTGGCCTTTAGCAACCTTCTTGGACCTACAGGTGATCTAGAATTTGTGGCTGCCTCTGCTGGGCCCTGATGCCATTTTAAATATCAGCTGCACTCCTAGGCTGGCTTTTATCTAGTCTTGGCCAGTGTGTGTGGCCTCTCTGTTTCTGAGGTGTGTTCTTTTTGTTGGCACCCCGCCACCTCCGCCTCTTCAGGCACTCAGGCACCGGCACTGCTCAGCAAATGGGCTTGTGGGCTGCAGCTCTGTCTATCCTGTGGGTGCACAGGATGCCTCACCAGGCTTCGCCCCCACCCCTGCACTGGAGGCCTGATTCTGTCCTGCCACTGCCTCCACAGCCACTGCCACAGCCAGGCCCTCCTGCCCTTCAGAGGGTACTCAGCCGTTTTGGGGGGGGGGTTTAGCCCAGACCTCAGCATTCAAAACCTGTGTCCCTGATGCGCCCCCTGCTTCTAAGTGTCTCTGCACTGACTGGAGCAGGAGAGCCTCTGTTGGGTGGGGTAATTGCTTCCCTTTGCTGGTGTGTTGGTTCTCCCAGGAAACATGGCCACTTTAGGTTTGGGGAGTGACCAGTACAGGGGTCAGGGTGGCTGTCCCCCACAGTCTCTCCCTGTGCCCCGAGACTACACTCTCCTCTCGTAACTCTAGTCCTCTTGGCTCTCTCTGCTCCCAGAGGCCTAGGTAAGTGGCTGTGAACAAGGTTTTCTGCACGGTCCCTTTAAGACGGAGCCTGGGTCTGAGAGTTCTGTCTCCCTCTTGCAAATAGTAACCTGGCTCTTGTTTCACCTAAATACTATCCATAGGCCTCCTCTGATCTCTGGGGCTCCAGGCTGGGGTTCCAGTCCTGGAGTCTGAGGACCCACACTCTTCGGGCAACCCACCCCACCATGAGAGACCCTCTGGGCCGCCGCTCACTCCTGGGAGTAGACCAGCCCTTTCTGCATCTTTGCCTTTCCTACCAGCTCAGTGTGGTTTGTTCGGTAATGCTTGGTTATAGATTCCTCTTAGTTTAGTCCAGGGGTCCCCAAACTACGGCCCACAGGCCGCATGCGGCCCCCTGAGGCCATTTATCCGGCCCCCGCCGCACTTCCGGAAGAGGCACCTCTTTCATTGGTGGTCGGTGAGAGGAGCATAGTTCCCATTGAAATACTGGTCAGTTTGTTGATTTAAATTTACTTGTTCTTTATTTTAAATATTGTATTTGTTCTCATTTTATTTTTTTACTTTAAAATAATATATGTGCAGTGTGCATAGGGGTTTGTTCATAGTTTTTTTATAGTCCGGCCCTCCAACGGTCTGAGGGACAGTGAACTGGCCCCCTGTGTAAAAAGTTTGGGGACCCCTGGTTTAGTCCAAAGTTGGTTTCTCAAGATGATTATTCTTAACTTGTAATCCACTTTGGTACTGGGAGGTGGGAGATGTAACGTCCGCCTACTATGTCGCCATTTTCTCTCCAGCTGATGTCATTTTCTATTGTGTTTACATTTAGAAACCTTTCCCATCCTGATATTTGGGTGGTCACCTACTACATTTTCTTTTCTGCTTTTATTTGTAGTGTTGACCCATGTCTTACATTTGGGATTTAATTTGGTATGTATTATTAGGTGAAGACATTAGTTATTTTTCTCTTCTAAGTGTTAGAAACACTATTTATTGAAAAATACTTCAGATCTCACTAGATAGCTCAGTTTGTTAGAACATTGACCCAATATGCCAAGGTTGTAAGTTCATTCCCTGGTCAGGGATACTACTCAGACATGAGAAATGATGACATTGGATCATTTACAACAAAATGGTGGGATCTTGATAACATTATACGGAGTGAAATAAGTAAATCAGAAAAAACCAAGAACTACATGATTCCATACATTGGTGGGACATAAAAACGAGACTAAGAGACATGGACAAGAGTGTGGTGGTTATCGGGGGTGGGAGGGAGGGGGGGCGCGGGAGGGAAGGAGGGAGAGGGGAAGGGGAGTGGAAGGGTCACAAAGAAAACTAGATAGAGGGTGACGGAGGACAATCTGACTCTGGGCGATAGGTATGCAACATAGTTGAATGACAAGATAACATGGACATGTTTTCCTTGAATATATGTACCCTGATTTATTGATGTCACCCCATTAACATTAATAAAAATTTATTTAAAAAAATTAAAAAATAAAAAAAAAAAGGAAAAAAAAATCCCTGGTCAGGGCACATAGGAGAATCAATCAATGGATACATAAATAAGTGGGACAACAAATCTCTCTCTCTCTCTCTAAATCAATCAATATTTTTTTTAAAGTTTATTTTAAAAAATTCTTCATTTTCCCAATGATTTATGCTTCTACTTTTGTCGTATGTGTGCATCTTATATGAAAATATTGTATATACTAGTGTCTGTTTCTAAATTTTCTAGTGGATCTATTTGTTCTTGTGTTGGTACAATTTTACTATTTTAGTTTTATGGTACATTTATATGATATCGCCATTATTTAAAAAATATTTTGGCTCTTCTTGGCCTACCCACTTTTTAGATGAAATTTAGAATGATGATTTTTCTAGTTAAAGTTAATCTGATTGGGATTTCATTTCAGATAGGTCAAACCTATAATTTAAATTGTAAACTGCTGAAACAGCAATATTAGTTTCTAGTATAGGAAGATAATTTATTTCTCCATTCTGTTACTAGCCTTTGGGTTACATTTTGTAACTTTTTTGCTTTAGATACTTTTTCTCTTATGAACTCTTAGAACTTATTTATGTTATCTGGTTATTGTAATAGGGACTTTCCCTATGATATTTCTCTAATATTTTATAGTGTATAGGAAAGCTATAAATTTTTTAAAAATCTTTCTTTTTACTTATTCATTTTTTAGAGAGAGGAGACAGAGAGAAAGAGAAAGAGAGAGAGAGAGAGAGAGAGAAGGGGCGGGGGAGGAGCAGAAAGCATCCACTCCCATATGTGCCTTGACCAGGCAAGCCGGGGGTTTCGAACCGGCAACCTCAGCATTCCAGGTCGATGCTTTTACCTCCTGAGCCACCGCAGGTCAGGCCAGAAAGATGTAAATTTTTATGCATTTGGATGGGGCCATGTATTAAAATGCTTTATTTATTTATTTATTTATTTATTTGTGGCCTTACATCTATTTTTTTTTTCCTTTGGAATGTAAAGCTATTTTTTTAAATTGAAGTACAATTGACATACAATATTATATTTGTTTCAGGTATACAATACAGTGAGATTTCACATTTATAGACCTTATAAAGTGTTCACCACAAATAGCCCACTATCCATTTGTCACCATACAAAATTATTGTGATATTATTGACTGTATAGCAGTCTGTTGGATTTTTACTTATTCTGGACCTGACCCAAGTATGTTCACCATGAAGCATGCTTGCTGTCTGGTAAATGCTTTAAATCAAGTAACAGAAGTCTTCTCCTATTGCTAGTCTATTGTCTGATTTTTAAAATCAAAACAAAAATTGTATTTTACTGAAGTTGTTTCTTGCTGCTATTATAGTCGCATGACTTTCTCCTTTCAACTCTTAATGTAGAAAATACACTGATGAAATTCCAACTGTTGATTCTTGGAATAAATCCTCTTAGCTTCTTAATGATACTTTTAAATACTCTTTCCATTGTAATTCCCTCCCAATATTTTATTTGGACTAGAATAAAGGTGAGTAATAAGGTTATGGATAGTCAGGTTAGGACTAGAGTGGGGGTTAGTGTGAGCATTAGTTACTGTACAGATTAGGGTGTGGGTTAGTAGTGTATTAGTTACCGTTAGGGTGGGGGTTAGTGTGAGCATTACAGTTGGGGTCACTGTACATGTTAGAGTGGAGGTTAGTGTGAGGATTAGGGTTAGGGCCAAGGTGGAGCCATATAAGTTTTTTTTTTTTGCTAATTTTTAATTCATTTCAGTGTTAGGTAAATGATAATATGCTTCTATAACATAACTTGAGAAACTTTCCCTATTTTCTGTCCTTTGTTTAAGTAACACATTTTTGTGTCATCTGTTTAGGAATGCAAATGTTGTTGGTCTAATATTTGATGAGATTCCCCAGTCAAAGCCTCTAAGCCTGGAGCCTGTTTTGGAGACAGAGGCTTGAATGCCTGTACTATTTCTATCTATCATGAGTATTGATCTTGTACCTTAGTATTTTTCCTTAGAAAATAGTCCATTTCAGGGAAGTTTTCCTGAAATGAGCACAGATGTGTACATGTTGTGTTGTTATACTTTTTCAGTCTTCTTATCTCTTATTGCATTCTTTTTCTAATGCTTATTTCAGTTTTTTAAATCAGATTTGTCAACTATGTCATTTTTTATTTAGCTCTTTTTATTATTTAATAGCTTTTAGTATGTTGATTATTTATAATTTTATCTAATTTCTCATGAATGTACATTGTTTTATCTTATCTCTCTAGTCTCTTGAGTGTTCTGTTTTCTATCAAATGTAGCTCTAGATTTTCTTTTGAGACACTTTAAACTCCATTCCCTTGGTTTTGATATGACCTCTTCTCATCAGATGTTTGTCATTTCCAGTCTTTGTTCTAAAAATTTCTAGCTGATTTTCCCTGTTGAGGAAGACTGCTTTTGTTGTTGTTTCCAGTTAAAGCTTTACATTCAGATAACCTGGCCTGTCTGGCTCACTGAAGATGGGCACAGTGAGCCCTTGGGGTTAGGGTTGTCATGTAGGAGCGGTGACCTGAGCTTGGCTAGGACTGGTGGTCGTGGGCTGGAGCCTGCAGAGGACACACTGTAAGTCACTGGGGTAAGACGGGACACACAAGTATAATGTTACACCTGGGCAGGGGGATGGAAGGAGCATGTGCAACGAGAAAGGAGTCTGAAGTTTGGAAGCAGATTCAGTTCTGTGTGGGCCCAAGGGAGAAGTGTTCCAGAGGCTTTGGATTCCACTGTAAGCTGAGCTGAGGGTGGGGGCTGAGAGACTCGGGAGATACATGTGCTGAGAGCATAGCTGAGCCAGTGGAGGCTGTACTAGGGCAAGATCAGCTGAAACAGAGCTCCCCAAACATGGCGGCCTTAATGAAGTCAGGTTTGTCCCTTGGACATAATTGTCCTGGGGATGAATGGGCAGTACTCCATGAGGCCTCCTGACCAGAGGCTAGGATTGCCCAGGGTTCTGGGTGGCCTGCCTTTCTATGTGTGGTTCTACTGCACTCAGTTGGCATGACCTCTGATACAACCAAATGCACATGCATCTCCTGTGTTCTCATCCTGCAGAAGCAGAAAAGGCACATGGAGGGTAAACAACAGCAATTCAAGGATGTGAAATGTAACTTATGCCAACTTGAATCATGGTACACTCTGGACATTGCAAACCAACAGTGTGATACAGGACCACTGCACACCAATGAAGTCATATAGGACCACTGCAAACCAATGGTGTTATACAGTACAGCCACATACCAACAGTATTATACAGGACAGTTGTATCCCACTGGTGTTATAGAGGACTACTACAAACCAATGGTATTATAGAGGACCACTACAAACCAACAGAATTTGTACTATTGTACGGGATTATGCACACCAAAGGAATTATACAAGACAACTTCATACCAACAGTGTCATATAGGACCACTACACAGCAAAGGTGTCATACAGGATTGCTGCACACTGTTGGTTTCATATAGGACCATTGGTATATCAGTGGTGTGATATAAGACAACTGCTTACCAGCAGTGCCATACAGGACTATTGCAAACCAATGATGTGACACAGGACCACTGCAAGCCAACAGTGCCTTACAAGACCACTGCTTACCAGTATTGTTATATAGGATAATTGTGTATCAATGGTGTTATACAGGACCACTATAAACCAGTGCTGTTATATAGATTACTGCAGACCAACAATGTTATTCAGGAAAACTAACTACCATTAATGTGGCAGAGTGGCCCCTGGGAGGCTGGGACATGCCATTTCCTGGGCAGCTCTGTCATCATGGAAGTGGGAGAGTGGATTGAGGGGAATAGCTAGCTGTCTGTGCCACAGGGATGGATGAGGCATGTCTAGCTTGATGTCAGTATACCTCAGAGTGAAGGAGGGGACCAGCCAGTGGGGGCTGTTGTTTGACAGGTAGGTGTATAGTGTACATACTGTTAGGCCAGGATGTTGGCTTGATCTAGGAGGCTCTAGTTTTGGGGCAATGCTGCTTCCTCTGTCCCCTGAGGGAGCGCTGGCTGCCTCCTGTACATTGTGCTGGCAGCAGTTCCTGCATCCATGGTGTGCCCACCTGCTCATCCCCCATGCCAAGATACCATCTCATTGTTGACTTGTGGGCCCTGAGACCAAGAAGGTGAGTGAAGGTATGGAGGTCCTAGTTCTGGGAGGGGAGGACTTTTTACATCCTCTGCAGAGCGATGGTAAAGTGTAGATGGCTACGGAGGTGTCCAGCCTAGCTGACAGCAGATCCCTCTGAGGTTTCAGTCTCATCCTTTAGTTTATACTCCTTATTTACGATGGGCATAGGCCTTCCTCACCGGGCTCTGAGAGAGAACTGAGTGTTGCAGCCAGAGACCTCAGGCACTGGGGTCTTTGCTCTTCTCCCCTCGTAGCTTTCCTCTCTCCTGTAGTCGAGTGGCATTCATCCAGGGCACACATCTTCCTTTGTCTTTTTCTTCTCACAGGGTGTGAGAGTGTGCTGTGCTCCCAGAGGTTTAAGTTGTATTACAGCCTGGCATGGAGGGCTGGTTACTTTTCATGAGATGACTCATTCCCTCCTCCCTGTGGGGCCGTACTGCCAGGCTATCTGGCAGCCCCACATGCAGAGACAGTGATGGATCTGAGAACTGTTGTCTTTGGTCTGTGGTGGCCCTGGATGGTGAGCAGGGGTGGAGGACGAATCCCCTCTAGGAGACATTCAGACAAGTGGGAGCCAGCCTGTCTGTGCACAGCCCAGTCAGCTCACGCACGGCCCTCTGACCAGTGCTCTTTCACACATGTAGGTCAGGTGTCCCCAGGTGTGGAGGTCTGCAAGCAGCCTGATATGTTCCAACTGGAGAATGTCATGCAAAATCACGGGGGCAAAGGATGTTCTACCTCTATGCTTAAGCAAACTCATTCTGCTTATTGCAGGCTTCCATTTTCTTTCTCTTGAAGTCCAGTGGCACTTACAGGTCACACTGTTTGATTGCGCACACATTCCCATGCTACTGTGGGGCTTGTGATGCTTTTGTTGAGAGGCTGGCTTATCTTTGAGTATGAAGGGCAGCAGTGACACTGCAGTTCCACCAAGTCAGAAGGAGACTTTAAGCATGCGCTGTGGCTATTTTGCTCTTTTAGGTCCCCAAACTAACCCACAGCTTTGTCACCCTGTCACTGAGGAATGCACTGGGTTTCACTCACTATCTCCCGCCTGCTTCACATGCTGGTTATCAGGCTGCCTCTCAACTCCACTGAATGCATGGGCACCATCTTTGCAGGGCCTGGGCCTTGGACCAGAGCCAGCCAGGCTGGCAGCAGCTGGAACACAGCTGTTACAGGGAGTACGGAGAGCTGTTCATATTATTGCCCTGTGTGAATTTGGCAGAGCATGAGCAGAAATCATGGGAAAAACTTTCTTATAGGAGCCTACCTGGACTGGTGGAGCCAGTCTGGGAATCTAGAGACGGCCTTCTGCTTCCAGCTCTTGTCCTGGTCTTGTGGCTAGGTCGTTGTTTCCATCTGTACTTGTTCCCCATCTGTGAGACTGGATCTTCTTACCTGTCCTGCCCACTCCCAGGGGGGAACAATGACCTAGCCAGGAGGATGGCAGGTTCAGGCATTTAACCTTTTGCCAGAGGGCGAGGATATTGGTGTCTTTTCGGAAATAAGTATGTGACTTTGTGAAAAGACATTTTCCATGGTCATTGCTGTGTTCCAGGCCAGTTCTTCACGAGCCCTCACGGTTCTCCGAGGTCTTCGATTATCCTGCTGCGTCAATAAATACACTAAATTTAGCACCAGAGCAAAGATAAGTTCAGAGATCCCATTTTAGAACTTTTCTTAACCCTTTCATTTTATTAGTATTAAATTGTAAGATTTCAGACTTCATGTCCTCATGGCAAAATTACCTTCCAGGAAATCGGAATATTTGGTTTTCACCACTAGTTTGGGAGAGTACCTTTTTAAGTGTGCCCAGAGTAACACTATCCCTTGTCACAAAATGTTTTTTCTTTTTTCCAGGTTAAGGGAAGAAAGTACAGTAAGAGGAGGACTAAAGGTGTCATTGGCTTTGGCAGGACTAAGAAGAAAGCTCAGTTCATATTAACCAGGCTGGCATCAAGGGGGCTGCTTATTCACACGTCTGACTCTGAAAATGTGGATCTAGGAGAGAGCTGTTTGTCTGTTTTTAAATAGGAATGATTAGAATAAGTTTAAAACCTGAAGAGGAGTTAGCAAAGAGACAAAGGTTGAAGAGTAAAGAGACAGAGAATGTAGGAAGCTGCTCAGAAGTCAGTCCCCAAAGATGCAGCCACGGGTTTGGATGTGGAGTACGGCAGAGCTGCTGCTGTTTGCTAAGAATAGGACTCGCTCTTCTGTGATCGCTGACCTAACTGTGCTCTCTGCATTGCACTCCAGTGTTCTGGATGGATTCAGCCATATCGTTCACAGCACTGGCTCCTCTCCAGGGCTGGAGCCAGTCCAGGCTCAGGTGTTACACTTAGCTTTCTTGGGCCTTTAGTCTCCTTCAACCTGGAATATATTCACAGCCTTCCTATCACATTTATAACATTGCGATTATAAAGAGGATGGCCCACCCTTTCCTCTGTTCCTCATGATGAGTTTCTATTTGTGTATTTTTGGCTGGACACTCATTGTGTGAAATGGACCTTTGCAGGGCCCATCTGGACCCTAGAATAGACCCTACATTGGACCCTGCATCTGGACAGATAGAATGTCCGGCTGCCCATTTGGGAATATTAAGCTGTTCACTTGGTCAAGGACTTGCCCAGTCTCTCCCCAGGGTCCTGACTACTTTCCCTCTTGCACCTAATAAGAAGTTGGTGGGAAGGCATTTAAAATACATGCAGATATGTCTGACCAGGCAGTGGCGCAGTGGATAGAGCATTGGACTGGGATGCAGAGAACCCAGGTTCGAAACCCTGAAGTCTCTGGCTTGACAACGGGCTCATCCAGCTTGAGTGTGGGGTCATATACATGACCCCATGGTCACTGGCTTGAGCCCAAAGGTCGCTGGCTTGAGCAAGGGGTTACTCTCTCTACTGTAGTCCCCCCGTCAAGGCACATATGCGAAAGCAATCAATGAACAACTAAGGAGCCCCAATAAAGAGCTACAATGAAGAATTGATGCTTCTCACCTCTCCCTTTCTGTCTCTCTGTCCCTATCTGTCCCTCTCTCTGTCTCTGTCACAAAAATAAACAAATTTAAAAAATGCAGATATCCTGCTCTTCAGGAAAATTGAGACTCCACTGATGAGTTTTGGCTCAACCTGTCTTTACTGTGGTGGCTGCAAAACCATGTTTGTCCAGCTCCAACCCTCTCCGCGTATACCTGTTAGCACGTGGCCACCTGCTGTGAGCAGAGCCCTCCCCTCTTCCCTTTCTGTTTATTTATCTGTGTATTATCATATCAGTTTAGTTTCATGGCTTCCTGGTTTGTTTGTTTTTTAATTTTTAAAATTAATTTTAATGGGGTGACATTGATAAATCAGAATACATATGTTCAGAGAAAACATCTCCAGGTTATTTTGACATTTGATTATGTTGCATACCCCTCACCCAAAGTCAAATTGTCTTCTGTCACCTTCTAACTGGTTTTCTTTGTGCTCCCCCCCCCCAACCACCACCCTCTTGTCCATGTCTCTGAGTCTCATTTTTATGTCCCACTATGTATGGAATCATATAGTTCTTAGTTTTTTCTGATTTACTTATTTCACTCAGTATAATGTTATCAAGGTCCATCCATGTTGTTGTAAATGATCCAATGTCATCATTTCTTATGGCTAAATAGTATTCCATAGTATATATGTACCAAAGCTTTTTAATCCACTTTCCACTGATGGACACTGGGCTGTTTCCAGATCTTCACTGTTGTGAACAATGCTGCCTGTTTTTTAATTCATCACTGTTTTACTTTATCATTCTTGACTTTCCTCAATGACTTTGGAGCACAAATTGTCCCAAATCAGCAGGAGCCCTCCAGGTTGTCTCCTGGCCATGTGGTATGTTTCTGTAATTTCATTCTTCCTCCCTCCCTTCCTGTCTTAGCCCTGTGTCAGTCTGCTTAGGCTACTGTGACAACATACCACTGACTGAGTGGCTTATGCACAATAGATACTTATTTCTCACAGTTCTGGAGGCTAGAAGTCCAAGATCAGGGTGCTGCCAACAGTCGGGTTCTAGTGGAACCCTCTTCAGTTGTAGCTAGACACCTCTCTGTCCTCACATGGTGGAAAGAACCATTGAGTGTTCTGAGGCCTCTTTCGTAAGGGCACTAATCCCATCATGGGGGTCTACCCTGACAACCTAGTCACCATCCAAAGGTCCTGCCTCCTGATACCATTACATTGGGAGTGAGTATTCAACATATGAATCGGGAGGGGGGGCACATTCAGTCCATAACACCCTTTCTTCTTTCCTCCCTCCTTCCGTTTCACCCCTCTCCCTATTTGTTTTTACTTTTTATTTTTAACTTTCCAGTATCATGTCTCAGGTGCATCTTGTACCTAACCTGCCCAGCCCCGGAATCAATATCTCTTTGAATGGCTCTACTTTCTTGTAGTATGGAAATGTTATTAAACACCAAAATTTGGGTACCATGTGTGCTTATTGCTCCTGGGTGTCTTTGCTTCTAGCCCTATCCATAGAGATTGAAATACGTGCTCATACCTGTATACATATGTATATAAATATATGCATGCACATACATGCACACACATACATATGTGTGTATATGTAATAAAGACAATATTTATTGTATTGACAATACTTATAATCCTTTATCTTCAGGTTAGCCCATCCTTTGTAGGTGACAGTGGTGTTGTAAAGTGGCCTTTCACCGGATCCCGAGAGCCACTTCTGTACGTCCCCTTTACTACTCCATGTTCAACGACATCATGTTGGTGGTTTGAGTCCATGGTGGTTGGACTGAGCCTCTTCCTCCCATCCCTAAGGGTCATTTGTTAAAAAGTCATCAGCATGCTGTTGTAGAAAACCAAGTCTCTTTTGCTATTTTATTTTTGTGATTTATTCTTCTTGTCTTCATTTTTTTGGGGGAAAGCAGATATATCTATGTTTTCTAAATTTCTTATTTTTTTACACAAAATATATATAAAATATGCTGTTATGTATGCCTTTTTTTACTATTTTATTGTAACAATATGTAATATGAAATTTTACTGCTTTACCATTGTGTGAGTGTCTCATTCAGCAGCATTAATTGCATTTGTTGTGTTGTGCAGCCATCTTTAGACAGACTCCCACATGCACCTGACCTGGATCCACCCGGCACGCCCACCAGGGGGCAATGCTCTGCCCATCTGGGGCATTTCTCCTTTGCAACCGGAGCTATTCTAGTGCCTGAGGTGGAGGCCTTGGAGCCATCCTCAGCGCCTCCACCAAATTTGCTCCAGTGGAACCTTGGCTGTGGGAGGGGAAGAGAGAGATAGAGCAAAGGGTGAGGGGGAAGGGTGGAGAAGCAGATGGGTACTTCTCTTGTGTGTCCTGGCCAGGAATCTAACCTGGGACTTCCACACGCCAGGTCAACGTTCTACCGCTGAGCCAACCGGCCAGGGCCTCTTCAGCCATCTTTACATACTGTTTTACACTGGTGTCTTTTTGTTTGACCATATCTCCTGGAAGTCACTTCACACCAATTCACAGAGAGCTTCTGTATTCTTTTCTTCCTGCTCTCTGGCGCTGCTGTTCCATTGTGTGAATATCCAGTTATCTCATCACTCCCCCATGCTAGAATAGCTAGGTTTATGTTATTCTTCAATTATGAACAATGATGAATAGCCATGTCACTTGTATTTTTTGTTATCATGTCTTCTAGGTTGGCTCCTAGAAGTTGGACAGCTGGGTTCAGTGGAAAGTGCATGTATCGTTTTGCTGGATGTTTCCAGATTATCTTTCTTAGGGGTTGTCCCCATTCCCTGTTCTCACCACCAGTGTATCAGCATCCCTTTCCTACCACAGCCTGTCCTGCAGAATGTATTCTTAAGCTTGTCCAGTGTATTCTTAAGCTATTGCCCAAGTGATAGGAGAGCTGTGGTAGCTTGCTATAGTTTAATTTACATTTCTCTTTCAATTAATGAAATGGAACATCTTTTCTTAAGTTTAAAGACAGGTTTCTATAACTTTTCATGTCCTTTGCTTCTTATTTTTCTACAGGACTTTTGGTCTTTCTTTGCATCTCAATTTTAAAAAGTTTGAGGTTTTTATATATGAGAAATATTATTTTTTTCCTGTGATATAGACTGCAAATATTTTTCTCATTTATTATTTGTCATAAATGTTTTCTCATGGCATTTTTGCCATGCCAGACATTTTTATTTTTTATAAAGTCGTATTTATCTTTTATTGAATCTGGTTTTTGTAGTCATAGTAAGATAGCCTTTTTCTACTCTCAGATTAAATAGAAAACTGCTCATGTTTTATCTTAGTACTTGTATAGTTTAATTTTTTATTAGCTTATTTTAAAATTTTCAATACATTGATTTTTCTATTTCATTGATTTCTGTTCTTATTTCCTTTCCTTTCTTGCTTCTCTGGATTCATTTTCCTGTTCTTTTTCCAATTTCTATAGAATGTTTGTGCATTCATATTCAGCTTTCTTTTCATATAAACATTTAAAATTAAACACTCCCTTCTGACATACAGTTTGTTGCAGTGAAGATGGTTAGATATGGTTAGATGTCCCATGCTTTATATTACTTCACTCATAAAGTTTGTTTCTACTATGATTTCCTTTTTGACTTCTGAGTTATTTAGAAGTTTTAGTTCCAAATATATCAAGTTTAAAAAATAAATACTATGTTAAAAATATATGTTTATGTTTATAGATACAGTATTTAAAAATATTTTAATTTCTTGGCTCACTGAGTTGTGGGCGAAGTGGTCTCTGTGTGTGGTCTGCACTGGAGGGTGGCTCGAGTGCAGTCGAGCACAGCAGACAGAGTGAGTTGTGCTGGTGCGGAGTATAAGCTCTGTGTGTTCATTAGATGAAACCGGGCAATTCTGTTTAAATCATTTCTATTCTTAGAGATATTTTTCTCTTGCTGATATATTGATCTCTGTGATAGTTGTGTCCAGATCTGACTGTGTGATTGGGGACTTAATCTATTTTCCCTTCATTTTCTGCTATATATAAAATGTTGCCATTCATTTCTGCTGTCTATAAAATGTTGGGACTTTGTTTTGGGTGCATGCATGGCTGGAATCATTGTATCTTGCTCATAAACTGAACCATTTTATCTTTATATGATGCGGCCTATCTCTGGTAATGTTTATTTGCTTTAAAGTGAAATTTTCTGATGTATTTGCCCAGTATATATTTTTTCCCCTTTTCTTTTAGTCTTTCTGTATTTGTATGTTGTAGATCAGTGGTAGTCAACCTGATTCCTACCGCCCATTAGTGGGTGTTCCAGCTTTCATGTTGGGCAATAGCGGAGCAACCAAAGTATCAATAAAATAAAAAGATAGATTTAACTATAGTAAGTTGTTTTATAAAGATTTATTCTGCCAAACTTAGCGAAAATCCGACATAAAATACTTAGTAAGTAATTATTATTATATGCTTTAACTTGCTGTAACTCTGCTTTATAAATTTTATAAAGTAAAGTTACTTCTCTACTTTATAAATCACCATTACTGTGGAACTGGTAGGCAGTTAGAAAATTTTACTACTAACAGATACAAAAGTGGGCAGTAGGTATAAAAAGGTTGACTACCCCTATTGTAGATGCATCTTTCAGAATGGAGTCTAATGGCATTTTATTGTGTCCTTGCTTATAATCTCTGTATTTTAAAGACTGGAGCAAATAATTTTCCTTTATTTTCTAGGTTTGAACTCCTTCCTATAATCTTATTTTGATCTTTTCGTTTAACTCATCTTTCTTATGTTTATTTTTTCTCTTCTCATTTCTTGATTGACAAATAATTTTTTCTTCATTCAGTTTTCTCCTTTTCTGTATAAATGTGGCTTTTCTTGTGTTCATGTTTGTCCTATGCATATATTGATTTATCAGTGTCCAAAGTGAACCAGTCTCTTTGGCCACATCTCAAATGATACCAGAATCCTACAGTACTTTATCTCTGATTACCCTCTCTGGTTTTTGTCTTCCATTGCTGTGGAGAACTACCTTTCCATTTAACTGGTGCTCATTTAAAGGAATTTTTAAAACTCTGGTTATTTTTTAAATTTTCTGTCTTTTGGTGGTTGTCGGTTTTAGCACCATGTATCTAGATATAGATTTCTTTATATTTGTCCTCTTGGGATTCTTTTTTTCCCCCACATCAATTATTGTGATATGATTTATGTGTGTAGTATAAAATTCACTTGTTATGGAGATAGTTTTATGAGTTTTGACAAACATATGCAGATATTAGCTATTAATGCACAGTCATAATATAGAATATTTTCTCCAGGCCAAATTCCTTTTTACCTTCTCTCCTCTCTTCCCTTTTCCTCAAGGAAGGTCTGTTTCAGTGGTTGGATTCAAATAATTTAATAACTGGTTCTCTACCCTAATGACAGTTTTAAGTATAAAAGTAATGATATACCGAAAAGTAGTTTATTATTTCATGCATTTAATACTTAAATAGGAAAAATAAAAGTATACAAGACTAGCTTGTGTTATAAGAAAGAGTTTTAAACTATTAATGAAAAATATTAAATAATACCTGACAAAAAACAATAAAGCTGTTATTTCCATATTGCTTCTTGATTGGCGTCCTCACCTGCAATTTTTTTCACTTATGGACAGAATGAAAATTACCACAGGTGCTTAGAATACATTGTTGTGCCTGACCTGTGGTGGTGCAGTGGATAAAGCGTCGACCTGGAAATGCTGAGGTCGCCAGTTCGAAACCTTGGGCTTGCCTGGTCAAGGCACATATGGGAGTTGATGCTTCCTGCTCCTCCCCCTTCTCTCTCTCTGTTTCTCTCTCTCTCTCCTCTCTAAAAATGAATAAATAAAATAAAAAAAAGAGAATACATTGTTGTGCAGATGAACATTAAAAAAGAGTAAAAAATGTAAATTTGTGATTTCCACATTGGGCGGCTGCCCAGGTACCCACCTTAGAGAGAATACTGATTTCAAGTGCCATTTTAACAACCGGTTCGCCAAATTCAACAAAAAATTAGGTATCGGTTCTGCTGAACCGGTGCAAACCGACTGAATCCCACCACTGGTCTGTTTATTGTAATTGGAAGATTATCATGGAAGTGGAGTTAAAGCGTGCAGCTCAGAGTCTAGGTTTTCACTCCCCTGTGATAGTCTGAGATGTGTCTCTGTTGTTGTGAATGATATTTAATGAATGAACCACATTTGTTTATTCACTCACTACTTGTTGAAAAATACGGAAATTAGCAATTTTAGAGGATTATGAATAAATCTTCTATAAGCTTTCCTCATTTTTCATAAGTGTCTAGGATTGAGCTTTTCCAGATCCTATTAAAGGGGTGTGTTTAACTTTGTAAGAAACTATCAATTCATTTTCAAAATGATTCATCACCTGCACACCCACAAATAATGTGTGAAAGTCCTTGTTTCTCTTGGAATGGTTAACACTCGATGTTCAGTTTAAAATTGTATTCTTTCTAGTGGAGATGCAGTAGTACCTTATAGTTTCCATTTGCATTTTCCTGATGTCTAATAATACTGAACATTTTTTCCTGTCTATTTGCCATCTGTATATCATCTTTGGTGAACTCTCTGTTCTAATACTTCATGTATTAAAATTTTTGTACTGTTTGTTTTTTTAGTGTTATGTGGGCTTGTTATATATTCTAGATACCAGTCATTTATCATAGATAAATATTTCAAATATTTTATCCCAGAATGGGCTTTATTTCCTAAACATTATCTTTCAAAAAAGCAGAAGTGTTTACTCTTGATAAAGTAAAAATTTTTCAATTTTTTCCTTTTATGGTTTGTGCTATGTCCTAGCCAATAATTCTATACTTTCTCCAGGGTCACAAAAATTATTTTCTGTGTTTTCTTCTAGAAATTGTATAGTTTAGGTTTTACATTTTGATCTCTGATTTATTTTTTTCCCCCTCTGATCTACTTTGAGCTAATTTTTTAAAATATGGTACAAGATACGTGAAAATTTCTTTTGTTCCCTATGGTTGTAATTTCTTTCATTGTCTAAAGACTATTATTTTCTCCATTGACTATCTTTGCTCCTTCTTGAGTATACCAAATATAAGGTTCTATTTCTGGACTCTGTTCTGTTTAATTACTCAATACGTCTATCCTTTCACCAGTACCTCAGTAGTTTGCTGACTATAGAGTCAACCTTGAAATTAGGAGGGTAAGTTCCTCTAGTGTTGGTTGTTTTTCAAAGTTGTTTTCCTATTCTGAGCCCTTTTCTTTTCCATATAAATTATAGGATTAGCTTGTCAGTTTCTACAAAAGGGACTCTGGGATTTTGATTGAAATTGTGTTGGCTCTGTATCGATCAATTTGGGGATAATTAGCATCTCTTGTTATTTTGTTTTTATTGGGATAAAATTCACCTATCATAACATTTACTATTTTAAAGTGTAGAATTCAGTGTTTTTCTGGTATGTTCACTAGCTTGTGCAACTAACACCACTGTCAATTTCTAGAACATTTTCATCACCCTTAAAGGAAACCCCATCCCTGTTAGCAATTACTCTCAAGTCCTCCCAACTCCAGCCCCTGGCAACCACTAATCTACTCTGTCTCTTTGCCGATTCTGGACATTTCATATAATAATTCACCTTTAGTATCTGGTTTCTTTCACTTAATGTAATGTTTTCTTTTCTTTTTAAGATTTTATTTATTGATTTTATAGAGAGAGAAGGGGCTGAGAAAGAAGTAGTTGCTTTACTCTAACTGTTCACTGGTTGCTTGTCATATGTGCCTTGACCCGGCAAGCCCAGGCTTTCAACCTGAGATCCCAGCGTTCCAGGTCGACATTTTATCCACCATGTCACCACAGGTCAGACAGTATTTTGTTTTCACAGTATAAGTTTGCATTTTTTGTTAAATGTATTCTTAAGAATTTTATTTTCCATGTTATTATAAATGTAATTTTTTAAAATTTCATTTTGAATTATTTTGCTATTGTATATGAATGCAACTGGTTTTTCTCTTTTGATCTTGTATCTTGCAACCTTCCTTAAGTGTGTTTTTTGTTGTTTTTTTACAGATGCCAGTTTATATGCTCTTTATTTTTTTCCTTCCGGTATTGCATTTACTGGAATCTCTATTATGATGGTGGTTAGAGATGGTAGAATGGGTACCCTTCTCTTGTTTCTGATCCTAGAGGGAAAGCATTCAGTTTCTCACCATTAAGTATGACAATAGCTGTTGGGTTTTTCATAGAGGCCTTTTATTAGGTTAAGGAATTCACAGAGAATTTTTATCATGAAATGTTGAGTTTTGTCAAATTCTTTTTCTACATACATTGAAGTAATGGTTATCACTGTTAGTCTATGAAAATGGTAAAAAGCATTAGTTGACTTTCTACTGTTGAACTAACAGTACTGGGTTAAATCCTACTTAGTTATGATGTATTATATAAAAAGGATTTTGTTAGAGATTTTTGCATGTATATTCATTAGGGATTTGGCTCTGTAGTTTTCTTTCCTTGAAATGGCTTTATGTGGTTTTGCTCTTAATGTTGGCCTCATAAAATGAGTGGAAAGTGTTCTAGTTTCAGGTGGCTTTTGTAGAGAATTGGTATTTGTCACTCTTAATTGTTTATTAAAATTTTCCATTAAAGCCAGTGAGTATGAGTTTTCTTTGTTGGACAGTTTTTAACTCTGAATTCAATTTCTTTAATTATTATAATACTCTCATTTCTTCATGCAGGCCCGTTTCTGTTTGATATTACAATCCTTCTACTAGAGTAGCTTCCTTTAATATTTCATATGATTTATCTTGTCAGATATTACTTCTACCACATTTTCTTCTTTGAAAACTCAATTATGTTATGTCAGACTTTCTTACTTTACACTTCTTGCCACTTAACTTCTTTTCCATATTCACCATCCTTCTAAGGTTTTTTGCTGTAATTACAGTAATTATCCACAATGTAGCACAGAGAAACAAAGCAATATAAACAATGAAAGAGAGGATTAGAGCCTTGTAGAGAGATTGAAAAGGCCTAACGGAATTCACTGGTGTTCCTGAAGGAGAAGAGAGAGGACAAGGTAGCAGTAATATTTGAAGAGATAATGGCTAAGTTTTCCAGAATTGATAAAGCCACCATTGTACACTTTCAAAACCCTAACAAATACAAAGCAAGTAAAATGAAGAGAAATTTTTCTGCGTCTAGACATATTACAGTGATCTTCTGGAATAATAAAGATAAGTAAAAGATCTTAACAGAAAAAAATATTGTTCAAAGAAGGCACATTCAAGCCATCAGATGACTTCTAACTGCACCAATGGAAAAAGGAAGATGGATGGATCTTCCATGTGGTGGGACGAGAAATCACCCCACATTCAGGAACGTGATACTTAAGGAATAAAACCATCAGGAATGTGGGCAAAATAAACACATTTTCATATAAACAAAAACTGAGATAACTTGATAGGTAGGCTATCAAGCTATGGGCCTTTATTAAAAGCATTTCTAAAGGAACTATTTAGGAGAAAAGAAAGTTATAGCATATGGAAGTTCTGAGATTTAAGAAGAAATTAAAAACAGTTTTGTTCATGTGAGTTAATCCAAACACACATTTGATGTTAAAAGCAATAAGGCAAATGCCTTCCAGGGTTTGCAAAAAACAACAGAACTAAAATAGGGGAGGGAGTACAGTCACAGGTTTTAAGATCCTGGGGTTGCTGGGTGGGTAAGGATATCAGACTTTGGCAAGTTAGGGACTCATGTGGTTATGTTTAGGGTAAGAAATAAAAAAGTACATAAAATAGGGGAGGGAGGCCTGACCTGTGGTGGCGCAGTGGATAAAACGTCAACCTGGAAACGCTGAGGTTGCCGGTTCAAAACCCTGGGCTTGCCAGGTCAAGGCACATATGGGAGTTGATGCTTCTTGCTCCTCCCCCCTTCTCTCTCTCTCTTTCTCTATCCCCCCTCTCTATAATGAATAAAAAAAAATAAATAAAATAAAATAAAATAAGGGAGGGAAAAAGCTAAAAGAAGGCAAGAAAGGAGACAAGAAACATAGCAACATAAGAAAATAGAAAACAACGTAAAATGGTATGTAAGTCCAGATATATGAGAAATTTGTATAAATATTAATGGGCTACACGCATTAAAAAGTTCCATTTAAAAATTTTTCACTGAAAACTCCACTGTCTCAGTGTTCAATGTTGTCATGCTAAAGTTTTATAGCCTTCTCTTTATCTTTGGATTTTATAAATTTAATCAGAATATTGTTCATTGAATCCTCTGTGTTCATTCCTTCTGGAACGTAAACCCCTTTCCTTGGTATCTTTCAGACTTTCCCCTTTTCTTTCACTCTACATTCTGGAAAGTTCCTTAGCTTCATCATCTGACTTTCCACCTTGCTCTTAAGCTGTGTTCATTTACCCTTATCCTTACATATTAGGATTTTTTAAAAAAACAATACTTCTCCTCATGAGATATATATTTGTTTCTCTCTCAGCTGTGGAATACCATGTCCATTACCTGGAACATACACATTAACTTTATCATTTGTTTTACAATTTCTCAGATGACAGTTCTTATTTTGAGTTTGGAGTGTCAGTTTTCTTCAAATATCGTTTTTTTTGTTGTTGTTGTTGCTGTTTTGGGGTTGTTTTGTTTTGTTGTATTTTTTCAAAGTTAAAAGTGAGGTGGCAGTCAGACAGAGTCTCGGATGCGCCCGACTGGGATCCATCTGGCATGCCCACCAGGGGGCGATGTTCTGTCCATCTGGGGCATTGCTCTGTTGCAACTAGAGCCATTCTAGCGCCTGAGGCAGAGGCCATACATAGAGCCATCCTCAGCACCCAGGCCAACTTTGCTCCAATGGAGCCTTGGCTGTGGGAGGGGAAGATAGAGATAGAGAGAAAGGAGAGGGTAGAGGGAGAAGGGCGGAGAAGCAGATGGGCACCTCTCCTGTGTGCCCTGGCTGGGAATTGAACCCAGGACTTCCATACACCGGGCCAACGCTCTATCTACCGCTGAGCCAATCGGCCAGGGCTCAAATATAATTTCTTTATTGGCGGAAGAGGTTTGCATTTTGAGAATGTCTGTCTCTGGTGACGGTGGTATAAAATGGAGGGACATGCAGCCAGGTGGGGGTATGCTGCATGGTTCCCCCTCTGGGGATGTGTGCCAGCTGTGCCTCTAGGGAGCAGAGGCTGCCTCCCAGCTGTTCTGCCTGTTTCCCCTCTCAGCGTTCACTGGAGCAGCCACCGCAGCCCACTAGGGAAGTTACTGTGCATGGAGCCCCCTGTTGCTAGTCTGACAGCAGCTCCCTGCTCAGCTTGTAGAATCTGCATTCTCTCTCTTTGCTTCTGCATGAAACTCCCTGGCTTCCTGACACAGGCTTTACTGTGATGTTCCTTAGAATTGTTACTCTATGGATTCCACCCCAAGTGCTCTTTCTATATTGTTTTCTATTGCTGGTTACCAAATCAACCCACAATGAGTGGCTCAAAACAACAACTGTGTCACCTCACTGTTTTGGTGGGTCAGGAGTTTAGCAGTGGTTTATCTGGGTGGCTCTGCTTGGGGTCTCTTCTCATGAGGTGGCAGATGTTGGCCAGAGCTGCATCCCCTTAATATTGACTGGGGCTGGAGGAGCTGCTTCCAAGTTGGCTTCCTGTGTAGCTTAGAGCAGGAGACCTCAGTTCCCTACCTTTAGGCCTGTCCACAGTGCTGCTTGAGTGTCTTTATGGTAGCAGCTCATGCCTCCAAAGCCAGTGATTCCTAAGAGGGAGTAGGAGGAATCACATGCTTGTTATGTCCTGATCTTGGACATATTAGCACACTGTATTCCTTACAAGTGTGTTACCAAGTACAGTCCACTCTTAGGGGAGGGGGATAACATTCTCATCATCGAATCGTAGGACCTAAGGAGTATCATAGAATCTATGGACATGTGTGAAACCATTTTACTCTTACTGAGGAATTCCTCCAGTGGTCTCCCCTGCTGTGATGTGGGATAGTGGCCCTGGAGTTCCGTCTCCAAATCACTTTTGTAGATCAGATCAGTTGCAGACCTTGCAGTGTTAGCATGAGCCTGAGCTTTTCCATGTCTTAAAACTTTTGTGGTTATTACATCATCTTGTCTTTTGTTATGGTTTTTTGTGTAGGTAATTTAATTTAAAAAGCAGTATGTATCTAACTTTTTTGGTACTTGCTTTCTTCTTTATTATTGAGTTTGACCCCCCCTGCTTAGAAGTTTAGCAAGTTTAGAGTGACAAAATTAAGTCACTTTGAGCACACAAGTGCTCAAAATCTGCCCTTCCTATAACTGGCCATTTTGCTGGCAAAACAATGCAAGTAGCAAGGGCTTTCCTAGTTTTGGGGGCATATTTTGCAGAGCTGAGGTTTTGGAGTTTGAGTCCTTGAATGAAATCACATTCTCCATTTCTGGCTTAGATGACACTTGAATGATTATTTATTTATTTGACATTTATTGAGCTCTCACTGTACTCTGATCATGTACCAGTCCTTGTGTGGACGCTGGGCGCAGGGCTTTCTGATACAAGCTTAAGTTCGATGGCCCTTCAGTGTTCGTACCATGGTGTGTGGTGGAGAGCTATGGAAAAGTGCTCTCATGGGCGAGGATTTGTTACTGTTTTCCTTCCATTTTTGGTCTTCTGTCCTTTATTCTCCTGAACTCTCTCTGCATAGTTTTTGAAAGATGAATGGGTAGCAGGTGGCAGAAGTAACTGCAGGGTATTTGTTTGGTTGGATGCCTGTCACAGAAGAGGAATAGAAGGAAGAGGTACATCCCCAGATGTGGAGGGGATGACAATGGTCAGGCCTCAGCCATCTTCGGCTCAGGTATGTTCATGGTGCAGAAGCGGAGAGCCATAGGAGGGGCAGCCCCTCTGCCCACTGCACAACTTCCTGCGTGGCAACTCTTAACAGTGCTGTCAGCGCCGGGGAGTATGTGCTTTGCTTTACACGGGCTGCTCTGAACGCATGGAACACATCTGTCAAATACAGCCACCTTTTTCTTACTCCCTCGTGGCTTTTTAAGGACACTTGCTCTTTCCTCTCCTTTGTGTCATTCTCCTGGAAGCTGTGGTTTGGTCACTGGCTTGTTTTGGTCTGGCCCCGCCTTGCTCAGATTTGTGTGCTAATAGTTTGGTTTGGTTTTACCTGGATCAAACAACCAGTTAGTTTAGCTTCTAATCGTATAGTTTGTCTAATGCTATACGTGGCTTTCATTATTGAAATAATGGTGGAAGATAGCTTTATTATTAGAAATGTGAAAGTCTAGTTCATAGGTTTCCTCTCCCTGTTTTTCTTATTGAAATGACTGTTTCTGAAATACAGTTTCACAAATACCGTTGTGCTACATACAGCATAGTTAGCTATCTGACTGCTGGTTACCTGTGGCGTGGAGGGTGTAGGTGGTTTTGACCCTGTTCCTGCCGGTTTCAATTTATTTTATTGCTGTCTGAAGCCCCTCACAGAAACCCAGCTGTGGGGGACATAAGGAGGCCACTGGGCAGCTTCTGCTGGACATGAATATAGATGTGGACATGATGTGGCAGACGGGCCTGAAAGAGTTTTCTGGGAGGGGGCAGACAGATGTGGTTAGTGCATGTAGGGGACATATGGAGTCAGCCAACTCAAGGGTGTTTTCATGCTTTTAATTTAAACAGTCACAGAACCTAAAGGTGAGGTTTAAAATGTTTTTTTGTGTGTGTGCCACATTCTGGCTAGGGAGAGAATGGTGTCATCATTCTCTTTGCTAAGTGATAATTACAAGTGTGGAGACAGATGTGAGCTTCCTGGGAGCCAAGGGGGCTGTGCCCAAAATGCAGTGCCCTGGGAAGGGAGAGGTATGTCGAGTTTGGCTTTATTGACTGGGGCAGGGGCCCCAGGGGTTTGGAGCTGCCAGCGGAGTGTTGGTGGTAGAGGCCCAGGTCAGGTCAGGCAGGGCATCTGCTCATTGCTCTTGGTGGCACATGCCCGGTACAGGAGGAGCCAGCAGGAAAGCCCTGTCTGGGACACTGCAGGGACATGCTCCCCAAGGAGGCCAAGAACTTGGGCTGGGTTAGGGCTTTTCTCCTGCTTTTCTATCTGCCCTGCTGCTTGAGAGAGGCCATGGGGTCCTTTCTAGGGGAGACCTGCTCTGGAGGGATGCCATCTCTCCAGCTTGGATTTAGGGAGAACCCAGAGGTGCCAATACCCTCTATGTGGGCACTGTTCCTACACCGGCTCACATTCAGCTCACTGTGGCCTGGGTCAGGTATGCCTTGTAGGGAATGGGAACTGGTTTGAATGGGGCCTTGCACTCACCACATGTGACTGGGAGCAACTTGTTCAGTTTCTTTAAGCCAAGGATCTGCTCTCCCTGGGGACTGTGGTGGGTAATTAGGAAGTGTAGGTGCCTGGCCCAGTCCTGGCCCACAAGATGCCTTCATGCGACTCCTCAATCCTTGCCCAGGGCCACTGTCATCACAGAAACAGCTACCAAATAGAATACTTGGGTCTCTCTTGAGCCCTCTCTGGCCTGACTTGGTTCAAGGAGAATAGCCATTTAAAATGTATAGTTCAGCCTGATCTCTGGTGGCGCAGTGGATAAAGCGTCGACCTGGAAATACTGAGGTCACCGGTTCAAAACCCTGCACTTGTGTGGTCAAGGCACATATGGGAGTTGATGCTTCCTGCTCCTCCCCCCTTTCTTTCTCCTCTCTAAAATGAATAAATAAAAAAAAATTTAATGTATAGTTCAGTGGCATTGAGTACATTCACATGTTGTACAGTCACCTCTATCTAGTTCTAAGACATCGTCATAACCCCAAAATAAAACCTTGTGTCCCCCCCCCCCCCAATTCCTCCAGTCCTGACCACACCAGTCTGTATTTGGCCTCTGGATTTGCCTGTTCTTGACATGGCACATGTAGCTTTTGGGGTCTGGCTTCTTTCATTTCGCATGTTTTCTGGGTTTTCCATATGGTAGTATATATCACAATTTCATTTATTTTTATGGTTGAATAATATTTTGTTGTATGGAGAGATCACAATATGTTTATCTATTCATCCATTGGTGCATATTAGGGTTTTTTCTATCTTTGGCATTGTGAATAATGCTGCCATGAATATTCTTGTACAGGTTTGGTTTGAACACCTGTTTTCACCTCTTTGTGGCATATCCCTAGGAGTGGAACAGCTGGGTCGGTCACTTGATAATTATATGTTTAACTTTTTGTTTTTAATAAATAAATTTTTATTTTAATGGGTGACATCAATAAATCAGGGTACATATATTCAAAGAAAACATATCCAGGTTATCTTGTCATTCAATTCTGTTGCATGCCCATCACCCAAAGTCAGATTGTCCTCCATCACCTTCTATCTAGTTTTCTTTGTGCCCCTCCCCCACCCCCTTCCCTTCTCCCTCCTTCCCTCCCCCCGCCCCCCGTAACCACCATACTCTTGTCCTTATCTCTTAGTCTCATTTTTATGTCCCACCAATGTATGGAATCCTGCAGTTCTTGTTTTTTTCTGATTTACTTATTTCACTCCGTATAATGTTATCAAGATCCCACCATTTTGTTGTAAGTGATCCGATGCCATCATTTCTTATGGCTGAATAGTATACCATGGTGTATATGTGCTACATCTTCTTTATCTAGTCTTCTATTTTTTTTTACAGTGATTAAAGCCTTTAAGCAAACTCTTGGCCAATACAGTAAGAATCCATAAAAGAGTAGTGTCCTTAACATGTTCACCAAGTCCAAGTTGCCCCGAACACCATGCCAAATCCCTGAAAAATGCAACCCAACCCCAGTTCAGTCTGTTAGGAGCTGTCACAAGGAGCAGGAGTCCAGGAAAAGTCCACATCCAGGAAAATACCCCATTGGCACTGATATTGTTGTCACAATTCTATGCTTTGCAGCTCACGTCCAAGTCCCAATGACCATTGCTTCTAGCTGGTAATGATTCAGGTAGATTGGAAAAGCCATCTGCAGCATGTGTGGAGATGGAGCTTCTGTTCTCCTCTGCCTGGAGAGATGAGACCAGGTTGCTTTTCCCTGGAGCTCTGCAACTGTGGCTTAGTAAAGAGAACCTTGGGATACACTAAGCTGGGCGGCAAATAGAAGTTGGCAAAATGGGGAAAGAGAGCTCTAAATTAGGAGTAGGTCGCAGCCTGAAATATGAGTGGGGCATTGAGGTAGGAGGAATAAAGGAAACACTATATATTAAACAAAGCAGCAGAAAATAGGACTATCAACACCCACAACAGAGATCTTCGAGGGAAGAATAAAAAACCTGACTATTCAGGCAAGACATAGTTAAGTGACCCTTGTGCAAACGAGATCAGTTTACCTGCTTCTTGGAAGAAATACCCTAGGCTCGTCCACAGTGTCGTAGATGGGGCTGATGGCCCTGGGCACCTTCAGCCTTCTGTGGCAAACCCCAGCATTCTGGGCAAGGTTAGGTCATAGGTGGCTGGAGCAGGGCTGGAAGAGACTGAACCCTCCCTTAGAGGAGCGAGGGGGAAGCCTAGCTTCCAGTGTCCCTGTTTCCTCACAGCAGAGGCATGTAAGTCTGGCAGGCTTTAGCTCAATGACCTTCTTTTCTACTATTGAAGCAGGACCCAGATGGCATCCTATGAGACCCCTTTGGGGCGTTGGAGCCTTTAAGGGCGTATCCTAAAAGCTAGTAGTTCCCCTGATCTCTATTGGGCTTTTTCTGCCTCTTTGTATCTTAAAATCCATGCTCAGAAGATCTCGCTGAGGGGTTTGAGGATTCCCATCTGCCTATATAATAAATCTTTTCCATATATCTGGAGCTATTTGGAAAAAGACAGAACAGTGTTATTAGCTGGATCAAATAAAGAAGGTAGTAGTTTGCAAAAGAAAAAGATTATGTTTAACTTTTTGATGAACCACCAGACTGCTGTGCTTAGTAGCTGCACCATTTCACCTTCCCAAGATGGCACTCTTTTATTTTCATTTTAATGAATGTGGGGAGTTGGAAGGACATGCACAGGATAAGACAACCCTCCGGTGACAGAGGCAGCTCTGTGTTGACCTGTCCTGAGAAGCCACCACCAGCCCCTTGTTCCCTGGCTTGTATGTTGGTACCCCAGGTTGGAGCAGTGAGATGGGGCCGAGAGGCTCAGAGAGGAAGAGTGTCTGTGCCTTGCCTTCTCCAGAGTATGAGAAGGAAAGACCCTCCAAGGGATGAGCAGGGTGAATGAGGGCATGCAGTCTCATGGAGCTTAATGAGCTCACGTGGTTTGGGATTTTGTTGACTTTTTGATAAGGTGCCTGTGGTTTTCAGTCCCCACTGCTACCTAGGTTGCCTAAAGCCACTGCTAGTGTTCTTGCTTGGCAGAATGTGCTAGCTTCTGTCTTTCAAGCTGCTCCCTGACACTCATCCCGATGGAATTGTCTTTTAACCCTTTATTTTTTGTGGTGATAAATGTTAACTAGATTTATTTTGGTGATATTTCCCAATATATACACATATCAAATAATTAAGTTGTATATCTGAATCTGACAGCAAATCATAACAGATTAGATACATTAGAATTTAGTTTTAGTTAAAAGTATTCAATGAGCCTTTTTTCCCTTTTATTTATTTATTTATTTATTATTAATTTTAATGGGGTGACATTGATAAATCAGGGTACATATGTTCAGAGAAAACATCTCTAGGTTATTTTGACATTTGCTTATGCTGCATTCCCATTACCTAAAGTTCAATTGTCTTCTGTCACCTTCTAACTGGTTTTCTTTGTGCCCCTCACCTCCCCCAACCTTCTTCCTCTCCTCCCCCCCCCCATAACTACCACACTCTTATCCATATCTCTGAGTCTCATTTTTATGTCCCACCTATATATGGAATCATATAGTTCTTAGTTTTTTTCTGATTTACTTATTTCGCTCAGTATAATGTTATCAAGGTTCATCCATGTTGTAAATGATCCAATGTCATCATTTCTTATGGCTGAGTCATATTCCATAGTATATATGTGCCAAAGTTTTTAATCCACTCGTCCACTGACGGACACTTGGGCTGTTTCCAGATCTTCACTATTGTGAACAATGCTGCCATAAACATGGGGGTGCATTTCTCCTTTTGAAATGGTGTTCTTGTTCTCCAGTGCTATGGTGTTCTTGGGGTATATTCCTAAACGTGGGATAGCTGAGTCAAAAGGCAGTTCGATTTTTAATTTTTTGAGGAATTTCCATACTATTTTCCGCAGTGGCTGCACCAGTCTGCATTCCCACCAGCATTGCAGGAGGGTTCCCTTTTCTCCACATCCTCACAGCACTTATTCTGTGTTGTTTTGTTGATGAGCGCCATTCTGACTGGTGTGAGGTGATATCTCATTGTGGTTTTAATTTGCATTTCCTTAATGATTAGTGATGTTGAGCATTTTTTCATATGCCTATTGGCAATCTGTATGTCCTCTTTGGAGAAGTGTCTATTCATTTCTTTTGCCCATTTTTTGATTGGATTGTTTGTCTTCCTGGTGTTGAGTTTTATAAGTTCTTTATAAATTTTGGTTATTAACCCCTTATCAGACATATTGTCAAATATGTTCCCTCCCATTGTGTAGTTTGTCTTTTTATTCTGTTCTTATTGTCTTTAGCTGTGCAAAAGTGTTTTAGTTTGATATAGTCCCATTTGTTTATCCTGTCTTTTACTTCACTTGCCTGTGGAGATAAATCGGCAAATATATTGCTGTGAGAGATGTCGGAGAGCTTACTGCCTATGTTTTCTTCTAAGATGCTATGGTTTCACGGCTTACGTTTAAGTCTTTTATCCATTTTGAGTTTATATTTGTGAATGGTGTAAGTTGGTGGTCTAGTTTCATTTTTTTGCAGGTAGCTGTCCAATTTTCCCAACACCGTTTGTTGAAGATGCTGTCTTTACTCTATTGTATGCTCTTACCTCCTTTGTCAAATATCAGTTGTCCATCCATAAAGGTGAGGGTTCATTTCTAGGTTCTCTGTTCTGTTCCATTGATCTATATGCCTGTGCTTATGCCAGTACCAGGCTGTTTTAAGTACAATGACCTTGTAGTATAACTTCATATCTGGAAGTGTGATACTTCCCACTTTATTCTTCCTCTTCAAGATTGCTGAAGCTATTCGTGTTCTTTTTTGGTTCCATATAAATTTTTGGAATATGTGTTCTATATCCTTGAAGTCTGTCATTGGTATTTTAATTGGTATTGCATTGAATTTATAAATTGCTTTGGGTAATATAGACATTTTAATGATGTTTATTCCTAACCATGAGCACAGTATATGCTTCCACTTGTTTGTATCTTTTCCGATTTCTTTTATCAATGTTTTATAATTTTCTGAGTACAAGTCTTTAATCTCCCTGGTTAAATTTATTCCTAGGTACTTTATTTTTTTGGTTGCAATGGTGACGGGGATTTCTTTCTTGATTTCTCTTTCTGACAGTTCATTGTTAGTGTATAAAAATGATTCTGATTTCTGAGTATTAATTTTATATCCTGCCACCTTGCTGAATTCATTGATCAGGTCCAGTAGTTTTTTGACTGAGACTTGAGGGTTTTCTATGTACAGTATCATATCATCAGCAAATAATGATAGTTTTACTTCTTTTTCAATTTGGATGCCTTTTATTTCTTCTTCTTGTCTAATTACTGTGGCTAGGACTTCTAGAACCATGTTAAATAAGAGTGGTGAAAGGGGGCACCCCTGGCTTGTTCCTGATCTTAAGGGGATTGCTTTTAAATTTTTCCCATTGAGTATGATGTTGGCTGTGGGTTTGTCATAGATGGCCTTTATCATGTTGAGGTATGTTCCCTGTATTGCCACTTTGCTGAGAGTTTTGATCATGAATGGGCGCTGGATTTTATCAAATGCTTTTTCTGCATCTATTGATATTATCATGTGGTTTTTGTCCTTTCTTTTGTTTATGTGATGAATCGCATTGATTGATTTGCAAATATTGTACCAGCCTTGCCTCCCCAGAATAAATCCCACTTGATCATGGTGTATGATTTTTTTCATATATTGCTGGATCCGGTTTGCTAATATTTTGTTGAGGATTTAGCATCTAAATTCATCAGAGATATTGGCCTGTAATTTTCTTTCTTTGTGTTGTCTTTGCCTGGTTTTGGAATCAGAATTATGCTCGCCTCATAAAAGGAGCTTGGAAGTCTTTCTTCCTCTTGAATTTTTTGAAATAGCTTGAGAAGGATAGGAGTTAGTTCTTCTTTGAATATTTAGTAGAATTCTCTTGTGAAGCCATCAGGCCCAGGACTTTTCTTTTTGGGGAGTTTTTTGATATCTGTTTCAGTCTCATTTGTTGTAATTGGTCTGTTTAGGTTTTCTGATTCTTCCAGATTAATTTTTGGAAGATTATGTGTTTCAAGGAATTTGTCCATTTCATCTAGGTTGTCTAGTTTTTTGGCATACAGTTCTTCATAGTATTTTCTTTCAATCCTTTGTATTTCTGTTGTGTCAGTTGTTATTTCTCCACTCTCATTTCTAATTTTATTTATTTGAGTCCTCTCTCTTTTTTTCTTGGTGAGTCTGGTTAAAGGTGCATTGATCTTGTTTACCTTTTCAAAGAACCAGCTCCTAGTTTCATTGATCTTCTGTATTGTTTCTTTAGCCTCTATGTCATTCATTTCCGCTCTGATCTTTATTATTTCCTTGCTTCTACTAGCTCTGGGCTTTACTTGCTGTTCTTTTTCTAGTTCTTTTAGATGCAGGGTCAAGTTGTTTCTCTGAGCTTTTTCTAGCTTCTTAAGGTATGCCTGTAATGCTATGAAGTTCTCTCTTAGGATGGCTTTTGCTGTGTCCCATAACTTTTGAGTTGTTGTATGCTCATTATCGTTCATTTCTAGGAATTTTTAAAATTTCTTCCTTGATCTCATTGTTAACCCATTCATTATTTAATAACATGCTATTTAGTTTCCAAGTGTTTGAGTATTTTTCAGTTTTTCTCTTGTGGTTGATTTCTAGTTTCATGCATTGTGATTAGAGAAAGTGCTCGATATGATTTCAATCTTCTTAAATTTGTTGAGACTGCTTTTGTGCCCTAACATGTGGTCTATCCTAGAGAATGTACCATGAGCACTTGAAAAGAATGTATATTCTGCTGCTTTGGGGTGAAAGGTTCTGAAGATGTCTATTAAATCGAGTTGATCTAGTGTGTCCTTTAAGTCTGCTGTTTCTTTGTTAATTTTCTTTCTTGAGGATCTATCTAGTGATGTTAGTGGGGTATTGAAATCCCCTACTATTATAGTATTGCTGTTGATCTCACCCTTTAAATCCTTCAAAGTCTGTTTTATATATTTAGGTGCTCCTATATTAGGTGCGTAGATATTTATAACGGTATATTTTCCTGTTGGATTGCTCCCTTTATCATTATGTAATGACTTTCTTTATCTCTTACTATAGCCTTTGTTTTAAAGTCCATTTTATCTAATATAAGTATTGCTACTTCAGCTTTTCTTTCATTTTCATTTGCATGAAATTTTTTTTCCCGTCCTTTTATCTTCAGTTTATGTGCATCTTTTGTTCTAAGGTGTGTGTCTTGTAGATAGCATATGTATGGGTCTTGTTTTCTTATCCACGCAGCTGCTACCCTATGTCTTTTGATCGGATCATTTAATCCATTTACATTTAAGGTTATTATTGATATGTAGTTGTTTATTGCCATTTATTCTTTAAAACTGTATTCCTGTTTGCTATATTTTTTTCCCCTTTGATCTGTTTACAACAGGCCCCTTAGCATTTCTTGTAGCATTGGTTTGGTTGTAGTGAATTCCTTGAGTGTTTTTTGGCTGGAAAGCTTTTTATTTCTCCTTCAATTTTAAATGATAGCCTTGCTGGATAAAGTAGTCTTGGTTATAGGCTCTTGTTCTGCATTACTTTGAATATTTCTTGCCATTCCCTTCTGGCCTCACATGTTTCTGTTGAGATGTCAGAAGTCATCTTTATGGGGGCTCCTTTGTAGGTGATAGCCTTTTTTTCTCTAGCAGCTTTTAATATTTTCTCTTTATCACTTAGCTTTGGTATTTTAATTATGATATGTCTTGGTATAGATTTCCTTGGGTTTCTCTTTAATGGAGTTCTCTGTGCTTCTTGAACTTGTGAGACGTTTTCCTGCCTTAATTTAGGGAGTTTTCAGCTATGATATGTTTGAACAAAGTCTCTATCCCTTGTTCTTTCTCTTCTTCTTCAGGAACCCCTATGATGCGGATGTTATTTCTCTTCATGTTGTCACAGAGCTCTCTTAGAGTTTCCTCAGACTTTTTGAGTCTCTTTTCTTTTTTCTGCTCTGCTTCCGTGCCTTCATTTATCTTGTCCTCTAACTTGCTGATTCGATTCTCAGCTTCATCCATCCAGCTTTTAATTCCTTCCATTGTGTTCTTTATTTCTGATATTGTATTTGTCATTTCTGACTGATTCTTTTTTATTATTTCAATCTCCTTTTTTATATTTGCTATCTCTTTATTTAGGTGTTCATAGTGACCATCTATTGTTGTTCTAAGATTTTTGAGCATCCTAACAATTGTTATTTTAAACTCTGCATCTGGTAATTTGGTTATATCTGACTCATTCAGGACCTTTTCTGGGGATTTCTCTTGTTTCATTTGTGTTGTATTTCTCTGCCTTCTCATTTTGTCTGTGTAAAAGAAGGTTTTGTCCACTGGAGTCCATTGGGTGTGGCCTCTGTGTTCCTTAGGTGTGGTCTGTCTGCAGGCCTGCCACACCGTCTGCTGCTGCTGCCTAAGGTGTTCAGGTTTGGGGGTTGCTGGTGCCAACCCAGTGGGGCTGTTGCTGTGGTTTCCGCCTCTCCTTCATGGGAGGGGCTGTGATCACGTGCTCGGGTGTACAAGCCTCGGTAGCCTAAGCCTTTGCCTCGCCCCCACGGGTGGGGTTATGTGCCGTTCCCGGCTGCAAGCCTTGGCCCTGAGGGCAGGGGTGAGCACCTTTGCTCAGCTGTGGGTCTCCGCCTGATTCTGGCCTTTGCCCCATCCCTGCAGAAGGAGCCCGCTCGTGGGACGGCTGCAAGCCTTGGCTCCACCGGCCAGGCGAGGCTGCGTGCCCTCGCTCAGTTGTGGAACTCCGCCTGTTCTGGGCTTTTGCTCCACCCCTGCAGGAGAGCTGGCTCGTGCATCAGGCCACAAGCCTCGGTTCCCACGAGCTGGGCAAGGCTGTGCTCCTGTGCCCTTGCTCAAGGGTGGGTCTCCACCCCTTCCGGGGCTCCTACCCTTCCCCCGCAGGCTGGATTGCAGGAGGCCCACAGCTGGGGCCGTGTCCCCTCCACCGCAGCCCGGCAAAATTGAGCTCATACCTGGGCCTCAGTTGTGGCCAGCCTGTTTCTGCCCTTGCCACTGGAACCGTGCTTCCGCGTCCTGCCGCCACCCACCCTCGAGCAAGCCCTCAGCCGTGTGGGTGGGGGCGCTGCAGTTCAGACCCTACCAGTCAATACAGTAGACCCGAAAGCTCCCTCCTTCTAAACGACTTTGCTCTGAGTGTGCAGGAGAGCTTGTTTGGATAGTGTCCTGCTTCCCTTTTCTGGTATTGCTGTTTCCAGGGAAATTTTCACTTCAGATTTGGGGAGTGACTCAGCCCAGGGGTTAGGGTGGTTGTCCGTCAAAGTGTTTCTCCCTGTGCCTCCTAGATTACACTCTCTTCCCATTGCTCCAGTCCTCTCCTCTCTCCCCGTCCCCCGGAGTCCTGGGTGAGTGGTTTTGAGAGAGGTTTTCTGCACGGTCCCTTTAAGAAGAATTCTGGGTTTGAGAAATGTCTCTTTCTCGCAAACAGTATCCTGGCTTGTTTTGCAGCTAAATACTGTCCATACACCTCTTCTAGGCTCTGGGGCTGCAGGCTGGGGCTTTGTTCCTGGGTCTCAGGACCCTTCCCTCTCTCTAAACTCACTTCCCACCACGCGAGTCTCTCTGGGCTGCCATTGGCTCTGGGGAGCTGGGCAACCTTCTCCGTGGTTCCACTTTTCCTACCAGTCTCAGTGTGGCTTCTTCAGTGTTTCTTGGTTGAATAGTCCTCTTAGTTTAGTCCAAAGTTGGTTTTTCCAGATGATGGTTCTTAAAATTAAGTTGTAATCCACTTTGGTTCTGGGAAGTGGAAGTTGGAACGTCTGCTTACTCCATTGCCATCTTGTCTTCCAGTCTCAATGAGCCCTTTTTAAGGGACAGAGCTTCACTGGAATATAATCACACCCTGCAGATCTTCCTGGGTGAGGAAAGCCTGGCCCCAGTTCTCGCCGCTTTGGCTGGCAGTGCCTCTGCGGCTCCCGCTTTCCCACAAGCAGCTGCCGCCCGCAGCCTGAGCCAAGGTCCCGCGCAGCTCTCTGCCGCCCACTGCCCACGGCAGCCACAGCTCCAGGCTCCGGCGCTGGATCCAGAGCCTGTCTTTTAACCTTTTTAAGGGAAGACCCCTAGCCTGTGCGGCTGCCCTCTGTATGGCAGCCGTGGCAGAGGCCAAGCCCTTTTGAAAGCTGTCGTTGTCTTTCCCTTCAGAGGCATCCTCATGCTCCCCAGCAACAGCCCTTCAACAGGATGAAAATTTCTGCCGTTGGAGATGCTTACTTTTAGATACGGTGTTACTTGGCTTTGCTTTTACTGACAGTAAATTGCTGAAGGCATTTCAATTATGCAGTGAAAATAATTAGCAGAATTCTTGTTACTTAGCATCAGACTGGGATTTAATCTGGTTTCTTATGGGTGGCAAAGCAAATGTATCCGAAGGGAGACTTATTCAGATTTCCCAGTATATCATTATCACATTCTCGTGTGATTGTTTCCTGGTAATTCACTTGATTTAGTGTAATATAGCAGCACAACTTTTCTTTCTAAGTTGTGGGGATTTAAATTTGTTTAGCAAAGGAAACATTGAAGACTGCTCAAAACTTTCCTCTTTAATGTGTTCATTGCATAAGAGCTGATGGCTCTACCTCCTGGAAACTCATTTCCTCACCCAGAGGACAGAAGCAGGTGGAAGTCTCTGTGTGGACCCAGCCACCATGGTCCCTGCTGTCTCCTCCTTCCCACTGCTGCTGCCCTCTGACTTGGGTGTGGGAACACCACTGCACTGTCCTGTGTGAGCACAGGCCTGCGGGAGGCAGCAGCAGCAGAGGGCTGTTCCAGAATGTAGGCCTCCTCTTGCCTCTCAAGTTCAGGGGAATTGTCACCAGTAGCAACATTCCAGGCTCTGGATGACACCACCACAGGCCCGGGGTACCTGTACTGACCGTGCACAGTCTCCCTTCCTCCTTTGTTCACTGTCACTGCAAATTTCAGGGCCCACAAGGTGCTAGGGCCACCAGTGCTGCCGGCGCCTTTCCCACAGTGCTCTCCTGCATCTCTTCTGTGGTTTGATCCAGGGTGTTTCCTCCGTTGGTGTAAGTAAGACCTGCTCCTTGGGAGACGGAGGGAAATAGCCCTCCCAGTACTGGGCTGGAGTCCAGGTGACAGTGTGCCTTCTGTTAGAAGGTGTGGGTGTACCTGCAAGCTCGAACTACCTTCAGAGGGCCTTTTGAAAGCACCGCTCTGTGTGAACTGAGGGCTGGCGTGGGTTCTCAGGGAGTGTCCCACCCCCCTTATAATTACCTCCGAAGGTATCTGAGCATTCCCATCAACAGAGAGGGAACTGGCATCAGGCTGATTTCAGTAATTTCTCTTAGGTGCTAGAAAACCCCTAGTGCCCACGTGGAATACAGATTGGTTCTGGCTCTGTGTCACTCCTGATCACAAGTTCTCCTTCAAGTCCCATAGTCCTACATTTCTTTTACATTTTGTCTGGACTTTATATTGTTTAAGGCTGTTTTAAATTCTAACTTAACTTTGTTTCTTTTTTTCTTTTCTTTTTTTGTATTTTTCTGGGATTTAATCCCAGAAAAATTAAGTGACCTTAGGCTCCTACATGGCACCCCACTTGGCTGGAACCAGTGTCTCCCACCCCACCACCAGGGCTCTCTGACTTCTTGGAAGGTCTCGGAGGGGCCTTGCAGCTCCCTGCCATCTGTGCTATCACACTGAAGCCTGCAGTAAGGTTTCCACATTAGTAACCCTGATGGTTTGTTTTTCTGATTTCTTTGCATGACTCTTTGGCAGTTTGGGAGTCGGAGAGGGAAATCCTGTGCTTGGGCTAGCAGCCTTCTTCCACCAGCCCTCCCATCACGCCTCACAGAGCTTGCTCTTCCCTCTCCTTCAGCCAGGAGTCTGCATCACTATCCTCGACAGAATTGCACCTTCCTTATGACACTGCTATTATTTTTTGCCTTGACCAGGCCTTAGATTTTGTAACATTAATCCTGTGCTCATATCCAATAGATGGTATGTCTTGAGTCCAGGATGACAAGCTACCTAAAATTCCACTCAGGGTCTGATAGGTGACCTGTTGAATGGATTCATTAAAATTTGGTAGGTAGTCAATAAAGACTTAGAGGTTTTGGTTGATTGTAAACTTAATTAACAGTGTAGTGTGGGGGTTGGCTAAAACGTACATTCCACTTTTGAGCACATTCTGGGCAGCATGTTGTCCTGAACAGGGGTGTCACCAGAAATGTGTGCCCATAATAACAACGATTATTAGTGTAGCATCTTCCCTTAGCCAGACTCAGAGCAGAGCAGTAAGAATTGGAAAAGGCCAACATACCAGGTCCTCTGAAATGTGATTGTCCAGGTCACAAGCCTTCATGTGGTTCAAACACTGCAAAATGTGGTGAGTGGGTGGGTGGGGAAGGGGAGGCAGGACCAATAGCTGGGCTGTATGCTATAAAACTGGAACTCGTTGTAGAAACTAAGGGATCCAGAATGAATTATAATCTAGAATCATGTATATATTCTACAATTGAAAAATATAGGGTCTGAAATGAATAATTCCCTGGACAGAAGACTGGACACAACAAAAAGCAGGCTTAGTGAGTAGGCAGTTCAATGCAATGTATCTATACTAAAGTTCAAGAAAAAAGATAGTGGAGAATACAAGATACAATGTGAGTGACCTGTGGGCAGAGCCTAAAGGTCTGGAATGAGTTTCGGGTGGGGGAGGTGCATTAAAAAACATTTGAATAGGTAAAGGCCATGAATCTTTCCAAAACATTGGAAGATATGCTACTGGACTCATGAAACAGCCTACACTGAAATGCATAAGTCAGAAAGCAAGGGAACAAACAAGAAGCACACTTCTCACATCTAGGCACATCTAGTTGTTGACAGAAAGACAATCTGAAACAGCCAGATTTTAAGATGGCCCATCGCTCTCCCTGGAGCCACGGTCTACATCTGGTGCTCGTCTCGTGGCCATGCCTCTCCGAATAGAGCCGCTGCGCCCTGGGTATGCATGTCTCCTTTGCCAGCTGATCCTTTCTGGTTTTATCATCATTTCTACTCAGACCAGCAGAATACAGACATGCTTCATAGTGATTGTTCCAGGCAACAATTTTTTCCCCACAATTGCTCTTCACAACCACCACCAGCATTTAGAGCACCATCTTTTCCCCTTCCATACAATGACCTTTTTATCTGAAACAAACACATAAATAAATAATATGGAGTGATGTTATAACATTATGGTTTCAAACAGGGGACATATACCAATTTCTTAATATAATGTTTTTCACCAGAAACTATGGGAAGAATGTCCATTGTATACAGTGTTTGGGTGAACACCAGATAGGTCTTTTGAAAGATGCTGCAGCGGTTGCATCTCCCATCACATTCTGTTCTGTTGTGAATCTGTCTCCATATGCCATCATCCTAGACTAATGCTGTTACACTGTGCTGCCACTCTGTGAGTGCACTCACAGTGCAAAATAACCATGACCCTCAAAAAGTATAAATTGGTGAAGAATATAGTGCAGAAATAAGAATGTGCTTCCCAAAGAGTGACTTTTGTACCATTTGTCTCCAACTAAACCCTATTAAGTGTGGTCCTCCTCTAGGCATACTGTCAAGCTTTCCTTATATCACATTTTGTGCAAATGCAAATGGTATTTATTTGCTTTTAAATTATTTGTTACTTTTATAAGTTTGTGCTCACTGTTCATTTGATATATTTTCTACCTGTGGAAATTGTTTGTTTGTCTTTGGCTGGGGTTGAACTTATGATTTTCCCATTACAATCAGTGGATACATTGTTTTTCTGTGTAGTAGTAGAAGGATTTTCAAAACAAGAGAACAGCCTAAGTGATGGGAAGGTGTTTAGAGTTCCCATTACTCTTTGTCCTTGCCAGCGCTTGGCAAGGAATTACCAGACTGTATATTTTAGGCAGCCTGGTGGGTGTGTATTTATATCTATTTTTGTTTTTAATTTGCATATCTTTGATTACTAATGAGACTTGAGTACCTTTTCATGTGCTCATTGGCCATTTGGATCTCTTTTGTAAAGTGCTTTTTCTGTTCACCCATTTTTCTATTTATGTCTACTGGCCCCAGCTGTTTCCACAGTGATTTTCATGCTAAATAAAAGTGTAACAAAGTATAGAAGATCTTTAGGAAAGAAAGAATTTTCTCAATAATACATTTCAAACATATGAGGATTTAGGGAAAAGTGATTCTCCCATGTCCTTGCTGGAAGAGCTCCTTGAAGATGGTCCGAGACTCCATATGGAGCTATGCAGTAAGGGGTGAAGAGTCAGAGAAAGCCCGGGGACCCCACATGCACAGTGTACAGGGAGTGGAGAATAGGGTGTTCACATTGCAGATGTCACAAAAAGCAGCAGTGGCAATAGATGGCAGTGATGGAGGAGGATGGTGAGGGGTGCACAGGTAGAGGGAACTGAGGGCAGATCCATTTGGTTCATATGTTTTCAGGCCAACTGACTGATGTATAGACCATGTAAGAATATTTCATAGAGGTGATCAGTAAAAGAACCAAAAATACCTAATAAGAACTCACACTGGGTAGTGGGGAGGATGTAAATGTGGTGATTCCTGAACCATCCGTGGTGAGTAACCAGTATTCTCTGTGTGGACAAAGTCCACGAGCAGACCTTTCTCACATACAAGGTCCAGGCATTCAGTGAACATAAACAAGAGCTTAAAGTCTTGAGCAGTTAAACTGAGGAGGAAATATCTCACCTCTCAATTTGCGAGAGATCAGAATGTGAACCCTGAGTCGTAGGGGCAGTGGCTGGAGAGACAGCACTTGTGAACTTGACAGGGTATAATTCGTAGAGATCTATATGAAGAAGGTTATGGTTAACCTCTGAAATTAAAAATGTGCAGTAATTTTATTCTTATGCTGAGGGACCTGTGCATGTTCTGATTCAAGAAAACCCTAAGATGTATGAAGGTAAAGAGCACAGTACCATGTGTAGAGCAGGCGTGTGTCTCCCCCCTCCACACAGAACATCCTGGATGGGCCCACAGTGTTGGTGATGGAGACTGTGAGCTCCCCAAAGTAAGAGCGAGTCTGATTTTTCTTTGGTTGTTTATATTTTTACTCTTTAATTTTGAAGAGTTATGAAAATCACCTAAGACCAGGAAGAGTTTTGTTATTTTTAAAATAATCTATGTGTTTTGCCATGCTTATACATGACTCATGGTTTGTTACTATTATTTAATCACTGAGAAACCTGAAACATGAAGTGAAGTAATTCACCCACCATTTGGGGAGCACACAGAGCAGAGAATGTTCTGGCATCATAACTTGCTCTTACATAGAAGGGACACAGAATAACAGTCATTAAAATGCCGTAAATAGCAGCGTGTCCTGAATTTACCCTCACCCTTTGAAGGAGCTATCTGTCCTGCTCCTTGCAGAGGCGCGCACCCCAGAGGTCAGCAGTGTGCCCATGGAGCGGGGCCTTCCCTCCTTGCGACCCTGACACCTGTGTTCCCTCTCTGAGCCTTCTGCCTTCTCTGTCAAAGTGATAATAATCATACCCGCTTTCTAATCTGGCAAATATTAGGCGTAGGAGTATAAATACCAAAGTGCTTATAAATAATAATGTGCTAAGAATAGTTTCTCCCCCTCTTAGGAATTTGGCATGTCTTTATAATCCAGTGCCTATTTCTGGAATATAATTCTTTAGGTATGAGTAAGATAATGACTACATCTTGAGGTTTCATCTGAGTTTTTTGGAAGTGTGTTCCTGCCGCCTGAATTCTATTAAGGAGCCTCCTGAGACCCGGGCCACTTCCCAGGGAGGTTTAGGGTTGGTGCGACTGGGTTACTGCAGAAGGAGTCTCAGGGAAGACCTCCCAGGTGGGTGACAGTGCTCATGGACACGGCCTCCTTTTCAGGCCTTTACTCCATTGAAGTAGACGGTGGCACTTGGCTGGGGTCCACAGCATGCCAGGTACCTCTGAACTCTTCCAAATATATTGCCATATTTTTAAAAACAGACTTCTGCTGTAACCAAGGGTGCTGCTCTTCCAACAGTGGATGTAAGTCAAGCCATACTGAGTAGTTGATGCTTTGAGGTGCAACTCAGGGTATACCAGCTGCAAGGAAAGGGTAAAGGTCTTGGAGTAGATCAGAGCAAAGGCTGGGAGGGCACCTTGGGAGACAGTGGGGACACTCGTGGGAGGCATGGGCAAGAATGCAATTGGATACACGGTGTCCCTTCATCAGGGAGCAGCACCGTGACCTGGGATTGTGTCTGACAACTGCTGATAGGCACAAACCAAATTTCAGGTATATCTCAGGTGTTCTGTGAGCCCCTCAATATGAAATGGTAAGAGATTGGGGCTGAGTGGGATTTCAAAGTGTGCCATAACACTGGCCTTGCTGAGTTCATCAGGTAACGTCACTTTTCCCTTGCTTTTTGGTAGATGGACAGTGTCCTCACCCTCGGGGGAAGCAGGTGGGCTGGCAGGACAGGCGTCCACAGGCCGGGAGAAGGAGACACTCCCAGGTACTCTCATCTACCCCTGCTGGTGACCTGCCTGCCCGGCCCCGTCCTGTTGCAGACAATGATTCACCTGTGACCCCTGCCCCTCCTGGTCTGCTTTGCCCACCTGTGCCCTGCCTGCACCCGACCTCAGTGCCTGTTGGTTGAACCATCTCAGCCCAGATCTTGACCTTCCCTTCTCCTACCCCAACTTGGGGCCTAGTCCTCACTTCTGGTTGCTCCCTTTGCTTGAATACTTTTGAGGTTCTTAACCCTGAACTGCACCCTGGCTCCCATTAACCTCCTGATAGGGTGAGCGCCACCTGCTGGTGTTCACGCCTCTGGGACGCAGACCTGCTTCTCAGCTGTTCATTTCCTTTAACAGGGTCATTTGTAGTGAAATGAGAAAGAACATCCTGTTCCTTCCGTGATGCAACCTGGAATCTGTGGTGATGTTATTCTTCATCTGTACAGAATGTTAATGCTTTCACTGGCCACAGATGATTCTCTTCGGGTTAGAAACATAGTGAAGGTAATGAGACACTTCAGAATCAGAATTGATTTTAGGAATAATTCTAATGAGGCTGGGAAAATTGAATTGCAAAAATCTCAGATTTAACAGATTCACTCAGAAGACAGATCAAGTACATGCTTTGTGCTGGTTTCTAGTTATAGGCTGGGTCAGGTCCATTGGCAAACACATGGACAGGTTCTGTCCCCAGAGAGGGTCCTCAAAGATAGACTGCACACCTGAGAAAGCAGGTGATGAGCTCCATTGATAAAGGAAAAGGAAAAGCAGGAGCGAGGGAGTGTGTGTGTGCATATGAATGTGTCTGTGTGTGTGTACACTACATGCTTGTGATTGGTTGTCAATGATCAACAGGGCCATTAGGATTGGCCTCACTGAGGAGGTGTCATTTAAGTAAAGGAGGGAGAATAGCACTCCAGGCTGAGGGAACAGCCATTGTGAGGCCTCAGTGTGAGGATGGCGGGGGAACAGCCAGGGGACAGTATGGCAGGTGGTGAGCTAGGTGGAGATGTGTAAGTGGGCCACTGTGGCCTGTGAGAGATTTCACTCTGTGTGGGGGTGGAACGACCAGAGCAGAATGACATAGAGAATAGATGCTCAGGGACCCAGGGTGGAAGTAACTCATAGTTTGTGCCTTGATGGGTCAAGTCTGGGATTTCAAACCAGCAACCTCAGCATTCCAGGTCAATGCTATTCACTGCTCCACCACAGGTCAGGTTCAGGTAACTTTTGAGTCCACAGATGGACAGATAAGACTGGTGCTGGGATAAAGACAGGCTGGTAGTGTGGACTGGTGCAGATTCCATGCAGGAAATGCGGCCCATAAAGCAGCATTGGGGAGGGAAGTGGATCAGGGGTGGGTTTGGGTGTCCCGACCTGACTGACTGGGATGGAACAGGGGACCGAGTAGGGTCTGAGCCAGGGACCTGTGAGGGAGATGCAGAGGCCCAAAGGATACATGTTGGGGTCAGAGAATGAGGTCTGACTCCATCCCTAACTCGGTAGGGGTGGGAGAACTGGGGTTCATGCAGGTCATCAGCAACTTGAGCAGTTTTGTCGATTGGAGGGGACAAGAATGAAAGTGGTATGCACATAAAAGGAGCAACAGAGGCAATCAGGCAGCAGGACAGGGCTGAGAAGATACCCCAGGGCAAGGACTAGGGAAGGTTTATTTCACAGTGGGAGCAACAGTGATCAGCTTCTGTGCGGGTGGGGCTGCCAGCTGAACTCCAGGAAGCAGGAAGGTGGCCACCTGGAGAAGCTGACGGAGGCGGTGGGGTAGGGGTGGGGGTTGGTGCCCAAAGGATTCCGTCCCAGGAAGCCCTCCTGGGAGGTGGACCAGGAGGTTTGAAGACAGGAATCAGATGGAAATGCACATTATCCTTACTTTGCCATTACTCACATGTTTTTGCCATATAGTAAAAGGTATTTTTTTTTTTTTTTTGTATTTTTCTGAAGCTGGAAATGGGGAGAGACAGTCAGACTCCCGCATGCTCCTGACTGGGATCCACCCAGCACGCCCACCAGGGGGCGATGCTCTGCCCCTCCAGGGCGTCGCTCTGTGGCGACCAGAGCCACTCTAGCGCCTGGGCCAGAGGCCAAGGAGCCATCCCCAGTGCCCGGGCCATCTTTGCTCCAATGGAGCCTCGCTGTGGGAGGGTAAGAGAGAGACAGAGAGGAAGGAGAGGGGGAGGGGTGGAGAAGCAGATGGGCGCTTCTCCTGTGTGCCCTGGCCGGGAATCGAACCCGGGACTTATGCACGCCAGGCCGACGCTCTACCACTGAGCCAACCGGCCAGGGCCGTAAAAGGTAATTTTATAGGGTTCAACTTAAGGTTTCTTCAGGAATATTGGAGCGTGGCTGGAGCAGAGAGTGCAATGTGCTGACAGGTGCGCAGTGTGCCGACTGGGGTGCAGTGGCTGGCGTGTGGTCTGTGGTGTGAGTGGAGGTGGTTTGTGTTTTCTCCATTTCCATGTAGCTGTCTGAGTATAGGCAGGGACTAGGCAGAGAGTGACATTTTAATAGGGTTGTTGCTTTTGCTGAGCAAGAAGGAAGCAAGTTGAGGACAAAGGGAAGTGAGCACCCCTAAAAAGAGCAGATGATGGTGACTCTGGGAGTCACCTGAGAGAGGGATGGACTTATATTCCCCAGGGCGGAGCTGGGTGGGACAGCAGAAACAGCAGCTGCCCACAGTTGACTTTGTTTTCAAGTTGGCAGCAGTTGTGAATTAACCTCTATCTAAGTAGAATACAACTAAAAAAATTTAAAAATACAACTACCTTTTCAAGTTAGAGAACAGTATTGGTTTCCATGGTAACTGCCAACCATTTAACTACAAGGCAAGTGTTATAAGGTGACACAGGGTAATTATAGACAACAGGGAAATTGCAGGGTTAGTCTTAAATAAATACAAAGTGACTGCGGAGTTAGGTTCTGCTCCTGAAAGCGAGTCTGCTGTTCATTCCTGGCCTTCTCTGCACCGAGCCCACCTCGTGCCCTGTCACCAGCTCGAGGGCACTGTCCACTCTCAGACCAACAGCCAGTCACTTAGGTGTAAGTCCTGCTTCTTGTCCCTCTCTTTGCTGGGACCTCAGGCAGGTTGTCCTTAAGTCCCCTCACCCCACCACCACCACCCTGTGCCTCTGTGGCGATGCCCTTCCCAGGACCAGGCTGGGAAACAGGTGGAGGCCATGCACGAGCCTCCAGGCTTGGCTATTGAGATTAATTTTATCAACCAGAACTTCAAAAAGGGTGTTTTTTACTTTAGACAGCTTATCAACTGGATTTACGTTTTCCAGGGCATAAAAAAATCTAAGTAGTGTTTTCTTTTTTTAAAGACAGTACAAATCAGTACACAAATTAGTCTTCTGCAGCTTGAACAGGATGGTTACCTGAGAGCATTCCTCTGTTGTCACCTGTACTGGAATCCCCCAATAGGCAGAAACTCTAAGACAACAGCAACTAGAGCAACTCAAGATGTCTGTGGAAACGATGATTGCAGGTAGAGGGTCCGATGTTTTGATTCATTATTAAGAGATAGAAACAGATAGTGCTTATGGAATCAATACATCCCAGAAGACATGTAGAGATACCTAGTGTACTAGCAATGAGAATTCTTATGCTCGGCTCAGGGTTAGTGGACACCAGGACTTGGAGAGGATTGATTAGAAGCTGCTCTCACCCCTGGCCATGTGCCCTGGCTCCCATTGCTGCTGTGTGCTTTGGGCTAGGGCAGCAGGCAGTGTGACCTGCTAGCAACTAACTCCAGAGAAGAGCAGGGAATTACTCCAGAAAACAAACCCTTGGCAGATGCAGTCCAAATATTTCCACCTCTTCTCCCCCTAATACCAGAGGCAGACCAGAGTGAGTGGAACTCATATCCATGGCAGGCAAGCAAAGCCTCTCAAAAACAGAGCTGTGGGCATAGCCAAGAGCTGTCACTGGTTTGAGGAGAACCATCAACAGGAGAAAGAACCACCAAATGCAACAAAAAAGATCCTTAATGGAAGAGTTAGTGGCACACAGAGAAGAATGCTCAAAAAAAGAAAATCTTTCTCCTTCAAAAGAAACAACCAAAGATTTTGGAAAGAAATGTAAGTCTAAATGGAACAATCAGGATGGCTTGAATCATAGTACAAGACAAGATAAAAAAGGATTCAGTGATTGGGCAAATAAGCCAAGGAGTAGTCCAGATTGCACGCCTGGAGGATCAAGAGCTATTCCAGAATGCAGACCTAGGGGATCCAGAGTTATTCCAGAATGCAGACCTGGAGGTCCCAGATCTAATCTAGAATGTAAACCTAAAGGACCCAGCATTATTCTAGAAGACCCAGATCTATTCCAGAATGCAGACTGAGAAGAGCAGGAGCTATTTCAGAATGCAAACCTAGGGGACTCAGAGTTACTCTAGAATGCAAACCTAGAAGACCCAGACCTATTCCAGAATGCAGACCTAGAGGATCTAGAGGTAATCCAGAATGCCTACCTGCAGGACTTGGAGCTACTCCAGAGTGAAAGTTGAGGACTGAGAGAGATGGAGAGCATGAGAGATAAGGGTAAGGCCAAAGCAAATTTGAGAAGCTCCAATTTTCTGTTGCATGAAAAGGAGGAAACATAGAAAACTGAGGAAGGATAATGAGAAGCTACTAGAAGGACCCTTCTTAGAGCACAGAATCTGTCAGAGGGCTATGTATTGAGGCAGGTAAGTGAGAAACCAGAACTGCCCAGACATATATGGGACACAATTTCAAGATACCACCAAATATGAGAAGACCCCAAAGTGTTCAGCAGGCTAGCAGTTGGCATCAGATTTCTCAATGGCAAGTTTTTATTCTAGAATTAATTGGATCAACATCTTTAAAGTACTTGGGGGAAAATGATTTCAAACCTGGAATTTTAGACACAGCTGGACTTGAATTCAAATTGAAGGGCCAAGGAATAAGAACTGTCAAGGACTCAGAGGTTACCAGCCTCACCCTTAGGATTCTTGACAAAATGAAAAAAAGACAACCATCTCTATATAAAAAAGGGTGATATTTGATCCCACTGATAATGATGGGGAAGAATCCAGTATGACATGTAGCTCACTAATTGTTGATGCACATAGGGGTGCAAATTAAAATAACAGTAGAAAAATCTTATGTATACGTATTTATAGAGTGATGAGAAGGAGAAAAATGAAAGTTCACTAAATTTTGGGTCTTTTCCAGGGCATGTGTAGATAATATTCCTGTAGCCTATGGTATATAACTGTGCATTTAAACACAGTAACGATTTATAAGGAGCCGCCCGGCAGAGGCACAGATGGTGGCAATTTCAGTCTTGTAGAGGAAAAATTCTGGAACAAAAAAAAAACCTGATTAGGTCACCAAAAGGTAGTGTAGAAAAGAAAAAAGTAGAAATTATAAAAAAATACATAAGGCAAGACATCATGTAGGCATTAAAATATGTGCTAATTTTCTCTTTTAAGAGACAAACTCAAGATTGTCTTAAAAATGACACAAACAAAATTTATTCATGGGAAGTGTACTAAGCAAATGCTAATCACTGGCAAGCAGGGCTAACAATGTTATTTTGAAGAAAAAGATTAAAAGCTTTAAGTGGGACAAAGATACTTCATTTTAAGAAGTTATAATCCCCTCAAAGAGATGATATTCATGAACTTTTTTTTTTTTTGTATTTTTCTGAAGCTGGAAACGGGGAGGCAGTCAGACAGACTCCCTCATGTGCCCGACCGGGATCCACCCAGCAAGCCCACCAGGGGACAATGCTCTGCCCATCTGGGGCGTCGCTCTGTTGCAACCAGAGCCACTCTAGCGCCTGGGGCAGAGGCCATGGAGCCATCCCCAGTGCCCGGGCCATCTTTTGCTCCAGTGGAGCCTTGGCTGCGGGAGGGGAAGAGAGAGACAGAGAGGAAGGAGAGTGGGAGGGGTGGAGGGGTGGAGAAGCAGATGGGCGCTTCTCCTGTGTGCCCTGGCTGGGAATCGAACCCGGGACTTCCGCACGCCAGGCCAATCCTCTACTATCGAGCCAACTGGCCAGGGCCTCATGAACTTTTATGTACATAATAACATAGCTGTAAAATTTATGAAGGAAGAACTTGTAGAACAGGAAATGGACAAATCCAGTAACATAATGGGAAACTTTAATTTAAAAAAAATTAAGAAAACAAAAAAGAAGTAGTAATGAAAGATTTCAATAGTGTTCTTAACAAACTCAGTTCCAAACCAGAATATTCCTCCCTCCCCTCCCCTCCCCTCCTTTTTTCCCTTCCTTCCTTCCTTCCTTCCTTCCTTCCTTCCTTCCTTCCTTCCTTCCTTCCTTCCTTCCCTTTTGCTTCCTCTCTCTCCCCTTCTTTCCTTTTTAAAAAAACATACCAGGACCATTTACCATGGTTTTAAAAAAAGGGTTTTTTAGAGGAGGGAGGTTTTTTTTTTTTTTTTTTTTTTTTTTTTTTTGTATTTTTCTGAAGCTGGAAACAGGAAGAGACAGTCAGACAGACTCCCGCATGCACCTGACTGGGATCCACCTGGCACGCCCACCAGGGGCGATGCCCTGCCCACCAGGGGGCGATGCTCTGCCCCTCCGGGGGGTCGCTCTGCCGCGACCAGAGCCACTCTAGCGACTGGGGCAGAGGCCAGGAGCCATCCCCAGTGCCCGGGCCATCTTTGCTCCAATGGAGCCTTGGCTGCGGGAGGGGAAGAAGAGAGAGACAGAGAGGAAGGAGGGGGTGGGGGTGGAGAAGCAAATGGGCGCTTCTCCTGTGTGCCCTGGCCGGGAATCGAACCCGGGACTTTTGCACGCCAGGCCGACGCTCTACCACTGAGCCAACCGGCCAGGGCCAAAAGGGTTTTTTAAAATATATATTTACCATATATAATTTATTTTAAGGAAAAATTTATTTTTTCAACAACAGAAGTCATTAAGTACAATAAAAGTGGAAATTAACCACAAAATTATACTCAAAAGTAACCAGACTCCATTATATATGTGGAGAGTTTGGAATGCTTTCAAATATAGCATAAACTGTTTAAAGATTAATAAATGAGATAACACTATATAGCACAACATGAAGGGTGCTGCCAAACAGTTCTGAGAAGGAAATGTCAAACCAGAAGCATTGAAAAAAAATGAGATACCCTGTGACTCTAAATGTTAAAAGAAAGAATTACAAAATAATTTAAGACAAAGGAGAAGTGAATACAGTAGAACCTGAAAACTTGTTGCTTGATGCACTAAATATTGCAAGCGGACCATAAAATACTTAAAGTGTCAGCAACTTTGATCAAGGGGGAAAAGACAAAACGTAAAACTTTTGTAACCAGAAGTAGTTATCACTGCAAATGCGGGGGCTATTAAAACTTTCAGAGATTTCTGTTTACAACTCTATGCAAAGAAATTGCAATATCTAGATGAAGTGAATAATTTTCTAGAAAATTTTAGAACAAAATTGCTCCAATATGTAGACAGTCTGAATAAGCCATCCCTGTGGAAGTGACTGAAACCACTCTCAGAAATCTGCATTCACTAGACCCCAGTCCGAAAGTAAGTGAGACTTTTAAGGTGTGTGGAGAAGACCTAAAGTTCCCCCAGTCAGTTTATGAGATCAACAAAAATTGTACAAGTAATCGCAAGATGACCTAAAGGTAACTCTACCTTCCAAAGACAGATGTGCAAACCATATAAATAAAGTGTTAGCTGATGGAATCCAACAAAGCATTTAGTCTTAAATATGTTTTTAACATGAGAGTTGGTTGAGCTGTGACTTGGAGTCTACTTGGCCCACCCCGTGTTAGTCCTCAGTCCTCTCTCTGTGTCTGCACTTCCTGTTTTCTCCACATCTCATGAATTCTCATTGCCTTTTTTTTTTTTTTTTTTTTTTAATCGTTTTCTCTTTCTTCATCTATTTTCCTTTGTGGTGTTTATTTAATCTGGTGTGTCTTCTAATTTCATCTTGATTTTTGAAAGATTCTTCTTTTGTTCTAGCTTCTTCTGTGAGTTCTATGACCTCATTCTTGAGTTTTTCTAATTCTGATTTATGTCTTTTTTTTTAATCTCTTGCATTATTATCTTAATGTCTATTAATCAATTTAAAGATATTAGATTATGGTTTTTCTATATTTGTTCTCATGTTTTTATGGTGTGTGTTTATTGTCAGTAGGGATGTTATTTTGTTTCTTATTTTCTTTTGTCCTTAAAATATATATATATATATTTTTGTGACAGAGACAGAGAGAGGGACAGATAGGGATAGACAGACAGGAAGGGAGAGAGATGGGAAACGTCAATTCTTCGATGTAGCACCTTAGTTGTTCATTGATTTCTTTCTCATATGTGCCTTGACTGAGGGGCTACAGCAAACCGAGTGACCCCTTGCTCAAGCCAGTGACCTTGGGTTCAAGCTGGTGAGCTTTGCTCAAACCAGATGAGCCTGCGCTCAAACCGGCGACCTTGGGATCTCGAACCTGGGTCCTCCACATCCCAGTCCGATGCTCTATCCACTGTGCCACCACCTGGTCAGGCTGTCCTTAAAAAAATCTTGTGTGGGGTTTGACCTCATATGAAATTCATTTTCCTGAACTTCTTAGAAGGGAGGCATGGTAGATAATAGCATTTCTAACGTCACAGTTCTAGAATGCCATCTTCTGTTATGTTTATGATGGGCTAAAATGAAGTTAGAGTGTGTCTGGTGGTGGGGAACTATGACTGGTTGGCTGGGGAAGTTTGTAATAGTATTGCATCGATGCACAATGTTCTAGTTTTGATAATTGTACTTTGTTTATACATATGCCCCTGTTTTTAGGAAATACATACTAAAGTGCTGGGAGTCAAGGAGCATGATGTTTGCTAACCACTCTCAGAGGTGTGGGTTAATAGGGAGAACCAATGAATGAATGAGTATATGAATGAATACATGCATGACAATCAAATAGGCCTAAATGTGAACAGTTGGAGGAACATTAAGTATGCAGAGAAGTTCTTTGTAATATTCATATGGTTTTTCTCAAAATTTGAAATTATATTGGAATAAAAAATTGTCCAATAAATAAGTAGGATGAGCTCCTCAGTTGAAAACATGATGGGCCTTCTCTTCCGGACGGATGTCCTGGGAGGCTCTGGGAAGATGAGGTGACACTTGGATGTGCTGGGTGTGGATTCAAAGGGGAGCCAGGGTGCTATAACTAGACTTTGTTTTAGTTTCTCAATACTTTCCTTAAACTGGAATTTTAATTAAAACAAAGAAATAGCTCAGAATATAATTTAAACCTATGACGAGAGGAGGACAAGTAGCCTGTTGAAATGACACTGGGTTCTGAGCACTGGGCATCAGGGCAGCTTTCCTGTTGCAGCACTTCACACTGTCACTGTGGTGGTGATATTTCTCCAGTGCCAAGTGTAAACCAGCCATGGCCCATGGTCCTCTGTGTGCTCAGTTCACACAGTCAGAAGCATGGGTGCTGGGGAGGCTAGAGGACTGAGGGCAAAGAGAGACAGGCCCAGGAAAGCCCTGAGATGGGCCCAGTACTGAGCACACAGGGGCTTCTCATGTAGAGAAAGCTTTCTGCTTATATCCCAAGCAAAACCAGATGTTCCTGGGAGCCGTGCCGCATGGCCATTGAGAGCAGGACACAGGAGCTGGCCTGTGGGCTCTGAGCCAGATGGACTACACCCTGGCAGTGACCTGGGACCAGGTTTCTGTGAAGTAGGGACAATGTCTCCTTTTATAGATAGAGGCTATGGTGAAGGGAGAAACCCATCAGAACTAAGGGAGCTGTGACTTGGGCTGACCAAGCATGGAGGGTGATGCACCAGGCGCGTTGGTAGCACTGTGCACCTTTAGTGCTTGAGAGATGCTCCCAAGGCAGGCCATAGGCGTGGCCGCACTGACACAGGCGTGTGGAGATGTAGGCTTGATCTTGATCGTAGGCTTCCTGCTCACCAGGCCTCTACTGCACCCACACAGCCAGCCCGAGCTGCCTCTCATGCTGGCTCTCTGGTGCTCCTCATGGTCACTGGCCGGCCATCTGTGTTCTTGGGCCCAGCACCTGTGCTACCATGCAAGCCCTGTGTCCTCCCACACAGCCTTGCCCCTTGGCCAGTGCCCAGGAAGAAGTCTCGCCTTCTGCCTGAGGGTGGGATCAGCAGGGTGAGGGGAGGGGACCTCTATTCTCTCCATGCCTCCACCTATCCAGGCTCTGGTACCTCTGTACTCGCACCCTGGTGTCCTTCTGGGAGTTAGGACAGCTGAACTCGGAGGTCCCAGACCTGGCCCATTCTGGTTGCCATGCTCACTTGCCTGAACCTGGAATGTTCTTCAGCTCTGTCCACAGCATTGTTGTCATCTTCCTCTGTCTTTTTGTCATACTTGCCCTGAAGAAGTCTCGTCCAGGACCTGGCTGTGGAGGAGAGCTGTGTAGACTGATAAATCTGTGAGGTCAAGCCTGTGTGAGCCCTCGTGCTGCCCTGGCTTCTGGCCTGACCTCATCAGCTGCTCTCTCCCCCAGGCCCTGGCTGCCATGTCTGAGGCCTGCTGGTCTCCTGGGCTGGCCCACTCCCGCTGGCTGTGGTGACCTCTTCTTTTTTTTTTTTTAATTTATTTGTTTATTTTAGAGAGGAGAGAGAGAGAGAGATAGAGAGAGAACTGGGGTTGGTGTGGGGAGGAGCAGGAAGTATCAACTCCCATATGTGCCTTGACCAGACAAGTGCAGGGTTTCGAACTGGCGATCTCAGCGTTCCAGGTCGACGCTTTAGCCACTGCGCCACCACAGGTCAGGCATGACCTCTTGATGTGAAAGGAGGTGCCTGTGGGGGAAGGGAATCAGCTCAGTCCTGATCACATGCACAATAGCTCTCCTCACTGTGTCTGCACTTTCCCGGGAGGTTTCCCAAGGAGGTGACCCACATCTGGCACTGCATTGGTCATTCCGTTTTGTTCACTTCTCTGAGTTGAAAACCACAGCTTTTATCTCACTGCTGTATGCTTCTTGCACAGTTTCTGCTTTGGTTGACCTTTCTTTTTGGGAGGAATTCTGGACAGCCTGTGCTACCGGGCCCCTCCCTGCATCATGCCGACCCATCACATTAGCACGTGCTTGGATCATGCCAGCAAGACGAGGTCAGATTGTACAGCAGGGAAACAAAAGCAGCATGCGAAGATTCAAACCCATATGATTATTCTCTGTGATCTACCAAAGTTTAAATAAATGAAATCATAGAAATAAATCACCTTTGTAATTCTCATGGCACATGTCCCTTTAATGTCTTTTAATGACATTACTGAGCTGGCCAGTTAGTTGCCCTGTGGTGCTGACCAGCCCTCCGCAAACTCCCCTCCTATTCCTTCAGGGACTCTTCATGAGCCAGCTGTGGTCTCTCAGCTGGGTAGCTAGAGGGAGCTCCTTTGTTGGGGTGCCTCCCGGCAGGGGTGCACATACCACTTAGCTCTCACTGCTCCTTGCCTTTTCACAGCGGCCCCACTGACAGGCCCTTTCCGTCCAGTACTACAGGTGGGCTCGGGCCCACGCCATTCCAGCAGGTCGCAAAGTCTCATTGGAGCCAGGGTCCTGTCATCTCTGGTTGGACAAATAAAACAGCTCTGATGGCTTAACCTCCTTTCCTTACCTCTCCTTGGATTAATAGTCATGAAATATAATTACAGTTACAAGTGTCTGTAGTGTCTCCTGGGCTGTGAGAGCTCAGGGCTGTGATGGCCTGGCCCTTGAGGTTGGGCTCAGCAGGGTAAGTGGAGAGGACATGGAGCATGAATGATGTGGGAAGGAGTAAGGGACAGGGGACACCTGGCTGGAGGACTTACACTTTCTCCTGGGTACTGGGAGGCCTGGGGCTTGTAAACAGACAGATCAATGTGCTCTTAGAATGTCCCTGTGGCCTCAGAGAGAGCAGAGACCTGCAGGAAGGGTGGAAGAACCCGGAGGACCCCAGACTGGGCTGCTGGGGAGCAGGAGGGGACATGAGTACAGAACAGGGGAAGGTCTGGAGGTGCCAGGGCAGCCAGCCATGGGGCCCTTGGTGCGGGCTCTGTAAGGAAGAGGGCTTCGTACCCAGGTTTCCATGCACTTTTGAGAGCATGTGGCACGGGTCTTCCTTTCTTCCTAATCCCACCAGCAGATAGTCAGATATCTTGGTATTGTTTGGACTTGGACACCTTCAGAAATAATACAAGGAATGCATCTCCCACACCTGCTCCTTTCTCTTATCTCCTGTTCTTACTCTAGAATGATGCTGGGAATATAAAACCTAAAATTCTCCATCTGTATAGCACTTTGCAAATTACAGAGTACTTTTCGAAATGCTGAAAGGTCGGTGCTTTCTCGTTCCTATTTAGAAGCTTAGGCTGAGAGCCGCTGAGCCATGAGGATTAGCCCTGTGGTCTCTGCAGAGTCACAGGCCAGAAGTCACCATGTCCTAGGCAGTGTCCCCTCACCTTGAGAAGCTGCCCAGTTTCAATGCTAGTGGAGATGCTGGAAGGGCCCAGTGTTGGGAAAGGAGCCACCTCTGCAAAGCCTCCCTCCACCCATTGCCTGCGGAGCCAGAGGCAGAACCTGCTGCCCTCTGTCCTCAGTCCTCTCTCTAGGACCTCCTGCTGGAAAACCTGATGGAAAGCCAGCCTTTGAGGTATGGTGGGCATAAATCTAGGATGGCCCTAAGATTTTATCCTGCTGTGCAAGCCTTGCTTAAATTTCCCCTTGAGACTAGTTGGGACGTGGGCATGGTCCCGAGTGTGTTGTGTCACCTGACAAAGGGATTTTGTAGGTGTAACTAAGACTTCTAGTCAGTGGACTTTGAGTGAACCAGAGGGCAGGTTCATGGCCTGACCCAGGTACATGAACCCGTGAAGTCTGAGTAGGAAGTCAGCAATGGATGAAGCTTGAGATTGGAAGCATTGAGGATTCCAGATGAAGGCATGCTCCCGGGAGTGCTGGCAGCCTCACCTAAACCTGAGCCAGCAGGAAGAGGCCCCAGCGCTAGGTGGCAGTGCAGCCAAATGACTCCTGAGTGTGTGTCCCTTTTCCCTAGAGCAGTGGTCCCCAACCCTCAGACCGCACACCAGTACCGGTCCATGGGCCATTTGGTACCAGCCACAGAGAAAGAATAAATAACTTACATTATTTCCGTTTTATTTATATTTAGGTCTGAACGATTTTTTTTTTTTGTATTTTTCTGAAGCTGGAAACGGGGAGAGACAGTCAGACAGACTCCCGCATGCGCCCGACCGGGATCCACCCGGCACGCCCACCAGGGGCGGTGCTCTGCCGCGAGCAGAGCCACTCTAGCGCCTGGGGCAGAGGCCAAGGAGCCATCTCCAGCGCCCGGGCCATCTTTGCTCCAATGAAGCCTCGCTGCGGGAGGGGAAGAGAGAGATAGAGAGGAAGGAGAGGGGGAGGGGTGGAGAAGCAGATGGGCACTTCTCCTGTGTGCCCTGGCCGGGAATCGAACCCGGGACTTTTGCACACCAGGCCGACGCTCTACCACTGAGCCAACCAGCCAGGGCCGTGAACGATGTTTTATTTTTAAAAAAATGACCAGATTCCCTCTGTTACATCTGTCTAAGACTCACTCTTTTTTTTTTATAAATAAATTTTTATTAATGTTAATGGGGTGACATCAATAAATCAGGGTACATATATTCAAAGAAAACATATCCAGGTTATCTTGTCATTCAATTATGTTGCATACCCATCACCCAAAGTCAGATTGTCCTCCGTCACCCTCTATCTAGTTTTCTTTGTGCCCCTCCCCCTTCCCTTCCCCTCTCCCTCCTTCCTTCCTGCGCCCCCCCTCCCCTCCCCTCGGTAACCACCACACTCTTGTCCATGTCTCTTAGTCTTGTTTTTATGTTCCACCAATGTATAGAACCATGTAGTTCTTGGTTTTTTCTGATTTACTTATTTCACTCCGTATGTTATCAAGATCCCACCATTTTGTTGTAAATGATCCGATGTCATCATTTCTTATGGCTGAGTAGTATTCCATAGTGTATATGTATGTGCCACATCTTCTTTATCCAGTCTTCTATTGAAGGGCTTTTTCGTTGTTTCCATGTCTTGGCCACTGTGAACAATGCTGCAATGAACATGGGGCTACATGTGTCTTTACGTATCAATGTTTCTGAATTTTTGGGGTATATACCCAGCGGAGGGATTGCTGGGTCATAAGGTAGTTCTATTTTCAGTTTTTTGAGGAACCACCATACTTTCTTCCATAATGGTTGTACTACTTTACATTCCCACCAACAGTGGATGAGGGTTCCTTTTTCTCCACAGCCTCTCCAACATTTGCTATTACCTGTCTTGTTGATAATAGCTAATCTAACAGGTGTGAGGTGGTATCTCATTGTAGTTTTGATTTGCATTTTTCTAATAACTAATGAAGATGAGCATCTTTTCATATATCTGTTGGCCATTTGTATTTCTTCCTGGGAGAAGTGTCTGTTCATATCCTCTTCCCATTTTTTTATTGGATTGTTTGTTTGTTTGTTGTTGAGTTTTATGAGTTCTTTGTAAATTTTGGATATTAGGCCCTTATCTGAGCTGTTGTTTGAAAATATCATTTCCCATTTAGTTGGCTGTCTGTTTATTTTGTTGTCAGTTTCTCTTGCTGAGCAAAAACTTTTTAGTCTGATGTAGTCCCATTCATTTATCTTGGCCTTCACTTCTCTTGCCTTTGGAGTCAAATTTATAAAATGCTCTTTAAAACCCAGGTCCATGAGTTTAGTACCTATGTCTTCTTCTATATACTTTATTGTTTCAGGTCTTATATTTAGGTCTTTGATCCATTTTGAATTAATTGTAGTACAAGGAGATAAGCTGTAGTCGAGTTTCATTCTTTTGCATGTGGTTTTCCAGTTTTCCCAGCACCATTTATTGAAGAGGCTTTCTTTCCTCCACTGTGTGTTGTTGGCCACTTTATCAAAAATTATTTATGCCATTTAATATGGTGTTGGCTGATGGTTTATCATATATGGCCTTTATCATGTTGAGATGTTTTCCTTCTATACCCAATTTTTTGAGTGTCTTAAACAAGACTTGCTCTTGACGCTTGTCTCGGTCACGTGATTCATTTATCCATCCCACCCTAAAGGCCGGTCCATGAAAATATTTTCTGACATTAAACCGGTCCGTGGCCCGAAAAAGGTTGGGGACCACTGCCCTAGAGAACCAGCTACCCTGTGTCTAGATCTCGGCCCTTCACAGCTGTGAGCTGATACGTGGGCATTGTTGAAGCTCTAAGTTCTGGAAAATTGCTGTTCAGCAGCAGAGAAGCAAAGCCCAGGTGAACCTTGGTGGTACCGTTTGCAGACTCAGCCCCAGCAGCACAGAGGAGTGGGGATAGGCCTGGGAGGCAGTGTCACAAAGCTGAGTGACAGCTGTGCTATGTTATGTTTTGTTTTTAAAGGACTAGCTGGTCATCTCAGAGCCATTTTATAATTCATCAAAATATCCCTACTGATGAGAAGTGCCACCTTCACCACAGTAACTTCCTGCCTGCATTTACCCTCTCAGAGTGTTTGGATACATTCCCTCTCATGGCTATTTGTCTGTTTCTACAGAAAAGCCACATGAACTCATCCTATTTTTTCCTAAAAAATTTCTACTTTATTTCATTCCTCTGTCCTTCTAGATGAACATTAGAGTTCTTCTGTCAGATTTTAAAAACCTACTTGGGTTTTGGGTGGCCTCCCATTAAAATTATCCATTTATGTTGGGAGGGATGGTCTTCTAGTTCAGAGACAAGACAGAGCTGTCTTCCTGTGTTCCATCCAAAGCAGTCAGGAAGTTCTGTAAGTTTCTTTTATAGATCTTTCATACTCCTTACTGAAGTTATCCTTGATCATTTTATATTTTGTATTTTTTTCTATTGTAATTATTACTGGTATATAGTAAAGACATTTATTTTTGCATCTTGAGTTTATAATATGTCATTAACAAATTACATCCTGTTGGGTCTCATAAGTCAGGATGTTTTAGATAGCAAATCATATTGCAAATAAGTTTAATGCCTTTGTTTTAAGTACCTGTAGTCATAGTTATCTTTAAGCAACTGCTTGCCCAAATTTTTAGAATAAACATTGAGCAGCAGCCTGTCTTGTCCACGTTTGACCAGCTGTGTGTCTCTTTTCTGCCTTGAAGAAGCTATGGATGCAGCTTCCACATGACCTGCCAGTTTTTAGAGTTAATGAATTATTGACTGTTTTTGTATTCCTTTCTGAAAACCTTCCTTCCTGGCCACACCAATTTGCCCCCACCCCCTGGGAATGCTTCTTTCCTAACTCCATGCACATTCTTTTTTTTTTTTTTTGTCCACCATTAAATGGTGCAGTGGCTGAAAGCTCAGTTTTTCTGCCAGTTCTCCTGGGCTTTCTGCTTGCAGGGATGTGGATGTGGGCACCTCTCTCCCAAGATACATTCCAGGCCTGGCCATTGTCCTCCCACAGTGTCTTCTTGGGTACCCAGCAGGAGTCTTTCCCTGAAACCTCCTATCCTCATGACTGGGGGGTCCCACCAGCCCTCCAGCCCTGTTCCCTTGCCTCTCCTCCCCTCACCACATCACAGCATGACCCCAGGGTCCTCAGTGCCCTCCGAGCAGTACCTCCTCATGCATTCAGGGGCTCAGTCTGGTTGCAGATTATGCAGGGAAGGCTACAGATCAGGGAGGCAAAGGACAGGTGATTCTTAGAAAATGAGGCAGAGAATGCGCCAGAGCCATGGAGGAGGAAATGCCTGGCCAGTACCCACGGAGGGGCCCAGCCTCCCTTACCCCCACCAGCCGCCCTTAATCCCACCAATGAGAAGTAAGACAGGGAAGGGCTTCTTTATAACTTTGCTGGTAAACAAGGTTGAAAATATGGAAGGTCAGCTAACATGCTGGAGGGCCCTCACATGCTGCTGGAGAGCCAGACTGGGACTTGCTGTGGGAGAGCAGCCTGGCAGTGTCCAGGGAGGTGGTGGACTGCCATGTCTCCAGGACTCAGCATTCCTACTCCCTGGATTACACACCAGAAAAGCCAGGCATGTATATACAAGGCGACACATCTGAGCAGGTTCCTGTGTGAATATTCAGAAATGCCAAGTTTACATGGGACTGGATACAGCACATTCCCTTATCTACAGTTTCTTTCTGCTATTCTAGTTACCTATTGTTACCCAAAGTCAGCCACAGTCCAAACATATTAAGTGGAAAATTCCAGAAATAAACAATTCATAAATTTTAAGTTTCATGCCATTCTGAACAGCATGTTGAAATCTCACATTGTTCACTGCGTCTCACCCGGGATGTGAATCATCCCTTTGTCCTGCGTCTCTATGTTGTACACCAGCAGTCTCTGTTATTGGGTCTGCTGTTCATGGGGCTTATGTTCAAGTCACCCTTATTTTATTTAATAACTGCTGAAAGCACAAGAGTAGTGATGCTGTCAATTTGGAGATGCCAAAGAGTCACTGTAAAGTACTTCCCCTTCAGTGAAAAGGTAATGCTTTCAACTTAATAAAGAAAAAAAGCTGGTTCTGAGGTTGCTGAGATATGTGGTAAGTCTCTTCCATCCATGAAATTGTAAAGAAAGAAAACAAAACTCGTGTTAGTTTTGCTGTTGCACCTCAAACTGCAAAAGTTATGGCCACAGTGTGTGATAAATGCTAAGTTAAGATGAAAAAGGAGGATGACGTCAGAGTAATGGCGGAGTAGGAAGCGATACCGATAAATCTCCCCCAAAACTCAACAAGATCTTCAACCAGAAACAGAAAAACCTATCCTTGGGGCCTCCAGATGTTTCGCAATACACCCGAAGGTATGGTCGAGCGAAAAATTGGCTAAATATATAACCAAACCCCGAAGGAAATAGGGAGTAAGAAATGCTCCGCCTTCCTCACTAACCTAAACAGGGCGGCTTTCTCTGGGAAATGTGAATATAGAAACTGAGGCGGGCAAAGGGGGTGAATAGATCCAGGCCATGGCACAAACGGCCGAACCAGGCTGTGGCACAGAGATCCAAGCCGAGGAAAAACTGTTCCTGTGGCAACCCGGGCAATACAAGCTAACACTCGCACCAAACCCAGACAAAGAAAGACAAGCGGGGCAGCCATTTTACCTGATCTCCTGGTCGGCGCGCACAGATAGTGGGCGAGAGATTTCTTCCAAAGCCCCGGGAGTGGGTGCCCGTGTTACCCCACAGAGAGGCAGAGTCAGAGGCCTTTGTGTGGGCCGAAAGCGGAATCTCTGGGCAGCCCCAGCACCCTGGGAAAGCCGAGCACGGGAGGGAGCGAGAACTAATTCCAACGGTGGAACTTTTCCGTGCTGGTAGGGGATTCACTCAGACGGAAACGCAGCTGGCCTGATATCCTGATCTGCGGGCGCAGATAGTGAGAGATTCCTCCGAGTGCCTTGGCAGTGTGCGCCCATGTTATCGCACAGAGGGGCAGAGTCAGGGGCCTTTGTGTGGGCAAAAGCGGAATCTCAGGCCGCCCCAGCACCTTGCAAAAGCCGCGCACAGGGACGAGCGAGAGCCAATTCCAATGCTGGAACTTTTTCATACAGTTGGGGGTTTCACTCAGAGCGTGAGACTGCTGGCCGGATATCCTGGTCTGCGCGCGCAGATAGTGAGCGAGAGTTTCCTCCAAGCGCCCCGGAAGTGGGCACCCGCCTGTGTTACCGGACAGAGTGGCAGAACCAGAGGTCTTTGAGTGGGCGGAAACCCCGCCTGATTATGCTAGCAGCTCTGACTGACTGAGCCTTACCCAGAGCCCTGTGCTGAGTGGGAATAGAGTGGGGAGTTGCCAGTTCTTTGAGCCTCTTACTATCCAGGCAGAGGCAGCAGCAACCCCATAGCTGGATTATCAGGCTACTAATTGAGGAAGGAAAGACTAGGAGAAAGGCTTCAGGAACACGGACTCTCTCACTGTCGGAGCCTATAAATGCTAATGAGCCTCAACTGCCAACGAGACTAAAGCACAATACATGACATCGCCATAGAGATTTATCAACTGCAAACCTCTACCTGAGTGTGCCAAAGGGGCAGAACCTGGGGTACAGAGTCACCGACCAGGAAGAGGGAGAGAAAAGAAAAAGCAAGAAGATAACCTCTCAAAATCAAGAATAATCTGCAGACTTTATAACCTATCCCATTTTATTATATTTGTTCATTTGTTTCTCTTATCTTCATTCTTGATATTTTTTTTCCTCCTCCAATTTGGCCAATTAACTCTCTGCTGGTCTTACGCTCTCCTCTCCTTGAACTACACTACCTATAAGTATTACATCTCCCATTATCTTTTCTTTCCTCTTCCTTTCTCTCTATGAGGGTTGCACCCCAAAACCCTTAACTTTCTCTCTCTCTCTCCTCTTTTTTCTTTTTTCTTCTTTTAGTGGTTCCCTCTTTTTTTTCTCTCTCTCTCTTTCTTTTCTCCCTCTATATTAGTTTCTTCCTTTTTCCTTTACATCTCCCCCCATTCAAATCTCAATAACGAACAAATCATCTTATCTAGGACTCAAACTTATGTTCGTGGCATTTGGGGGGGGTTTTACTTCACCTTTTTAACTCACTAGCAGTGCTCCCATCCCTGGCACTCCCTTTTATCTAGTTCTTGTTCCACTAAATACAGTAGTAATTTTTTAATTTGTCCCCCCATTTTTCTGTTTCCCTCTTATTCCTCTCATCATAACTCTTAGTCAACCAACACCTAAAAGCAAATCATTTTATTCTTGACCCAAATTTTTTCCTTATTTGCTTTTTGTGGGTCCATACCCCTTCTTTTTTCTTTTTTTTTTTTTCTTTCTTTTTTTTTTTTTTTTTTTGCCCCTTTGTTACTTTTCCCCAATTCAGGCCCTCCATTACAGGCATTGTTTGTTATAATTCACAGTTCACCACAAGATTTTCTCAAGAAAGAGGGGAGAGGAGAGGAGAGGAAAAAAGGAGGGGGGGAATAATTTCCTTTTTAAAAAATTTTTATTTTATTTTATTTTTCTTTATTTCATTATTATTTTTTTTAAAAAAACCCAACTCTTCGATTTTTTATTTTTTTAACTTTTTATTCTTTATTAAATCTCATTAATACTATCAACAAAACCACCCTCAGATGCCATTAAGGAAGAGAAAATCAAATATCATGGATACAAAAGAAAGAGAGGTAACACAGCTAGATGAGGAAAAATCTATGGAGAAAAAATTTAATATATTGGAAACCTTGGAGCAAAATGACAGAGAATTCAAGATAGAAATCCTAAAAATCCTCCGAGATATACAAGAAAACACAGAAAGGCAATTTAGGGAGCTCAGAAAACAACTGAATGAACACAAAGAATATATGTCCAAGGAAATTGAAACTATAAAAACAAATCAAACAGAGATGAAAAACTCAATTCATGAGCTGAAAAACGAAGTAACAAGCTTAGCTAATAGAACAGGTCAGATAGAAGAGAGGATTAGTGAAATAGAAGGCAAGCAACTTGAGGCACAACAGAGAGAAGAAGAAAGAGACTCAAAAATTAAAAAAAATGAGATAGCCCTACAAGAATTATCTGACTCCATCAAAAAGAATAACATAAGAATAATAGGTATATCAGAGGGAGAAGAGAGAGAAAATGGAATGGAGAACATACTCAAACAAATAATAGATGAGAACTTCCCATCCTGTGGAAAGAACTAAAGCCTCAAGTTCAAGAAGCAAACAGAACTCCGAGTTTTCTTAACCCCAACAAACCTACTCCAAGGCATATCATAATGAAATTGGCACAAACCAACAGCAAAGAAAAAATTCTCAAGGCAGCCAGGGAAAAGAAGAATACAACATATACAGGAAGGCCCATTAGATTATCATCAGATTTCTCAGCAGAAACTCTACAAGCTAGAAGAGAGTGGACCCCAAATTTTAAAGTCCTGAAAGAGAGAAACTTTCAGCCACGAATACTATACCCATCAAAGCTATCCTTTAAATATGAAGGAGAAATAAAAACATTCACAGATACAGAAAAGATGAGGGAATTTATCATCAGAAAACCCCCACTCCAGGAATTACTAAAGGGGGTTCTCCAATCAGATACAAAGAACAACAACAACAACAAAAAAAAAACAGAGCCACAAGTAAAAGCTCCAAGAAGAACACAATAAAACCAAATTTAAACTGTGACAACAACAAAAAGGAAGGGGGGGTGAAGATGGAGATTAACAGTAGCAAAGGACGATGGAGTGCAAAAGTACTCACAAAATAGTTTGCTACAATGAACAGGGTAGGAACCCTTTTCATTACTCAAAGGTAACCACCATTGAAAAAACCAACACAGAAGCACATGAGATAAAAAAGATAGCAACAGAGGAAAGATGTATGGAATACAACCAAATAAAAACAAAAGATAGAAAAACAAAAGAGAAGGATCAAACAAGACACAAAACTAACAGAAAGCAAGATATAAAATGGCAATAGGGAACTCACAAGTGTCAATAATTACACTAAATGTAAACGGATTAAACTCACCAATAAAAAGGCACAGAGTAGCAGAATGGATTAAAAAAGAAAATCCAACTATATGCTGCCTACAGGAAACTCATCTAAGTAACAAGGATAAAAACAAATTCAAAGTGAAAGGCTGGAAAACAATACTCCAAGCAAATAACATCCAAAAAAAAGCAGGCGTAGCAATACTCATATCTGATAATGCTGACTACAAGAGAGCAAAAGTACTCAGAGACAAAAATGGCCATTTTATAATGGCTAAGGGGACACTGAATCAAGAAGACATAACAATTCTTAATATATATGCACCAAACCAAGGAGCACCAAAATATATAAGACAGCTACTTATTGACCTTAAAACAAAAACTGACAAAAATACAATCATACTTGGAGACCTCAATACACCGCTGACGGCTCTAGATCGGTCATCCAAACAGAGAATCAACAAAGACATAGTGGCCTTAAACAAACACTAGAGCACCTGGATATGATAGACATCTACAGGACATTTCATCCCAAAGTGACTGAGTATACATTTTTCTCCAGTGTACATGAATCATCCTCAAGAATTGACCATATGTTGGGCCACAAAAACAACATCAGCAAATTCAGAAAAATCGAAGTTATACCAAGCATATTTTCTGATCATAAAGCCTTGAAACTAGAATTCAACTGCAAAAAAGAGGAAAAAAATCCCACAAAAATGTGGAAACTAAACAACAAACATACTTTTAAAAAATGAATGGGTCAAAGAAGAAATAAGTGCAGAGATCAAAAGATATATACAGACTAATGAAAATGACAATACGACATATCAGAATCTATGGGATGCAGCAAAAGCAGTGATAAGAGGGAAGTTCATATCAATTCAGGCATATATGAACAAACAAGAGAGAACCCAAGTGAACCACTTAACTTCCCACCTTAAGGAACTAGAAAAAGAAGAACAAAGACAACCCAAAAGCAGCCGAAGAAAGGAGATAATAAAAATCAGAGCAGAAATAAATGAATTAGAGAACAGAAAAACTATAGAAAAAATTAATAGAACAAGGAGCTGGTTCTTTGAAAAGATCAACAAAATTGACAAACCCTTGGCAAGACTTACCAAGGAAAAAAGAGAAAGAACTCATATAAACAAAATCCAAAATGAAAGAGGAGAAATCACCACGGACACCGTAGATATACAAAGAATTATTGTAGAATACTATGAAAAACTTTATGCCACTAAATTCAACAACCTAGAAGAAATGGATAAATTCCTAGAACAATACAACCTTCCTAGACTGAGTCAAGAAGAAGCAGAAAGCCTAAACAGACCTATTAGTAGAGAAGAAATAGAAAAAAACATTAAAAACCTCCCCAAAAATAAAAGTCCAGGCCCTGACGGCTATACCAGCGAATTTTATCAAACATTCAAAGAAAACTTGGTTCCTATTCTACTCAAAGTCTTCCAAAAAATTGAAGAAGAAGCAATACTTCCAAACACATTTTATGAGGCCAACATAACCCTCATACCAAAACCAGGCAAGGATGGCACAAAAAAAGAAAACTACAGACCAATATCTCTAATGAATACAGATGCTAAAATACTAAACAAAATACTAGCAAATCGAATACAACAACATATTAAAAAAATAATACATCATGATCAAGTGGGATTCATCCCAGAATCTCAAGGATGGTTCAACATACGTAAAACGGTTAACGTAATACACCATATCAACAAAACAAAGAACAAAAAACACATGATCTTATCAATAGATGCAGAAAAGGCTTTTGATAAAATACAACACAATTTTATGTTTAAGACTCTCAACAAAATGGTTATAGAAGGAAATTATCTCAACATGATAAAGGCCATATATGATAAACCATCAGCTAACATCATATTAAATGGCTCTAAACTGAAGGCTTTCCCCCTTAAATCAGGAACAAGACAGGGTTGTCCACTCTCTCCACTCTTATTTAATGTGGTACTAGAGGTTCTAGCCAGAGCAATCAGACAAGACAAAGAAATAAAAGGCATCCATATCGGTAAAGAAGAAGTAAAGGTATCACTTTTTGCAGATGATATGATCCTATACATCGAAAACCCCAAAGAATCCACAAAAAGACTACTAGAAACAATAAGCCAATACAGTAAGGTCACAGGATACAAAATTAACATACAGAAGTCAATAGCCTTTCTATATGCCAACAATGAAACAATTGAGAACGAACTCAAAAGAATAATCCCCTGCACGATTGCAACAAAAAAAATAAAATACTTATGAATAAACATAACAAAGAACGTAAAGGACTTATATAATGAAAACAATAATCCATTGTTAAGGGAAATCGAAAAAGATATAATGAGATGGAAGAATATACCTTGTTCTTGGCTAGGAAGAATAAATATAATCAAGATGACTATATTACCCAAAGCAATATACAAATTCAATGCAATTCCCATCAAACTTCCAATGACGTTTTTTAAAGAAATAGAGCAAAAAATCATCAGATTTATATGGAACTATAAAAAACCCCGAATAGCCAAAGCAATCCTAAAGAAAAAGAATGAAGCTGGGGGCATTACAATACCTGACTTCAAACTCTATTATAGGGCCACGACAATCAAAACAGCATGGTATTGGCAGAAAAATAGACACTCAGACCAATGGAACAGAATAGAAAGTCCAGAAATAAAACCACATATATATAGTCAAATAATTTTTGATAAAGGGGCCAACAACACACAATGGAGAAAAGAAAGCCTCTTCAATAAATGGTGCTGGGAAAACTGGAAAGCCACATGCAAAAGAATGAAACTGGACTACAGTTTGTCCCCCTGTACTAAAATTAACTCAAAATGGATCAAAGATCTAAACATAAGACCTGAAACAATTAAGTACATAGAAGAAGACATAGGTACTCAACTCATGGACCTGGGTTTTAAAGAACATTTTATGAACTTGACTCCAATGGCAAGAGAAGTGAAGGCAAAAATTAATAAATGGGACTACATCAGACTAAGAAGTTTTTGCTCAGCAAGATATATGTATTCAAAGATACATATATCTTTGAATATATGTATCCTGATTTATTGATGTCACCCCATTAAAAAAATAAAATTATTAAAAAAAAAAAAAAGAATAGAACTACCATATGACCCAGGATTCTCTCTACTGGGTATCTACTCCCAAAACTCAAAATCAGGGCACGTAAAGACACATGTACCCACATGTTTATCGCAGCATTGTTCACAATGGCCAAGACATGGAAACAGGCAAAATGCCCTCAATAGAGGATTGGATAAAGAAAATGTGGTACATATACACTATGGAATACTACTCAGCCATAAGGAATGATGACATAGGATCGTTTATGACAACATGAATGGACCTTGACAACATTATACTGAGTTTAGTAAGTAAATCAGAAAAAGTTAAGAACTCTAAGAACTGTATGATTTCATACATAGGAGAAAAATAAAATTGAGACTCATGGACATAGATAAATGTGCAGTGATTACCAGGGGGAGGGGAAGAGAGGAGAGCGAGGTGGATGGGGGAAGGAGAAAGGCTTAAAGAGAAAATATAAGGTGATGAAGGATGATGTGACTTTGAGTGATGGGTATACAGCATAATCGACTGTCCAAATGATGTGGAGATGGTTTCTCTAAATCTATGTACTCTGGTTACCAATGTCACTCTGTTAAATTTAATTGTCTAAATAAAAAAAATAAATAAAATAAAATAAATTTTTAAAAAAAGATGAAAAAGGATTAAATTTGTGGGTAGGAGACATGAACCAAAAACATTCATATTTATGACAATGTACTGTTCCAGAAAGCATTGCGCTTCTACAAGGACTTTAGCATGGCATCCCCCGAAACCGAAAACACCAAGCCATTTACTACAAGTGAAGGGTGGTCACACAGGCTCAGAAGTAGGTGCGGACTGGAACTAGAGTCCACATTTGCACAACTTTATTACAGTGTACTATTATTGTTCTATTTTATTATTTGTTACTGTTGTTAATCTCTTACTGTGCCTAATTTATAAATGCTCTTTCATCGTAGGAATGTGTGTATAGGAGAAAACCTAGTACATGCAGGGTTTGGTGCTACCCTCAGTTTCACCCCCAGGGGGGTCTGTGGTGAGGGAGAATGAATGTAAATACAACTCCGGTGGATTGACGAGCTATGGTTGATTCATGTGTATCCACACAGATAAGTCTTGAATGTGAACAACAGAGGGACATGTGTAGTGTTATGCCATTGATGCTGTCTTTCTGAACACTTGACATGACAAGGACATCCTGTAAGAAGCTCATGCATCATGGAGAAGTGCAGTTGCGCAAGGGAATGCCCACTTCTGGTGGCACGGCCTGGGGGCACAAGAGCAGAGGAGAGGCTACTGGGCTGTTGTTCTTTGTTATTCATTTAAAAATAAGCTGAAGAAAATATAGCACAGTGTTAACATTTGTTAATACACTGGTGTCTCATAGCTTTTAGTGTCTCTAGGTTAGAAATAGTTTGTAGTGAGAAATCAAACCTATTTTTTCAAATTGTAAATCCAGTGACCCCTCTCATGGAGGGAGCTTTGTCTTCAAACCTGACCTTCAGCGTACATCCTGGCCCTGTGTGTTGTTAGGGTTGAGGGTCAGAATTCAGGCGGCGCTTTGGATCCCACAGGGGATGTGGGGCCCCATCCTGGACTAAGATATGAACCATCACCATGCTTGTGGATTCAGGAGAAGTCACCAGGAGCTCCCTGCAGGCCCTGCCCAGCCAGGCCTGGGCTGCCTCTCTTCCAAGTCCCCTTTACCTGGCCTAAAAGTGTGCGAGTCACTGAACTGACTGGACCTTCCTCTCTGAGCTCTTCCCTTCCTCAGTGTCCAGTTGGAATCAGGGATCTCCAGAAGATATCTCTGAGAAGGTTACCATTGGGGGTCCAGTGGGAGAATCTGCTTCCTTGTCTTTCCAGTATATAAAGGTGTCCCACACTCCCCAGATCATGGCGCCTTCCTCTGCTTCCCACCTTGGCCAGGCTGCATGTCTCTCCGACCCTCTATCCCTCACCTTTTTCTCTCTAACTCAGCTCAGACAGGTTCCACACCCTAAAGTACTTCTGTGATTATATTGGGCCCACTGGATAATCCAGGATAATCTCCCATCTCAGGGTTTATAAACTTGATCACATCTGCAGAGTCCATTTGCTAGGTGAGGTCACATGTTAATAGGCTCCAGGGACTAGGGCAGAGGCATCTTCGGGGCAAGGGCATCACTGTGCCTGCCACATCTGCCTTCTTTACTTGGGACTAAATTTGCTCTACTTTCTCTAGCTTAAGGTAGAAGTTTTTGTCATTGATTTTAGACATTTCTTCTTTTCTAATACAGCTCTACATTTTTTATCAACTCTGCTTTGGCTACATCCCACAGATGCTGATGTTGTTTTTTAAAGTCACTTTATTATCAAAAGTTCTAATTTCTCTTACAGTTTATTTCTTTGACCTGTGAGTTGTTCAGAATGTGTTGCTTAATTCTCAGATATTTGGGAAGTTCATGCTATCTTTTTGTTAGTTTTTTTTATTTAATTCTGTGGTTGCCACAGATATACCTTGTGTGACTTCAGTTTTTCTAAACATTGTGCCATTTTCTGGGCAAGGAGAATATTGCAGTATGCAGCCTTTTCAGATTGGGTTTTGTTATTTAATATTACTTCATGTTACCTCGTGACTTCTCATAACTTGATGGCTCATTTCTCTTTGTCACTGAAAGTATTCCATTGTCTAGATGAGCCACAGGATTTACTTTCCAGCACATTTCATGGGAATAGTTCTAGGAGCTATGAACACCTCTGCTACCCAGATTGTAGTCTGCAAAGGTGCAGGTTTCTTGGAGAAGTGGTTTATTATACAAACAAGTAAATGTGCAAGATGGGCCTGAAACATCTGGTTTGGAGTAAAGGGAAGGAAACTCACAAGACTAATGAGGTAATTTCAGAATCACACATGGGGCACCTCTGAAGGGCTCTGGGTGCCAGAGATGTAACATCATGAACATAAAAAAAAGGAACTGCAATGGATTGAAATATAGCAAATACATAATAATCTATGAGTCACAGTGAATCTGAATCACAAGAACAGAAATGTCATTCTTCTCGGGAGGTTGTTAGGCAAAACCTACTCAGTGTTTTAATCATTAGTAAATAATAATGAAAGAATCCAGCAGGCATCTATCTTTTGCTATGGAGACCATATTTCAAAAAATGTATTAAACAGCAGATGCAGTAAAGTTTTTACTTACATCTTATTGTTTCAGAGAGACCACCAGACCCACTGTTAACCACAGCACCAAGAGAGGGGGCCAACCCAGGCTCTGTTTTGTCTTGTGCTCTGACCTCGTGGGAAAGTCGCAGCCCAGCACCAAGTAGGGATAGACACAAACCTCCAGAGCTAGCTGCTCGTTTACAGAAATTCAAATCCAGCAGCTATACCAAGATATCATGAACAGGCACTCAGCCAAGTGCAGAATTTGGAAGATTCTAAAATGACTTGTATGTTCAACAAATCAAATGCATGTGAAAAGAAAAAGGGCAGCTATAGAGTAAAATATTAGATATCATACGAAAAGTCATTTTGTAAACCTGATTTGGATTATTACTGAATGAGCAACTGTAAAAAGACAGAAACCATTGGAAATTTGAATATATACCAGGTGTTGGGTGACATTAAAGAATTTTTTGTTGTTGTTATATGTGAGAACTGCATGGTAGTTATGAGAAATATTCTTAGGTTGTATGTGTACTGGAGTATTTATTGGTGAAATACATGCCATCTGAAGCTGAAATTGCCTACCCAGCTAGCCAGGCGGGACCCAGACTCGCCCCTCGGTTCAGGTCGGCTCTGCATTCATTCTGGACCTGGGATGAAGGGGCAGCAACACGCTTCTCTTCTGCTGGGTCACAGGAACACACAGGGCGAGCCACCTGGCAGGATTCTTTGGGGCCTTTGTCTTGCCTCCTCTGTCCATTAAAGTCCTACCATCCCAAATAAGTCACCTGACCGTGTAGGGTTGGAGGTGCTGGATGGTCAGTCCCCTCCCTGGAGTCATGGTTGTACTGCATGTGATTTCCATGGGCAGAGGGAGAGAGTTGGGCAACAAAGTGTCATATCAGAGAAGAAACAAGGATGTATGAGGTGATACTAAGTTGAACGCAAGACTGCACACTTGCACACTTTGATGACCATGTTACGTTGTTAATACCCTAACAATGGGGTGTTAGGCTAGCAATGCTGCATTCATTTTGCCTTTTCTTTCTGATCCATCTGGCCATGCATGTTTTAATGCTTGCTCTTCTGTGGAAACACGATCTTCACATCAATAGCATATAGCCATTCTCGTTTGACTGTCATTATTGCTGCTGATTCATGCATGCACTCTGTGGGGTTTCTGTTAAAGTAGACTGAACCATGGTGGTCAGGTTTTCATTCCTCTCTCTCTCTCTCTCTCTCTCTCTCTCTCTTACTCAATTGTTAAACTATATCCTGTCCCCTACGTTCAGAGATAGTGTTAATTTGGTTTTTTTCGAACAGCTACTATGAGAGCAAATGCTGGTAGGTTGCTTATTGCCAGGTGCCTGGATTGATTGAAGACAAACAGGAGACTTAAAAGGGACTAGTCACCAGCCAGAGGTGTCTGGAGATGGAAGTTGGGGCCATTCCATGGGGAAAGAGGAACACAAGGTGCAGCGATTGGAGACAGCCCCTGGCTGGTGCTTCTGGGAGATGAGAGGCAGATGGAAGAGTCATCAGGGCCAGGCCGGGCCCCACGAGGTTTTGTGTAGAGGCTGTGTGGCCACTGCCACTGGACCTGCAGCCTGTCTGCCTGTGCTTCTTGGCTCTGCACCGCTAGCCGTGCAGGTAAGCCATTACTCCCCCTGAAGCAAGTTGCTTCACTTGTCCAGGCTTTATTGCAGGTAATAACAGCAACTGCGCATTTGTAGAATTAGCATGTGTTAAGTGCTTGGCACAGTGCTGGCCTGGTGTGGGGCTATCTGCTGTTGTGACAGTGTTTCATGCCCTGCCCTTTGAGCTGGACCCTTCTGAGCTCTAGCACATTTAGCTGAACTACCCCCTTGGTGCTTTTCCAAGTAGAGGTGCTAGAGGAGCAGCTTGGCTAATTTGCCACAGTGTTTCAGAGGTGGGAAAGGCCTTGCCTATCTTGGAAATTATGGGCTGGCTCTATAGGTATGGTGAAATTTGAGCTATGTTTTGAAAGATTTTAAGCTGTAGCCATAGCTTGAGCAGAGTGTAGTCATAAGGTTTTGCTCCATAGCAAGCAACCTCAGAATAACAGTGGCTCACAACAGCAAGGTCATGCATTTGCCGGCTGGCTTGGCTAGCCTCTAAGTCTTGTCCTTCTTGTCCCAGTAGCTATCCAAGGCATGCTTTTCTCCAGGGGCTAGCAGAAGCATAGGAGAAAAATCTCACACAAGCATGTTGAAGCCTTTGCTCTCATCATGTCAGCCAGCATCCACTGGCCAAACATCATCAAGCCCAGTGTCAATGGGGTAAGGACATGTATTCCTCCTCTGGGGAGAAACTGCAGAGGGGAAGGGGCAGGGAGATAGGAACGGCAGAGAATTGGGAACAGTGGTGTGTGCATGTATGAGGACAGGCCTGCAGTCCAGAATACCATGTAACAGAAGTAGAGACTCCGACTATGCATGGTGAGCAGGCATTGATTCAGAAGGCTGAAGAGCAAGTAACAGGAGAAAGAAAGATGGTGCGGGGCCAAGCTGCAAGGTCTGACACGACCCCAAGCATCAGAAAGAACCACCACTTTAAAACTTATCCAAACAGGTAGCAATGTAAAGCAGCATATCTCTCTTACGGTTCCTGCTTGGGTGGTGCTGGACTCATGCCATTGCTCTCCGCAGCCTCAGGTGGTGGATATTCAAAACAGCTCATTGACATGGCAGTGGCTATTTTTGGCTGTTGACTGGGAGTTCAGTATCCCATCAGATAACTTTTGCCTGACCAGGCAGTGGCTCAGTGGATAGAGCAACGGACTAGGACATGGAGGACCCAGGTTCGAAACCCGGAGGTCACAGGCTTCAGCGTGGGCTCACCAGCTTGAGCACTACGTCTCTGGCTTGAGCATGGTATCATAGATATGACCCCATGGTTGCTAGCTTGAGCCCAAAGGTCACTGGTTTGAAGCCCAAGGTCTCTGGCTTGAGAAAGGGGTCTCTCGCTCTGCTGCAGCCCCCCTGTCAAGGCACATATGAGAAAGCAATCAGTGAACAAGAAGCCACAAAGAAGAATTGATGCTCCTCATCTCTCTCCCTTCCTGCCTGCCTGTCCCTATCTGTCCCTCTCTCTGATGCGCTCTCTGTCTCTGTAAAAAAAAACAACAAAAAAAAAAACAGTTGATAATTTCCTCAGTCCTAAAGACTTTCTCGTGTTTTCCTAAGTTAATTTTTGCGTAAGGAGTGAGTTGTAGTAGGTTTATTTCCTTATTTGCCTGTAGATGCTCAATTACTCCAGCATCATTTGTTGAAAAGATTGTCCTTCCTGCATTTTATTTCTTTTACACCTTTGTTCAAAACTAATTGGGTGTATTGTGTAGGCCTGTCTCTGGGTTCTCTGTTCTGTTCCATTGTCCTGTGTGGCTGTCCTTCCACCAGTCCCACCTGTCCTGTTTACTGTTGCTGTATAGTAAGTCTTACAAAATAAAGTGATTTCTCCCACTTTGTTTTTTCAAAATTGTTTTAACTATTCTAGTTTCTTTGCTTTTTAATGTACATTTTAGAGTAATTGGGTCTCTACAAGAAGTATTGCTAGGATTTGGGTAGGAAATGCATTAAACTTACAGATCTATTTGGGGAGAATTGCCATTTTTACTGTGTTGACTCTTCCATTCCTTGATCATGATGTGTCTCTACATTTATTAAGATCTTTAATTTCTTTCATCAGTGTCTTGTAGTTTTCAGCATACAGTTGGTGCTCAACTTATGACCACGATTGGTTCCGACACACCAGTCGTAACACAATTTGGTCGTAAGTTGAGTAGGCTATATGTACAGTACTGTGAAATGATGTTATAAAAATCTTTAAGTCAAAGACAAAGACAATTTCCTCTTGGTGAGGGGTTTGAAGAAAAATATCCAAGACACAAAATACAAATTGCTTGACCGAGTCTGGGATAACAGTTGAAATGGTGCACATGGAAATGGTAGTGCTGCCAGAAGCTGGTCCGCACTGTCGTACGCCCAGCTGGGCAATGCTTGTGCTGCCAGACGTGGAGCAGTCGTGGCTAGCAATTGTGGTCGTAAAGTTGAATGGCCATAAGTTGCATAGGTTGTAAGTCGATCAATACCTGTACAAGTACTGTGCATGTTTGCTAGACTTATACCAAAGTATTTTATTTTTTAAGTGATTATAAATGGTCTTGTGTTTTTGTTTCCATGTGTTTATTGCTTGTCTGTAGAAATACAATTGACTTTATATGTTGATCTTTTATCCTGTGACTTTTCTAACATGTTGTTTCTAGGAGGCTTTAGTAGATTCCTTAGGATTTTCTACATGGACTATCCTGTCCATCTTCAAATAGGGAAGTTTTATTTCTTCCTTTCTAATATGTGTGCCTTTTATTTCTTTTTCTCACCTTATTGCGCTGACCAGGGTTCCAGCGCTGTGTTGAAATAAGAGGAATGAGCGTGGACATCCTTGCCTTAATTCTGACCTTGGAGGGAAACATTTAGTCTTTCATAATTAAGTAGGATGTTAACTGTAATTTTTTGTAGATGTTCTTGATCTAGTTGAGGAAGTTTTTCTCTGTTTCTGGTTTGCTTAGAATTTTTATCATAATGGGTATTGAATTTTGTCAAATGCTTCCCCATACATCAATGATACAATGTTATTTTTCTTCTTTAGCTTGTTAATATGATAGATTGCATTGGCTGATTTTTGAATATTGAATCAGCCTTGTATCCCTGGTATAAATTCCATGTTGTCATGGTATATAATTATATGCATATACTGCTGGATTGTATTTGGATATATTTTATTAAGGATTTTTGCATCAGTGTTCATGAGAAACATTGGTCTGCAGTTTTCTTATGTTCTGTCTTTGTCTGGGTTTGTTATTAGGGTAATAGTGGCATCTTGAAACAGTTGGATAGAATTCCCTTGTCTTCTGTTGTTTGAACAAGATTGTGTAGAATTGGTAAAATCAGCTGGGCCTGAAGATTCTTTTTTGGGGGGAGGTTTTCAAACCAAGTTCAATTTCTTTAATAGTATAGAATTATCCAAATAACCTATCTCATATTGGGCGAGTTATGGTAGTTTGTAGTTTTCAAAGAATTGGTGTATTTCATCTGAATTGTCATTTATATGTGTTAAGTTGTTGGTAGTATTCCCTAACTGTCCTTTTAATGTCTGTGGACCTGCAGTGATAGCACTTGTGACATTTTTAATATTGGTAATCTGTGTCTTCTATTCTCTTTGTCAGTCTAGCTAGGGGTTTGTCAATTTCAATGAAATTTTCAAAGAACCAGCTTTTTGTTTCACTTATTTTCTCTACTGTTTTTTTACAGTTTCATTGATTTTTACTTGTATAGTTACTATTTCATTCTTTCTGTTTATTTGGGGTTAATTTTTGTGTTTTTGTTTTTTAGTTTTAAGGTGGTATTTTAGCTTATAGGTTTGAGGCCGTTTATCTTTTCTAATTTAATCATTTAGTCCTAACATTCCTTCTCGGTTCTAGTTTAGCTGCATTCCACAAGTTTTGATATGTTTTATTTTCATTCACTTCAGTGTACATCTTAAATTTCACTTGAGCTTTCCTCTGTGGCCTATGGATAGGTGTGTGTTGTTAAATTTCCAAGTGTTTAGAGACATTCCTGTTATTTTTCTGTTACTGATTTCTAATTTGATTTCATCGTAATTAGAAAATGCCCTCTGTGGGATTTTAATTCATTTAAATTTGTTAAGATTAATTTTATGGCCCAGGATGTGGTCTGCCTTGGTGAATGCTCCATGGGTACTTAGAAGAGATGTGTTCTGTTGTTGTCAAACAGTGTTCAATACCTCATTTTGGTGGGTGGTGTTAAGTTTTGTATCTGTTGGTGACTTTCTGAAAGTGGGGTGTTGAAGTTTCCAAATATAATTGTGGGTTTGTCTGTTACTCCTTTAGTTTTATCAGTTTTTACTTACTGAATTTTGTGGGTTTGTTACTTGGCACATACAGACTTAGGATTGTTTGCTTTTAAAATTTTTTTTCTTTTAAAAGATTTTATCTATTGATTTACAGAGGGGGGAGGAACGAGAAGTATCAACTCATAATTGCTTAACTTTAGTTGTTCATTGTATGCTTGTTGCTTGTTATATGTGCCTTGACTGAGCAAGCCCAGGGTTTTGATCTGGTGACCTCAGCGTTCCAGGTCAGCACTCTATACACTGTGGCATACAGGTTAGGCCATAGACAGCTGTCCTTGAAGTTGGCATCTGGGAAATAGGACCAGTGTTTAGTACAATAAAGAAGATAGATATAATGGGAAAGGCCACAGTCTACAAACCCCTGGACGAGAGACCAAAACTGGGTGGAAGAGACATAGTCTGTGTGTCTTTTGAAGTGCTCCTTTGAAATACATACTGCCATTAGACCACAGAGTTCTGCTGCCACCTAGTGGCCAGAACTTTGCCATCAAGGTAGCTCTTTCATCCTCACAATTTTGGCTTTGCTACAATGGGGAGACCCAGGGCCTCTAGCAATACCAAGATTGGAAGTACTGCCTCCATTGAGTTTGGGAGTTCTGTTAACCATTGACCTCTTAGCCTCTTTGGAGAGGATCCCGTCTAGGCTGAGGCAACACTGTCATACACAGGATACTGAGGGAAACCATGCGGGGACAGACACCCAACAGGTTGGAGCGAGTGTCCCACACCAGTGTGTGTCCAGATTACACTCCAATGGAGAACGAAGTTCCCCCATTTGTCTTTGTCTAGCCACTTCTTTCCTGACAAGGAATTCTTATGTCCAGAGCTGGCAGGCCATCCTTAACAGGTGAACTTGCTGGGTTTGATACTGTGAGAAGCAGAACCCACCTCAGAGAGCATGTGTGCTTCATGCTTTTATTTATTTATTTATTTATTTATTTATTTATTTATTTATTTATTTATTTTTTATCTTACTACTGTCCTGGCAAGACTATACTTTCAGGGATCATTTCTACAGTTCATTACTACTGTCCTGGCTTGCTGGTGGGCGCTTGCTGGTGGGCACTCGCTATGTTGCCCTCCTCCCTTCCAGCCACATTGTCCTGGGGCCTGGTCCTCAACTCTGCTCAGGGCTGAGGTGCTTAGTCTCATCTAGGCGCCAACAAATCTGGTTCCATTTCCAACCCAGCTCACTCTGAGCCCCAGCCTGCATGTCCAGCTCCTGCACCTTCCCAGGAGGGATCCATGTTTTCACGTACCGTGTCCAGGATTCACCTCCAGAATCCTCGTGCTCACCCGCCACCTGCGTCTCTCCCGTGTCATCCAAGCCATGCCGTGCCCTCCGTGCTTCTATCCAGAAGCGTTCTCACGTGGTCTTGCCTCTGGCACCTAGAACACCAGGCTATTCTCTTGGCATCTCTGTAGGTGTGATTGTACTGCCACCATGCATACCTGTAAGCACACATGCATCCACACAGGACAGAGCAGGTCAACATGGATGTCTGTGGTTCAGGATCTTTGGTGATGTCTGCCTGTGTCCCTGAGCAATGTTGGTTTGTCAGGAACGAAAGAACTGTAATAACCCTTTTTTTTTTTTACCAACAGCACACTTTTGAATTTCCTGCTGCCTGAAAGACTGTAGAACCTGTCCTCTCCACAGTGTAAGGTCTCAGCCAGTGCCCTGTGTTTATTTTCAAGGCTGACCTCCTAGGGACTGCACCTGTGTAGCAAGCCTGTCTTTACTCAAGAGTGGTTGGCAGTTGTGCTTGGACAGGAAAGCTCTCACCCTTTGTCATAAGATCCAAGATTCAGTATATTTTCTGGAATAAATACATCTCAATTTGTTACATGCTTTTGGTTGATTCCCTGTGTCCTAAAATGGTTGTTTTTGGACAGTTTTGTGTACTTTTACCATTCTTTTGTGGGAAGAGAATTTTTCATGCCCTCACTCTGCCTCCCCAAAGTCCCACCTATGTCCTTATTTCTCTAGAACACTTTAGACAATTTCAGAGAACTCTACGCTGAACAGCAAATTAGTTCATAGAGTACCTGGGGTTTAGAACATTCAAGATTCTTGGTATACCTTTTGGATCTCTAGTTTCTTTTTCTTCCTCCCTTTCTTTCCCTCCCTCCCTCCTTTCCTTCCTTCCTTTCTTTCTATCTTTTTATACAGTTTGTTCATTCTCTTAGGCACTAAGTGAAATTATAGCAGAAGGCACATTCAGAGCCGTGGCCAGAGTCCTCACACTTGCTTATGGAAGCAGAGGTCCATATGAATGTGATGTTCCCTACACTCTGTTACCAGGTTTGCTTGTTCATAGCCTGGGGTCATGCAGGAAACCGCTGTTTGCTTCCACAACCAAGCCATGAGCTCTCACCCTCTGTACCTGGCTTTGTCTTCAAGGCATGTGTGTGCGAGGGGAGATTTTTGAGGGGTATTGGTGGCAATGCTGTTTCCTTCTGATGAAATCCCAGGGTTGGCCCCCAGATTGGTCTTCTGCTTCATCATTTTGCATCTGCCACAGTCTTCTCTTTGTTCAGTCTGTTGCTTTGGCAAGAACACATATGATCCTATGCATATAGGAGGGGACCTCAAAAAATTCGCACAGGACCTGGGGCCACTGAAAGAGATGGGACTTTCACCGGTAGTAGAGGAGTCCCACTCACAGTTGTATAATAGGGTTTGAGGGCAGTTGTTTTGGAAAGGAATGAGTTTCTTCAAGGGAGATGTTTGCAAACCTCCAAGCCCCTCATTTCACAGGTGGGCAGCTGAAGAGAAGACATCTCTGGTCCTGAGGTCAGGCCAGCATCCCTCAGCCCTGTGGCCCAGCGAGCAGCCCACTGGATGAGGGGACTTTGAGATGGCAGCCTGTTTGGGGTAGGGGAGTAGGGATGCCCTATCTTTTTTTTCAGGGCTTCTGTAGACCACTTCTCTGTGTATATTTCTTTTCATATTTCAGTAGGACTTTCCAAGGGAAGACTGAGATGGCAGGAAATGAGAGGCCAGGAGGCTCAGACCCCGACCTGACCTTGTCAGAGGGACCTTGGCTGGAGCAGCCAGGTGGGGATGTCCACTCAGGCCTCCATCAGACATGACAGTGAGGTCGTCTCAACACGGGATAGGCAGTGGGATATGGGGATGCATGTGGAACCTTCCATTTCACAACCGCCTCTGACATTGGCAGAGAAATAGGTTCAAATATTTTTTTTCCACATTAAGATACAGTTACTTCCAAATTACTAGCTATGAAACAAAAGTATACAACTGAAGACAGGAAAAATGTGAGAGTGAGACAAGTCCCGGAGTCATCAATTAGAGCGATCGATCTGAACGGCTGACTTTGCTGGGAAAAGACAGACACACATGCACTACTAGAGAGCACTGTGAATGAGTGGCAGCAGCAGACGCCAGAGCGTCCCTGCTCTGCGCTGTCCTTTAAGTACAGACTCGTCTGTGGGACTGAAAGTGGGCTGTGGGCTTTTGCTCCCAGGAGGCGGGAGAGGAGGTGCTTTCTTGTTCCTCCCACTGAGTGCAACTAAACAGGCATTATATGTAAAACAAGCATGGAATGTTCTGGAAAGTGGAGAGGTGAACTGGGGACCTGAGGAAAGACACAGTGGTACCCTGGGGTTTCCTCCTGCCTCGCACATTCTGGACTGGGGGCTGGACAGGTCAGAAAACTGGCATGGCAGTTGGGGCTGACCAAAAACAAAGAGAACCCGAACAGCCCATCTCTCTCTAAGCAAAGAGCCTAGCCAGAGTGAATCCTCAAATAAGCGCTCTGTTGTGGCCAAACATCCTCCCAAACCATGGCCCAGGTGCACCCTTGCCAGGAAAGGCCCAGTGGAGAACATCAGGCTGTGTAACGAGGTGCCCCAGCTCCAACCCTGCTAGCGTTGGAAGGTTGGGTGGGGGTCCTATGCTTTCATCCCTGCAGGGCTCTAAAGAAGCCCCCTTAGTGGGACCAAGAGGGGAGCTGGCACTCTCCCACCTGCCCAGCAGAGATGGGGCCCGACCAGGGTGAAGAGAGGAACATGATCCCAGACCCAAACCTGGCAGGCTTTTGTTGCTGGAGTGAGGTCCAGAAGACCAGAACACACAGGTTTAAATAAGACCTGGTTTCATTAGATAATATAACAGTGGCCAGATTTCCTTCTTTCTTTCCCCCTCCCCTCCCCTCCCCTTCTCTCCCCTCCCTTCCCCCCTTCCCTCCCTCCCTCCCTCCCTCCCTCCCTCCCTCCCTCCTTCCTTCCTTTCTTTTTTTTTTCAGAGACAAAAAGTCAGAGAGAGGGATAGATAGGGACAGACAGACAGGAACAGAGAGAAATGAGAAGTATCAATCATCAGTTTTTCATTGTGACACCTTAGTTGTTCATTGATTGCTTTCTCATATATGCCTTGACCATGGGGCTACAGCAGACCAAGTAACCCCTTGCTCGAGCCAGTGACCTTGGGTCCAAGCTGGTGAGCTTTGCTCAAACCAGATGAGCCCGTGATCAAACTGGTGACCTTGGGGTCTCGAACCTGGGTCCTCCGCATCCCAGTCTGATGCTTTATCCACTGTGCCACCGCCTGGTCAGGCTCTTTCTTTTCTTTCTTTTGTCAGAGGTGGTGAGGCAGAGACAGACTTCCACATGCACCCTGACCAAGATCCATGCAGCAAACCCCTACTAGGCTATGTTCTGCCCAACTGGGCTGAAGCTCTGTTGCTTGGCAACTGAGCTATTTTAGGGCCTGAGGCTAAGGCCATGGAGCCATCCTCAGCACATGGGGCCAACTTTTGCTTAAACCATTCGTACCATGGCTGTGGGAGGGGAAGAAAGGGTGGGAGGAGTAGGGAGAAGCAGATGTGTGCTTCTCCTGTTTGCCCAGACAGGGAATTGAACCCGTGACTTCCATACACCGATGCTCTACCACTGAGCCAACCAGCCAGGGCTACCAGATTTCAATTGAAAGTAATTCAACACACTAAGAACCAGGAAGACTCAACTTGAATAAGAAAAGACAGTCAAAAGACACCAACACCTAGGTGACAAAGATGGTAAAGTTACCTGACACGGCTTTTAAAGAAGCCTTCATAAAAATGCTCTAACAGCAATTATAAACACAGTTGAAATGAAAACCTAGGAAATACCAGATAAGAAATAAATGTAAGGAAGAACCAAACTGAACTTTTTAAATTAAAAGTTTAGATTTTTATAGAGCAGTTATAAGTTCACAGCAAAACTGAGGGGAGGGTTAGAGATTTCCCATATATCCCCACCCACTACACATGCACAGCCTCTCCCATTTAGTATCAACAGCCCCCCACCAGAGGTTGCACTGGTTACAATTTATGAACCTAGATCGACTCTAGATCACCCAGAGTTGATAATTTGCTGTAGTTCACTCTTGATGGTGTGCATTCTATTGTATGTGTTTGGACTAATGTGTAATGACAAATATCCATGATTATAAAATTCAGAGTAGTGTCACTGCTCAAAAAACCCTCTGTGCTCTGCCTCTTTATTCCTACCTCCACCCCTGGCCACCACAGTGTTGCCTTTTTTAGAATGTCCTATAGTGAGCTTTCTCAGCTTGGCTTCTTTCACTTAGCAATATGCATGGAAGTTTCTTCTGTATCTTTTCAGGGCTCATTGGCTCATTTCTTTTTATCACTGAATAATATTCCATTGTCTGGATATACCACAGTTTATTTATCCATCAACATACTGAAGAATATCTTTGGTTGCTTCCAAGTTTGGGCAGTTTTGAGTGAAGCTGCTATAAAAATCCATGTGCAGGTTTTGTGTGGATGTACGTTTTCAATTCCTTTGGGTATACCAAGCAGTGTGATTGCTAGATTGTACGGTAAGAGTATGTTTAGTTTCATAGAAACCACCAAGCTGTCTTCCAATGTGACTGCACCATTGTGCATTACCACCAGCAGTGAACCAGAGTTCCTGTCGCCACATATCCTCGGCAGCACTTGGTGTTGTCAGCGTTCTGGACTGTGGCCATTCTAATAGGTTTGTGGTGCTATTTGATGTTATAAAAACCATGCCTTGGTAAAAGACATATTCAGAGTTTAGGTGGACCAGTGGCTTTTAAAATGTAATAGAATTTAGAATGTTCATTGATGTGGGTTTTCCTATGGGTTTCTAAGTGCATGTTGCAACTAGCCTTTAAAAAATTACCACTGTTGAGTTTTGGTGTTGGGGCAAAGATGAATGTCCCCAATTATCTGAAAGGCCATGGCAGTCTCTTCCCCTGTTCCAACTGCATTTTCGTGTGAGGCCAGCTGTCTTCACACACTTCAACCCAGACAGGTTAGATGCAGAAGCAGGTGCAGGATGGGGGCCCTGCTGTCTTCTATTAAGACAGACTTTAAGAAATTTACAAAAATAGCCTGACCTGTGGTGGCGCAGTGGATAAAGCATCGACCTGGAAATGCTGAGGTTGCTGGTTCAAAACCCTGGGCTTGCCTGGTCAAGGCACATATGGGAGTTGATGCTTCTAGCTCCTCCCCCCTTCTCTCTCTCTGTCTCTCTGTCTCTCTCTCTCTCTCTCTCCCTCTCTCTCTAAAAATGAATAAATAAAATTAAAAAGAAATTTACAAAAATAGAAAACAATGCCACACTTCTCACTAACTTTTGGAAAATATTGCTCATAAAATACTACTTTTGTTAACTTGTATTGGGTTTATTATTGCCATTTTAAAATTATTACATAAACTATTTTTAAAGTTCTTTAGTTTTCATCTTTTTTCTTTTTAAAAATTGATTTTAGAGAGCGAGGAAGGGAAAAACATCAATTTGTTATTCCACTTATTTATGCATTCACTGGTTGACTCTTGTATGTGCCCTGACCCAGGATTGAACACAATCTTGGTGTGTCAGGATGACGCTCTAACCAACTGAGCACCAGGGTCAGTTTTCATTTCTAATAAAGTAAATAGTGAGAGATAAAACCCACACAAATGGGAGCACGTTGGTGTCCCAGTGACTTTGAAGAACTTGAAGGGGGCCTTGAGATAAAGAGTGTGGAGGGCCTGACCAGGCGGAGGCGCAGCAGATGGAGCGTCGGACTGGGATGCAGAGGACCCAGGTTTGAGACCTTGAGGTCGCCAGCTTGAGCGCGGGCTCATCTGGCTTGAGCAAAACAAAAAGCTCACCAGCTTAGACCCAAGGTCACTGGCTTGAGCAAGGGGTTACTCGGTCTGCTGAAGGCCCACGGTCAAGGCACATATGAGAAAGCAATCAATGAACAACTAAGGTGTCGCAACAAAAAACTGATGATTGATGCGTCTCATCTCTCTCCATTCTTGTCTGTCTGTCCCTATCTATTCCTCTCTCTCTGTCCCTGTAAAAAAAAAAAAAAAAGAGTGTGGAGGGAGGCCGCCCTCCTGGCTGTGAGGGGGCTGCACCGTCTGGCCCTCCCGTCCTCCCACCAGGTTTGCCCATCTGTGCTGCCTCAGCCCGTGCCCTTTCTCTCCTGGGCTCTTCTCTCTTGTGAACTTTCTTCAATATGGCCTCTTGGAATGAGGGCATCCTCCTATCAGCAAACTGTCTGCTTCTGCTGTGGCAGAGGCAGTAATTGTTGCTTTTGTGCTCTGCTGTCATCCCTACCTGATGCCACTGCCCAGCCCACTGTATGGAGGCACTGTCCCCCCACTGGTTTTCGTACTGTCTGCATAGCCTAGGTCTCTGTGGCTTGAACATGTCACACCTCAGTCCAGGTTAATTGATGTCTTGGTGGACATCTTCAGGATGCTTGTCACCAGGGCAGCAAAGTGACCTGAGCCATCTGTGCTCACATTGGGTTGGGGAGAGCTACACAATGGGCTAGGGAACTTTGCTCCATGGAGGAATCAGGAATGTGGCTGAGTGATCACAGCCCCTCTCACCTTCAGCACAATGTTAGCTTAGCTTGTAGATCTGGTGGGTAATACCAAATGATTTTTGCTACAGAACCCGCCTTGTATACCTGGATAATTCTTATTTGGTCATGGCATATGGTTCTTTTATACATTGCTGGGTTCATTTTGCTAATTTAAATTTTAAAAAATTATTTGTGTCTGTTCCTGAGACAGATGGGTTTGTAGTTTTCTTTTTTTGTACTGTCTTTATCTCTGGTTTTGGTTATCTGGGTGAGAGGAGTTGGGAAGTATTCTATTTTCTTTAAAAGATATTCTTCTGTAAATATTTGTTAAAATTTTCCATTGGAACCATCTAGGCCTGGAGATTTCTTTTTCTGAAGCTTTTTATTATAAATGCAATTTTTCTAATGACTATGGGAATATAGAGATTGTTTATTTCATTTTGATTGACATTTGGTAGTTTTATCAGTTGCTCATATTCTCTTTCTATGTGAAGCTTCTTAGAGATTTGCTTTAAGCATGTTCTTAAGTGCTCTTTGAAGCATTTTTATGATGGTTGCTTTAAAATCCTTGTCAGAGAATTCTAACCCCTTGGTTGTCTCAGCATTTAGCATTTATTGATTTTCTTTTCTCTTTCATATTTTATGTCCAAATTTTTAGTTGTACTCAGTAGAAAGAATAGGGAGAAATGTGTCTCCTTCCTCTTGTCCAGAAACAGGCACCCTTGTCTTCCTTTAAATTACTACCATCTGCACCCCTATATTCAACACAGCATTATGTACCATGGCTAAGACAGGGAAACAACTGAAGTGTCCTTCAATAGAGGATTGGATAAAGAAGATGTACATATACACAATGGAGTACTACTCAGCCAAAAGAAATAATGATATACTGTATTCCCATTTACGACAACATGGATGGACCTTGAGAACGTTATACAAAGTTTAATAAGTAAATGAGAAAAAGCTAAGAACTGTATGATTTCACACACAGGTGGGACATGAAACTGAAACTCATGTGCATAAATAAAAGTGAAGTGGTTACCAAAGGGAGGTGTTGGGGGAGGGGACTAAAGAGGGACAAATAGATGGTGACAGAAAATGATTTGACCTTGGGTGATGGGTACACAACATAATCAATAGTTCAAATGCTATAGAGATAGATGTTCACCTGAAACCTATGTACTCTTATTGATCAATGTCACCCCATTAAATTTCATTTCAAAATAAAGATTAAGCATTTAAAAAGTTACTAACATCATCTATATCTTCTGAATTTTTCTTCCTGATCAGTATCATTAGCAGGTTGTATATTTTTCGAACTTCTTTGAAGAAATAAATTTTGTATTTGTTCATTTTCTCAATTAGCTCTCATTTACTTTCTGATCTGTTCTTTATTTTATCTTCTTTCTACTTTGTTATTTTTCTAACTTCTTAAATTGAATTTTCACTCATTAGTTTTCGCCTTTCCTTATTCATAATATATGCTTTTAAAGCTGCAACTTTTCCTGTGAGGGCTATCTGAGCTGCTTGCCTCAGATTTAGACATGCAATAATTTTATTATTATTGCAGTCTAATTATTTTCTAATTTCATTGTTATGTTGTTTCATTCATTTCTTACTGAGGCATGGAAAAGATGTGCTGTCCAAGGGGATTACAAAGTTATCTTTAAGCTAGTGATTCCTAATTTAATTGCCTGGTGGCTGGAAAGCCTTGTCTGTTAATTTTCTGTCTTCAGTGTTTGTTGAAACTTGCACAGAGTCAGAACATGGCCAATTTTTTTTTCTCTGAGAGCTGGAGGAGAACGAGTAACCTCTCAATGGCACATGCCACGTTTTATACACACACACTGCTTTGTTTGTGTGTTTTTATGTATTCTGCTTTTTCATTACCTTGTCACTAGACTGTGTGAACTGTAACAGGGTGGCACGTTGGCCTCTACACCAGATGGGCCATTTGCGGGTATGGGTTGGGTGTTGTTCATCACACTGAGTTCCCAGCCATGGGCCCTCACAGCTGATGCACCTTCCTCGCTGCACATACAGTGATATCATCTCTTGACAGGATTATTGCTTAGTCTCCTAAATTCTATCCTGGCTTCGCTTGCCCCTCTTCAACTTCAGCCTGTTTTCCATACCAGCAACCAGGTTGCTCATGTTAAAATATGGTTTATCATGGTTTTTTTTTTCTCACAACCTTCTCAGAGCCTGTTTTTCTGCAGATTCCACCTGCTCCCATTCTTAAAATGGCCTAAAACTCCCCACTCAACAAGGCCACCTTCTCCACACCATTCTCAGATACCTTCCCATCACTTATCCTTCCTGGCAAGACGAGGGCATAGGGAAACGCCAGTGGGAGCAGGAAGGGCAGCATTGGGCCTTGTGATAGTCTGATGTTTCAACTCCTGGTGGAGCCCATGCCCTGCACAGAGCAGAGATAGCCACATGAGTTGTGCGTGCCCCTGTGCACACAGGTGAGTGTGTGTCTGCACAGAGCACAGATAGCCACGTGAGCTGTGGTTGCCCCTGTGCACACAGGAGAGTGTGTGTCTGCACAGATAGCCATGTGAGCTGTGCATGCCCCTGTGCACACAGGTGAGTGTGTATCTGCACAGAGCACAGATAGCCACGTGAGCTGTGCATTTCCCTGTGAAAACATGTGAGTGTGTATCTGCTGGCATGTATGGAGTTTGCAGCTTAATGGGCTGCTTTTGTCTTGACTATACCTAGGAGGGGATCTGATGTCCTTGGAGACTAGTCCTTTGAAGCTGATTTGTTGTGGCAGCCAGTTCAGTAAGATGTTAAAACATGGCTTTTGCTGTTCTAAGTGGGTCGTGCAGCGAAGGAAGGCGGTAGTGGTAAGGAAAAGAGCCCATCCCTCATTCGGTCTGTCTCCTCTCCTAATACAAATTGTGTTTTGAAAAGCAAATAGCAACCTTTCTTATCTGAGATTTCATCATTATTCGTCTCTAACCCCACAGGATGCTGGGTGGACTTGGCTCCTGGCTTGTGTTGGTGATGTTGGAAGAAGTGAGACGTTGCATAAGTGTGTCTGTCACACCTCTGTCCAGATTTCTGGTCTTGTGGTGTTCCTCACCAATTTAGTGACATAGGACTATTTATATTTAGTTAACTAGTTTCTTTTAGATGTTTCTAAAATGATGTAAATTGTCCTTTTGTTAAAGTTCATTAATTTTCAGTTTGATTGCATTGGTAACAGAGATTGCTGTCTGTATATACTATTTCTGTTGTCTCTAACTCATTGAGGGAATAATTCTGTGGGCTGGCATTCTGAGATGTAGCTGCGACAGTGAACTGCCTGGAAACTGGATGAAATGCTCCAAGGTGCCAGGGGAGACAACAGCTCTGGTCAGCAGATCGAAGGACTGAAGCCCCATACTCAGCCTTACTCAGATATCTATTAGCCAGTACAAATAATCCAAGGAAGCAGACAGAAGAAGTTTCCACGGGGTGAAGTAAAGGACAAGGAACATGCTGACTTCTAATCTCTGTTCAGAGAGCCTAAACATTTCTTGTTGCTGAATCTTATCCTGCTGGTTTGCTGTTTCCAGCACACACAGTTTCTAGTATGGGTCAGGGAGGCCCCTGGACTCTCATCTGCTCAGAATTTCCGCCCTAGGGCACCTTGCTATCTCTAATTGTTGTCCTAATTCTGCAAGACTTCACAACATATTTCTACACTGAGAGGAACTCAGAGAAGGCAGCAAGAGGTCTCATTGTTCATCTGTTTTCTTTCAAATAACACTCTGGTTTTAATTTTGGCATTTCCCTATATTTAAAACTGCTAGTTGTCATGCCCTGAGTGAGTCACCCTCCTCAGGAGGAAATCTCTAGTTGTCCATGGAAGAGAAGAGTACTCACTTAGTGATTAGGATTTCTGGGGACCTGAGGCTTCCTTCTAAAAAAATGTAAATTATGATTTCTGTTTTTACTCCCTGACTTCCATGCCTTATCTTGAGAGCCACATATTAGCCTTCTAGAATCCATGGTGTGAACCAGGGTTTCCTGGTGGCTTCTCCCATATAGGCTTAGTCATATTAGTCACTTACTCATCCACTGTTCAGATTCTAGATTATTTATTTATTTATTTATTTATTTTAGAGAGGTGTGTGTGTGTGTGTGAAAGAGAGAGAGAGAGAGAGAGGAGGGGAGAGAAGGGCAGGAGGAGGGGGGAGGAGCAGGAAGCATCAACTCCCATATGTGCCTTGACCAGGCAAGACCAGGGTTTCGAACTGGTGACCTCAGCATTCCAGGTTGATGCTTTATTCAATGCGCCACCACAAGTCAGGCGTCTTCTTCTTCTTACTATTACTTTACTATTGCCATCTCACGTAAATGGGATGGGACAGCATAATGTCCAAGTCCATCCATTGTTTCTTTGTTTCTCAATCCTTTGTTTCTTTTTTGTGCTAAGTAATATTTCATTGTATAAATATTTTTTTCATTCAGCAATTGGTAGACATTTGGGTTTTCCACTTTTGGGCTATTACGGATAATGCTGCCGTGAATATTCAGGTACAAGTGTCTGTGTGAACACGTCTTCAGTTCTCGTCGGGATATACTTAGGAACAGAATCACTAAGTCATGCAGTGACTCTGTTTAATGTTTATGGGACTGCCAGACTGCTTTCAAGTGGCTGTAGCATATATTTGCACCAGCGATATATGAGGGTTCCAGTTTCTTCATATCCTTGCTAACACTTGTTATTTTCTACTTTTTTCTTTCTTTCCTCTTTCTCCTCCTCTTCATCTTCCTCCTCCCCCCCACTCCTCTTCTTCTTAGTACTACTTTACTATTGCCATCCCAAGTGGGTGTGAAGTGGTATCTCGTTGTAGCTTTGATTTGCATTTATTAATGACTAATGATTAGCTACTTATCACATGCTTATCTGCCATTTGTACATGTATGCAAATCTTTTGTACATTTTTTAAAATTGTTGAATTGTGAGATTTCTCTGCGTAGTCTGGATGTTAGTCTCTTCTCAGACATATGATTTGCAGGTGTTTCCTCCTATTCTGTAGGTTCTATTTTTAACTTTCTTATTAGTGTCCTTTTGCCGCGGACCAGCGCAGCTCCAAATAACGGTGCGGAATTGAGGAAACACACTTGTCAGAACAAAACCGATGGGACGGGGAGGACTCTTCAAACTGCCTGGCAGTATCTGAGTGCCTCACAGCCCCAGTTCGCTTTATTATATAGACCTATGCAAATCAAGGACCCTGATACAAAGTTGCACATCAAAGGCTAAGACAGGAACTCTCCCAAGGCAAAAACAGGATACATTAGTGAAGTTTACAAACATCTGAAACAAACAAAGAGTCAGAGGAAGGGCATGTATATTGCTTCCTGCAACCCAAGGAAGCAAGTGGAGTGGGTGCAAATACTCAGCATCAAAGCCAAATATGGAGATGGAGGGGGGAGAACTTAGCCTTTTGCTAAGCCTCGAATCTACAATGGCTTTTTGCCATTAACGGTCCACAACATATCCCCCTTTTCTTTTTAATTTGTGTGCTGAGATTTGCACTCATCTGATTTTCTAATTTGGAGGCAGATGGAAAAAATACAGAACAAACACAAAATTAGTATAGCCAATGCTAACAGATACCCAAAACAAGTATACTAATACATCACAGCCATTTAAGCAAACTCTTTAAGCTAATACAACAAGAATCTATAAAAGAGTAATGTCCTTAACGTGTTGACCAAGTCCAAGTTGGCACCAACACCATTCCAAATCTCTGCAAATGCAACCCAAAACCAGTTCAATCTATCAAAAACTGTCACAGGAGCAGGAGTCCAGGAGAAGTCCACATTCAGGAGAAGTCCTCATGGCACTGGAATTGCCGTCACACTTCCACACTCTGAAGCTAGCGTCAAAGTCCCAATGACTGCTGCTTCTAGCTGGTGATGACCCAGGTAGACTGGAAAAGCCATCTGCAGCACACATGAAGACGGAGCTTCTGTTTTCTTTAAACTGGAAAGATGAACCCAGGGGTCCTATACTGGAGCTTTACAGCCATTGGGTGGTGAGGAGAACCTTGGGATACACTAAGCTGGGTGGCAGAGGTAAATTTGTAAGTTGGCAAAAAAGGAAAAAAGGAGCTCTGAATTAGGAGTAGGTCCTAGCCTAAACTATGAGTGGGGCATTGAGGCAGGAGGAATAAAGGAAAGACTATATATTAATCAAAGCAGCAGAAAACAGGACTATCAATACCCACAACAGAGATCTTCGAGGGAAGAATAAAAAACCTGAATATTCAGGCAAGACCTAGTTAAATGGCCCTTGTGTAAATGAAACCAGTCTACCGGCTACTTGGAAGAAATACCCTAGGCTCATTCACAGTGTCGTAGAAGGGGCCGACGGCCCTGGGCACCTTTTAGCCTTCAGTGGCAAATCCCAGTATTCTGGGCAAGGTTAGGTCACAGGTGGCTGGAGCAGGGCTGGAAGAGACTGAACCCTCCCTTAGAGGAGTGAGGGGGAAGCCTACCTTCCAGTGTGTCCCTTCTTCCTCACAACAAAGGCATGTAAGCCTGGCAGGCTTTGGCTCAAATGACCATCCTTTCCACTATTGAAGCAAGGCCCTGATGAAGTTCCAGTTGGAGCGTTGGAGCCTCTGAGGGTGTATGCCAAGAGCTAGTATTTTACCTGATCTCCTTTGGGCTTTTTTGGCCTCTTGGTACCTTAAAAGCCATGCTCAGAAGATCTCGCTGAGGGGCTTGAGAGTCCCTATCTGCCTATATATCTGGAGCTATTCAGAAAAGAACAAAACAGTGTTATTAGCTGGAATCAAATAAAAATAAAAAAAGGGTAGTAGTTTGCAGGACAAAAAATTTGGCATCTCTTGTACATCAGCATTCAAAAGAAACTGTTTGAAGTAAAAAGCGTAACAGGGTAGACCTGCAGGAGCTCCAGGACATGAATCCCCCCCTTTCTTATTATTTACAATTGAATCTTCAAGCAAATGTTAAGCACACTTTACAATATTTTGACTTCAAATATTGCAAGAAATTCTTGACTTTGTTAACTTTTAACAAAAATAGAGTAAATGCACCTTCAAGCAACATTCCCACACTTATCAAAACACTCCCTTAATATTAATTAACAGGCACCTTAAAGAGTACATATCAAAACTGAAAAATCCCAGTGTGATCCTCATTATTCTCCTATAGTAAAAAAAGTCTTTACACCTTTATTATGTAAATCTATGCTGCTTCAAGCCTTTCACTTGCAGCCTGGAGCAGCCTGGCCAAACCAGCAAGTCTTTTGGATCCAAAATGAGCCCGCTTTACTTATTCCAAACAAAATTATATTTATTTATGGAAATGAAATTATCCCCATTTTGTTTTCAATACTAGAGCCGGCACTTCTAAAACTATTATCATTGTTACTTTTCATGTAAGGACTTAATTCAGGCCTTATAAACAAAAACACTTAGACATTAAACAAAGACTTCACATACAATCACACAAATCAAGAGTGAAACCTGGGGTTTTAGAGATTAAACTATGGCCTGCTTGATCTTAATTATTTAAGTAGGGCTACCTTAATAGGAACGTAATAAGGATATATACTAAACAGAGATCTCTCTCGAAAAATCTCAAGACAGCCATATGAGATTTCTATTCAGCAATACCCAAATCAGGCCCCCCTTTCACCCTCTTTTCAAGCAATGGAGCAGAAAGGAGATAAAATGATCTAAAACATTAAAAAATTAGATAATAATAATTGAGAAAGGGAAGAGAGCATAGTAAAATAAGCCTCATACAATTGCTCTTGTGAAGTGAGTCTCTCATCTAGAATCATGGTGTCTCACCATTCAGGGATCCACTGAGGAGCTTCAGCAGACCTAAGAAAAACACACACATATCCTTGGCCCCATAAGGGAATGGTCTGGCCCTTGCCAGATTCCTGTGAGCGGGTCCCTCCATCGCACTTCAGGGAAGGCTTTCCTTGCAGGGTTCCAGAGTCTCTCTGCTGCTGAATGACCCTGTACATCAGTATTCAAAAAATTTAAAGTAAAAAGAACATGACAAAGAAGATTTGCACGAGTTTCCTAATATTTAAGTTTATATTTGGCTCCTAACTCTGAACACACCTCACAATGCACTAGCCAAATCAGTAAGACTTAAGGATCTACATTCTATTTAAATTTAAATGAGTGCTCCTTAAAAGTTCTACAAACATTTTATTTTTTCTAAATATTAGAGCCAGCATTTCTAATTTTTGCATGCAAAAACAAACTTAATTCAGACCTTAAAAACAGACACATTTTGACAACATTAAACAAAGACTAAACAGAGACAAGAATTAGGCGAACCAGACAAACCAGAGAGAAACCCGGGATTTCAGAGCACATCCAGATTAGAAAGATGCCTGCCTGATATTAGTCAGGGCATTTTCTGACAGGGACTGAAGGATGTGACTAAACAAAATCTCCCCGAGAAAATTTGCTCTCAGCAGCTGCTGGTATATTTCCTATAGTCAGATCCAACACAGGTCCCCTGCCTCAACCTCCAAGCAAAGAACAAGAAAGAAACAAAATGATAGCTCAGAAGATTGTAGCCAAAACATTAAAGAAAATCAGATCAGGACAGGAAAAGCTGTAACTTTCCTAATACCTGAATCTCCTATCCATTCTCAAATTCTATAGTTGCTGTAACCGGTGGCTCAGGTTGACTATGCTGAGATTTTTCTCCTACCTCAACAGCCCCTTCATGACAGTCCAACTTCCAAAGCAAATAATCACCCCCGGAGAGACAAGCACAAGCAATCACCTTCCAGTCATTTGGGGGAAGAGCCTTTGCCCTAATAGTATCTAATAAACCAAGTGAAAAAGGGGCAGTAGGCCCATACTGAACACAAACAAGTTTAAGCTCTTTCAGAGTTTTAAAAGGTACAGGTTTATGTTCTCGCACTAGTCTCCCCATATCATCCTGTATTTCTACAACAGGAAAATGGGTAAAGCCATCATTTATTGTTTCCCCTACATTTCGAGCCTGGTAATCAGCCTGATAAGGGAACGGAGGAGCAGAGGGTTGAATGTAGGAAGGAGCTGAGGGCAGCGGAGGCCCCGCGGCTAAGGCAGCCAAAGCCACGGATTTTTCATCCCCCCTGTCATCCTCAGACTCCAAGTTATCCTTGTATTCACATCCCTCTGTTTCCAGCTCACCCTGATACTCTTCAGACAATGATTTGTCTTCATACAGAAACATCTCTACATAAAGGTCCCTTATTTTTTACCCTATCTGTCCCATATTCTTTTACTCCCAACTACACTTTCCCCAAAAACTTTCTTTACTCACTGTGCACACTTCACTTTGGGGAGTTCCGTCACCTTCCTTCAGTTTTAGTTTCCTCGTACTCATACTCAAGTCTTCTGTTCAGGCGCCACTTGCCGCGGACCAGCGCAGCTCCAAATAACGGTGCGGAATTGAGGAAACACACTTGTCAGAACAAAACCGATGGGACGGGGAGGACTCTTCAAACTGCCTGGCAGTATCTGAGTGCCTCACAGCCCCAGTTCGCTGTATTATATAGACCTATGCAAATCAAGGACCCTGATACAAAGTTGCACATCAAAGGCTAAGACAGGAACTCTCCCAAGGCAAAAACAGGATACATTAGTGAAATTTACAAACATCTGAAACAAACAAAGAGTCAGAGGAAGGGCATGTATATTGCTTCCTGCAACCCAAGGAAGCAAGTGGAGTGGGTGCAAATACTCAGCATCAAAGCCAAATATGGAGATGGAGGGGGGAGAACTTAGCCTTTTGCTAAGCCTCGAATCTACAATGGCTTTTTGCCATTAACGGTCCACAACATCCTTTGATGCATAAAAGTTTTTAATGTCGAGGAAGTCGAGCTCATCTATTTTTTGTTTGTTGCCTTTGTTTTTTGTTATCATATCCATGAAATCATTGCCAAATCCAGTGCCATAAAGATTTTTCCCCATGTTTTCTTCTAAGAGTATTATAGTTTTAGCTTATAAATCTAGGTCTTTGATCCATTTTGAGTTCATTTTTGTATATGATGTAAGGTAAGGACCCAAGTTCATTCTTTTGCATGTGGATACCCAGTTTTCCCAGCACCATATGTGACAAAGACTATTCTTTCCCTATTGAATTGTCTTAGCCCCTGTTAAAAGTTCTTCCGTTGCTTTCTGATAATTCTCATTCACTGACCTTAGGCCTAACTCAGCAATCATTACTTGATCTCTGATCATTAACACTTGTGTGTGACTGTCTTCTCAAATGAGATGCTGTGTGCCCATATAAAGAGGTTTTGCCCTAGCCGGTTGGCTCAGCGGTAGAGCGTTGGCCTGGCATGCAGGAGTCCCAGGTTCGATTCCCGGCCGGGGTACACAGGAGAAGCGCCCATCTGCTTCTCCACCCCTCCCCCTCTCCTTCCTCTCTGTCTCTCTCTTCCCCTCCCGCAGCCGAGGCTAGCAAAGATGGTCCGGGCGCTGAGGATGGCTCTGTGGCCTCTGCCTCAGGCACTAGAATGGCTCTGGATGCGACAGAGCAACACCCCAGAGGGGCGGAGCATCGCCCCCTGGTGGGCATGCCGGGTGGATCCCGGTCGGGCGCATGCGGGAGTCTGTCTGACTGCCCCCCCCCCCCGTTTCCAGCTTCAGAAAAATGAAAAAAAAAAAAAGAGGTTTTACTCAGTGTTCTCTTACATGGAATTTCCTTAAATGTGGTATTTGCTCACATAGTCCATTTTAAACCTCAACATATTATATCAAGAAGACATTTTAGCTAGTGACAAACTGAGTCAATTGCTGCTGTTTATTGTCTGAAGTGGTTATCTGATTGACTCAGAGAAAGGCAAAGACGCTTAACATAGGTTTCTAATTATTTTTGGTGCTAAGACCTCACAATTCCAAATGTTGGGATACTGTTGTAAAGTCTTTAAAGATGTCTATAACAATAATTTGTAGAGGTCATAAATATGGACTTACAGAACAGACTGAAAAACAGTAAAGAGGATGATGTTAGGAAAATGGATACTGTGACTGAGCATTAAATTTCCAGTTTGAACTATAAACATAAATTCAAAGTACAAAAAAACCTAAATAGACTAAGGCAAAAATGGTACACTCTGGAAAAACATCAGATGGTGCAGAAGGTGGCTCTATTTGGACAAAATTGCATGCTGAAATGGGAAAGTTTGAATTAAATTATTAAATTTTATTTTTATTTATTGATTTTAGAGAAAAAGGAAGAAGGAGGGAGAGAGAGATCAATTTGTTCTTCCACTTATTTATGCGTTCATCAGTTGATTCTTACATGTGTCCTGACCAGAGATCGATCCTGCAACCTTGGCGTATCTGGATGACATGCTAACCAACTGAGCTACTAGGTCACAGCTGAATTAAATTGCTATCCTAGCCATGAAAGTGGAAAACCAGCTATGTATTTAAACTAATATATAACTTCATAAATGTTATTTTTGAAATCAGTATAAAACATATAAATATACTAAATATTATAAGTAAGAAGTTGACTGTTTTATTTACATTCTTGAAAGTTTACACAGCTCTACCGAAAACTTCTCGTGGACTTGTCATTTATAAAATGGAAGCCCCTCATGTTTCATAGCTGCCTCACTGGGGTTATAATAGGGCCGTGTTCCAGGCAGGTCCTCCCTGGCACCACATTTCCTTAACCTGTAGCTGCCTTGTACCTGCTTAAGACACATGTGCTGCTCTGTTGATCCTAGTGGACAGGGTCATAAATTTGTAAGCTCATATGCCCTGTTGTTTTTGTGTTTTAGGTAGGTGGGCTCCACCACAAAAATAACCACCAGTTCCAGTTAATGATGCTGTAAGTTACAAGTCTGAACATTTGTGTCTATGGATCTGCTCTGACTCTTAGAAACGCTTATGGGGGAAGGTGAGTTGCTGTAAAGTGTCTTTTGTTTACTCATTTTGTTCGTTTGCTAAGAATGTGTGTGACAAAGTCAGACTCACCTTTGAAAATGAAGTATGCTCCATGTGGTCCAGTCTGTAGTCCATGACAGGATATCAAGTGGGGAGCAGTGCCGGGAGAGACAGACCATGACTGGTAACATTTGACAGAGAAAGCAGTCGGTGCACTGTTGTACCGTGGGGACCTCTTGCCTTGCTTGCTCTTGAGAAGTCACATAGCGTTGAATTGGTATTGGCAGGAGCAGGTTGACACTGAGGCAGAAATGTTTCTCTATGGCTCTTTCCTTTGAATTTTTAAGGATCACAGAAACCCCTTAGAACTATTTTCCTGTAAGTGATCCCCATTTTTGCCTCTGTAGGTCTTCATCCTGCCATTTTGTAAAGAATGCTGGATAGGGAATCTGAAGAGATGGGTCTGTTGTCAGCTTCTTTACTGGTTCCCTGTGAGTGAGCACCAGCCACTTGCATGGTCCCGTGCTAAGCACTTCACACTGGGCTGGCGCTGCTGACAGTCCTGCCATGTGTGCAAGGGTGTAGCAGTGTGTGTTTGAATGCAGGAGCATGTGTGCAGGACAGTTTCTGCTTGTGTGTACAGGTGTAGGAAGATATGTACATATGTTCAGGAACATGCGTGCAAGAGTGTGTACAGGTATAGTAGTGTGTGTATATGGGTGTAGGAACATGTATGCATATGTGTATGAGTGTAGGAGCCTGTGTGCAGGAGTATGTGTGCCAGTCTACATGAGGGTATGCAGGAGCACATGTGTAGAAGCATGAGTGCATGTGTGTGTGAGTGTATGTGCATGTGTGCAGGAGCATGTATTCTCTATGCCAGTCTGTGCTCCAACACTAAAGGTCCATATTGGTTCTGCTGGGCTTCAAGGTTCTGAGCCTGCAGGACTCTCTCTGGCCTCAGTTTCTAGAATGGAACAGAATGGAGAGCCCAGAGATAAAACTGCCTGTACATTGAGGTCCTTCGGCAGCTTGCCTGCCTTGGTCCCATCGGCCCAGGTCTAGATTACCGCCCCATGCACATTACAGGGCATAAAACATCATCTGCACACTGCATTGTGCACTCATCACCCCAAACAAAGTCTCTTTTGCCCCATTTTCACCCCCCTTGCCACTTCTATCTATCCCCTCTCTCAGGCTGTTTCTTGTATTAATCCAAATTCCCAGGTGCTCGTCAAAGAAACATGTGCATCTTAAAAAGTCACAAGACTTGACAAGAAGCCCCTCCTCCACTCTTTGGAGGTTAGCTGTCCCTTCAGCATCAGCTTGCTCACCCACCCTGCCCAGATGCTGTCTGGCTTTGGTGGTTTTTTGAATTGCAGCTGAGCATTTTTAATCCTGTGGTGCTTGACCCAATTCCGTAAGCCTGTGTCCTGTGCTATTTTGATCCTTGCTTTGTTCTTCTTTCCATGGAGGAAGGTTAAGTCCATTTGAGCCTCCAGGTGCCTGGGCCAGCTTCATGTCAGTGACGGGTTGCAGGAGACTGTGACCCTGCTCTGGGTTTGGATGGGAGCCAGAGGAAATGGCTCCTTTCACATGACTGGTGTGGCCCAGGCTGTGGTTGAGAGCAAGGCTGGTTATGTAAGGCAGAGCTGTGGCTGACCAGAGTTCTTCAGGTGCATGCGGAGGACAGGCTGGAGGCAGCCCCAGGCCAGGAGCCTGGAGCTGAAGGGGCCCCCTGTGGGGCTCTGTCTCCTCGGGCTTCAGCCTGGCCACACTTGCCAGGTACCCATGCTCTCCTTGGTCAGTGTCTAATCCTGTGTATGCATGGCACTTGGCCACAGAAGTAATGGGTGGAAACCACTAAGAAAGAAAACCCACAGCTGAGGAGGAGGTGACCGACCGCTCAGCCCAACTCATTCCAATGAACACAGAGCCACTGAGCACCAGTGCTGGCTGACCCGCAGAGGTGTATGCTCAGTGTACTTCCTCTGCTCCTCCTCACCCCAGTCCTCCTCCCTCCACCCCTGCACTGACAGAGCCCTCCACCCCTGAAACTGCCTGCAGCCATGTCCCCAGTTGTCCCCCCAGCTTTGTCCCTCTCAGCAGCATCCAGCTTAGTGAAGCTTATCTGTCCCTGGTGCCCTGGGTGCCACCATCTCCCATTTTCCTCAACCTCTGGGCCGCACCGTCTCATATCCTTCATGGTCCCCACACCCTCAGCTCCTCCTTCTCAGCTGGTGACCCTGGTCCTTCATGTCCCTTGTGGGTGCTGCTTCCTTTCCTCTCACCTCTTCGTGGGTTTGACTCCCGCCTGCCCCTCTCTGCTTCTGCTGAACATGGACAGGCGGCACGCCTGTGACAGCACATCGGCTTGGAGTAACCACCCCTCTCTATCGTCCCTTTGACAACTGGCCTTGCTGTCCCATTAGTTCACCTTGCACCAGATATGCCTTGTCAAGGTCCACAGATCTGCTCCTGCCAGACCCAAGGTAAGTGTCCAGTTTTCCCCCACATATTCTCAGCGACACTTGATGCTGTCAGATACCCAGTGGGCAAGAGTGTGGGCCCTTAATAGCCCAAGCGTTATGACCATGAGCAAGCCATAAGTGACTGTGCTGTTGTTTCTGGAAGAATAAGGACAGATCCTACACAGGGAGCTGCTGGCAGTGCCAGGCACACAGCAAGACCTGCCTTAGCGTTAACAGTTAGCATGTCCTCCTCTGCCTGGACACTGAATGTCGATGTCCCCAGTACTCGGCTCTGTTGGACACCAATGACAGAGCCTTTCTGGGGAGGGTGGGGGAGAACAGGAAATGTGGTTGGCTGAGCCAGTTTGTCACTATGTAGCAGAGCTTCAGGCATGTACATCCTTTGACTCAGAAAATATATCTATAAATATGTAGTCCAAAGAGATAAGAGAGGAACACAAAGAGGTACACCCAAAGATTAAAGCGTATTAAATGTAACAAAACATCTTCGTGGGGGGAGGGAGGACGCAGGAGGGAGGGAGGGAGAGAGTTAGGGGGAGGGGGAGGGGCACAGAGAAAACTAGATAGAGGGTGACGGAGGACAATCTGACTCTGGGCGAGGGGTATGCAACATAATTTAATGACAAGATAACCTAGACATGTTTTCTTTGAATATATGTACCCTGAATTATTAATGTCATCCCATTAACATTAATAAAAATTTATTTTAAAAAAATGTAACAAAACACAATCGTAGCAGATTGGTTACATTCTTATCATAAATATGCATAAAATCTTACGTAGAAGATAGAATGCCATGGGACTTTGATCACCATTATGTAAATTTAAATATGTTGACACAGGAGAATATTTTGATATAAAGGTAAGTGAGAAAAACAGAACAATCATGGGTGGTTTGACTCTATTTTTGTTAAAAATATAGTATCACATACCTACTAGAAAAAAGTCTGAATAGATAGACTTCAGAAATATGTTACCCCTAATATCCAAAATATACAAAGAACTCATAAAACTCAACAACAAACAAACAAACAATCCAATAAAAAAATGGGAAGAGGATATGAATAGACACTTCTCCCAGGAAGAAATACAAATGGCCAACAGATATATGAAAAGATGCTCATCTTCTTTAGCTATTAGAGAAATGCAAATCAAAACGGCAATGAGATACCACCTCACACCTGTTCGATTAGCTGTTATTAGCAAGTCAGGTAATAGCAAATGTTGGAGAGGCTGTGGAGAAAAAGGAACCCTCATACACTGTTGGTGGGAATGTAAAGTAGTACAACCATTATGGAAGAAAGTATGGTGGTTCCTCAAAAAACTGAAAATAGAACTACCTTATGACCCAGCAATCCCTCTACTGGGTATATATCCCCAAAACTCAGAAACATTGATACGTAAAGACACATGCAGCCCCATGTTTATTGCAGCATTGTTCACAGTGGCCAGGACATGGAAACAACCAAAAAGCCCATCAATAGATGACTGGATAAAGAAGATGTGGCACATATACACTATGGAATACTACTCAGCCATAAGAAATGATGACATCGGAACATTTACAGCAAAATGGTGGGATCTTGATAACATGATACGAAGCGAAATAAGTAAATCAGAAAAAAACAGGAACTGTATTATTCCATACGTAGGTGGGACATAATAGTGAAACTAAGAGACATTGATAAGAGTGTGGTGGTTACGGGGGGGAGGGGGGAATGGGAGAGGGATAGGGGATGGGAGGGGCACAAAGAAAACAAGATAGAAGGTGACAGAGGACAATCTGACTTTGGGTGGTGGGTATGCAACGTAATTGAACGACAAGATAACCTGGACTTGTTATCTTTGAATATATGTATCCTGATTTATTGATGTCACCCCATTAAAAAAATAAAATTATAAAAAAAAAAAAAAAAAAATAACACAAACTCAATAAATACACAAACAAATCAAAAAAAAAAAAAAAAAAAAAAAGAAATATGTTACTATCACTGGTCTTCCTGGATAATTATAGATTATTTTTTTGCTATATGCATTTTCTGTAGCATCTAATACTCATGCTATTTTATTTATATATTTTTAGAAAATTTTTATGAAATTTATTGGGGTGACAATAGTTATTAAAATTATATAGGTTTCAGGTATCCAATTCTATAATACATCATCTGTATATTGTATTGAGTGCTTGTGTTATTAAATATTTTTCCTGTAAGGAATGGTCAGTGATAGCTGTATGCCCCTGCCCTTTGTCTCTGTGTCTTTGCTGGTGTTAGAAAGACACAGCATAGTTTGTGGGCATGTGCAGTGGCCAGCTCAGTGCCTTTTGGCCAAACGCACACCTATCCTCACAGCCAGCAAGTCCACTCTGCATCCATGTTTGTGCCACTATTGATACGTGTTTTGTCATTTATCCATGCCTGATTGCATGTGATATGATGAGATACAGGTAATAACTCAATAAAAGGTGGAGCTGGAGGGCCACTTTCTCTGCTTGGTGGCAAAGTGCCCGTCCCGATGGGTGGACCAGGGTGCATGCGCCACATTCTCTCCTGGGTCCCAGTTCACCCTTCCACTCCCCACTGCCTGGGTCAGAGCCCTCACATCGGACAGTGGCAGTGACAGCTCGAGTCTGAAGAGCTGCCTTTTGATTAACATCAGTCATGAGGTCCCCCACCCACCTCTTCCTCTCCAAGGGCTTAGCGGCTGCAGTGAATGTCCTGCAGGCATTTGTGCGGTGGCCCCTGTTTGGGGGAAGGACTCATTGAAATGACAGCATGGCCGTGCCAGGCGCACCCCTCTAACAGGACGAGGGGAGTTGGGCAAAAAGTAGGTCACATGTGCCTGCTCCCATGTCACGAGGTTTCCAACCTGAGGCCAATGGGATTTGTAGCCTCCTTTGGTTTAGAACAAAACACCACTCTAATTTTCCCCTTCTTTAAACGGGGAGAGTAACCATCTGTCTCATAGCCACATCTACCCAGCCGTGCCCGACCTCACAGCCACTCTGTTCAGAGGTAAGGGGGTGCTGGGGCCTGGCTGAGGCTGCCCTGGCGAGGAAGGTGGACTCAGTTCGCATGGAGCCCACAGCATCTAGGGCGAGGAGTGGGGTGGGTGCTTGTCGTCAGGAAGTGTCAGGAGGTCCTGCTGCAGCAGCGCGGTGCTTTTCTCAGGGACGGGAAAGTGGACAGGGCATCATACTTATAGATCTAGATATCAGATGAGGGTGTTCGTAATATTGGGTCCTTTATTTTAACAGTCTGGTTCCTTTAAAAAGATCAAGGTCAACTGTAAACCCTCTAATATTAAAGTGTTATTATATAGAAAAATGAATCTGTAATCTTACAGATGTTTGTCATTAGTGATACTGGGGTAGGTGTGGGAATGTGACTTTTCATGCTCAGAAATGTCGGCCATCCCTGCAAAGCAGGGCCCTGAGCTCTCAGTGTGGTGAGCGCCTTTGTTTGGGAATGTTGACCTACAAGAAAACAGGTGAGCTGTTGGCTTCCAGTGGTATGAACACACTGAGGTCTGCGTGTGAGGATAAGGTTAATACTTATATATTATTGCTGGACGGAACAGGCTCTTTTATATTTGATATTTATTAAACAACATAATTCTTTTATCTCTGGAAAGGCCAGTGAATATGATTCCTTGGTGATGAAGTACATGTGGGATGAATAATAGTTTTAAAGTATTTGTAAGGCTTTTAAACAAAAATCTTATTGCTTATAAATAACAAAATTTTGGTCTTTTGTTCTATAAATGAACTAAGGTATTCCATTAGTTCAGGATCCTTCTGATAAAGGATATTTTGGCAAATAATGAGTAGAATAAAATAAAATACCTACAATATTTGTTTAGTGGACTGATTGCTGGTACCATTCTAAGAGAATTATATCTCCTGCTTGGATTTGCAGGAAAAAAATGTAGCCAGAAATAATTTTCCAGAACTGAAGTCATAATGGTATTTATGGTTTACCAGGAAAAAAAAGATTTTTGCCTTTCATAGATAAAATATTTATATTTTATTTGTATTTTAACTAACTTTCCAGGAAACATGAGTCTGTGGTCAAGTTCATAGAAATAAATATAAACATCACCGATTCCTGTACATTTTAGATATAAAAAGGAGCAGTTGCACCCTTGGTAACAAAAGAAGCTTTCTCTTGTGCAATGCCCTTTCTTTAAGGTGATGTCCAGTTTCTTCCAGCTGTAGCCTTTGAAGCAATCTCATGGAATATTTCTAAAGGAATTTTCTTATTTATTTTCCAATTTTGAAGAAAGGGAAATCTTTCTACTGTTTCATTAAGATAAGGCAGAAAATTTTAGTGTTTTTTGTATTTATGATTATAAAATTTCTTTCATGTCTGGGGAAGGGCCTGTGTATTTTGATGCAGTCTTTGACAGTCTTCTTTTCCTGATGCACTGAACATGAGTCCATGGCCATGCTCTAGGGCAGGGGTCCCCAAACTTTTTACACAGGAGCCAGTTCACTGTTCCTCAGACCGTTGGAGGGCCAGACTATAAAAAAAATTATGAACAAATCCCTATGCACACTGCACATATCTTATTTTAAAGTAAAAACACAAAACGGGAACAAATACAATATTTAAAATAAAGAACAAGTAAATTTAAATCAACAAACTGACCAGTATTTCAATGGGAACTATGCTCCTCTCACTGACCACCAATGAAAGAGGTGCCTCTTCTGGAAGTGCGGTGGGGGCCAAATAAATGGCCTCAGGGGGCCACATGCGGCCCACAGGCTGTAGTTTGGGGACCCCTGCTCTAGGTTAATGTGACCACCCAATTATTTCCTGTGGTAACAAGACTGAGATACTTTGGTGTGACAACCATGTGTGTTCATATCAATAAAATTACAAAGTTATACCCTCAAATTATTGCCTTTAGAGGGGAAATGAGAAGTGTGTCTATTCAGCGAATGTTCTGGGATGTTGAATTTTCCTTTCTTACGGTGGAATAGACTATTGTTTTCTAGAAGTAACATAAAACAACAATGCAGAAGCAACTGACTCTGACTCCTTTGCGTTTCTCGGAAGATGACCATCCTAACAGAGAACAGGAAGACTGGGCCCACTGGTCCTCACAGCCGGTCCTTGGCCCCCTGACTTCAGTGTGCGCGTCTTTCTCTTTCATGCTCCCCTAGGAGACACAGGGCTGGTCTCTTAACAGCATGCTCATCACTTTTGGCCTTGACTCATTTGGGAACTGAAAAGGGCACGTGATGGGGTTGGGCTTGACTGGCCTTCTGCAGGTGCCAGTGACCATTAGGACTTTGTGTGTCAGTGGGTGTGTGCCCTGTCTGTGAGATCCCTGGGCTCTGCATGAGGGGCAAAACCCACCCACCATAAAGCAGATTGTCACCACGCGAACAAGCCTCAGGAGGGTTTGGTGTCTTGAGCACCCCAGAGCTGGAGCTCTTGAGGACATGCTTTCATTCTGGCTGAGGTGAGAGCCGCAGGGGCCAGGAACTGAAGACCAGCAGGCTGGTACTGGGATGGGGTGCTGTCCTTACAAGCTGGAGTAGCGTGCCTGCAGGAGAGCACTGGGCTTCCTTCCGAGTGTCGGCGACATTATTTTATGAGTAGTACAGGAACTGGTTCTCAGGAGAGTCCTGGACAATCACCATCACCTGAGAACTTTCTGGAACAGCAGGTTCTCAGCTACCCCTTCCCCCAGACATCCTGAGTCAAGCTCTGGGGTGCGGTCTGGTTGACTTGCCAAACCTTCCCAGTAGTGCTGATGTCTATGTGAGTGTGAAAGCCAGTGGATCAACCACACAGGAGTGAAAGTGAAGACGATGGTCACATGGCACTCCTGGTGGAGCAGGCTTGTGACCCGTGGCTGCAGTAAGGCAGAGTCCTAGCCAAATTACCATGTTCTTAAGCTTAGCTGTCTAATGATCCTTCAGGTCAGTTATGAGCCAGGGAAATGCATGGTATGGTCTCACAGGTTTTCCATTGTGTGCGACCTGGTGTACAGGTCTGTTCTGTGCTGCTGAGGTCTGACAGAGCCATCTATGTCTGTGCCCGTTCGTCCCATTCCCAAGCAGGTGGCTCATGGGAAACCAAAAGAGGAGGGAGCATGGAGAGACTGTGATCCTGCTTGCTGGGCTCAAGAAGACAGGAGCCCATGCCTCATGGTGCCCTCTCCTGGGAAGGGAGTGGCCACAGGCTGTCTCCTGGGTGGCAAGGGGAACCGCAGGGGCCACTGTCATGTCCAGACATCTCTGCGGGCCTGGGTGGGAGCAGGGGTCATGCTCCAGAGAAGCAGGGCAGCCAGCTCGGAAACTAGCCGCTCACACCCTTTGCTGAGCTCCGGCCCTGCCCCTTGCAACCCCTACACTGAAGTGTGTTGGGTGAGGGGCTGTCATTAAAAATAATCCAACAGATCGAAAAGATAAAAGAAAAACTTGGTTAAAAAACATCTTATCAGGCAAGAGATGGAACTTCCAGACAGGAGTCCTGGGTGAGAGGGAAGTGGACCTGCCGGGAGGTGGGCTTGGTCTTGTTCTGTGTTCAGTTTTGCTTTCATAAATTGGTGTGTGTTTAAATCTGTAGGAATGGATAGACTATTCAGTGAATGGTGTGTGTCAGATATCCATTAAAAACAAACACCCGAAGAGAACCTTCCACCAAACACCAGTGTATGTGAGACAGAGTGATGTTCTTAAGGATTCATAGAAAACATGTTTCGAGGTTTTAAAACAAACTTGTTTGGGTGATGGGCACACAATGCAATCAACAATTCAAATGCTATAGAGATGTTCACTTGAAATGTATGTACTCAAAAAAAAAAAAAGAAACATATGTACTCTTACTAATCAATGTCCCCCATAAATTTAATTTCAAAATTAAAAAAATAAAACAATCTTTTCTTGGGAAGGGCACCCCTAGCAAAGCGCACTCCCTGAAGGTGGCAGCCTGTGGTGCCACGCTCACAGCCCTGCTCTGATGGCACTGTTCGGGTGAGGAGGCTTGGCAATGGACAGCAGCAGCTCAGGGCACAGGCCCACAATGCTGCAGAGACACGGGTGTTGTGGGGACACGGGAGCTGCTGTGGGCACAGAGGGAACTTCAGCCCATAGACATAAAACTACAATTCTTAAGAAAGGTCGAATGGGAGCAAACCGAGGGTCCAAGATGGCAGTGCCAGGAGGAAACCCTCTTGGGGCAGCTAGATGTGCATGGGGCCGCATGGAGCAGCGTCGACGCAGGCCTTCCACATAACTTGGGAACCCACATCACCACCATCACCACACGTGTGTCCATGATGCTTATAAGGGAGAAAGGGGCCCTCCGTGCCCCTGTTAGGATGCATGAGTGCTGTGTGGGCCTGGAAGTGAGCAGTGTCCCACGTGGAAACTTGTGAAGATGACAATTCCCGCAGCTTCAGCAAAGCCACGTCTCCATCCAATGTGCACATGGTGCAGACTTTGTTCCTTAGCTGATGCCCATTCACAGAACAAGGGTCAGTCCTATGTCTCTGCTCCCAAGATGGAGCCCCAGTAGGCAGGGCAGTCAGTAGTACTGGAGAGGCTGACTGCCACACAGCAGAACCAGACTTCAGGAACATAATTCCAGGGGAAAGAAGCCGGGCAGGAAGGTGGAGACTGCGTGGAGAGAATCAACAATGGAAGGAACCCTGGTGACAGAAGCAAGCAGCGCTGTGTGGGGCTGACTGGGCTGCAGGACAGGCCACAGGCACTTATCTCTCTGGGTCTAGAATGTTCCATGTCATGAACTGATCACATAGGAAGTGCCTGTGTGAAAGTCAACCTGCACACCTAAGATTTGTGTATTTCCCTGCCTGTAAATTAGACCTGCATTTAAAATTTCTTGCCTATAAATTAAACACATACTGTAATGTTAATGCAAAACAAGAAGGCAGTGTGTGTGGTGTTTGGAAATGCTAAGAAAAGGTTCCAGTGACAGCGACGCCTGCCCTGGTGAGGGTGGGAGAGAATTCAGGGTGGTTCTGTCACACTATCTGTGTGTTTTTCAGAGCTCCTGGGGTCCTGTCCCCCACGAGCAAGGGGCTGCTCACTCACCTAGCCAGAGTGGTTCTGCCCACATTTATTTTGCATTTTTATTTTGTGGTTTTTAGTGAGTAGTCAGTGGGTTTAAAAAGGATTCTGCTGCCGCCTGACCAGGTGGTGGCGCAGTGGATAGAGCATCGGACTGGGATGCGGAAGGACCCAGGTTCGAGACCCCGAGGTCGTCAGCTTGAGCGCGGGCTCATCTGGCTTGAGCAAAAAGCTCACCAGCTTGGACCCAAGGTCGCTGGCTCCAGCAAGGGGTTACTCGGTCTGCTGAAGGCCCACGGTCAAGGCACATATGAGAAAGCAATCAATGAACAACTAAGAAGTCGCAACACGCAACGAGAAACTGATGATTGATGCTTCTCATCTCTCTCCGTTCCTGTCTGTCTGTCCCTGTCTATCTCTGCTTCTGTAAAAAAAAAAAAAAAAAAAAAAAAAAAAAAAAAAAAGGATTCTGCTGCCATCACAATCAAGTATTTTAAAAGCCACTGGTCCAGGTAACCAAGAAATGTATATCTTTGACTTTCTGAGCTTGAAATTGCCAAAGAACCTCCGGGTGGTGTCTGGGAATGGACAGCTGGTTCCAGTGGGCAACACCCTGGGTTCCATAGTGCCCTACCTCAGACTGGGCTGGAGTTCCCAGGGATGAAGCATGGCAGGAGCTCTGGCCAGTCCCCTGGCTGCACTTACAGCACCTGCCCCCCACAGCCAACAGACCAGACTTCCAGAAGCACAGAGAGCCCACCGCCTGGCTGGGCTTTCCTGAACATCACCACTATCGCATCCCCATCCTCAGCCCCCATGTGCAGCCCCAGCCAGCAAATACCCTGGCCCGTGGCACTGAGGAACCAGGGAGGCATGCTGGGATACAGTGTTTGAGCTGAGGAGGAAGCGGGAGGAAGCCCAGGGCAGCGTGTCGTCACTGGAGCCTGGACTGCTGCCTGCCCTGGTGGGAGGGGGGGGTGCTGGTGGGCTGTGGGCAGGTCAGTAGAAACCTGTCTTTTGATAAATTTCAGGTCCTCCCACAGCAAAGCTCTTGTTTGCAATAGGGCCGGATCCAAGAATCTGTACCCTGTCGGTTGTCCTGTTGACTTTGCCAATGCAGCATCTCTGCACGGGTTTATAACTGCCTTTGTGTCTTGGCCAGTGGCAATACCAAGCTCAGCTATCCACACACTGTCTATATCTTCCTCCAAAACACACATAAGAGCAACCGTACCCAATGCAAGTAAATAAAATGTGTTGGCTGCGGTACAGTTTTTAGATTAAGAGACCATGAGCAGATTGAAGTCAGGGGATTAAATTTCAAAAGGAGCACCAGACCCCCCTGCCCCTCCCCCCATCTCAGGAACTCATGGTCAGTGCACTCACTGCTGGTGAAGATGGTGTCTTTGCTGCCTCCCATCATCTCCTCTGATGAGGTTGTCCCCACCCCTGGAAACTGCCAGGACCCTCAGGTGCCCAGGGGTCATCTTCAGTACTTCCCTCCCTTCCCCAGGGTGAGTCCGACAGAGAGAGGTCTCAGACTGTCATTAGGACCCTCTCCTGTGGGACCCTCAGTTGGCTTCCCACAGGGTGGGACCTAACCACGAGTTCAAAGCCCTTGGCACAGTGCAGGGCACATGGGGATAGATGCACCACTGCCCCCACCAGGTCCCCTGGCCTGTCCTCCTCAAGCTCTTAGCTCCCTGCTCAGGGCAGTGTCAGTCCTCCTTCCTCCATGGATAGGGAGCTCATGCCCAGCAGGGAACACAGGGTAGGGACTTGGGGGGTGGGGGTGTTTCCCAGCCAGATCACAGGTTTGAGCATGTGTGTTCATTTCTGGAACGTGTCCCTAGGCCTCTGCCTCCTGTGTCTGCACAACAGATCTTTGTGGCCCAACTCCATTATGAAAGCTGCTTTCAAATCTGCCAGGCTTAATTTCCAACTCATGGTAATCTTAGTTTTTTATTCTGATTTTTTTGTAGCCATTAGCTGTATTTTAAGCATGATTTTTTTTGTCTTTGTAGTTTCTTATCTAACTTGTCTTGATTTTTTCCCCCTGAATTTATTTTTAATTTTTAGTTCTCTGTTGGTGTCTCTGCCTTCTTAACCTTTATATATCTTGTCTATTTTGAACTACTTAAAACACTTATTTTTCTTGTAGCACTCTTATTTTTATTCTCCTTAGAGTTTTACTCACATTTGACTTTATTTCTCCTCCTTTTCCCCCTCAATTTTCCTTTCCTTCATTGGGAAGATTCTTAATGGTTTTAATTGCTTTGGCACATACCATTTTTAAAAAGTTATTTTATTTTTAACAGATGCTGCTTCTCAGTATTGTAATAATATCATTATTAAAATATCACAACACTGAAAGAAATTACCTGCTAAACTCATGTTAGCTTACTGTCCGCGTGACTGAGAGTATCCGTGATTCAGTCAGGAATGCTGCGTGAATCTTCTAACATGAGCTCAGGCTGGTGAAATGGAGAATGTAATGCAGTCCCCTCTGGCCCCGCCTGGGCCCACAAAGACATAGTGACCTACATACTTGATCCCTGTGCCTTGGGCAGCTGTGCAAGGACTGGCGTGGCCTGGGAACAGTGTGGTCTGGCTGGAAGCTCTTGCGCCCTGTGGTCACAGGCTGGACCACTAGGTCCCAGGCCCTTCTGCTGCACATGGCAGGGTGGGAAGTGAGGCCGGAGCCTGGGCTAGGCTGCCTAGGGCTGCTGGTGCGTCCCCTTCCCATAGCCCACTGCCTGCCCATAACCCACTCTCTCAGGGACTGTGGGCAAGCACTCAGTGCTGCTGGCCCTGTGTCTAGTCTGCGTACCATACAGTGGGCTATTCCATTAGTAGTGTTACCACCCCTCTGTGCCCATGGTGCTGCTCTTACTCAGGAGGCTGAAACGACCCTGCATCTTTTAGGAAAGAGAAGCCAGCCCCCTCAATAAGGAGAACCACCAGGACCCCTGAGGTGACCACACTTGTGTACATCCCATGAAGACAACCAAGGACAGGACCTGAGACAGCTGTGCAGCACTGTCCCATCCTTAGAAAGGCGGGCACCTGTGTCCAGGCCAGGCCTCTACTCCTGCACTCCGAGTCCCTTCCACTGAGAAAACCCTCTGCTGCAGAGGTGACAGGGCAGGAGGGCAGGCCGTGAGTCCACCCCTGTTCCCTAGGGCAGTGCCAAGGATGTACATGGGTATAGCCCTGACCAGTCAGGGTGGGGCACTGCTTTCCTGACGGACCCTGCGGCCCAGACAGTGACCTGCCTCCTTACAGCTGCTCCTCATGTGTGAACCCTGGGCTCACTCCTCTGCTCAGACCCTGCATCTGGCAGAGGAAGGACGGTTCCAGGCAAGTGCTGGCCGCTAGTCTACCTCTCCTGCCAGGCAGTGAAGGGGCTGTTGCCTCAGCGGCCCTGCACGTAGGGCCAGCCCAGGGTGCCCCAGGAGGAGAGGCTGCAGTGTCTGTCTATCTGGGGCGCCACGTTGATCACTGGATAAATCAGTGCTGGAGGGAAAAGAAGAGTCTAGTTCCTGTGGGAACATGGCTCTGTGAGCACCTGGTGACATGTCCCTTGTAGGAAGAGGTGCTCGGACCCTACGTGTATGTGGGGAGTGGGCTTGACGGCGAGCTCAGCCTCTGTACAGGGTCCCTGCAGACCAGCGTGGCCCTGCCCCCCCCCCTTCATACACAGGCTGGGCTTTATTTTTCTTTAAAAATCTCATGAATGCAACTAATCTTAGCCTTCTCTGCTTCTGTTTTTTGTGCTATAGCGCAGCACCCTTCCTTTTGTTATAGTTACCTAGAATTCTTCCTGATTGCCACATTTCTCTTGGTATAAATTATCATCTGTGTCCCTTTTTATAATAAAAGCTCTATACCAGTGGTCCCTAACCCCCGGGCCGCGGACTGGTACTGGTCTGCAGAGAAAGAATAAATAACTTACATTATTTCCGTTTTATTTATATTTAAGTCTGAACGATGTTTTATTTTTAAAAAATGACCAGATTCCCTCTGTTACATCTGTCTAAAACTCACTCTTGATGCTTTTCTCAATAACATGATACATTTATCCTTCCCACCCTAAAGGCCAGTCCATTAAACCGATCTGTGGCCCAAAAAAGGTTGGGGACCACTGCTCTATACCTCATCCCCACCCCAGTGAAAAAGGGTCACAAGGACACAGACTTAAAATCAGGGCTTTCTTGGGAGGTAAATGATCTTTACCTTACTTAAGACATTTCTCCTAAATTTGATCTTAGTCTATCATTGGTGACTGTGGAGTTTCATTAAGTGCCTTCCCCACTGCTGTTGAGAAGCAGTGTATGCGTGTTCAGTGCAGGGATCTGGACTCTGCCTCTGGGCTGAGTCCTGGTCCCCCACTTCCCAGCTGTGACCCCTGCCCCTGTGTCTGAGATGAAGTGGGGATGCGCCTTCCTTGCAGGGTCTCAGCGAGCAGTGTACCTGGCACACGGTAAACACAGTGTCAGAATTAGGTATTGTTCATTGTTATTTGTATGGGTATTGAGTTTCTCCTTGAATTTACTGACGACTTAGACAGGATTCCTGATGTTAATCACTATGCATTCTAAGAATAAACTCCTTTGGGTCTTGTGTATTATCACTCTTCATAGATGCTGATTCTGTTAGTGTTTGATAAGAATATTAGTTAGAATTTCTGCTGCTCAGATGCTGGAGTGCTGGGTCACAGTATAGGGCCGAGGCTGACTCAGGGGTAGGGCCAGTGAGTATATGGGCAGCAGCCAGGCCTTCTAGCACGGGCCGTGCTCCCCAGGACTTTGGGTGGGGGTCTGCCTTGTGTCATGTTGAGTGTCGGCTATCCTGGTATCCAACCTGTGACTGTAACCTGCATTTCCTTCATTACCTTGATCTCTGATGAGACTCATCCGCCATTTGGTGTGTGCCTGGTCAGGGCTTTGCCCACTTCTTTGTGAGCAGTCTATAAGTGTTTTCTGGATCAGAGTCCTTAGTGATTAAGTGAAGTGCACATGTCATCACCCATTCTGTGGTCCCCTTTTCTCGTTCCTAATGACATCTGTTGACAAACAGACTTTAATTGTAATGCAGTCCATTATATTAGTGTTTTTGGAACCATTGAGTCTGTTGTGTTTAAGCAATCTGTCTTCTCCTCACTGCACCTAGGTAAGTCCTATGTTATCTTCTCATGTCGAGCCACAGTCCACCTGGAATGTATCTGGGGTGACTTCAATAGGGCAGAGTTTCATTCTCTCCTTGCCGACCCTGTTGACCTGCGCTGCTGGTTGGAAAGACTTCTGCTTCCTGCGCTGTGTGTGCCTGTCACTGACTTTTTGTTGTGGTCCATTGGTTAGTTGTGTGCCCCAGTGCCCCTGTCGCACAGACTGAATTGTCCTCACTTTCTGGTAAATAGGTCTTCTCACTTGGTTCTTTCTCAGGGATGTCCTGGCTATGCTTGGCCTGATGAATTTTTCACATGCATTTTAAACTCATCTTGTCTGTTGGAGTGAACATGCAGATCAATTTAGGGAGAATTAACATCTTAAATTATTGTTTAAGTTCGTGAACATATGCATTTCTCTAATTCTCAGTCCTTCTTTAATTTCTCCTAATAGTGCCTTATAGATTTCTACACAGAAGTTTTACACGCCTTTTCTTAAAGTTATCCCAACTCTGATTTTTTTTTTTTAGGTTCTTGTGAATTGAAATTTAAAAATATATATATTCTAGCTTTGCTGGTATAGAGAAGTAAATTCCAATAACTCTTTTAAACCCATCCCTTCTTATAACTATTTATAGACTTTTCTGAGTCTTATGTGCCCAGTCTTATCATCTGTACCTGTCTGTGCTGGCCTGTCTCTGTGTCATGTGTGCTCACCTAGCAAGGCCTGCAGGGGCCCTGAAGTTCAGGAAGCGTAGACTCACGGTGGAGTGTACGTGTTCCCCACATAGGAGGTTTCAGGAGGCAGGTTTGGGGTATCTATCTCTGGGCAGCCCCCTTCCCTGCTGTGCTGAGTGTCTGGCCAACGATGACATCTGCGTGAATACCCAGACACCTTCGTCATCAGGCCAGATCCCAGCCTCGTACTGCTACAGGCTCAGTCAGCACAGTTCTGTCTCTGCTGTTGTTCTCACCACCAGGGCCCATTGGGCTGCACTGGACCCAGTCACAGGCCATGAGAAAGCTCAGGTTGTTCATTGACTGGGGCCCGCAGAGTGCCGAGTCAAGCAAGCCCTGCAGTGGTTGGGCCCCGTGCATTTGCCATTCTCTCTGACTTTCTTGCTGCCACTGGCCTACATCTAGTTTCTTCCTATGGTCTCAGATGTTTGCCAGCCATGACCAGGGCAATGTCTCCATCCAGGGTAAGGGCAGGAGGGAGGGGCGTGCAATGCTCCCCAGTGCAGTGGAAGCACAGAGACTGTTCTCCAGCCTTTCCTGCATTGTGTCTCATTGACCCTGATGCCATAAGCAGCTCTCCTTTCCTTCCTTCCAGAAGAGGGGTTTTTGGACCCCCAACCTCTCTGGAGCACATGTTTGAGGGCTGAAGTAGGGATGGTGGATTTTCAACCTTTGGAATTGCCAGCTGTCTCAGTGTACAGTCATATTTTTCCACCAAACTGAGAGCCACTTGAGGTACTGCCTGTGGTCCTTGCTCCTGTGCCTTGTGCCAGGCTCCTGGTAAGACCCGAGTGTTCGGTTGAATGTCCCTGCCATGGCTGGCCTCTCACTGTGGCCAGAGCATCTGTGGGAGGATAGAGTGTGTGCACACAGATTGAGCACCTGCTGTGTACGGGTGCTGGGCAAACAAGCGCATCTCTGCAGGGGCAGGTGGGGTGGCAGGGCCAGGACCAGACCTGGGTCTCAGGGAGGCCTGCCCAGTCTCCTCTACAGAGCTGTTATTCAGCTTGAATACATGGTTGAAATACCTGAAACTCTGTTAGAGACACTACGAGGCTGGTCATACCCTAGACACTGGGCACTTCTTCAGAGATAGAACTGGGGAAAGCCCACACCTTACTGAATAGGAAAACTCCACACCGCCGCTGACATGGGGCCAGTGCACTGGGGCCTCTGAGCAGGAAGGGAAGGGGGACAGGCTGCTGGCTCTCCAGCCCCAGCACATGTGTCTGTGTGGACGCGAGTGACAAGCCAGCAGGCTGTACAGAATGCTCCCTGAAGTCAGGTTGTGTATACCCTGTCAGTCTTTCCAAAGCTAACCGTGACTGGCAAGAGCATTACAGGACAGAACTGCCCTCCCCTCCATGGCCCCAAGGACACAATCTGCATTGTGAGTCTCTCAAGGAGTAGAAAGTAGCTAATAAGCTCTGTCGGTTTCTGCTGTACTGGCTCAGGCAGCCTCATGGGGCACTGAGCTGTTAAACAAAATAAATCAAGTCTGTGCTCGTCCCCTGAGGTTCTGAGCAAAACCACCTCCCCCTGACAGTTGAGGCCGGGTACAGCCCTGGACAAAACACAGCTAACGGGGCCCCAACTGGCACTCACCACAGCCGCGCAGTCTTTGGGTAGCGGTTTGCTGGCAGGATTTCTGCTCCCTTTTCTGGGCAAGAAGTCTCATATTGGGGAGGCTAGTGCATTTGCCCTGAGCTTGATGCTGTTATAAATCCCAGACAGCTGGGAACTACTTCTACTTTAATATCCAAATCTATTTACTGCCTCCACCTCCTACCCAGAAAAAGCCTCACAGCTGGGAAGTTACATACCACTTTCAACCATCAGACTCTTTCTTTCAAGTCTGAAACAAATATTGGTTTTTATATTGCACTGGCATGGAAATAGAGTTGACCTATCTAGTGGTCAGGAGCACGAGCTCTGGAACCATCCGATCGTTACTCTGTTCTCTTTTTTCTCATATGTAAAGAGATGGCCCTGGCCGTCCTGCATTAGGGTGGAGGGACCTGCCTCTGAAGCAGTACCTGGAACTGTGTACCACTTACTGCTCCTGCTGCTCTTACAGCCATGCATCTTATGACAATATATTTTTACTAGAATTCTGTTGGTTTGAACGTTTTTGTTTTTTTTTAAAAAGAACAGTTGGAAAATTTTGTTTTATTAGACTTTCACTAAGTAGTACTACTGGTTATAACCAGAGTTTGCCAACTTATTAGTCATTATAAAAGATCAGATGTGGTTTTAGTTCTAGTCAAAATGGAGTAAACTACACCTATAAACTAACATCATAGTTAATGGTAAAAGACTAATGCTTTCCTCCTAAAATCATTAACAGGACAAAGGTGTCTGCTCTCACCATTCCTGCTGAACAGTGCGCTATAAGCTCTAGCCAGTTAATATGACAAGAAAAGGAAATGAAAGGTATACAGACTTGGGAGGAGGAAATAAACCTGTCTATATTTGCAGATGATGTGATTGCCTACATTGAAAATCCCATTAAGGCTACAAAAATCTCCTAGAACTAATAAGCAAATTCACTTGTTTAAGAATGAGAGGTCAGGCCCTGCCCAGTTGGCTCAGCAGTTGAGCGTTGACCTGGCATGTGGAAGTCCTGGGTTTGATTTTCTGTCAGGGCACACAGGAGAAGCACCCATCTGCTTCTCTACCCCTCCCTCTCTTCTTTCTCTCTATCTCTCTCTTCCCCTCCCGCAGCCAAGGCTCCATTGGAGCAAAGTTGGCCCGGGTGCTGAGGAAGGCTTCATGACCTCCGCCTCAGGTGCTAGAATGGCTCTGGTTGCAGCAGAGCACCACCCCAGATGGGTGGAGCATCGACCCCTGGTGGGCATGCCGGTGGATCCTGGTCAGGCGCATGCAGGAGTCTGTTTGTCTGCAGCCCCCACTTCTCACTTGGAGAAAAAAAAAAAAAAAGAATGAGAGGTCAACATACAAAGATCAATAATATTCTATATGTCATCAATGAACAGTCAGAAACCAGAATTCAAAACACACCACCAAAACAAACAAACAAACAAAAAAACACCACCATTTATAGGAATTCCAAAAGTTATATGCTTGCATTATGTCTAAAAATATGCACAGAGTTTGTATGCTGAAAACTACAAAACACTGATGAGAGAAATCCAAACACATTTAAGTAAGAGACATCCTGTGTTCATAAAGTGGGCCACTCAACATAGTAAAGGTGCTGATGCTTCCCAAATAGATCTATACATTTAATGCAATTTCCATCAAAATCCTAGCAGAGGCAATTGTAGTAGATATAAACAAGGTGACTTTAAATTTTACTTGCCAACACAAAGGAACTAAATAATCCAAGGGAATTTTGAAAAGAATAAAGTTGGAATAATTTTAAGGCACTCTAACACTACAGTAATAAAGATATTGAATGTTGGTGCATAGATAAGCCCATGCACCGGTGAAACAGAATACAGCCCAGGATTCACCCATTCAAGTATGGACAACCAATTTTTAACAGAGGTAATAAAGCAGTTTAACACAGAAAGGATAGTCTTTTCAAGAAATGTTGAAATAGTTCAACGATCACAGTCCTGGGTATCATAAAAATAAAAATTTCTGTTTATACAAAGATGTGCACACTATCATTCTTAGCTGCTTTATTTGTAATCAACAAAACCTGGAATCGACCCAGGTGTCCTTCCTGGTAACTGGACATACGACTTGCAATGCAACCATACAGTGGAACGTTACTGGTCAGCAAAGAGGAACCGGTCTCTGTTATGTCCAACAACTTAGCAGCTCTAGAGAATATTATGCAGAGTGAAAAAAGGCCACTTTCAAATGATTATGTTTGTTTGTCTCAGTTTATGTGGCTCTCTCGAAATGACAAAAGTACAGGAATGCAGACTAGATCAGTGGTTCCCTGGGTTCGGATTGGGGGAATGAGTGTCTATAAAGGGATATACAGGAGTTTCTTCCTGGGGATCCTGCTGGTGCAGGTGGTTAGACAAATTTATACCTGTGAAACGATTTCGCAAACCTGTACATGACAAACAAACAAGCAAAGGGTGTGTAAAACGGGAGCCTTCCCCGTGCCCAGCACTGGTTTTGATAATACCTTGCAGTTGTGTCAAGTGGGAGCTGCTGAGGTTACACAGAAATTCTGTATGATTTCTGCAACTACTCATGGACCTAAAATTATTTCAAAATGTGCACACACACCTATATACACATTAATTAGAATTAATAATTATTAAATCTGCATATATAAAAAAGTAAATTGTATAAACAGATCAATTAAAAGTGACAGATTATCAGAGTGGATAAAAAAAGCAAGATCAATAACTATGCAGTTGACAAGACACCAATGTGAAATACAATGCTAGTAGTGGGTTAGAAGTTAAAGGGCAAGAAAATATGTCATGTGAACATTACCAAAAAGAAAGCTGGAGTCACATGAAGTAGGCTTCAGAATAAGGAAAATGACAAGGCATAAGGAAAGACATTGCATGAATATAAAACAGTCAGTGCACCAGGAGGACCTAACAGTCCCAAATGTGCATATGTATCAAATGACAGAGCTTCAAAATACGTGAAATAAAAACTGGTGGAATGGAAAGAGGAAAAGGACAAATTCACAACTACAGTTGGAGGTTTCAACTCTGCTCTCTCGGTAACTGATGGACCAAGAAGATGGGGAGTCAGGTTGGAGAAGTACTAAATGACACAGTGCACCAGCTAGATCTTACAGGTTGCTCACCAACAACAAAAGGGCACACACGGCCTTTGTGTGCACACAGAATATTCACTGAGGTAGGCCATATTCAGGGCAAAAGAGTAAAAGTCTAATGAGTTTTAAATGATTGAAATAATCAAAAGTATATTTTCTATCCAGTGGGGAATTAAACTAGAAATCAATAACCAAAAATAACTAGAAAAATTTCAAATACTTGAAAATTAAAACACAGATCTCTAAATGTGCTGGTCAAAGAAGTATCAGAGAAAATTAGTAAATATTTTGAACTCAAATACATTAATTTGTAAGATACAAAGAGTTCAATGAAAATGATAGCATGAAATACTAACATGAGAAAAGGTCCCCAAACAATCTAAGCTTCTACCATAAGAAACTGTAAGAAAGAAACAGAGGGAGGAAAATAATAAAATAAGAACAGAAACTAGTGAAATTGAAAACAGGACTATAAGCCTTTTCAAATCAGACTAGCTCAAATGCAGACAAAAAGAATCTTGTAGATAGAGAATTTAGAGTGTGTGGCAGTCCTTTGTTTTGTTTTCTGGGGCGAAATTCATTCTTTTTTTTCTTGTATTTTTCTGCACCCTTCTATTGTCCTTAACAAGACCTGTGCCTTTATACGTGTTTCCTCCGCCCTCTACTGGGAGCTGGTGGGGTTGCAAATCACAGCCTGTCTAGTTTAGATGTGGGAATAGCTCCCATTTTCCACAGGAAGGCCCAGGGGTCTCCAGCTCTGCCTGGCTAGCTGGGCTGTCTGCTGCCCCCAGCTGTGTGTCCCCCAGGGAGCCCCTCCTACCCCAGCACATGGAAGCTTCCAGCAAACCATCAATGACCAAGTGAATGAATAAGGAAACGAGAGGACAAGGAGAAATGGAAATGCAATCTTGGCTGTTTCCTGAGTATCTGAGTTTAAAAATCACGAAGTTCTGGTTCAGAATAGCTGGTGAGGTCATGGCAATGCAGCTGGGCTCGACACTCACTGTATGACTTCATTCAATCTTTAAATCTGTTCTGAACTTGCTCGTGCCATCCTGTGGACCCAGGATGGTGCTAGGAACTGGGGGTTCAGTGTTGAATGGAGATAAATGTGTCCTCTGCCCACAGTGCAACAGGGCCAGGGCAGTGAGGAGGCGGTGGGCCCAGGAAAGAGGAGGCACTGGCAGTTAGGGAGAGTAGGCACTGGCAGTTAGAGGCCTGCAGGGAATGCTCTCAGCAGAAGGCCCCAGGCGGCAGGCAGGTGGGCAGGAGAACTCAGCCTGTCACAGCAGGGGAGGCCAGTGGGCCGGGGTGGGGTTGGCAGAATGGGGGAATGGCACCTATAGGCCTGGAGGCAGTGCTGGGGGTGGGAGCAGCCCGGATTGAGTTACACAGGCAATGGGCAGATAGCTGAGGGTGTCAGCAAGGGGAGGTTATGAAAGGTCATTGGTGAAGAGGCCAGTGGGCTGGGGTGGGGTTGGCAGAATGGGGGAATGGCACCTATAGGCCTGGAGGCAGTGCTGGGGGTGGGAGCAGCCCGGATTGAGTTACACAGGCAATGGGCAGATAGTCGAGGGTGTCAGCAAGGGGAGGTTATGAAAGGTCATTGGTGAAGAGGCAAGATGTGTCTCCTCCATGTGTTCCAGAACAAGAGCTAAGGGCCCAGAGTGTGACTGTAGGGAGCCATGTCCTCTGAGCACTGCAGTCAAGACCATTGGGCAGGCCAGTACTCTTGTGCCTGCCTGGAAGGGACCGGGAGCAGAGTCTCAGCACGCCCTGGGGTCATGTGGCACCCACCCTGCGAGGGCTGGCCTGGCTCAGCGCTTACAGGAAGGGCTGGGAGGTCTTTTCCCTTTTCTTTGTGATGTTTGCAGGCACAGTCACATTACTACAAACTGGGGCAAAGTGACACAGGCTTTTGTAGTCCACAGAGTCATGGGTACCCTCTGCATCCCCAAACACTCCCCATCTACACCCATGCCCCTGAGCTGTGCAGAATGGCTGCTGGCACATGATGTCCTCGCACCAGGCCAGCCCTGGACAAGGGCTGCACGCATCTCCAAGTGCTGCTGGGCCCGGAGTGACCTGCATCTCCTGGGACAGGCTGAGCCCAGGTTGCTAGTAGAGGTTCTCAAGGAACATGTCTGCCACAGCCCCCGCTGTGCCCAGTCTGAGTGTGTGCATGTATGAGTGGGTGATTGTGAGTGAGTGAATGTGTGTGTGAGTGAGTGGTGTGTGGACAGGTGGATGAGTGCGTGTACAGTAGATTAGTGTAAGTGGGTACATGTTTGAGTAGGTGTGCATGTGATTGGGTCAGTGGGTGAGTGGGTGTGAGTGAATGTGTGTGTGAGTGGGTGGGTGGGTGGGTGGTTACATGGTTGAGTAGATATGTATGTGAGTGGATGAGGGTGTATAAGTGAAGTATATGAATGGGTATATGGTGGGTGGGTGGGTGAATGTGAGACGGTGGGTGCAAGTGTGTGTGAGTGGGTGCATATGTGCATGGGTGAGTGTGTGAGTGGGTGAGCATGTGGCATGGGTATGTGGGTGGGTAGGTGGGTGTAGGAAGGAAATAGGCCCCTCTGATATAGCACTGAGGCCAGGAACTTGGTCAATATGCTTCTCTTCAAAGGAGCTAGTGATTTTTGCTCTCTGATTTTAATTGTTTTATAACTTTCATGTTTCCATACAGTGTCAAGTGGTTATTTTGTTTGAATTATCAGAGGAAATATTTGGACCTCTTAATCTATTGTGAACTGAAAGCTGTCTGATGCTTTTTAAAATAAATTTTGTATTTGAGGTAACTAGATTCATATGCAATTGTAAGAAATAATAGATCCCATGCTCCTTGGCTTCCCTCAACGGTAACATCTAGAATACAACAGTGAGAACATCGGAACCAGCATATTGACACCAATATAAACAAGACAGAGCATTCCATCTGCACAGGAAACCACGCTGCCCTGTGACAGCCACAGCATCTTGTTCCTGTCCACATAACCCCTCAGACCCTGGCACCACTCATCTGCTCTCCATTTCTGTAATTTTCTCATTTCAAGAACATTATATAAATGGAGTTATCCAGTGTGTAACCTTCGGGAATTGACTTTTTCTCTTGGCCTAATTCTCTGGAGATTCACCTCGGTTGTTGAGTGCATAAATAATTTGTTCCATTTTATGGCTGAGTGGTGTTCCATTGTGAAAAACAACCCCCCCTCCCTGGGCCATATGGTCATAAGTCTCCCTGTCTCTCCATGTCCTCAGCCAATCACCTCCACAGTCTCTGACCCCCCTCTGCCCGCTCACTGCCCCCTCCCAGTTTTTTCTCAAGGAGAAAGGCAGGCTCTGAGTACCAGGTCACTAGTGGTGTGGTTGTTGGTTCCTGTTACAGGCAGCCTGCTGGAAGTCCTAACAGATGGAGTGGGGGAGAGCCAGGGTGGGAATTAGGAGCAGTGGCTCCCCAGTGTAGCTTCACTAAAGAGCAATCAGGACAACCTGAAAATGCTGCTCCCAGGATCAGGCCCTAAGGGGTGCACACCCATCCAGGTGACTCCAGTGCCTGGGCCTCCCTGCTCTGTCACTGCAGGATGGCCAGGTGAGCACTGGGGCACAAGAGGGGCACTGGGGTTCAGGGTGAGCATGAGACCACTAGGGGAGACATTGGGCCACCAGGGGTCCACTAGGGTACAAGATGGGCAGGGCCTCCTGTCCCAGGCTGGAATCGCACAGCTGCACTGCCTTCCTAGGGCAGAGACTGCTGTCCTAGCAGCAGTTCTGGAAAGTAGGGGTGGCAGGCCTTCTCAGAGCTTCCCCCAGGAGCTCTCACAGTCCCCAAGTACTGCTGCCTGAGGACTTATCCTGGCCTGTGACTCACTCTCAGATGGCTTCACATTGGGGAGGGGGCTCCCATGTTAAACCTGCTCTATGGGACTTCTGTATCTTCTGTCTCTGTCACCACAATGATTTCTTGATAGACCCTTCTGGCTTATCTATCTTTGTAGGACAGCACACTGCCTGCAACTTGGTAATTACCAAGGCAATACCATATCTCCCCATGTATAAGACACTCCCATATAGAAGATGCACCTTCATTTTGGGGCCTGAAATTTAAAAACAAATGTATTACATAAAGTTATTGAACTCGAGTTTTATTCATCATAAAATTCATACAACTCCTCATCACTCTCAAAACTCCCATCCATTAGCTTGTCCTCATCTATGTCTGATGACGAATCACTGTCTTCAACAATGAGCGCAAAAACAAGTGTGAAAAAAGTGGGAAATGCAAGTAAAAAATCTACAACTGCTATACAAGATGCACCTAGCTTTTAGAACCCAAATTTTTATAAAAGGGTGTGTCTTATACATGGGGAAATATGGTACTTGTTGAATTAACAAAGTTATTAATTACCAATTACCTACAAGGCAAATTTCAATCTGCTCCTTGCATTTTTGTGTCGCTGGGTGGAGGAGCTAGCTGGGCGAGAGCAGCAGGGCAGGCTCAGGCTTGGTCGTTGGTGCTCACCCCTTGTGCCTCATTGGGGCAGGCTGTGCCACATCCAGATGGGCTATGTGGCTTCATCGAGCTTCCCAGGAGGGGCCATCAGCAAACATTCCCAGGTGTCTTCCTCTTTTGCTCTTGGTAGCAGCGGTTTCCTGTGCAGTGACTGGGTGACAGCCTCACTGGGACCCTCCTGCCACCTCCGAAATACCCCTTCAACCATTCACAGAACCACTCATTGAAGCTGACTTCTTAAATCTGTCAAGAGCTTTAAGTGAGCCCTGGCCGGTTGGCTCAGCGGTAGAGCGTCTGCCTAGCGTGTGGAGGACCCGGGTTCGATTCCCGGCCAGGGCACACAGGAGAAGCTCCCATTTGCTTCTCCACCCCTCTGCCGCACTTTCCTCTCTGTCTCTCTCTTCCCCTCCCGCAGCCAAGGCTCCATTGGAGCAAAGATGACCCGGGCGCTGGGGATGGCTCTGTGGCCTCTGCCTCAGGCGCTAGAGTGGCTCTGGTCGCAACATGGCGACGCCCAGGATAGGCAGAGCGTCGCCCCATGGTGGGCGTGCCGGGTGGATCCCGGTCGGGCGCATGCGGGAGTCTGTCTGACTGTCTCTCCCTGTTTCCAGCTTCAGAAAAATGAAAAAAAAAAAAGAGCTTTAAGTGAAATTTAAATGAATGTGTTTTTCACACATGGAAAAAATCTATACAGGTGATGATTATAAAGTTGTCTTGTAGATCGCCTTATATGTTTGCTTCCTGATTGTACCTCCCTTGGTCTGCTTCATGCCCAGAGAGAATGCTGGAGTTGGGGTGGCGGGTGTGGGCCCGAAAGCTCCGAGGGGCTGTGGGCCAGCTCCCGGGAGCTCCAGGGACAGCAGCAGCACAGAAATCAGTGTCCTGTTCTTTTGCATTTGACTGGAGAAGAATCATTAAGTCACATAAAGCCTGGGATGTCTTTAGAAAGTATAAGAATTGCCCTCCCCACCTCCCTCCTGATGCCTCATTTGCGAAGACATGGCCCTGGCACGGGACTCCAAGCACCTGGCTCCCTGCAGACCTCGTTCAGAGGGGCTCCTCCAGCGACGGATTGGCTTTCAGAGAGCCAAGGAGCAGAGAGCCTGGTCACGGTCACAGGCAGACAGCACTCACATCAGGCAGTGTGGGAATGTGGGCTGCCACCTGCTTACCCAGTGTTCCAGAACCCCTCCCCTGACTTTCCTGGCCCCCACGGCCGTCTTTCCCTCTCTCTGTTCAACCACCACTCCTGGCGGAAAGGACATGCACTGGTGTTGAGAGACCAGCTCTCCCTTTAACTCGCTTTGAGGTTTCGAACAGTCCACACCTTAGTCTCCCAGCTGTGTGCTTGTGGCAGTACTTTGAAATAACTACAAATATGTGTTTCTTAAAGTGCTGCTTGGCCTTGGGGCACAGGCGAGGGAAGAACATTAAAGTATATGGAGGTTTCATCTAGACACGGATTACAATCTCACAAAACCCACCTCTATCCCCACTAATTCTCTTCAGGCTGGCATAGAGGGCAAATCTTTGAAAACCAGGGGGAGCCCTTACAAGTAAAGGTAGCAGCGAAGGCTGTTGTTGCCCTGCCTAGGAGTTGAGACCAGCTTCCACCAGTGGTACTCTGGCTTTGGAAATGCTCAACACAGGAGACCAGGGGACTTCGGACTCAGGCTAGTTCATTATAGCTCCAGCTGAATTGAGTAGGCCCCGCTTATGCCATCACGCCGCAGCTGTGTGCCGGCCCTCGGGACTGGGGACAGCAGCAGGCATGAGGAAGCGACTTGGTCATCAGGCCTCCTTCATCTTGGCTTGTAAGGGAGCTGGTGTGCTGGCTCTGGGAAACTGGCTCTGAACCCAGCACTGCTGAGTGCTTGCTCTGTGAGCCAGAGAAAGAGCCCTTGTCAAAGTCACCAGTGGCCTGTGCGCTCTTGACTCAGAGTTCACTTTCTTGACCTAGACTCAAAAATGGAGACAGCTGTATCATTAGGGGATACCAATGTTGAAATCGTTATTATAACTAAGCAAGTAGAAATGTGGAAGCTAGAAGAAAAGGATCCAGGCTGATTCCTAGAGGTGAGAACTACAGTGTCTGAGATAAAAAGTATCCTGGATGGGAGGAACCACAGGTGGGACATCTCAGAGTTAAGGTCATTGAGCTTAAAGATAGAAGCAGAACCTATCAAGTTAGACAAAAAGAAAGGGCAGGAAGAAAATGAACAGAACATCAACAAGTTGTGGCACAACTTGTGCCAATATATGTATTTGGAAACTCTAAAAGTGGGGAAGTGGCAGGTGCAGAAAATATATTTGGAAAAAAAAGGCCACCATTTTCCAAATTTGATGAAAACTGTAAGGCCACAGATCCAAAAAGTTCAAAGAAGCCCCTTGCACAAAAAATCATGAGAAACTCTAACACGGCGTATCATAATTAAATTGCAAACCAGTGACTAAGAAAACCCTTATTGGTAGGGGAAAGACACACAACACAGAGGAGCAGAGGTGGGAACAGGATGAGTGAGGACGTGAGCACAGCAGCTGTTCCAAACTGAAAGAAAAGCACTCTCGACCTAGAATTCTCTGCCATGTGAAAGGACCTTTAAAGCTGAAGATGAAATAAAGACGCTTCAGAGGCTCAAAAGCTGAGAATTCATCACCAGCAGACTTGTACTCCCAAAGATCTTAAGGGAAATCCCTCAGGCAGAAGGAAAACGGCAGTAGGTGGACATCTGAATGCACACTCAGTAGTGAAGATGGAGTAAGAATAAGACATTTTCTTGTCATCTAAATTCCTTTAAAAGGTCATAGTTTAAATTAAAAATAGTAATGCCCTATTGGGGCTCATCACATAGGTGGAACTGGAGTGTGTGGCAGCAGCAGTGCGGGCAAGAGCAGAGTGGGAGCGACTGCTGTGAGGCTCTTGTGCACCTTGGAAAGTGGCCCAGACCAGTGGACGTTGTCCTGTAATAAGTGAAACCAAAAGCAACCACTGTGATAACTTTAAAAAGTTGGAACTGATAAGTGGACAAATGAGGTAAGGTGGCATCATAAAATGCATGCTTTTAATCCAAAAGATGACAGAGGAAAAAAAAATAATAGAAATAGGGAACAAAGAACAGATGGTAAAAATAGTGCCAGGGATTTAGTATATTTTAAAATCATTTAATGGAAGGAAAAGAAGCAGGCCTGATCCCCCTGCAAGGCCCAGGAGGAGCTTGCCCATCTGCAGTCACCCACTGGGGAAGCCCATCCAGTCCGTGGTTTGAACATCACTTCGCTGACACCATCCACAGATGCACTTCAGCCCTGAACATGTCTGTACCCGACTGCCATAGAACCCCGATCTCCAACAGAGACTCAGATTCCACACGTGAGACTGCCAGAACTCCTACCCACCCAGGTAGGAGTTCTAAAAATAGAAAACAGATGGAATGGTCAGTTTAAACTCAGCTGCATCAGCAGCCACTGCGAATGATCTAAATGGTCAATCGAAAGGCAGAATGAAATAAGATAAAAAGAAAAGTAGGTATGTGTATGCTGCCTGCAAGAAACTCACTTAAATACACAAACACAAAGAAGTTAAAAATAAAAGGTAGAAGAAGATGATCATACTAGCACTAACCAAAAGTAGGCTGGAGCAGCTATGTTAACACAAAGTGAATTTCCGAGTCAAGAATATTACCAGAGATATAAATGATCTTTCATAATGATAAAGTAGTCAGTGCGTGGACAGAACACGACAATGCCAAACATTATAATGCTAATGCCAGAGTTTAAGAATACATGAAGCTAAAGATAATAGAATGATAGGAGAAACGGACAGATCCACAGTTATAACAAAGGTTTCAACCCCTCTCTCAGTATTTATTAGAACAAGCAGGCAGAAAACCATACGACGATGGCAGACTTGGACAGATTTTAACATTTGTGGAACTTTCCACCCTTTACACAAGAACACAGATTTGCTAAGATGGACCACACTCTGGTCCATAAGCAAATCTCCATAAATTTAAACTATTTCAAGCATTACAAAATATGTTCTCTAACCATAATGGTACTAAATTAAGATCAGCAAAAGAAAGGTACCCCGAAAATCTCCAATATTTGAAAACTCAGAAACACTTCCAGATATTTCATGAGGGAAAAAAGGAATCAAAAGGGAAATATGAAAGTATTTTGAAATGAGTGAATAAAAAGCACAAATGTCAAATTTGTGGGATGCAGCTGAAGCCATATGTAGAGAAGTTTATAGACACAAACACCTGTACTAGGCAAGAAGTAAGGTTGTAATTTGATGGCATCAACTTCTTCCTTAAGAAACTGGAAAATAGATAAATATGTTAACTGTGCATTCACGTGTCAGAATCTGCTAATGAATGGAGTGGAGGCAGGGAAGGGAAGTACTTGTGGGGTTCGGGCCTGAGCAGTTAGATGGCAGGCGTGGTGACACAAACCGAGGGGAGACAGGCACGCGGGAGCCTGGGTGGGTAGGAGTTCTGGCAGTCTCACGTGTGGAATCTGAGTCTCTGTTGGAGATCGGGGTTCTATGGCAGTCGGGTACAGACATGTTCAGGGCTGAAGTGCATCTGTGGATGGTGTCAGCGAAGTGATGTTCAAACCACGGACTGGATGGGCTTCCCCAGTGGGTGACTGCAGATGGGCAAGCTCCTCCTGGGCCTTGCAGGGGGATCAGGCCTGCTTCTTTTCCTTCCATTAAATGATTTTAAAATATACTAAATCCCTGGCACTAAAGAGAAAAGAGGGGTCCTCTCTGGCGAGCAAAATCTACTGATTTGTAGGACACCCTTCTGATTTTGGGTGACTGTGACCTCAATAGTCGGCTGCTGCTTCCCCTCATCCCCCCACTGCTCCTGTGTGTTCCTAGGCAGCAGTGACCCCTGAGGTGAGTACAAGGCCCAGGTACTCTTGGGGCTAGCTGGAATAAGCTGGTGTCTCGGAGCCTGGCAGGACAGCCAGAGGATGACCCATGCCCACCTAGAGACCCACAACCCGGGGGGAGCTGCCTTCCCCATGCCACTCCCCAGCTGGCACAGAGTGGCTTCTTTGGGGTTAAGGGTACTGACTGATAAGTGACCTTAACCACTACCCTGGACTGCTCCTTTTCCCCAGCAGTCTGCAGAGAGCCCTGTGACACACACCCTTAGTGTGTGCTGAGGAAAGGCACTGGCCTCTGCAGCAGCTCGCTGGCCTGTGTGACTGATGGCAGTGGACAGCCAGGAGCCTGCAGCACCCCTGGCGCTTGCTGACCCACTTTCTCTACCATGGACTGGAGACGTTTACATAACAGCTGGCTGCAGGGCCCTGCTGTCCTCTGACACAGGAGGAGGTGTTTCTAATTAAAAAGGGGGCAGGCACCCCTGTCTGGCACTGCACAATCATTTAGGGGTGCTGAGAACTTGGCCTTCCGCACACAGGAGTTAAAAGGGCTCGCCGCAGGGTGCCTCTGTAGAAAGGATGCTTTGTCCCATGCCACACCACCAGACCTCTCCTTTCTGGGGCCTTCCCTCCTGATGTCCACATGCCCTGCACCATTCACCAGGGCTCTCTCGGTGACAGACCGCTTTCTATCTGCTCCTCTATGTGCAGCTAGCAGCCACGCAACGCCATTTACTCAACACCTAAATGTGACTAGTGGATTTTTGATACTAAATGGAAATAGGCACATTTGGCTAGTGGCTCCTGTACTAGACAGTGGGATAGAGGACATTCATATGGAAGGATAATTGTTAAATTCTCCTGCTGTGTATCATACCTTCATGTTAAAATTCTTGCTATTTAAATGTTATAATTATGCATAATTAGAACTAATAGTTGGACTGTGTTGAAGTTGCCTGCAAATACATTTTTAAATGCGAGTGTGTATTTACTAACGCTGAAGCGCGCTAAGCCCATCAACCACCCGTGGTTGCCCTTTGCAGGTCTCCCCTATGCAGCATATAGGTGATAGGATGTGCTTTGATTCTGTGCTTTATTTTTGTTTTGTTTTCCCTTTAGCATATTTTTAGCAGAGAAATATTTTTGATAAGAAAAAGACATTTAAAAAGAAAAAGAAAAAGACATTTTTTTGTTTTTGCCCAAAAAATTAAAGGAAAATAAAGTTAAAGGAAAAGTTTGTCTTTTAACCTACAGTCTCTCCTGTGTGTGGACAGAACCTCCCATCTTTACAAGTTACATCACAGGACCAGTGTCCAGTCAGCCCACAGGTGCACGGGGACACGTGCAGGCTTCACAGGACTTCTGTTCCTGAAGGATGAGGCTGCCCGCTGGCAGTGTGACACCCTCGTTAGTGAAGGGACTAAGTGTGTGAAGGGAGCACTGTGTGAGGAGCTCTCACAGAGCCAGCCCTTGGTTTCTGTCAGGGCTTCCAAAACCTCAGCCCCCACTGTCCTGGCACACGCTAAGGTACGCACCTGGGCAGGTGGTGGCTTCTACGGGGGGCGGCCCAGGGCCCCTCCTGGGTCTCTCATGGAACCCCTGGGCCTGGACCTGCAACACAGGTCATCTGGAACCTTCTCCCAGCCAGCCCTTCCTTCCCTTTCTGTCCAACAAAGATACTTTGCTGTCAGCTCTCTATGGCCCCTGTTCTCTGCTCCCCTGCCTGCTGCCCACCCACCCTCTCCAAGACGAGTTGGTCCTCTGCTCCCTTGGGGACCACTCATAACCCTCATTTCCCCTTTTTCCTGTGGGACCCTCGTGACTCTGCAGTATTCTTGTACATCCCTACACCCCCATACCCTGCCATGATCCTGCACTCCCAGGCAGGGGGCTCTCCAGCTGCCCCCTGTGTGTGTACTGCGCAGATAGGGTCCCAGAGACTGCCTGTTCATACTCCCATCAATGCTGCACGAACACCACTCACTATGACCCCTGCCCTCAGAGGGACTTAGCACCTCTCAGCCTGAGCGTCAGGGTCTGGTGCTCCCTAGCCACCCTCAGTATCTGGGCTATGCATTTTCAATTCTCCTAGACCCCTCTCCCTCTGATATGAGAGTCCCCTCCCCCCTGTTCACTCCAGCCCTCACCTGACCTTGCTTAAATTCCCCACTGGTGCCTGTCTCATGAGGCTGCTCCATACGCTGGGCAGAGGAGTCCTGTCCTCAGAATCCAGCCCAGAGGAAGAACTGATCCTCCCAGAGAAGGAGCTGCAGCCAAGACTCCTGTGCAGACCTGGGTAGGAGACTCAGGTCACTGCTTGGATACTGTCCTCCATCCTTCACCTGTTCAGGCCAAGTCCCAAGGACCTGAGCACCGGCATGTAGCCTGGGAGCACAATACGCTCCTCCCTCCAATACTTGAGGCTCCCTGCCTGCAGTCACTCCTTGCCTGTAACTCACAAAGTAGAGCCTTTACTTTGTCTGGTGGGCCAAGCACTGAGCCAGCCGTCTGCAGAAGGTATGGCTTAAACAGACCAGTGGTACGTAGGTGTAAAGTATTTTCTGAAAACTTATAAAGGGGGTGCTCAGCAACTTGGTAGTTTAGTTGATAGAGACTAAATCCCCTTTAGAAGTGAGGATTATCAAGGAATCTAAACTCGAGATGTCAAGGGCACAATACTGAAATTTCCTGACTTTTTAAGGGTGAAGGGGATTACAGCGGGAGGGTGTGGATCCTGGCACCCATGTGAAGGGATTGGGCAAAACTAACTTCTCAGCAGAGTTGGCACTCACTGTATGTACCTGAGGGCCCCAGAGCTTGCTGGGTGACCCCGCTGCCCCTCTGACAGCTAAAAGAGCTCTTCCTTTGTTATAGAGGTGGGAACTGAGGCCAGAGGGCTTGGTGACCTGCATTTGTCACATAGTTACTGAGCAGTGGGGCTGGATCCGTCCCTGGAGGGCTTTCCTGAGGCCCACCCCCCACTTCCCTGTACTCCAAGCCCCAGCAGGTCATTTTCCCATGACCTGGGAAGCCTCCAGAGGCCAGCACATTCCCCAGTAAGCTGGCCGTTGATGTTCTCAGATAGTAGCTATGCTTTCTCTTTCCAGGTGACACCATCTGGGTCCCATCTGTCCTTCCTCACTGCACCCTTGGCTCCTTAAACCACCACCCCCGGCCACATTTCTGGAGAAGGATGGAGTCCAAGGTCTCAGAAGGTGGCCTGAACGTGACCCTGACAATCCGCCTGCTGATGCATGGGAAGGTACGGAAGCACAAGCCCTGCCTTTGTCCCGCTCCTCAGAAGGTGTCAGACCAGCTGGGAGGAAGGCCGTTCCTGCCCTCCGCTGGGGCCTTTGTTTTATATTAGACTTTTAAAAATTCTAAGCAATCTCAGACTTATAGAGCAGGAGCAGTCCATCCTAAAGTACACTTCTCCTGGACTCATTCAAAACAAATGATTTGCTGAGATAGCCTGTTGTTGAACAGTACCTTAGTGACTGTGTTTCCTACGTGCACAGGCGGTCCCCTGCATCGCCACCTACACCCCTCAGGGCAGGACAGTGATGCTGATTCGTTCTAGCCACCTGACTGCAGACTCCATTCACAATCTCGGTCATTCCAGCACTGCCTTTACTGACAGGGCACGCCAAGGTGGCCTCTCACTCTACGTCCTTGTCACTTCTCCAGTCTCTTTCAACCTGAAGGACTTGCCCTGACCTTCCTTGGCCTTTCACCTTTGAACATTTCTGCCCAGTTCTTTTGTAGAATGTCCTTCACACTGGAATTTTTTTTATATTTCCTCTCTGTTGGCAGGAAAGTCACAGAAGCCTTCCTATTAGGAGGCCTCGATTTCAGGGTGTCCCATTACTGATCACCAAGTTAGGGAGACACCTGCCTGGTGTCTTTGCCTGGCGCTGCTTTCCTCCCACTATCCTTAGGTGGTCGATGTGGGGGTGTAGATGCTATGTAATACCCCTTTTGCCAGCGGGCTTCCGGTGCCTTCATTCATTCCCCACTCGCATTCATGACTGCATGCACTCAGGGTTGCTGTTTTATCTGATTATTCCCCGTTCTGTCATTATTTATTTTGATGCTCAGATTGCCCCTGACTTAGCCTGTGGGGGCCCCTCTTGGCTGGCTCTACATCCCTTTGACGTGGCCCATCATTTTTACAGCACTGCCTGGCTTCTGGCCCAAAAAGCTGCTCATGACTTGTGCTTTCCCTGCTGCAATCCTGGAGTCAGCCTTTCTCCAAAGAAGCCTGACTTCTTTGAAGGGAGGATAGTGTTTGAGGCCCAGATCGATGTACGTGGGGTGATCGTCACCCTTGTTCTAGCTTGGGTCCCGGACAGAGCTGGAAAACATACATATGTGCCTATGTATATGTGTACATGTACACGTGTGAATGTTGCATTATCACATGCCCGCACATTTGCATATTTATTTGCATATTAATCTCTACATTGGGCCCAGCAGTTCACACCCCCAATTCCAGGTCCCACATGTGTGCCGTGAGAAGTTATTAGGACATGTGTGGTCTTCTGCTAGGAGGCTTGCAGAGGCTCTGACCCCGTTCCTATGGCTCTGCCCACCCTAGATTTCCAGAAGCGGGGAGCTCACACTCAGAGCATCCCTTTCTGTGATGGAAAGATGACCACCAGTCTTTCCTTCCCTTGGCTGGGAGTGGCATTTGGTCAAGGTTCTGGAAGCTAGATACGTACCAGCACAGGCAGTCTGTGGGATCAGGAATGTGGCCTCACCTTCTAGCTGCAGCCACCACAAGTGCCAAACCCTGCCCATGGGAGGTGAGGCCTCTGAATGACCACTAGAGGGATTACTACCTTGTACCCAGTTGCCCTTTGCTGCCCCAGGCCCTACTCCACACTCCCTCCCCATGGCTGAGCAGAAACATAATGGCTAAGGACTTTGTTGTGATAAGAGAAATGAGTTTTATTTTGAAAGATGTCATTCTCTGCAACTATAAGCAGGCTGGTCCCACCTCCATGAGATGCATGGTAGCACCCTATGGGTCTGTCCTGGGCAGGGAAAGGCAGGCCTGGCCAGGACCACATGTCCAAACTGTCATTGGATCCAGGCTTTAGAACCGTGGTGGCAAGTTCAAGGGTGCCTTTGAATGTTCTACCTTTTTAAAGTCAAGTAGCAAAGGCAGTGCTAACTTTTCTTTACATCACAAAATCAAGGGAGATTTTACATTTTGTCTGTTTTTTGCAGTGTTTCCTTGCAGCTATTAGTGCATAAGCATGCCTCCCGACTTGTACTGAAAAGTAGCTACCATTTTCTTCTGCTCGGCTGTCTGTCATTCAGAAGCAGGGCCAGGGTCAGTGGTGGTCAGAAGGGCACAGAGGGCCCCTCCAGACATAGGGCCTGCAAGCCCTCTCGTGACCATCTAAATGTCACTTCCTCACTCATAGCAGACGGGTTTGCAGTGCCTATCACAAGTGCTTTTCTCCTTCTGCTGTATGACGTTAGCTTTTTGTGATTCTCCCTGCAGGAAGTTGGAAGCATCATCGGGAAGGTAATTATTGATCACATGCTCTGCCTCTGTCGAGGTCTCTGTGCTGGGGGAGGGTGGTGCTGTGGGAGCAGCCGCATCTTTGTGCTGTGAAGATCCCAGGGGAGTCCCAAGTCACTCACTCTCAGGCCGAGCCACTATGAGGCTGGTATGAGAGCATCCTGTTCATTGGCTCCCAGCGGGTCGCTCAGGAGCCCCACCTGCTGCCACCCTGGTAGTCAGACCTTCCTCCCGGGTGTGAGAGCCCAGCCATCCCGCAGAGCAGTCACCTTCCTCTGTGAGTGGCAGTGAGTCTCTTCATTGCCATTCCAAAATAGAAGAAACATTCCCATGGGGAAAAGTCAGAGCTGACTTGGAGCCTGTGCCTGTGGGATAGGTTAGAGGTGAGGTGCTGCCCTCTTGTTGGTCCCATTTTGACTACCTCAGGGTCCCTGGTATCCCAAGTGGTCACTATGCAGTGGGGGTCCCTGCAGTGCTCAAAGTCCAGTTCTTTCCATGTGCGCCTCAGTCGGTGCCTCCCTCCCTCCCTGCTATGGGCCTGGTCCTGCTTTGTGATGAAGATGGAGACAGCTGTGACCTGGGTGTATTCCCGTCTGCACTCCATGGAGCAGTGGTCCTGGCCAAGTGTTTTGCCCAGTCAGGTCCCTGGGTCCCACCCAGCCCACCGCCCTCACAGCCACATGCCCCAGGGTAAGTGCTGGGTTTCCTCCTCTGTGGGCTCATGTGCCAGGTGTGCTAAGGGCTGAGTGAGTTGTGCCGTGTGTCAGGTTCTGGTAGCACCTGGTAGGGAGCCCTGCCTTCTGAGGAGCTGATGACCGCTCACCTGGGGCACGCCAAGGTGCAGGGGGCTCCCAACACTTCACACTGCTGCACCAAACGCTCTGCTTGCCTGTAGTGGACCCCTGAGTGACCCTTCATCCTGTTGTCTGAATCTTTCTTCCAGAAAGGAGAAACTGTGAAAAAGATGCGTGAAGAGGTGAGTTTGTGTGTTTCAGCTGTGTTCCATATCCGATGGGCGGGAGGGCCTCTGTGGCCACTGCACTTGATGAGGAGCCCACAGCAGCACGGAGGGGCCTCCCTCCACCAGCACACACCCCAGCAGTTCCCATGGGAGCTGTGTGGGCACACTGCATCCTTCCTGGTCACTATGGCCCTCTCTCTAATCAAACCTCACCTTGGAGCACAGTACTGGAGAGAACTTGACTGTGTAGTGCTGAGCTTTGTCCTTCGAGGCCAACCAGATGGGTTTGCATCAGCTGTTGGGGAAGAAGCCAGCCTGTTCCTGGCCTTGCAGCTTTAATCCAGTTTCTGGGGTTTGCCCAATTCCCTTCTAGAGTGGTGCCAGGATCAACATCTCGGAGGGGAACTGCCCAGAGAGAATCGTGACCATCACGGGCCCAACTGATGCCATCTTCAAGGCCTTTGCCATGATTGCCTACAAGTTTGAGGAGGTAAGATGCACCCACTCAAGACAGATTGTGGACAGGGCTGGTCCCAGCCAGTTCTCAGGCACCTCTTCCCCTCTGTGTGGACAAGATCACAGTCTAACCCACTCAGGACACTTTCTCTCAGTTTCTGTCCCTTCCTCTGCCTCCTAGGACTCTCCCTGCTCTGGTCTACCTGGTATGGGCCAGCGTCTCCCTTGTAAAGTCAGAAGGTGTGCATGCCCATCTGATGTGTCCTCAGCCCTAGCCAGCACATCCGACCCTCAGCTGTCTCTGTAGCAGTGACCCCACCCTGGGTGAAGTAACTTGGCTTGGATAAGGGGACACAGATGAGAGAGTGAATCCCTTGAGGGCGTCTGTCAGTGCCTGTGCACTTGTGTCGGGGAGTCACATCCTAAAGTTTTAATGTGTTTTTAGTCCTTTTGAAATTGCCAAAAAGTATTTAGATATACATTTAATGTTTTTACTGAGAGGGTAATCAAACTGGAGTATACATTTTTATGTCAAAAGTCTGTTACTCTGTCCATAACCCCCATGTTCTGCCAGGCCCTAAGGACAAAAGTCGGGCCCTGAGGCCAGGCACACTCTGATCTGTGCCTTGCCTGGTCCATAGCAGCACCATGGCCGCTCTGACACACACTTCTGTGGATCCCCTTCTGTCCATCCCACCACTGTCTCCTTGTCCTTCTGAGCCTGACTGCGCCTTCAAGCCTCTGTAAGCAGCCCAGCCTGGCTACTGTGCCCTCTGTCTGCACACTCAGCCATCTACCAGGGCGTGTGCTCCGCCATCCAGGAGTGCATGCGTCTCCACGCGGGTCCTCTTCCCCATGGCCTGCGAGCTGCTCAAGGAAGAGCCCTCATTGGTCTCTGTGCCTCTGCCCTGCTTTGTCAGGGCTCGGGGCAGAGCCTCCCTCTGCACTCTTGGTGTTCACGCACAGGCTGTCAGCAACACGCACATCTTCCTCCATCCTCAGGACATCATCAACTCCATGAGCAACAGCCCTGCCACCAGCAAGCCCCCGGTGACCTTGAGGTTGGTGGTCCCTGCCAGCCAGTGCGGCTCCCTGATTGGCAAAGGTGGCTCCAAGATCAAGGAAATCAGGGAGGTAACAGGACCCTTCCCAGCCCAGGGGGTGCTGGGTGACTGGATGGATAAGGAGGCATGGGCAGAGGTGCTGGGCACCGTGAGGAGGCATGTTCCCCCACTGGGACTGGGACGGCCTCTTGGGACAGGGCAGATCGTGGCACCTCACCCCAGTTGTGTGGCTTTGGGTCACGGAGGCCCTGTACATGGGGCCTGTGATCTCTGTCCCCAGTTTCCTGGAGGAATAAGAGCTATCCCAGCTGGGACAGAGTTGGCTGGAGCTGTGGACTTTATAGTTACATGTTCATTCATTTCAAGGAAATCCTGATCCTTCCCTTCCTGAAAGAGGGTGGCCACAAAGTCTTCATTCCTTCACGGGAAGAGGCAACAAAGTTTAGGTCCATCTAGAATCTATAATTCTCTGTGACCTAACACTCCACAGAGGAGATAGAATTCCACATATTTGAAAAAGTGACTCCCTTTCTGTCTTTGTCTCCTGCAAATACCTGTCAGCCAGTTACAGTGCAGCCTGGGCAGTGATGCTTGCCCTGCATGAGCTCTGTGCTGGGCGGTTGTGGGATGAGACAGACGAGACTTGCCTACAAGCTCCCCAGGGGGATATGTGGAGGGGCGACATGGGGGTAATGTTGGGTGGCTTCCCTTCCCAGTGCACTGTGCCTTAGGCACACCCCCAGGAGGATCCAGGAAATGCTACTTCAACACTCGCTGCCTCCTCCCTCTGCTGTGTACCTTCCAATGTCTGGTTTCTCTAGTCCACAGGTGCCCAGGTCCAGGTGGCTGGGGACATGCTGCCCAACTCCACAGAGCGGGCAGTGACCATCTCAGGGACTCCTGACGCCATCATCCAGTGTGTCAAGCAGATCTGTGTGGTAATGCTGGAGGTACAGTTTCTGCATCTATGCTTATAGCTGGCCTGCCCTCAATCCAAGCTGGCTGTGGCTGCCTAGTGTCAGTGGGCAAATGCTTTGGTGCCTTAGAAGTCTGTGGTGATTCACGAAGTCAGGGCTGTGTGGTGGCCAGATGTCAGAAATGTGACCTAGGTCCCTGATCTAGGCCCAAGGCAACTTGAGTGGAAGCCATGCTGGGCACTATGGGAGAGGCAGCTCTGGGGCCTGCCATCTGTAGGGAGGGTCCATCATCTTCACTGGGATATTAGGGGAGAGAACACATAGGGAGGTATCAGCCCCTGCCTTTATTTCTGGACTGAATGAGAAGTTATTCCATTCCATGAGAGGCTTCAGTAAAATGGTGGACATCTGCAGTGGAGACAGGTCTGTTCTGGAGGTGGTCTGCACTGGAGGGGGTCTGCGCTGGAGGGGGTCTGCACTGGAGGGGGTCTGCACTGGAGGGGGTCTGCGCTGGAGGGGGTCTGCGCTGGAGGGGGGTCTGCGCTGGAGGGGGTCTGCGCTGGAGGGGGTCTGCGCTGGAGGGGGGTCTGCGCTGGAGGGGGTCTGCACTGGAGGGGGGTCTGCACTGGAGGGGGTCTGCGCTGGAGGGGGTCTGCGCTGGAGGGGGGTCTGCACTGGAGGGGGTCTGCGCTGGAGGGGGGTCTGCGCTGGAGGGGGTCTGCGCTGGAGGGGATCTGCGCTGGAGGGGGTCTGCGCTGGAGGGGGTCTGCGCTGGAGGGGGGTCTGCGCTGGAGGGGGATCTGCGCTGGAGGGGATCTGCGCTGGAGGGGGTCTGTGCTGGAGGGGGGTCTGCGCTGGAGGGGATCTGCGCTGGAGGGGGTCTGCGCTGGAGGGGGGTCTGCGCTGGAGGGGGTCTGCGCTGGAGGGGGTCTGCGCTGGAGGGGGGTCTGCACTGGAGGGGGTCTGCACTGGAGGGGGGTCTGCGCTGGAGGGGGTCTGCGCTGGAGGGGATCTGCGCTGGAGGGGGGTCTGCGCTGGAGGGGGTCTGCGCTGGAGGGGGTCTGCGCTGGAGGGGGTCTGCACTGGAGGGGGATCTGCGCTGGAGGGGGTCTGCGCTGGAGGGGGGTCTGCGCTGGAGGGGGATCTGCGCTGGAGGGGATCTGCGCTGGAGGGGGTCTGCGCTGGAGGGGGTCTGCACTGGAGGGGGGTCTGCACTGGAGGGGATCTGCGCTGGAGGGGGTCTGCACTGGAGGGGGTCTGCGCTGGAGGGGGTCTGCGCTGGAGGAGCATCTGCACTAGCAGGGTCTGTACTGGAGGGGGTCTGTACTGGAAGGGCTCTGAGTCTGCACTGGATGGGGTATACACTGGAGGGGTTCTGCACTGGAGGGGGTCTGCAGTGGAAAGCGGTCTCTGCTAGAGATGGGCACTGGAGGTGGAAAGGCTGCTTACTGCGGGCAAGACTCCTCATGCTGGGCCTGCTGAAGGCCTCTGAGCCTCACAAAGTACAAAGGGCAGGACCTAAGAAAAGCACACGAAAATGTTTAAGTTGTTAACGACAGAGAAGTAAACAAAAGAATTAAAATCCAAAGAAGAAGCATAGAAAGTATGGCTGAGCGATACAAAGCTTCTTGAAATTTTGGGGAGAAAAACCCTAAGATTTAAATTTCAACCGGTACCCAAAATGCAACGAGTCATTGAAACCATCAAGAGTTAACGTCTTTCTTTAAGCTTTCTTTTCTTGAAGTCATCCGGCCTGAAATGAAAGATTGCAGTAGCTGTGCTGGTGGCCAGGCCACCTGGACCTGCCTCTAGCCCATGCTGTGGCCCCTGGGCCCGGGCCTAAGACCCTGCCTGAGTGACCACAGCAGTCTTTCTCAGGAATGAAGTCTCGCCAGGCGGCTTGTGGCTTATCTTTCTTTTTTACTGAGCTTGATGTTAAAACACATGTCCAACTCTTTTAAAAAATTGTATAGTTTTTATTTTCCTGAAGTATGATAGTATTTTGTGAAGTCAAAAATATTTTTCTTAATGTTGTTCTGAAGTTTCCCCAACTACTGGTTGTGGCGACAATTGGTGCTGGTCCATGTTCCCTTCAGCCTCCAGCCGCTGGGACCCCGGAGGGGCCACATGGGCAGTGGTGACAAGGCCTAGGACTCTGAGAGCTGGTGGATGTCCATCTGTTGAGCAGTGGCGGGCACCTCAGGGTGGCAGAGTGACCCAGTATCTGCACAGCTGCCCGCCCACATCCCTAATCAAGTCAGAAACAAAACTCATGGTCTCCTCAGAACTCCTCCCAAGTGGCGTTACTGGTGTCACGTTTGTGGTCAGACAGCCCCTAAACACAAGCTTGATCCCCATTTGTGTGGGGAGCTGGCACGCCCCAGGCCATGGCTGGAACTGCCCTGTCTCCTTCCTGATGGCTGAGGCTCCCGTGGATGGTGAATGGTGAAGTACATGAGCAAATATGAATGACAGGAACTGGACTGATGAAATCCCTTGTTCTTGTTGGTGTTGTGAAGCTCCGGGAGGTCAGGAGCAGCCGTCCTACCTGGGGAGGATTCATCACACCTGGGAAAAGTTGAGTGCACTTCTAAGTGAAGAGTAACTGAACAAATAGAGCAGAGAGCAGAGGACTTTCAGGCATGAGTACTGGGTGGGCCTCACACCCTTGAAATGACCACCGAGAGGGTTGCCCCTCAGTGCAGCAAGTTGGGTGGGGCCTGTGGAGAACCACACACAGCTGCACCTGCCCCAGGGGAGTGGCGCAGGGGGCTGTACTCAGAGGGCTCTCTCCCAGCAGAGGACACTGGGAATCAGGAGTCCCAAGCTAGGGTTGGCAAGATGGCCTGGAACAGCTCACAGTGCTGGGATTGCAGCTATTGCCCTTGGTGGGGTCAGAGGGCACCATGGAGCAAGGCTAGTCTGATGGCATGAGGGGCATAATGCCCGGCTCAGGGATGGGAGCAGTAGCCAGACTGAGGCCTCTGCTTGAAGCAGTAAAAATGGTCACTCATTCACTCTCCGTTTAGTTACAACCACTCTGTGGTTTAGACCACCGACATTTCCAGAGGCATGCAGTCATAACTGCAGAGATACTGCACCGCAGACACCAGAGGGGTCAGCTCACAGACCCTCTCAGTTCCCCTTCCGCCTGTGGCAAGGTTGCACAGCACAACCAGGGTCATACAACATGGCCAAAGTCGAACAGCACAGCCACGGTCACACAGCAGGACAAAGGTCGCACCGTCTGCTCAAGCTCTCGTGATATGGCCTGGGCTGCAGTGTTGAAGCTGCTACCCACTCTGCGGTCCCCCATGGCTGTGTGTCTTAGGTGGGGGCACTCTGATGTCATAGCCAACTGGCTAGGTTGTGGACTGGGCCTGTACGGGCCATGGCTCCAGAACTCCCAGCAGGGACAGGCCTCCCTCCCTACCCTCTGCCTATGGCTGGTGGTGCCACTGACTGGGGGACTCCCAACTCTATCACCAGGCCTGGCCTGTAGACTCTTCAACCAGGAAACACTACCCACCAGAGAGACAAGGAGGGACTGATTGCCTCTGACCGAGGGGATAGGTGGACTTTATCAGAGCCTGGCAGACTTCTGGTACTTCAGAATATCACTCATCAGAAGATAAGTATCCTATACTTTTGGACACAGAATAATCAAAGGAGATTATAGCAAACCTCATTGTGATGGTAGAATAAGTTCATTTGGACTCTATGCTTTTTTAAAAAAATAATGGCTCCTTTTTTAAATAGTGAAATTGAATGTTTCTAACTTTGCTGTGATGACATCAGTTGAACATCACCACAGGCCAAGGAGGGCCTTTGGGGCCCTGGTCCTGAGTGCCCATGGTGGAGCTACACACAGCCGGCTTCTGTTTCCAGAGGACTCAAGAGGAAGGACGAGCTGTCCTCTCAGGACAACCCTGGGCTAACACATGCATGGAGCAGCAGCGCCCAGGCCCAGAGGCAGCTGTCTGGCTGCCTGTGCAGTGTGTGGGGTCCCACGGTCAAGGACAGGGTCATATCTCCCCTAACCCCATTCTTGGACTCACACTCCCCACCATCCTGCTGATTGGTGCCCATGTGGGGGCAATTAGGGCATTGGTTAAGAGGAGGAGGGAGACAACCTCTGGAGGAGTCTGAGGTGCTGAAGACATGGTTTCGGGCAGGTGCCCTCCTGCCTGGGGGCATCTTCCCGGCAACCCGGCACTGCTGGCCTGGGGAACTGGGGCAGCTGGGGTACGGTGGTGGGTGGGCTTGGGAAGGAGGCCTCCCCACCCTCACATCTGTCACACTGCGAGACTGTCTAACATTCTCTCTCCCTCTCCTGTCCCTTTTCCTAGTCCCCACCGAAAGGTGCCACCATTCCCTACCGCCCAAAGCCCGCCTCCACCCCTGTCATTTTTGCAGGTGGTCAGGTAAGAGCCGACCCGCTCGCGGCCTCCACTGCCAACCTCAGCCTTTTACTGCAGCCCCCGCCGCTGCCCGTTAGTGCACTCAGGTTTTCTCCCTTCTCACGTGCATGTCTCCCACCCCTGGGGCGCTGGATGCAGAGCTCTCCCGGCTCACTGCCAGGCACCAAAGTGGCCAGGGGGTGGGCATGGGTGCCACATAAGAAAGGCTGGGGTTGGGCAGGCAGAAAGGGCCCAGTCGGATGCCCTGTGGAGTCTGGGCCCCAGATACATCTTCTCCCTGACCTGGTGCAGGAGGACCCTGGTTCCCTGCTCACACCATTCTGCCTGGGCTATGCCTGCTCAAATCTAATCCTCAAATAGTTTTAAGAAGCTTAGATAAGAGGGCCAGGAGCATTGCAAGTGACTTTTATGATTCCCTATTGAAACAACTAGGACTGGAAGAGCAAAGGCCCTCTTTTTCCCTGGAACACACGTTCCCAGCTTCTCACCAATGAGTTCCTAGGAGCAGCTGAGGGAAGAGTCGTGTCTCCAAGGAAGGGAAAGACGCCCAGCCAGACGGGAGCCTTCCTGGTCACAGCAGGCCAGGAATGCCCACTTCACACACCTGTTATTTTGGCTGGAACCACTGCCTTCCTTGCTCTCCTGCCAGGAAGGGGTGTGGAAAGCCAGGGGTCACAGAGAAATTTTATACAAGGCCAGCATTTAATTTAGTAGGGCCTAAAGAGAGCCAAGGAGAGGGATCTATGACCAGAGGCATCTGAGCAGGAGCTGGTTTGTCCTGCTCACTCCAGACGTTCAGGCGCAGTAGATGGATGGACCTTGGAAACACCCGGCCAGTGGTGCCTGGAGGAGCTCTGTGTCCAGTTGACAATGATGTGTGTCTTTGTTCAAGGGAGAGTCAAGACAGAGACTTACCAGAGGGGACCCAGGTCAGGGGAGAATGGCTGTTACGTTTTACTTGATTATTAAAAAAGAAACAAAAGAGGCAAATAGCAAATTTCTTCCATGTTTTTCTTTACTATGTAAAGGAATCTTATCTTCAGGGTTGACTCACATCTTAGGGGAGGTATGGGACCTGTGTTTCTACAGCTTTAGTAGCATTGGAGGGACACCGGCACTCCTCTGTGGTTCCTATGTGGCAGTGTCCTACCTGTCCAGACACTGCCGGCCCCATGGATGTCTGTATTGGGGACATCTCTGTCTCCTGAGCCTGACTTATGCTGAGTCTCCCAATGTCCCAGACTTTTGCCAGTAGACTTCACACTCATACATCCTCCTACAACAGCCCCTGAGGCCTGAGAATCTCACCCCAACTTCTCTGTGTAAAGATAAGTGAGTGGTCTGCCTACAGCACTTAGAAACGGAGGTCCTGAGGGTACATTGCTGTACTCCTCTCCTCATCAACCTCAGGGGAGTTGGGGGGACCAAAGCAGGCCTTGTTCAGAAGTCTGTTTCCTTCCCTCACCACAGTTGTGGTTATCTAGTAGGTTAGTTACCTGTATGGTCTCGACCCTAAGGTAGGTACAAACCCACGATCATACTAATTTGGTGAAGTGTGGGACTTTATTCAAAAGGGAGGCACATTCATCTTTTTTTTTTTAATTTTTTTTAAATTTTTATTTATTCATTTTAGAGAGGAGAGGAAGAGACAGGAGAGACAGAGAGAGAGAAGGGGGGGAGGAGCTGGAAGCATCAACTCCCATATGTGCCTTGACTAGGCAAGCCCAGGGTTTCGAACAGGCGACCTCAGCACTTCGAGGTCAACGCTCTATCCCACTGCGCCACCACAGGTCAGGCAAGGCACGTTAATCTTAACATAAACAATGGCCCAGGAAGCCCTGGCTGGGTAGACTGTGGTCAGTGCTCACCATCCATCTCCTCTTTCTGCCTGTAAAGCAAGGACGGGCCCTGCCATCAAGGGCACCTGTCCTGAGGCTGTCACCAGGCTCCCAACATCTTAACCCAGTGCCTGTGCCAATAGCTAGTTCTGGTCATCTATGGGGGACAAAGTCACATGAAAGTCACCATTACACTACAGATAGCCAGGCAGAGGAGCTATAGTACAGACTCAGAAATAGGACATAAGTAAGACCTAACATAGCAAGGGATCTTCTCCAAGATTGGGACACACCTGGACTTTAGAGATGTGTGGCCTGAGAATCTTACCCCCTCTTATCTGTGTAAAGATAGCCCTCCCTGTGGGTGGCCTGCCCGCAGCAGTGACACACCCCTGGAGGTCTCGGGGGCAGAGGAGGGGCACAGCTTGTCCAGCAGGCACTCCGCTACAGAGAGGGAGTTCCTACTTCTCCAACTGATAATATAGGTTTCATTTCAACAGAACCTTTTACCTGGCTGTTTGTCTACCTCTACTCTACTTCTATCCAGAGGGGCAGTCGGCTGTGCACACAGTTTAAACAGAACTGAAGACCACAGCCACCAAAGTGGAAGGAAGATAAGTCAGAGACTTCAGATGTCAGGCTAAGACTTGCCCTGTTGGAACACATATGCAGTTCTGCTCAGACATGCAGGACTGCGGAGCTCCAAGCCCAGCCTGTCACCCTGCTTGGCTCTGTGGAGACAGCGTGTGTCCCATGTCAGTGTATATTTGGTGGCACATTGGAGCATGGTCTGGGGCACCTCCAAAAGCCCCAAGGTGAGATGTGGATACAGCTTCTGTGGACTCAAAACACAAGCACAGACAGCCCCTCCTGGCCTTTCCTCCAGGAACCTGATCTATCTGATAAGATTTCTTTGCTTCCCCTGAAGTGCCAGACTGGGGCCTCTCTGTGACCTGTCCAGTGGTTGGCTGGTCTTTTAACTCTCAGGCTGGGTTGTTTATGATGAAAACTCAGCAAATGCAAAACCTGCCATTTGGCAGAACCTTGGAAACCACCATCGGTTTTTGGTCCGTGGAAGTGACTCATGGATGAGCCTAACGTTTCCCTCGCAGATTCACAGGAACCTACACAGGTGGGCATCAGAGCTAAGGGTGGACACTTAGGACATGACGTGGGGCCCCACGTTGCTGGGTGCTGTAAGCCATGTCCCCGCACACCTGAGCCACCCCACGCGTACAGCCCCGAGAGTGGCTGGCCTGGGGTTGGTGTGCACATTCCACGTCACTGAAGCCTGATGGCAAGTCTTTGAGCTTTACTCTCCCTTGACTCCATGTGGTTTGTTTTTTAGCCATGAGTTTATGGAAGCATCTTAACTGATGGATTATTGAGGCAGGTGGGGTGGGCGGGACCTCTGCCTGTCAATGGGGTTTGTGTGGGGACTGGTGGGAGGGGCTGCAGGACCCCACACTCACTGCAGCTGGTCACAGTCACTGTCTTGAAGGCTAATGAAATTCTGAAACCAAATGAGGCCTCAGGACCCACCTGGCCCCCTAGGAGCTGTGCCATGAGTGTGCTGCCCCTCAGGTCAGAACAGCCACCCCATCCTCAGGCTGGAAGATGAACTGGTCAATCTTGTGACTGATTTGGGTGCATTTCTTCTTTAATCTGGCTTTGCAGAATTGGTTCTGGGTCACTTTTTAAAGGTTTTTTTTTGTTTGTTTGGTTTTCTTGGAGTAAATATTTCCTAAAAGTGTTTACTCTCATGATTGATTAAATTTTCAAAAGATTAATAATTAGTAAACTATAACAGAGATCAGATCATTCTTAGGTATTTTCTTTTTAGAAACTGTGGGTGGAGGGTCAGCAGCATTCAGGGCTGAGCCATTTCCCTCCTTCCCCACTGTCTGAGCTTCCTGCAGGCCTCTAGGAAGTGGGTGCAACGCCCTGGCTCCTGTGTGTGGTTGTAGCTCCTGCCAGCATGGGGCGCTGGTGAGGCTTGACCCCGGGTCACTGCCCTTTGTTCTACATGGTTGAAGCGGGTGGAGATGTGCTCTGGGAGAGGATAGCTGTAAGCAGAAGCCGGGGACCTGTTTTTGTGGAAGTTCACCCGGGAGAGAGCCTATTCTGCGGGGAGGACCGCTGCTTCCCGAGCTGATGTTGTCTCTCTCTCCAGGCCTACACAATCCAAGGACAATACGCCATCCCGCACCCAGATGTGAGTTTTTACTTTGTTTCCTTCCCCTTCTCTCTTGTTACCGTCTATCACCTGCATGCTGCTGTGAACTGCTACAATATTAATATTACACCATAATATTAATACCGTTCTCTCAATGTTCCTGACCTCTGTTGTATCCATATGATCTTGAATAACCTTTAACCTCTTAGCACTAATTCTACTTGTGTGGAGGACTTGGCCTGATGGCAAATTGTTTTGATTGTTGCTGCAGTGGGGACTTTCGTCCACACACAGGCCCTTGGGTGAGCGGTGACTGCAGAACTGCCTAGTCCCTGGTGCCCGCCCACCCCTCATGAGCAGGAATAGCAGTGTCTTACAAGCACCTAAGACATGAGGTGACGTGCTGTCAAACAGGTCTGAGATGTGTCAGAGTATCTGAACACTGGGGAGGCTACAGATCCTATTTCGAAGCCCTAGGTGAAACAGGGTCTACATGTGTATGATGGACAACAGGACAGGCCTTGGTTTCAATCTAGAGTTAGTAATATTGGTGCTGGAAGACAAAGACATTGCACATGCATCCTTGACGCCTGTGGCCTGGGGGCCGAGAGGACCACGTGCAGCTCTCAAGGCTGAGATGTGGGCAGCAATGGAGAGCAGAAGGGCTTTCTTCCTGGGGATAAATACAGCAGTTAAAGATGGCGACACTAGATGGTGAAGGAAGAGAAAGGAAATAAGAAGAGAAGCGGCTAAGGCGGGCAGGCAGTTTTGCCGCCTTTGTCAAACTGCAGTCGGTTTTGAGAAGCCCTTTCTCTGTACCATCCTGCACATCTGCCAGGCTTCAGATCCTCCTGCCATTCCTGACAGGGAGTGCCGCCAGGCAGGCAGGCCCCTGCTGGGCTCTTCTGCAAACTCTTGCACTTTGAATTGGACAGGTGAAGGGAGGGACAGCTGAGGAAGCTGCAAAGGCAGGCAGGTGAGGATTTTTAAGAAGTAATTTACACTAAACAAGTACATTTATTGGAAATACAGACATCAGTTCACTATCATTGAAGGATATATTTTGAGTAGAAAAGAAATACTGATGGTTTTTCTATTAAAAAGAAAAAACAAACAAACAACAACAAAAAAAAACCACTGGCTGGACAGCTTGGTTGGTGAGAGCGTCATCCCAAAGTGCAGAGGTTGCTGGATCCCTGGTCAGAACACATACAGGAGACTGATGTTCCTGTCTCTCTCTCTCTTTCCCTTACTCTTTCTCTAAAAATCAGTAAATTAAAAAAAAAACATACAATAAAAACCCTTTGTTAATCAGCACAAGTAGGAAGAAATGGATAGAGGTTGTGTTGGAGAGAAGCCCATCCCCATGTGTCAAACTCCTGAGGCCATTTGTAATGATGGTTCCTGGTTTAGCCCTGTGGTGAGGATGGTATAGTTCTGAATCAGTGCTGGGCACACCCCCCTGCCATCTTCCTCCTGCCCTGAATGTCTTCATTAGAGCTCCACTTGCCATTTGGAAGCTGGGCAGGTGACACAGCTCTCCAACCTCAGACAGTTGGTGCAGTAACGCTGTTCTGGCGCCAGCTCACCGCAGTTCTACAACCTGCTCACCTGCGCCCACTATCGCAGCTGCCCCTGGCCGCCTCAGCCTCTCCCTTCAGGATGCGTGCCAATACCTTGCTTTGCCAGAGATTTCCCCACATACCCATTATTTGGGATGCTTTTTACCCTTCTGTGAATTTATTTTAATCAGATCTCATCTCAGTGGTGGTCAGGGAGTGAAGATGTGAACCTTCTCAGCCTTCTTTAAAGATCCACCCATAGCTTTTTTAAAAAGTTGTCGTCTCCTACTCCCAGGAGGAAAATGGCATTACCCGTGAAAATCAGAGCAAGGGAGCAGTGAGACCCCAGCAATGAGTGGGAGCTACCCCATAGCCTGGGCACCTTTCTCACTCCAGATGGGTGATGTCCCACACTGTCTCCCCCACAGCCATGGGACTGGATGGCAGATGTCAGCACCCGGGGGAGGGCTGGCCTGGCCCCATATGCAGGATGCTATGCAGAGTGATGGAGTGTGTGGCTCAGGTGGGATCAGCAGCACTGCAATGGGCAGGTTCCATGCCTCTAGTGGAATGCTCATAGTGGCAGGGAAGGGAGATCAGAATGGAGCCAAGAGACCTGGTTTCTAGGATGGCACACACCCCCTTCATTTAACCAGGGGCAGGGCGGCCTGTGTCTCTTAGAAATGTGTGTGTGTGCAGCAGCAGGTTCAAAGACCTGGTTCTTTGACCTTATTATAGCTGGAGAACCCAACAGGGGTCTGACCCTTAGTGAAGGGCCCGAAGGTCGATGCTCAGACCCACAAACCCACTGATGAAGGAAGGCCTGTGGTCTCACCCCCACTGCCTCCTGGCTCAGGCTCTAAGCTGACAGGGAAGTGTTTCTGGTCTGAAATGTCCAGTGTGGGCACAGGTGCCTATGAGAGGATGAGGGGTTTTGATTGGTTTGGTTGATTGATTTTTATATTGGTTGTTTTGTTCTTTTCATCTGATGTTCTGATTTTCTCAGTTTCTCTTAAAAGCGAGTAGTTTGACAGTTTTTTTCCAGATTAGTTTACCTTCTCACTGTTCTGTAACTTTCTCACTGCATTGTGTAGAGCTTTCTGTGGAAAGGTGGCTACTTCCTGTTGAAGGGCTCCCTGCGCGGGATGCCCTGCTCTGTGACCAGCAGTAGGTGGGTGCTGGCTGTTGGGACCAGACTTAGGGGGAGCTCTTATCAGTGCTTTTCTTGCAGGCACAGAAAGTTGAAGACTTGGACAATCACTTACAATTCATCCAAAATAAATATAAAATGACTATTTGGTGACATAGGTGATGATGGCCAGACAGGCAGTTTTTATCTGAGCTTAGAGTTCAGTAGCAGTTTTTTAAAGCTTCGTTTTTTAAAACCAAATATAATAATTACAGGAAGTACTAATTTATTTTATAGTATAACTAAATTCACAATTTAAATATTTCAACCACAGTGGCTGACACATACACCATAGTCATCTTTTAGCATCTTAATATTGTATCTTATCTGAATCGAACACAGACTTAGAAAAATATATTTCTTAGATCTGAGTATTTCTTTATCTAAAACTAAATTATACATATTTTTTCTGTGCCCAGTTTTAAAGAAGGCTTTCCGATTTACCCTTAAGAATCATCATCCCCTCTCACCCACCCGCTGCCAGTTTCCCTCCAGGCTCTCACATCCTTTACCCGAATCCTTCTGGAAGCTTATCACTCTTCGTACATTCTGGAAAGACACAAGGACAGCTGGGTGGCGGGAGGGCTCAAAGCGGCTGACCACTGGAGTGCTAGAACACCTGCCTATCAGTCCCAGCAGCTGCCACTCCCTTCCATGTGCCCTGCGCTGGCATCAGGCAGTGAGGCCTCCAGGCATGGGAGCGGGAGCAGATATGGAGAGCCACGAAGCCTGGACAGACAGTGCCCCATTCTCTCTCATCCAGTATTTCTGCCACGTTAATGTGATCACACCAGGAAGAAATTATTTTCTTTTGAAAGAAATTCGTCAACTTCAAACACCCCCTCATGTGCGATCTTTATTTCTAGTTTTCAATTTTCATGTCACTCCTATACTTAATATCCCCTCATTTAAAGAGGTTGCTGAATGCAAACAACAACAAAAGCAACATGCTAGAGGCGACAAAGCACTAGCCAACTCTGCTTCTTGACCTGAACCTTGCAGAATGACCATCCAATTGCACACACAAGGAAGTGCAAGTTTCTAGTGGCCACCTGCCCAGAGCTGAGGAGTCAGTGAATGGAGGGGCGGGCTCACTCCCAATGCCACTTGATTTTAGCAGAGGCTGGTAAGTAATTGGGAGTAATATGGGCACCACTATTTGCCAGGAAGCTTGTCCTTTAGAAAGTAAATATGGGAGAACTGTGGCAACACATGAGTTATAATTGAAGTAAAGCAATCAGTGGAAGGACGCACAATTACACCTTCCCAGGGGCTGCTGGGCTACACATTTCACTGTGGACACTTGAAGATTCTTGTGAATGTAGGCTTTCCTGTTCCACTTCCTCAGTGTCTCTGGAAGGTGGCACTGAGGGTGTCCCTCGATTTCATAGTAAACACGTGGAAAATTTAACCAGCACTGCTCTCCATGGCCACCAGCTGATGGCCACACACCAGTCTCTGCTCTTTCCAGATTGAGTAACTCCAAGTTATAGAGAGGTGCCCATGGCCCACCTACTATCAGATCAAGGCCACTACAGTTATCCTCATAAAAGTGGAAGTCTGGATAACTCTCATCATAGTTGGCTTGAGCTAAACCTTCCTTTCTTTGTCCCCCTTTCCTGGGGTTGAGAGGGCTCAGCACCCTCTCCTACTGAGCCACTCAGTGGCAGGGCTCTGGGCAGACCATTCCTCCCAGCTTGCTTCTTCTCATCATCAAGACTTCTATGTGTCCTGTTTTCACATGAAAAGTCTGGGGAACACCAATGACAAAGAATGAGCAAGAAGAACATATATTTCAATTGGAGACCCAAGAAGAGATAACAGATGGAGAGGGAGATCCATAAGCAAGAAGAACATATATTTCAATTGGTGACCCAAGAAGAGATAACAGATAGAGAGAGGGAGATCCTAAGAGATATAAGCCATAAGAAATTTTCAGAGTTAATAAAAGGAACCAATCCTTGCATTCAGGAATCTAACAAATCCCAAATAAGAGAAACAAAAAAAAAATTCATTTTAGACAAATCAAACAAAGCAAAACCACACAGCACCAAAAACCAAAAGGAAAATTTTAAAGTAATTAGACAAAAAGAATATTACAAAGAACAAGAGTGACCAGCAACAGTAGAAGCCAGAAGATGGTGGCATAATAAAGCAAGTCACTGTCTACCTAAAATTCTATCTAAGAGCATCTTCCAAGGACCTCAATATAAACATTTCAGACAAACAGCTGTGACCAACAGACTTCTCATGGAAGCTTTTCTGGAGAAGGGAAGTGATTCTAGAAGGAAGACTAGAAAGACGAGGAGTATGAGCAGACAGCTACTGTTTCTTTCATTAATACAACCACAAACCATACAAAGAATATTGATGATTTCTACAACACTAAAATTTAAACATTTGGGTAAATGAAAACACACTTTGTAAAATCAGTATTAATGCTGTCTAATTTGTGGGATTAACATAACAGATCTAAATGGACAGAAATAGAATACATAAGACTAGGATAAGTTGAGGCTAATTAACACATCCTGTAGGTAGGTCACTATCATCAGGAAGAGGGTAGAGGTGTTGAATTTAGGTTTTAAATGTGCATGTTAATAATAGTTCTAAAGTGACCAACAATTGGAAAAGTTTATTTATATAAACTCCATAAAAGTACAGAGAAGAAAGTCATGAAGGAAAAAATTATTAATCATTACAAAAGAAGAAAAGTAATAAAAAAAAAAGAAAGCCCTAGAAAATCAGGCAATTAGAAATACAAAAAAATTATGGCAGAAATTAGTCTATATGGATAATTATAATCATAGTAAAAGATTTTTTAGTAAAATCAAAAGCAGCCAGACATTTAAAAAATCTGCCTTTATTTCTTTTCAAAGAGACGCAGACACACCTAAAGAATAATAACCCAGAGAAACTGAAAGACTAGAAAAAACTATTCTAGGAAAATATCATCCACAAGACCTTAAGGCAAATTCATAATTTAGTCATTACATGTTGATAAAAGATTCAGTTCTCTAGAAGATATAACAATTCAAAATTTATATGCACCTAAAACATAGTTTCAACATATATAAAGAAAAAAATGACAAACCATGAAGAGTATTTGACAGCCATTGTATTGGAACCTTAACATAGCTCTCTTTCAATAAAGGTCAAGTAGACAAGAATAAAAAGGATATTAACAGTGCAGTCAGTGAGACTGATATAACTGACACATTGAACACTGCACCCAACATAACTGTAGAATTCATGAAAACATTTACAAAATTTTATCACATTCTAGACCATAAAGAAGACTTACCTCTCAGAAATTGTAGTCATATAGACCACAAAACAGTTAAGTTGAAAGCAATAATTAAAAGATTACTTTAAAACAACTTTAACAACTTTTCTTTATTGAAAGTTAAAGAAGACCAAAATACCAGAATAAATGGAGACATACCATATTCATGAATAAGAACACTAAGTGTTGGCCCTGGCCGGTTGGCTCAGCGGTAGAGCGTCGGCCTGGCGTGCGGGGGACCCGGGTTCGATTCCCGGCCAGGGCACATAGGAGAAGCGCCCATTTGCTTCTCCACCCTCCCCCCTCCTTCCTCTCTGTCTCTCTCTTCCCCTCCCGCAGCCAAGGCTCCATTGGAGCAAAGATGGCCCGGGTGCTGGGGATGGCTCCTTGGCCTCTGCCCCAGGCGCTAGAGTGGCTCTGTTCTCGGCAGAGCGACACCCCGGAGGGGCAGAGCATCGCCCCCTGGTGGGCAGAGCGTCAGCCCCTGGTGGGCGTGCCGGGTGGATCCCGGTTGGGCGCATGCGGGAGTCTGTCTGACTGTCTCTCCCCGTTTCCAGCTTCAGGAAAAAAAAAAAAAACAAAACAAAACACTAAGTGTCTTAATTATGTTCATTCTTCCTAAATTGAGATACAAAATGCAATATAATTGCAATCAAAATTGTGACTAGCTGTTTAAAATTTTTATATGAAAGAGCCAAGAATCACCAATATACACTGCTCACAAAAATTAAGGGATATTTTATAGCTTCATATTCATTTTGAAATTTTCCCTAATTTTTGTTAGCAGTATATTTGTAAAGAGACTATATGATAGGGAGATTTGTCCTAGTGACTAGAAGACCTACAATAGGGCAGTCCTAACTGAGACAGTGTAGTTTGGGTGCAAGGTGAGACTGCAGGCAAGTGGATCTGACCAGAGAGCATGGATCTGGATGAGGGAGCCTGGCCTGTGACAGAGATACCAGGACAGCTGGTCATCCACATGGGAAAATAGTTTACAATATAAACAAAGAAACCATTCCTATGTATCAAGTACTTCAACGCAAGAGAAATACTTAGCACTTTTAGAAGACAATATAGTAGAATATCTTTCTGTACACAGGTCAGGGAAACATTTCTTAAAACATAAACCATAAAGAAAATATTAACTACTTTGACTACAATAAATTTTAAAATTCTGTCTCTCTAAAGAAACCATAAGGAGAGTAGTGAAAAGATCAGCAGATAAAACTGAAATAAGATTAGTATCTGAAATACATAAAGAGTTCTTGTAAATCACCAAAAATCAACCCAATAGAAAAATGGACAAAAGACGCAAGCATTTTACAGGAAGGAGACATGAATGCATGTCCAACCACTATGGTGGTGTATGTGCTGCCATGAGGCCGTTGCATGGTACATTTTGTGATAACACATTATTTATGGATACTTAAGTTTTAATAATGGTCTGTGTTTAGTATTTGTCTGTGTTTTTATATTCTGACACAATGTTAAGTGGAAATAGCAAGCCACAGAGAAAGATCTAGAATATGAATCCTCTGCTGTTCCCTCGCTCCCTGTTTCCTTCCTTGCCTCTTGATTTATAGGCACTGGTGGGAACTTAAAGTCTGATTATTTTTTTATGAAAGAACAAAATGTAGGAATTTTTCATAGCACCTTGTCCTGCTCTTTCCTTTAAAAAAATGTTGAAATTGAGTCCCAAAAGGTGAAGTTCTTAACTAATTTGGAGCAGAGCTAAGATGAGAGAAGCTAGTTGATGTCCTTGGATCAGTCTGCTTGCTGGAGGTGTTAATCTAGGCTCCATAATGCTGGTGCTGTGCTTCCTCAAGATGTCACTTTATCCTCATGGGTGAGTAAGGACGGGGACTTATTATGTTGGTGTGGCCATTGTTTTATAAAAAAAACAGCAAGTGTGTTGCAGTGGGAATTGCTGAACTTCGGGGTATCAGACCCCTGGGTGTGAGTGGGGCTGTGCCTGTATCACACACAGCCAGTAGCTCTTGAGCGAAGCTTGCTTGATGCGCCTCCTCCGTTTACCTGCCGAGGAGGCAAGGGAGACCTGGGGGCTTCCATGGCTGGAGCCTGTTCATAGCAGGTGCGAAAGCTCCTGGTAGTTTCCATGACTGTTCACCCAGCTAACCTGGACAGTACTTCACAGCTTGCCATTTACATGTGGGTTTACTGATGGGGAGGGTGGCCCACGGACACCGGCTGGGCCTGTCTCAACAGAGCTGTCAGGGTTGTAGCCGACTCAGGCAGGTTCTCCTGCCTCCAGAACCCTGTTCTCCTCTGATGTTTATATTGTAAACTATTTTCCCATGTGGATGCACAGCTGTGCACTCTTGGGATGCAGGGGCAGATAGGAGAGGGCCTACCTTCATGGGAGCTTGGTAGCCTAGCCATCAGACACATGAGCAGGTGACAGAGTGAGACAGCAGAACAGAAGCAGAGAGCAGCCTGTTGGGACTTTTCAGGCTCCCCACTGGCCCCGTCCCCCTGGGAGAAGGACTGGAGCCCTCCGGGGGCAGGTCACACTAGGCCACTCTGCTGTGTGAACACCGCATTGGCATGGACATCCCAGTGCTGGTCAGAGCCCAAAGCATGCCCAGTCCTTGGTGACTGACTGCCCTGAGCCAGACTGGACTGGCCTGCGCTCTACAACTTCATGTTCATTGTCTCCAGAAGTAGGGTTTCCTTTGGACCCTGGGAACTTGTAGTTACCTCTTTGTGAGGAAAACTTAGTACTAACTTGAACTCTTCTGTGTGGGTGGATTCAGAGCACAGCTCCCCACCAAATGCCCTGATGGCTCCATGTGGCTTATACAGAGACCACCGCTGCTCCAAGCCCCAAGTAGGAGGTGGAGTTTGTGGGATCACGTTGGTGCAGTTCAATCCCCAGGAGGCTTAGTTGATGCATTTCAGTCTCCAGGAGGCTGAGGATGGTTTTGTGCACTCCGTAGCCCTCACAACCCAGGATGCCTTTGGGTATTTGTTGTCTGACCTTCTACAAGGCTCTTTGATGTTCCTGAAAAGAGGAGCCTTTGCTAGGCTGCCCACCTATGCAGTAGGGTCTCAGATGCCTGCAGGCCCCTTTTCTATAGGGTCCCTTGGCCTCTCAAGCATCTCACCCAAAGTACAGGGCATGCAGCCACACTCACCACTTGGTTTGTGGTAGTGTCTCCCGGCATGCTCTTCTAGCACCTTTCTCAGGAGCTCTGATGCCCATCTGCGCAGATCAGACTGTGCCTAGTGAAGTTAGGTCAAGGGGCATATGTGCTGGCCCCAGCCCCTGCTGTGGCCTTGACCAACACCACCCATCAGGGACTCTTAGAGCTGAATATGACCCTAGGTTACCAAGTCCCCTAACCTCTCCTCAGGACCCCAACACAATAACTGTGCATAGAGTGGCCCTGTGGAACTGGGATGTGGCCGCCTGTCCCTGAGCAGGCCTATCCAAGTGCTGCAGGTCAGGAAGCACCGCAGGAGACAGGGAGACACCTAGGAGGAGGACAGGCTGCTTTTCAGATGGAGGAAGAAGCTGGACAGTTCTGCACTGGAAATGCTGCAGGAGCAGCCTAGGAAAATGGACCACCTGCATCCCAGCGTCTCACACAGCCAATGTTCTACCTCAAAGGTGTGACCAGAAGGCCACAGGCTGGTTGTGGCCTGGCTTCAAGCAGCAGCTGGGGACTACACTCCTCTGCCTGAGACCCTGATTTGTGGAAGCAGGAGGTGGCCAGACTGACAGTCCAGCACATCACAAACCCCTGTCCCCACAGGCTGCCCCCAGAGGGTTTGCAGATGAAGATGGGACAGGAGGTTCTGGAAGAGGGGCCATCTGGGGTCAGCATGACCCTCCATGCACTAGGAAGGGGCGTTTGGCCTTTCTCTGAACATTGGCTAACTTGTTAGAAGAGCATGCCCGGCTCTCGGAGACCAGCGTCAAACCTTCTCATCGATGGCCCTAGGGGCTGGTCTGTGAAGGTGCCAGGAAGTCAGAAACCCAAATACCCAGTTGCTGACTCCTTGAGACATTTTTGTGGAGCTCCAGGAGTCCAGATCCTGCAAGATGGGACAAGTGTGGGTGTTTAGATACTCGTGTCACTTGGGGACACCAGCTCTGCTCTCTGAGGGCCCCCACCCACTGGCCTCTGAGGGCTTTGCAGAGGTCCTTGTTCTGCCTCCGAATGAGTTCAGGATTGGCTCTGGAAGCTGTGCTGGGAGCATCAGGGCTGGTCTTTCTGCTGGGAAAGGACTGGGCGTGAGGACGTTTCCCAGAATGCACCGCCCATCCTCCAAGGCCGCGGGAGGCCCGGATGCTATGGCCCAGCCAGGCCTGGGGACATCCAGCCCCAGCATCTCTGAAGGGTGAGAGGGTCCTGAGCACGCAGCCACTGCCTTTGGTCCCACATGTGGCCAAGTCTCACGTTTACCTTTGTCTTTCGTTATGTTTAGTTTTTTTTAGAAATGAAACTCAGATAAAATAACTAAATAAACTGCATTTCAAAACCCCTACCCCAAAATCTAGTGGCTGAGGACAGAGGACAAGGGGATAGGGAGCCACCTATTCAGACACAGTGGGCACAGATGCAGGGAGGCCCCTGGGCGCTCTGACACATGCCCAACACAGAGCCTTCCAGCACTACATCTTATACTCTTGCAGGTAACAGGAGGCAGAGTGTGAGGCAGGGCTGGCCTCGGGAGTGACCCAGGCTCAGGACAGGGCTGGGGCAGGGCAGGCTGCAGAAGGGAACATCACATAGGTTCCCCACAGATGCATGAGAGCATGACTGAAGCTCTTAGAGGCCCAGCTGGTCCTGTTCTGTGGCTCTCGACCCTCCCTGAGAAGCCCAGTGGCTGAGCAGCCTCCCCACTGGTGCTTGTCCACCCAGGCTGTGTGCTTGGGGAAGTCTGTCTGGTTCAGCCGGAGCTGCCAGGGAGCCAAGGAGAGGAAAGCTCAGTGCGCCCGCCGACAAACAGCTCATTGGTTTTCCCAGGCCAAGTCCTTGAGTTCTGCGTCTGCCATGTGTCCGCATGGCCCCTCTTTATATCTATTTGTACAAAGTTCTGTTACTGCCTTTTTAATTTGGTGTGACTTGTACTCGATGACAATAACCTTCTTAGCTCTCATGTCCCTCCTACCCCCAGCAGTTGACCAAGCTCCACCAGTTGGCCATGCAGCAAACCCCCTTTCCTCCCCTCGGACAGACCAACCCCGCTTTCCCCGGTACGTACCCAGCTGCCCTTTCTGACCTCCTCTTTTCTCACCTGGGGACTTTTCTCTTTCTGAACTGTCTATTCAGGCAGTGAGCAAGCAGGTACAGTTCTAGTTGTGAATACCAAGGATGCATTAACATATGTCAGTGTGCACGTTGCTGAGGGCCAGATGGAAGGCCTGTCTGTGTCCCCCGAGGTGGGGGGCTGTCTTGTGAAGGGACATCTGCCCCCTCAAGGGTCTGGGCTTGTTCTCTGCTGCCCACAGGCAACTTGGGGGCCTTCCTGCTGAACACATTCATCTGACCAGCCCTGGAGCCTGTTCTCTCTGGGAACCAGAGCTCAAACAATTATGTGGGGACACTCTTCTGCTGAAGGCCAGGGCACATCCCAGGAGTGACACCCACCCAAGATGGCACCTGCCCTGCCCGTGGAAAAACCAAGATAAGCCACTTCCCAGCAGAGGCCACAGCTGTCTTCAGCTCCCTCTGGGCACAGGAGTAGGGGTGGATCCCTCCGATGACACACAGAGCATCGCCTTGGCGGCTGTGGCCAGTGAGAGCCAGACACACTGGTCTGCTGTGCGCCAGATTTTGAGCTTCCCTAGTTGAAGTGACCTTGCTTATCTCCTTGAGGGCAAAACATTAAATCTGTTTCTTCTTTGCTCTCCAGGAGAAAAGCTGCCTTTACACTCCTCCGAAGAAGCTCAAAATCTGATGGGCCCATCATCAGGTAAAACAAAGTGCTCTAGTGGAGAGTGGAGGCCTGGGCTCCAGGGCACGGCCTGGGGAGGGCGGGGCGGCCAGGCTCCTCGGCACACGGAGACTTACCGGGGAGCCCTCACCAGATTCACATCCACTGCTCCCAGCTTCTGTTTTAGTTACTGCTGGGAGCGTTGTGGTGGGTCACGGGCTTCAACAGTGCTCAGAGCACAGCTGCCAGTCATCCAAAGTTTCTGAACATGGCAGAGTCACTGTCTGTGTTGTCATTTATTCTCCTAGTGGCACAGCATGGGGGGGGGGGGCTACAGTACAAACTTTTCCATGATGTGCGCCTTCTCAAAATGTATTTCCTAGGAGGCAGGAGCGCAACCTCATGAATAAGAGCATTCTGGGCACCCTTTCTGATTTGACTTGAAATGGCTCTGTGACACCACAGGGCAGGGCGGAGATTTGTAGATACCATTAACCAGGGCAGGAGGGATGGGCCAATGGAAACCTGACATAGCAGGTTTCCCATGGGGGGGTACCACCCACTCTCCCATCCCCATTGAAATCCTGGATCAGAGTGGAAGACCAGGTGTCCAGCTAAAAGGAGATGCGGGAGGAGTGTTTCCAGCATTGCTGGCTGTCAGCCCCGTGGTGTGTTCTGGGCCCCAGGATGCAGCTGAGACTGGAGGAAGCCTCCAAGACTTCCCCACAGGCTGCGCACCCTGGGGCTCGTGACGTCTCAAGGCTGAGATACTGGCCCTGACGTTCCAGGCACTGGCAATGGGTTCTATCTTAGTGCAGCCTTTAAGTTAATGCAGAATTTAATGAATGAAAATTAGAAAAAAGTTGCCTGACCTGTGGTGGCGCAGTGGATAAAGCGTCGACCTGGAAATGCTGAGGTTGCCGGTTCAAAACCCTGGGCTTGCCTGGTCAAGGCACATATGGGAGTTGATGCTTCCAGCTCCTCCCTGCTTCTCTCTTTCTGTCTCTCTCTCCTCTCTCTCTCCCTGTCTGTTTCTCTCTCTCCTCTCTAAAAACGAATAAATAAATAAATTTAAAAAAAAAATTAGAAAAAAGCATTTATAGAATGTTTTGTTTATGGAAGTGGATACTAACCCTTAAAAACTTGATATCTGGGTGATATATGTGTGTCTGTAGAGTCCTCAGCGACTATAACATGATTTCCTATAATTTCTGGTGAAGGGCTCCTGGAGGTGGCCTGGGAACCCTGAGGGCCTGGCTCACCCAGGGCACTCAACCCCCACCTTTCCGCTCTGGCCTTACGCCTTCCCTGGTGTGCCCTCCCCACAGCCGCTGGGCTTCAGGGACAGGGACAGGGACTCACTCCTCCCTGTGACGATCTCCCCCCTGATGGCCCCGTGGGACCCGAAGCTCGTGCTCTCATCATGATGCACACATTTACATGGACTCATATGGGTGTCCCCCATCGCAGCAGACCACGCAGGCCAGTCATGAGGAGAAGCACTGGCTCATCTGACAGGATCCTGAAGGCTGATGTCAGCACTGCTTCCCAGGCAGGCTCAGTTGTGTAGGGGAAGCATTGTTTCTGCTCCAGAGCCGGCCTGTCGTCATCTCAGGAGAGAGGCACTAACACTGGCCACAGAGCCCTGACACACAGGAATACGCGTTTTAAACATGTGTCTTCACATTATTAGTTCAATTTTACTTTCTTCTGGAAAAGAAATTGGATACCTTCTTCCTCTCGATCAAAATATACTGAGCTGAACAAACACGGCTAATGACTTTACATCCATCCTAAGCCGGGCTGTGAGCCGTTCCCGTGTGGGACTCAGACAGACTGGGAAAATCTTTTACATGACATTTTAAGTGTCACTATTTATAGAACACATAGAGATGCTTGAACAACTCAATAATTATATTGAAAGTACCTTTATTAAAAGGAGATAAAGAATAGAAACTCTAGGTTTAGCTTTGCAAAAGAAAAGTAACAGATGATTCAGGACAAATCGGTTCATGCCAACTGAGTCTTCATGCTCGACAGGCCCCAGTACAGTCCTGCCCTCACAGGGTCACTCACAGCAGTGAAACAGCTGGCCACAGTGCATCTGGCTTTGGGTACACAATTGCCGCGGAGGAAGAAGCAGGAAGAGGGGTGGGGGCTGTAGGAGGTGAGAGTGGGCACAGGTCAGCCCCTGGTCCGGGTCGGGGAGCGTGGAGGGAGGCTGGGGGCACAGGGAAGAAGCTGGAACCTTTGGCAGGTTTTGAGTCTTAAAGGCATCTGACCGCGTTTCATTGGGACATCTCTGGGGTTGAATGGAGATTAGACTGAGAGACAAGGGCACCAGAAGGGGTCAGTGTGGGGTGAAAGAGGGCTCAGGTTCCAGAATATTCTGAAGGTACATGAGCCCAGTCTATATAGTTAGCTGTGCGTGAAGAGAATGGGTGGAGCCAAGGGGCTTCAGGGTCTGGGCTGAGCAGTAGGTCCCGAGATGCCGGGCCCATGTTGGGCCCGGGTATGGGAGAAGAGCAGGGTCTCAGCTGTGGCTTTGGGTCTGAGACGCCTCCTGAGAAGGAGATGGAAGTGCTGGATACAAGAAACCAGTCCATCTTGGGCCCTGGTCCCCACGGGTTCTCCTGCCAGAGTCCCCCTGTGCCTTTTTTTGTCACTCTTTACAAAGCAAGAGTCGCTCTTGTCCTGAACTCTGAAAAGCTGTCTTGATTTGGCAAGTCCTAAGCTGAGGTGTGTCAAGATAAGATTGGGGTTTAGTGACAAATTAGGCTGTGTCTTCAGGTCCAACATGGACACCCATGCGGAAATGCAGCCTTCCAGCAAGCAGCCCGGCGGTCTAGTTTTGAATCACTGAAGTAGCAGGTTGGGAGAGCTGCGTGCTGGGCCTGGGCCACTGGGCTTGGGCTGTCGGGCCTGGAAGTAGGCCCTGCACTCCTTTGGGGAGTGTAGGGTCAGAGGACAATGAGAGACAGCGGACACCACAGCAGGGTTGGTGGCCAGCAGAGGGGGCTGAGTGTTTTTTGTCTGAGAGAAGGAGGAGCAGAGAGGACAGAGAACTTGTGGAGGACAAGCCCAGGGCCAAAGGGTTGCACCCTGGGCACACCGTGGAGTCGCCAAGACATAGCTACACCCCGAGGCCTGCGTAGCATGGTGCCTCCTGTGTGTCTGTGAAGAGCTTCAAGAAATGTCCCACCACATGGCAGAGGAGGGACATCTGATGTGCTCAAATGAGAAAGTGAAACATCGTTCTGCTGGGGGGTTTTCTTCCTTGCTTTGAGAGATGCTGGGACTCGGGAGTTGCATTGCAGTTGAGCAAAGAGATCACAGGGCCCTTGGCCTCCAACTGTACTGACCCCATCCCTCAGGTCAGCCCCTGCCTGTGTGGGTCAAGCATGGACTGGGCACTGGGTGCTATATGAGTAGCCTTTTTCCAGCCTAACTGTGTACCTACCTTTGGTATGCCCAGGTCTGGATGCCAGCCCCCCGGCCAGCACTCACGAGCTCACCATTCCCAATGATGTGAGTATGCCCAAGCCCCTTTGACCCTGCCACATGACCTCTCCCTTCCTTCCCACGTTGAGCAGTTTAATGCCCATAAAGGCCCTTAGATACCAGATAAGAAAGGAGCAAACGGGGCCTCAGAGCTTACTCAGAATTCAGATGCCAGAGCAGGCTGGGGAGCTGAGGGCCCCGCTGACACCGTGTGGAGGCACTACCCTGGTTCAAGGTTGGCCCTTTGTGAATGGTAACCAAGGGAGGTTCTGGCGTGGCCTGTTTCATGCTCCCTCGGTCTCTGGAGGGTCCGGACTCCTCTGTGAGTGTGCAGGATATGGGATGTCCCAGGTTTGTCTGGATCCCGGGATTTGGCGCCCACCGTCTATCCTGCCTGGACGCAGCTGAGGAGGTGGCTTTTCAAGCTCCCTTCACATCAGTGCTCCCGGCATCACCCTCTGAACCCTTGGATCACACTCAGAATGTTGACTTGGATCCCCAACCCAAGACACCAGGATCTTGGCCATGTGTCCTGGCGGGGCAGCTTCCCCGAGCAACACAGAGAAGCTGCCTCGTGGGGGACATGGCTTTCTTGCACTGGAACTGCAGCCTTCAGTAGCCTTCACTGTGTTGTCCCTCACACCAGCCCCGCAGGAGATCCTCTCTCTTCCCTTAAGAGGACGAACCACAGGAAGCCCAGTTGTGTGAGCTTGGGCTGGCCCACCCTTTGTGCGGAGGAGACAGGCACTGGGGCACTTGGACAAGAGGGCCCGCTGGAAGAGATGGCTGCAGGCAGTGGCAGGCCTGCACGGGCTGATGTAGCCCTGCCTCCTCAGATGGAGGCGGTTTCTGCTTTCAAGGGCTGCGACATGTCCTCCCACTGTGGGTAGTCCTCAGGCAGCAGCTCCGGGGCTCTTCACCTACACAATACATGCAATCACCTCTCTGCTGTGGGCTCTCTGCTTGTAGCCTTTTCTTAAACCACCATTTCACCAACACCAGGTATCCTGCTCTGATCTGGGCTTTTGTTTTAAAACCAAAATGAACCTAAAAAGCAAGGGGATAGAGCTAGTGTGTCTGTTTCTGGGTCCCCTTCCAGAGCAGGGCTGCCACTCTCCTCCTGTAGGAGCCCCTCGGGAGGAGGGCACCCCTGGGACCTGTGTGCCTGCCAGATACACTCCTTGACCCTTCCTGGCAAAGGGTCTCATGCAGGGGACGTGTGCCCCGGGGCAGCCTGCCACCTTGGAGAGAAGGAAGTAGAACGAGTGTCTGTTGGGACAATTACCTGTCATCTTGTCCATTTCTGTCTCTTGATCAAAGTTAGATCAAAGGGAAGTTGTGCTGACACCTACATGTCACCACAACTTACCTGCGCAAAGGAACTCTGGGCAGCGAGATGAACATAATGACCAAATGACGCACAGGGTCCACAACACGGCCAGCCCGCCCTTGTGGTCACAGGAACCAGGCTGGGTCTGGGCCGAAGCGTGCGTGGAGCTGCCTCCAGCAGCTGCTAGCTTTGGGCTCCATCTCTGACAGTCAGCACGGTGCCCTCACCACCTGTTGCACAGCTTGCCTCACCCAGGTTGTTCCTGTGGCAGCCCCATGCTTGAGCCCTTTCTGCTCGAACAGAGACTCACACAGGTAGCGGCAGGAGATGTGGCAGGGCAGGTGGGCCCCATGGTGCCTGTGGGGTTTGACTTGAAAAGCTGGTTGGAAGGGAGTTGTGTTATTTGAGAGTACTTCTGTAGTCTTTCCTTAAATGTCCAATGGAGACACAAAGGCTTAGAGGAGAGCTGGTCTCTGGACTGAATGTCCAATGGGCCAGACAGCCAGAGAGGCCACGTGAAAGAGCAGCCTTGGTTTGCAGGGCTGGACTAGCATGCCTTCTGCCAAAAGAGCCAGGGCAGAGCTGGAGCTGCCTGTTCATATTAGAGAGTCCTGTGACTTGTCACATCCCCCTCTAGCTACTTAGCAGAGCCTGTGCTCAGCCCAGTCTGTGTGGGGGCCGCACCGGCAGCTGTGATTTCTCATTAACACTTGGGATGCACAGTTTTATCTGGAAGAGAGATGTTCTCTGTCAGCAGTAGATGGGTGGGGGAACAGCTCAGGGGCCTGTGGGTATGAAGTCTCAGGGAAGGGGGATGCCTGAGGCCAGGGAAGAAGAGAGGGTGGGTGTGAGAATGGTTTCAACAAGAAAATGGAGAGGCAAATGTGCTTGAGAATGTAGGAGCGCATGCCAGGGAAACCTTCCCAGATGGCTCTCGGGAGCAGGCTGTGCACAGGCGCTCAGCACGGGTGGGCTGGGCAGGGCCCCCACACTGCAGGGCAGAGGTACTGGAAGGGAAAGTGGGCTGTCAGACATTCAGTTTGTAGTGGCTGAAGAAGGTATGAGGACAGAGTGTGACAGTGGGAGGACATACCAAGTCAGAGCGGGGAAGAGCGGGTGGGCCCTCCTGAGCGATGGCATCTTCGAGCAACTCAGCTAGTCCCTCATTCTTCCTCTAGTGCTGCTGCTGCCCCTGTGGCCTGCCCCAGTTGGCTTGCCAGTCACCTGCCTGGACTGGCCCTAGTCAGAGCGGAGCCCTTAGGTCTCTCAGCCAGCGGGAGGTGTCAAGGAAGAGTGAGTCCAGGGTCTCGGGCTGGTGACTGTGGAAGTCCCTCTCCCTGACCTCGGGGCCGGGCAGAGAGGGGTGCAGGACAAAGCTGCTGAGATGTGGGTGGAGTTTGGGGGGACTTGGGCAGGAGGTAGAGGAATCCGAGCAGGTTGGGGACAGAGGTTTGGACATTTGGGCAGATTTTGTTAAGGTCTAGTGAGGGAGCTGGTCGAACCTAGGAGAGGAGCCGGGAAGGCCTTACAGACTGAAATGCTGTGAGTCTCCTCAGGGACAAGAGCGAGCTGAGATGCACCTGTGCCCTGGGGAGCTGTTGTCCTCCTGCTTCATTTGGAAATGGATTTCCTCCAGCCCAGCCCCAAGCCCTGCACCTACCACCTTGTGGACATAAAACTGATGTCATCACAAACGCTGACACCCTTGCCCAGGCTGCCATGTGAGTGGTGGACAGGAAACCCAACAGCACAGATGCCACTTGTCCAGCCTCTTTTTTCCGTGTTCATGCTTAGAACTCTCATCCATGGCCCCATGTGAATGAAGAGACTCAGTCCTATCCATGGACTCCAACCCCCATGCACAGCAAGATGGGTTGGGAGGGGCCTCAGGGCTGGTCCTGACCTCAGGCTGCAGTCTGGCCCCACACATGGTGGTCCTGTGTCCCAAGGAGGCCCTGGCTCTTGTCTCTCTGGCTGCTTCATTCTTGATGACCGTCTACTCCTTCAGATGGCTGTGTACATTCTTAAGCAGAGGTCACAGGATGGGAAGGAAAGGGAACATCTGTTGTGTCCTCAGAATTTCATGCAAGTTTATCAAAATACAGGATTTAGGCAGCAGCAAACTACTCTGGCTTCAAACAAACATCCCACCACCCTGAGAACCCAGCCAAGAAGGAACCAACATGGCCTTGGCCTTGGCGCTGATACGGGGTCTCTGGGTTCCACATCTGCCAGGACCCCAAAGGACACTGGGCAAGTGACTCACCAATCTCCTGCTTTGTTGGGACAGCTCGCAGAGAGGGCACCACTGGAACCCTGGTGTCAATAGCTCCTACCCCTCCCTCAGGGAGGCAATGCCTCTTTCTTCCAGAGGCAAGGAGTTGGTGGCATGCGGTGGAGACCAAGGCTGGCCCATTCTCAAAAGCTTCCCCCAGGGCTCTGCGCACTATGCTTAGGGCTGCTGTGGGCTCTTCTCTAAGAAATTCCTCCATTCTTTTTTCTAGCTAATAGGCTGTATAATTGGACGCCAAGGGACCAAAATCAATGAAATTCGACAGATGTCTGGAGCTCAGATCAAAATCGCCAATGCCACAGAAGGGTCATCAGAGCGCCAGATCACCATCACAGGGACCCCAGCCAACATCAGCCTTGCCCAGTACCTCATCAATGCCAGGTGAGTACTGGTCAAGGGGCAGGACACTCAGACTGGCTGGCTGTGGGTGTGGAGTGCCTCCTCAGGGCTTCTCTTCCCTGACTGGGCCTGGGCATGGGAAGTGCTGGAGAAAGTCTCCACACAGGCGTGGGGACTTTCCCACATGGCATTTTACCCTAAAGGTTCTTTGCTGAGGGGCTGGGTGGTTAGAGGCCAGGGTATTTGCAAGAAGGCTGTGGCTGTACCATTCAGGGCCTGGGCCAGCCACACACCTGGGTTAATTGAGATTTAGCATAAGGGGTTCTGTAGTTTCAGAGAAATGTTAATAAATCATTCTGCTCTCATGTGTTGTGTGGTTGCAAAGACCCCCAATGCAGACACTTTTAGACTCGTGCCCGAGGGAGTTGTGTGAGGGTTCAAGGTCATGCCACGGGGGAGGGGAGGTCCTGCGGCCCGGCCAGGGCACATGTCAGGAGCCCAGAGCAATGGATGACTCTCCTGGGCCACTCACGTGGGTCTCCGTGCCCACGGCACATTGGAGAACACAGTGTGACCACACCCAGGGAGGTGGGACCTCTCAGGGGGGCAGGAAGACGCCCTGCTTCCCCTCCACCCAAGGTCAGCCCCTTCTCCCTATCCCAGAATGTTGAAGAGGCTGTAGGGAGGCCCAGGTGGACAGAGAGGCAGCCTCTGTGGGCAGTGTGACTCCAGTGCCCCTCCTCAAATGGTTGCCATAGAAATGGTTGTGGTGGCCTCTGATTGTCCAGCTGGTTCTCATCATGCCCCTGATGTGGTGACAGGTGCGGGGGCTCCTGCGGGCAGGGAAGGAAGAACCCATGGATCTGGTCCCTCGTGGGTCCTTCTACTAATAGTAGAAGCTTTGGTTTCCAACTCAAGGCTACTGAGCAGCGACTAAGACTGTCTGTCCCAACTAAGAGGGAGACAGATGCCAGGGCTGTGAAGATGCCACAGAGCGACGAATTTCCTTTCTAAGCTTACTTGATGAGAACGCTGTGACCTATCTTCCTGTGCCTCTCTCTTCCAGGCTGACGTCTGAGGTCACTGGGATGGGAGCGCTCTAATCCAGCCCAGCATCCTCCACATCGCGACCCCTGGCGTCCACCTGGCTCACGTGTTCTGTACAGACAGCCTGCCCTTTGTCACAAATACAAATAGAGGTTTTCTTTACTAATAAAATTATCTATACCATAGAGTTACACGTGCAGACAAAGCAAGTCTATATCTACAGCTTCTTGTGAGCTCCAGGCCTGCCCCGATCTGCTCACTCAGTAACTTCTGCTCCAGTCTGCTCATGCATCCGCATGCCATGCTTATTATGTTCAATGCTTGGGGGCGTTCCCATCTGTGACATTTTAGAAATGTTCCTTAGTGTAAGCGTAACCGTTTTAAAAGTTGATTTAACCTTTTGACAGCACTTCCGGCCAGTGGTCCACTCCTCACCCATCTAGACCGTGGCTGCCCCTCTCGCCCGGCCCCACCTGCTGACTTTGTTCCCCTCACAGCCTTGCATGTCTTGGCCCATGTGTCCATGCAAGTCTTACGCTGGAGCCAGGCTGCAGCCTTCCCCTTGTTCCAAGGGAAGGAAGAGCGGGTGCCAGGTCCTGACCTGAGAAACGGGGTGAAGGGGGTGCTAGGCCCTGACTTCACAGAGACGCCATGGAGGGGCCACACATGGGTCCCAGGCGGCTTCGGGATGGCTACAGGGCATGAACTGACCAGGAGGCACCTCTGCACCATGTTGGAGTTCAATAAATGTCGTGGGCTGCCCCCACTGGCTCTGGCTCCTCTCTGTGCCCCTTGCTCAGACCCCTCGCGTGTACTCACGTGTTCATGTGCTGCTCACACACCATGGGACCCGGGCCTGTGGCCACCTGCTGTCTGACGAAATTGATTCTCTCTCACACAAATTAAGACTGTCCTGTCTCTCCCAAACCTTTCTTAAATGTTTGACTTACACAGGTCTTTCTAGTTTTACTTTTGCAGAACTACTTAAATGACAATAATGGAAACTCCATTCTTGCCCTGGCTTCAGAGTGCCAGTTTTTAACATGTGAAACCAGTCTCTCCCACTGCCCCCGAGGGTTTGGGAGGCCAGGCCACACACAGTGACCCCGCCACTTCCCAGCATGCACATTTCACACTTTAACCAAACTCTGCTTGGCTCTCTTGTGCTCACCTTGAATGAGCCCACAGCCCCACTGGACACTGAAGCCCTGGGTGAGACACAGGCCACGCAGAGGGAGACCCACAGTGGGCAGAGACTGCTCTCCCAGATTCCATCAGGCATGCAGTGGCTGGGATGGTCTTCCACCCAACCTGCCTCTCAGCAGGAATCCCCTTCCTGTCAGCCCAGTCTATAGCCAGACCTCAGGCGCTCGCCCGGTGTGCCTAGGCCGCTGGGATACTCTCCCCTTACCGTGCCTGGGGTCCCCTGGTCGAGGTTGGGTGGGTACACAGCATAGCAGCACTTGGCCACATCATATGCCAGATGGTTTATATCTCTGTGATTCACTCACCCATTGGACACATTGACCATGCACTGGCCACCACTTGGGACCTGGGAAGTGACAGGTATGTGGGGAACCCCCATTAGCATGGGGGCAGCGGGTGGCCACTAGACAAGGTGAGTAAGTGCCTTAGAAAGAAATAGAGGCCTGTGATGGGATAAACCCAGCAATGAGGAGGGCATCTGAAGTGCGGGGTTAAATGGGTGACTCAATGGCCTGGGCTGAGGACAGCAGGTGGAGGGACAATGAGCCAGGGCTGGATGCCTGAGCTGGTGCAGGTAACACAGGGCAAGGAGCACAGGTTCTGGGGGCTGTGGGCACTGCTGGAAGGTGGGGCCGGGCCAGGGAGCATGGATTCTGGAGGCATTTTGTAGGAAAACCAACAGGATTCCTGACAGGATTCAGGCTGTGAAAGGGTCTAGGCAGACAGAAGGCTCTCAGCCCGAGCCTGGAGAAGCTGCCAGCGAGGTGTGGGAAGGTGGAGGATGGTCTGGGACAGGCTGGGGTTGAGGTATATGCCAGCCCACTATGGAAATATGGTCTCTGAGGTGCTTCTGGAGCCTGTTGGGTGGCAGCATCAGCCCAGGAACAATTTGGGGAGCGTTGAGGTGGCTCTACGCAGGACGCCCAGCAGGAGTCAGCACAGGAGACTGAGCCTAGATGGGATGACTGTGTGCTAGGCAGGTCATCTGCTTCAGGTGATGCCCAGCATCCTAAAGAGCTGGGCCTCCAGACCACAGTGAGGAAGTATTATCAGGGCGGCTCGCCCTTAAGTGTCTACAAATAAAACTGCTGTGAACGTTCACGTGCAACTGTGTAGACATATTCTTCCATTTCCTGTGGGCAGGTAGCTAGGAGTGAAATGGCTAAATCATGTGATAGATATGTTTAACTTTTTTTTTTTTTTTTTTTTCATTTTTCTGAAGCTGGAAACAGGGAGAGACAGTCAGACAGACTCCCGCATGCGCCCGACCGGGATCCACCCGGCACGCCCACCATGGGGCCACGCTCTGCCCACCAGGGGGCGATGCTCTGCCCATCCTGGGCGTCGCCATGTTGCGACCAGAGCCACTCTAGCGCCTGGGGCAGAGGCCACAGAGCCATCCCCAGCGCCCGGGCCATCCTTGCTCCAATGGAGCCTTGGCTGCGGGAGGGGAAGGGAGAGACAGAGAGGAAGGCGCATAGGAGGGGTGGAGAAGCAAATGGGCGCTTCTTCTATGTGCCCTGGCCGGGAATCGAACCCGGGTCCTCCGCACGCTAGGCCGACGCTCTACCGCTGAGCCAACCGGCCAGGGCCTAACTTTTTAAGAAACGTCTAACTTGTTTTCTACAGTGGTTGTACCATTCCACACACACCCCACTCCCATGTGTGGGAGTGCCAGTTCCCCACACCCTCAGTGACATCTATGTGCTCAGTCTTTAATTCAAGTCATCTCAGTGGGTGGGAAAAGGCATCTCATTGTGGTTTTAATTTGCATTTCCTGTGGCTAACATTTTTTCACGTGCTTCTATGCCATCTTGATCATGTCTGCTGAAGGGTTTATTTGAATCTTGTACCTATTTTTAAATTTGGTTTACTTATTGAGTTTTGAGGGTTCTTCATGTGTTCTGGGGCTGAGTCTGGATGGCCAGTAGTTGTGGCCGTCATGGCCAGGCACGTCAGGTTCTCATTGGATTCAGGCGGATGGTAAAGAAACAGTGGAGCCAAAAAATGGTGGGCCATTCCTTTATTCAAGTCTTGCATGGGCCGGTGAGCAAACACACAGGGCTCCCAAAGCCACTGACACATTCTCCAGTTCCACAACCGGGAGAGTCTTCTCCGGTTTCTCCTAGAATCAAAGGTCCCACCAGTCTCAGTAGAGCTCGCAAAGTCCCTCAGCTCTGGTTCCCCATCTGCACACCTTCGCCTTCTCTGCCCAAACTGGCTTCTTCTTCAGCACCCTGCATTCTCTCTGCTCTCCCTGCAAAACATGGCTTCCCTCTTCTCCTCCTCCTTTTTTTTAAAAAAATTTTTAAAAATCTATTTATTCATTAGAGAAGAGAGAGAGAAGGGGGAGAGGAGCAGGAAGCATCAACTCCCATCTGTGCCTTGACCAGCAAGCCTAGGGTTTTGAACCAGCAACCTCAGCATTCCAGGTTGATACTTTATCCACTGCACCACCACAGGTCAGGCCCTCCTCCTTCTTCTTCTCTTTCCAAACTTTCTGGTGTGAAAACCTCTCCTCCAGCAAACATGAGCAAAACAATGGCCCTTCCCAAGCAGGAAGGTAATTTGCAATTTCACAGACCCACATATACCTGGCGCTTCCTAGCCCACAATGAGAGCAAACATAAAAATCAAATTTTACAAATTTATTTGACCAACAGAGTCCTAAAGTGCATGCTTTGCAAATATTTTCTTCTTTAAGTCTGTAGCTTGTCTTTTCCTTCTCTGAATGATGTCTTTTGAAGAACAGAAGTTTTTAATTTTGATGAAGTCTCAGCTATCTATTTGTTCACTTATGGATTGTGCTTTCAGTGTCATACTTAAGAAATCTTTGACTAACCCAAGATCACAAGATTTTCTCATATGTTTTATTCTATAAGTTTTGTCATTTTATTCCCCTTCTGAACTGCCTTTGCACCTTTATTAAAAAACAATTAGTTCTCCATATATGGGCGAGTTTATTTCTAGGATCTCTTTTTGTTCCTTTGATCAATTTGTCGATCTTTATACCAATACCACACTCTTAATCACTGTGGCTGTATACTGTATCTTGAATCAAATCAGGTAACATCGTTCTTTTTCAAAGTTGTTTTGACTATTATTCTAGGTTCTTTTTTACTTAGGGTTTTTTGTTTATTTTCCATGCAAATTTAAAATAAGCTTGCTTAGGCCCTGGCCAGTTGGCTCAGTGGTGGAGCGTCGGCCTGGCATGCAGAAGTCCCAGGTTCTATTCCCGGCCGGGGCACACAGGAGAAGCGCCCATCTGCTTCTCCACCCCTCCCCCTCTCCTTCCTCTCTGTCTCTCTCTTCCCCTCCTGCAGCAGAGATGGCCCGGGCACTGGGGATGGCTCCTCAGCCTCTGCCCCAGGCGCTAGAGTGGCTCTGGTCGCAACAGAGCAACACCCCAGAGGGGCAGAGCATCGCCCCCTGGTGGGCAGAGTGTCACCCCCTGGTGGGCGTGCTGGGTGGATCCCGGTCGGGCGCATGCGGGAGTCTGTCTGACTGTCTCTCCCTGTTTCCGGCTTCATAAAAATACAGAAAAAAATAAAAATAAAAATAAATAAAATAAGCTTGCTTATTCCAAAACAAAACCAGTTGTTATTTTTATTGGAATTGCATTAAATTTATTAACTTAGGAAGAACTGACAGCTTTATGTGTTGAGTCTCCATGTCCAAGAACATGGCATATCTTTCACTTATTTTCTGGGCTTTAATTTTTCCTTCATTGTGCACATTTCTTATTAATTGTATTCCTAGGCATTTTTGTTTTGTTTTTGTTGCTGTTGTAATGGGATCTTTTTTTTTCAATTTTTATTTATTGGTGTTTAGAGAGGAGAAAGGGATGGAGGAAGGAGAAGGAAGCATCAGCTTGTACTAGTAGTTGCTTCTCGTATGTGCCTTGACTAGGCAAGCCCAAGGTTTCGAACCTTAACATTCCAGGTCGACACTCCATCCACAATGCCACCACAAGTCAGGCTAATGGAGTGTTTCCTCTTATCATATCTTCTACCTGATTAATGCTTGTCCTATATATCAATTTTGTGTCCTGCCACCTTGCTTGATTTATCATTTGCAGTTGTTTTTCAAAGAGATGCTCATGGATTTTCCCAGTATAGACTATTGTCTGTGGCTCTGAGGGAAGACTGCAAGATTTCATCCCGACTTTGCCACTTACTGGCTGTGTGAGTGTGGATGAGCCATTTGGCCTCTATGCCTGTTTTCTCTGCTGTAAAATGTGGTATCACAGTACCTCCCAGGTAGGATTTAGGTGAGGACCACGTGAATTACACATAAAGTGCTGGAGACTAACTGGCACAGCTGTGTTGTTTGATCATGTTGCATGAAACCCATAGTTATAATGGTCCGCAAGGAGTGTGGGTTTTACCTACTGCGTACCAGTTTTTATATCTAATTTGCTTCTTTCCTGATTTCATTGACTGGAACCTGCAGCACAACAGCACATTCTAGTGGTGGACATGGGTGGTCTCCGCCTTAGCAAAAAACGCTTCTGCTCTCCCCCCTGAACTGTGATTGGAGATAGGGGTGTTTTGTTGTTGTTTGTATTTTTAAAGTATCTACTTGTTCCTGTTTCATTGAGTGTTTTACTTTAATTAGTAATAGCTCTTGAATTTTGACAAATGCTTTTTTGAGCATATATCAATATGATGGTATTAATATAATGAAGTCTACTAATATATTTCCTAATAATGAACAACTTTTATGATAACTTAGTTATTATATGTTATTTTCAATGTAATGCCTGTCTCTGTTTTCTAATATTTTATTTGGGATTTTCACATTGATATTCATAAGTAAAGTGGATTTGTAATTTCCTTTTATTTTTAGTCTTTGTCGGGCTTTGGAGTCAATGTTTTATTCACTTCTAAAAAAGAATTTAGAAGTTGTCCTCCTTTTTCGATAGCCTGGGAATGGCTAATAGCGTTAGTGCCACATGCTCTTGGCAATCTTAACAGGTTCCCCAGGAGGTAGAACTAATCATTGATGGTAAGTCACAATTTGGTTTTTAAAATTAGAAATAAAAGTTATATGAGGAAAAAAGAAAGAATTTTCCTGTTCAGTATTCTGGGCCTGGTGTTTGGGGGGCTGGAGTGGAAGAGAGGGCGCTAAAACACCTTTCTCTGTTTATCTGACACATCAGTCTAGAATTTTTAAAAATATCTTCTGTGCTCTGTTTTGGTAAATTATCTTTTGTTTGGAAATGGCCCATTTCATTAAGTATTAGAAATTTCTTTGCATAACACTTTGTTTTCACTGCAAGTAGCCCGAAGGAAAAAATCAGTGTGACCTGCACAGGCAACCAAGCCAGACAGGCGGAGATTCAAAGAGGAGGAGGTGCTTTCTGAAAAGTTTTGTAAAGAAAATACTGCGATTTAAACAGGATCTTTTATCCATGTTTGCTCAGGCAAAGTGGACCATCTATAAATAAGATTTCAGGAAGTCCACGAATCATAAAACATCCCCATCAAAACCACTGAAGTATGTATTTTACCCAAACATTATATCTTAAGGAACTTTGAGGAAGATATGTTTCTAAAGCAATGACAAGTGGAGGATCCAGTCACACTTGTAGGTAACAAATTCTTTGTGGCCTTGATGGCTGACATTAATAAGGATTCAGAAGATTGCTGGGAGATGAGAATCCCAAGCCCAACTCCGACCCAGGGTGCTGTGCTGTTTTAGCCCCGCCATGCTGAAGGAGCCCAGGGGTATTCAGGGTAGGGGAGGAGCCGCTGATAGTCATTCTTCCTGAATGTCCAAAAATTTCCTGTGCCTCTGGCTGTGAGGCCAGTGGGTCTTAGCAGGAGGCTTCTGGAGCTGTCTCAGCAGTGCATCCACGCTCTCCTTCGTCCACCTCGCTGCTGGAGCTCAGTGCCTCCTTCTTGACTCCTGGGAGGCTGCACAGATAGACGTGAAGGACCCGATGAGTGTGTGGTATTGATTGTGTGCGTCAGCCTTCACTCCAGGTCCAGAGTGGTGCTCACCAGGAGCGAGCCCTCAAGCGATGCTGCCCCCACCCCTGCTCCTTGGGACCATCTCCCTAACACGCCTTCCCTCTTCCTCCCTCTCAGCTGCAGGAGCCCAGGCACAGGCCTGGGGGCTGCAGGGGCTGCCAGGGAGGGAAGGTGTCCTGTGAGAGACCTGAGCCCTGCTATTAGCACTGCCGCCTGGCTTTTAAAGTCAAGCAGTAGGGCCCCAAGTCAAGTGAAGACTTCCAAGACATAAACAAGTCAATGGAAGCTGTGCTGATTGTCACTGTCTCCACGTGTCCCTCCCTGATTAAACCAGGCCAGCGCCAGTGAGAGAGGGCTCCCAGGCCACTCCCTAAGCCCACCCTGGGGCAGCCTTGCCATCGTGAGTCTTCCTTACAATTGAGGAGTGTCCCAGGTCTACTTCCTTGGCTTCTATTTTTTTATAATAATTAAGAAATGATGTCCATCTATTGATAAATAATCCTCCAATAGTCGTGTGTGTGTGTGTGTGTGTGTGTGTGTGTGTGTGAGAGAGAGAGAGAGAGAGAGAGAGAGAGAGAGAGAGATTTAAAGGTCATTTAAAGAGAGGTCAGCATGCTCTCTTATGGATAATTGTGACTTGCAAAAAAAATCTTTTAAATTGCACACTTGAAAATAGGAGATTATACTTGGTTTTGAAATTACTGATGAAATTTAAATAAAACAGTATAGTCATTGTTCTTGCCATGTCATTTAAAATTCAGGGAAAAAATTATCCTTGTGTAAGGAAGTTGAATACAAATGGAAGGTTGGTCAGCTGCTGGTAAGCATTGTGATTAAAACCAACAGCTCCCACTGTGCTCACCTCCCGAGGCCCCGGGGTTTCCTGCCATGCGCTCCCTGTGGAAGGGGCTCTGCCCTCAGCAGCAGGGAAGATGGAAGCCCAGGTGTCCAGGAGGCAGCAGCAGTTGCAGCAGCTTCCTGTTCAGCACGTTACAGTATAGTACAGAGGACAGAAGCAAGACTAAGCAAAATGCATTCTTTTTATTTTGTATTTTTTTTTTTTTTGTATTTTTCTGAAGTTGGAAACGGGGAGGCAGTCAGACAGACTCCTGCATGCGCCCGACCGGGATCCACCCAGCATGCCCACCAGGGGGCGATGCTCTGTCCATCTGGGGCATTGCTCTGCCGCAACCAGAGCCATTCTAGCGCCTGAGGCAGAGGCCATAGAGCCACCCCCAGCGCCCGGGCCAACTTTGCTCCAATGGAGCCCTGGCTGCAGGAGGGGAAGAGAGAGACAGAGAGGAAGGAGAGGGGGAGGGGTGGAGAAGCAGATGGGTGCTTCTCCTGTGTGCCCTGGCCGGGAATTGAACCCGGGACTCCTGCATGCCAGGCTGATGCACTACTACTGAGCCAACCAGTCAGGACCACAAAATGCATTCTTGATTTGGTTTCTAGAACTTTCCAAACAGATGCGGAGCCTATTAAACAAGGAACACATCCGTTCAGCTTGGAAGGAGCGATTGGAAAATACTGTTGAGTTCTCTTGGCTTAGGAATTTAGAATTTAATTTCAGCCCCAGATGTTAAGCCTTCTCTAGAGTTATTTTCTCCACAGCATATTAAAACTATACCTTCATTGTAAATAAAACATATGGAAAATCTGGAAAGTTATACAGTTGTTGCCAGGGTCTGCCTCTGTCTCTGAATCTCGGTCTCTCTCTCCCCCCAACCCCATTATTTGACAGGGATCTGCAGACCTCTTGACAGGGCTCCTTGAATGTGTCAGTGGGGCCTCCTTTCTAAGAGCAGGGGACTCTATTACAGAAGCATACAGTCCTCACAGCTGAGAAGTGCATCTTCTCATCTCGTTCCTGGTCTATATCCATCTGCCCCTAGTCCCAAGGAGGTCATAGGTAGCTGTGTTTTTTCTGAAGTGGGATCCATCTAGGTTCATACTCACATTTATTTTTGTCTTTTTAGTTTCCTTTAAAACAGCTCTTCTAACATTTCCTCCCAGGCTGTGGACCTTTTACATTTTTATTTTAACTTATGTACTCTGAAATTCGATCTTCACCATGTTCAGTTCTGTGGGTTTGGACAAAGGCACCACCACTCAGATTCAAGTCGGGTCCACTGGCCCCACAAAATGTCTTTGTGCTGCCCCTTCCAGGCCGGCCCTCCTCCTGCCCTCGTCCACAGTGGCCACAAGTCTGCTCTCGGTCTCTGCAGTTTCGTCATTGCCAGAAAGTCTTTTAAGTGGAATCACACAACATGTAACTGTAGGGACAGAAAAAATACCCCATCTTCCATTCTAGGTGCTTTGGCTGGTTTAATAATTAAATTGACAGATTAATGGGAGAAAAACATTTAGTTTTATATGTTTAGAATCCCCATAAAAATAGGAGACCAAAGGCAAGCAGGCTCCTGAGGTCCACAGCCATCCAGAGGTTCGGAGGAGGGGAGGGTAGGAATCTAAGTCACAGGATGAGGAGAGCAGGTGTTTGGGCATCGGATGTCTGCCCTGCCGTGCCCTGCCCACACTAGGCTTGGGGCAGGTCTTCAGATTCCCAGACACATAGATGCAGTGGAGGAGCTGGGTGAGACCTGAACCAGGATCCCCTCTTAACCCCATGAGGCCCGGACTCTAGCCAGGGTCCCCCTTCAGGGTCTGGATGACGCTCCCTGGGCCTTTCTAGCTGTGGGCGATGGCGCGTGCTGGGGTGAGCCCCTCCATCCCAGTCTGCTGGGCTCCTGTCACCTACCCCTGTGGGCAGAGCCTCCCCCATGGGCCCCAGGACGGGGTGCTGTGGTGGGCTCCATGGGTCTTCTCAGAGAATCCAGTGGGGGCCACCCAGCCAGACCGCCTCATCCTCAGAGGAGCAGCCACCTCCCTCCCCATGTGGTCAGTGTGTCCTGGCCAGTGGGAGGGGCCCGACTGGCTCCCTGTCTATGCTCGGTCCTTTTCAGCATGTTTCCTCGTGCCCAGCCCAGGCTCCCCAGCACTGGGTTGGGTGTGGTTCATATTGTCTTGAAAATCCTTCATTAAGTAACTTTGGGGCTGAGCAGGCCTTTGGGCATGAAACGCCCCCCCCCCCCAGCATAGACAGGAAGTACCCGGCTGAGGACCGCAGGGCTGAGCTGCACTGGGATGTGGAGGTCTGGCTGCCTGCACTCTGGCCACCCCACAGCCTCCAGTGCAGTGAGGCCCCTTTGCAGGCTAGCACCCTCTCCCCCTGCTCTGTCAGCCCCACATCCACAGGCAGAACGTGAAGGCCTGCTCCTTCCGGGCACACCCTCCATTGTGGGGGTGCCCCTTACACCTTCTCACTGTCCCTATTCCCCCCCAGCCCCCTCCTCAGCGGGTCTGACTGTGGGAAGGGGTGGTGGTGGCTTTGCCAGGCTAACTTCCCATGGCTTCCCAAGGGCCCCCAGAGGACAGCCCCAGCTCTCTGGGAAGGGCAAGTTACTGCCCCAGATGGGAGCAGCTGTCAGGGAAGGTCTGAACCCAGGGCCCTTTTCCGGAAATGTTTCGTGAGTAAAACAAGCTAAATTATGGCTGAATTAGCCCTTTCCTCAGCAGCGTGATATGTTCCTGGCAGTAGGTTCTCTTGGTCTCATCCCCAAATGTCTTTAGCAGAAACTTGCACACAATTAGCCACATGGCCTGGGGATCCCCAGCCTTGACCTCAGGTAGGATGGGTGTGGTCGGCAGTTGACAGCAGTCCTGGGGAGCATCCTGGGAGCACACACTGTGGGAGGCCCAAGGACTCTGCTCTTGTTTTCAGCCTGGTCACAATTTAACAAGAGCAAAGAGTTGTGTCTGATTTTTTTTTTTTTTTTCATTTTTCTGAAGCTGGAAACGGGGAGAGACAGTCAGACAGACTCCCGCATGCGCCCGACCGGGATCCACCCGGCACGCCCACCAGGGGCGATGCTCTGCCCATCCTGGGCGTCGCCATGTTGCGACCAGAGCCACTCTAGCGCCTGAGGTAGAGGCCACAGAGCCATCCCCAGCGCCCGGGCCATCTTTGCTCCAATGGAGCCTTGGCTGCGGGAGGGGAAGAGAGAGACAGAGAGGAAAGCGCGGCGGAGGGGTGGAGAAGCAAATGGGCGCTTCTCCTGTGTGCCCTGGCCGGGAATCGAACCCGGGTCCTCCGCACGCTAGGCCGACGCTCTACCACTGAGCCAACCGGCCAGGGCTGTGTCTGATTTTTAAGGCGGAGATCCCCTGACAGCAGGAAGCTCCGAGCTGTGTGGTGCGTGCTAGCAGGGAAGCTGCCGCATGTCGGCTGGCCAGCGGCTCTGCAGGGGTGCAGGCCAAATGTGGTTCAACTTTATTCTTTTCAGTTACCTGTTCGTTTGTGCTCCATCTTCCCAACCTTATGAAGCAGCCCCTCTGCAGGGACCCAGCATCCTGAGGCAGGTGCCTCCAGCCGGGCACATGCTCAGAGTCTGAGTCAGAGTACAGAGGACATGCGGGCCCAGGGACCAAGCAGGCTGTGCCCAGCCAGGCACTCCACGTGCGGAACAGAGCTCCTCACACAGAGGAGGACTCAAGGTCCCTGACTTTGGGGTTGCTGCTAAACACCACCTGAGTTGGTTCTCTCTTTCAAACCAGAAGTTGGAATGAGTCAGTGGAGGCTCAGAGGCCACAAAGAGCCATCAGGCTCAGGTGTACACTCAACCTAAGCCTGGGCTCAAGTGCGAGCACAGCAGGTGGGGCCTGGGCTCAGGTGCGGGCACAGCAGGTGGGGCCTGGGCTCAGGTGGGAGCACAGCAGGAATGTCCAGGATGTGTTTAGAACACACTTATCACAGGGCAGAGTCCATGCAGTGTGGATTTGTGGAGACGGATTTTTATGTGAAAACTCACATTGGCACCTATTTGAATATTTTTACCACAAGGCTGGGCCACCTGTGGACTACATATGTACTGAAGAACCTCGCGTGTCACATCTGGATTGATCCTAAGGTGTGCTAAGCCTGGCTAGCAACTCACCTGAGAGTGTGGAGGTGGGCCCATCCATACACAGGCGAGGCCTGGGCCCCATGCCACTGGGTCTCACAGGAGCAGGGGACATGAGGTGGGTGGGAAGGGGTGATGTCCAGTGTGTGGCTGGAGGGCACAGCCTCCTTCTGGGCTTGCCATGAGGTAGTGGGCGTGTTTATCAAGAGAAGGCCCCTGGAGGTGCCCTGAGCATCAGCCAGCCCTCTCCCCAGCGGGGCTCTGGAGAACAGCTGGGTCCTGGCCCAAGTCTGACTCCGGAAATGACCGCCCAGCCTGCATTGCCGGCAAGGGGACAGAGGAGGAGAAGGAGACAGAGTAAAAGGAAAATCTGTGTCCTCCCTCCCCAAATAACATCTGGTGGGTGGGGCTGGCGCCGAGGCTTGGCGGAGCCCAGCGGGTGGGCAAGCGGCTGGGACGCAGCCCCGACCTTTGTCTGCGTGAGTAAGGGTCTGATCCAAGTGGTCAGGGCAGGGTGCCCAGCCTGGCAAGCCAGCCGCCTGCTCCCAGAGAGGCCCAGTTTGGGGGTTCTGACAGAAATCTGGGGCGGGTGCGGGGGCGAGGCCCTGTGGTGGGTTCTGCACAAACCCCACTGAGTCAGGTCAAGGCTGTGGTCTTGCCGCCTCCAGGAACAGCCACAGTGGTCAGCCACACCACCCACGCACCCCTTTACCTCCTGGCTCCAGTCCCCATGCATTTGGGGGCTTCCCAGTCCCAGACACACCACGGGCCTTGTGACCCTGCGCGGGTAGCTCCTCCCTACCTTCTTGGCCTTATCCAATCTTGATTACATGCAGGGGCTCCCCTCCTCCCACATGACTGATGGGCTCTGGGTGACATCTGCATTCCTAGCGTCAGGAAGGGGCACAGCAGGCTGGGTGTTGAGCCAGGCTGGCTGTGCGCCTTCAGAGCTGACCCCTGCACCCCACTCTTTCAGATAACAGTGCATACTGACCCCCTTCAGACACATACCTGTAAGCACGTGCATGTGTGCACATACACAGGCCTGAGAAGTCTCAGGGATCACCTACTTTACTCGCTTTACAGATGGGGATGCCGAGCTCATCCTGGCAGGAGCCCCTCAACCCTAGACAAAGGGGCTTTGATATCAAGAGGGCGGGGCCCTCAGATGGTGACATGGTGACTTAACAGCAGCATTTGCAGCTCCTGTCCTGGGTGTGGCCAAGCTTTTCTTGATTAGGTGGCAGCTTCTTAGGGTCACAGCCATGTTCTCTCTCCAAGCCTTCCATTCAGCACCCACTGTGCAACATTCCAGACCCTTCTGTCTGCACACTCGGTCTCCAGACAAATTTCCCAGGCCCCCCTACCTCCCAACCTTAGGAGGAAGCAGAGAGCCATGGAGGGCCCCTCAAGAGCTACCCCAGGTGTGTGGAGCAGGCACCCACAGCCCTGACCCATCCCCAGTCACTCGTGTCCATTGTGTCTGAGGACAGCAAAAAGGGGGAGGAGGAGGCCTGGGCTGCACAGAGAGTTGAATTCTGGGAGGCAGATGTCGCTCTGAGCCTACCAGGACAAGAGTGCAGAATCAAAGGCCAAGGCCCAAGGGGACTGACCACTCCATCTCGATTCCTACCACAGCCACCTGGGGACAGACAGGAGTCCTGGTCCACTTGACCAAAGGTTCAGAACCCAAGGAATGACCAGAATTTTCCCAGAAGACTTGTAAATTGTGTCCAGCATCAGATGGCAACAAGCTAGGAAAGCCCAGAGGGAAAGCTGTAGAGTGGGGACCCCAAAACCATGATCCCGGTGACCAGGCTGAGGCGGGGAGCCCCCCCACCCCCGTGCAGGAGAAAAGCTGGGTAGGTGGATGCACTTCTCTGCTCTTTCCCCGAAGGACCTGAGCACCTGCTGATGTGGTAGAGACGTCCTCAGCCTAGGGTGCAGCCCAGAGAAGACACACACACACACACACACACACACACACACACACACACACACACACGGGGAAGAACAAGAGCCAAGAGCACCGGCGATTGATCAGAAAGGAGGGGAGAGCGTGGCCCCTGCAAGGAGTCAGCCAGTCTGCTTTCCGGTTTCATCACAGCACCTGGAAGGTGCCGTCAGGAGCAGGGCTGCAAAGTCATGGCTTTTACATGAAACCTGCCCATGTGTTTCTGGTTAATTCACCGAGCTCATGAACAAAAAAATTTATAAGTCATTTAATCCTGGGATCATATATATTCACAAGCTCTGTTTCTATTTACGCCCTAAGAACTATCCAAAATGGGACCCGGCCAATGTAAAAATTTGGATCTGATTTTTGTCTGAAAATTTGGCCACATTCCAGCCACCCCTCCTCAGCTGCATGAGCTCACAATGGGATTTTGTGAGCTAACAGAGGAAGGGAGGCACCCACATCCCCAGTCTCCCTGGGCATATTTCTGATCTTCAAATAAACAAGGTCTGAAATGCATGCAGAGAGGACCAGAAGACAAAATATCAGTGGTACAAATAACCCAAGTGAAAGGGTGAATTTAAGACGGATCGGGGCAGGCAGGCGTGGCTGCTGGACCCAGTTCAGAATCAGCCTGCGTCCAGCCCTCCCTCTGTAGCACTGACCCCTTCCAAACACGCTGCAGCTTCCTCCAGATGGAGCTGGTTTCTGGTTCCAGCCAGGCAGACCCTGTTAATTGAGGACAGAAGAGGGAGTTGCCTTTGTTCTACTGGAGGGAGAGAATGAGGACACATGGAGACCATTAGGCACATCCCTGAGCCCAGTCAGAGAAGTCACCCCACTCCTGGGATCCCTCATCTTCCCAGCCTGGGGGAGGAGGCTGCATTGTTGGTGCCTCAGTGGAACCCCAGAAATGTGGGGGCGCTTCTTGCCAAGGACCTTGTGTCCCAGCACAAACCACACAGCTAAAAACACACCTGCAACCAACCCCCAAGCTGTAAAGCCATGTCAACCTGACTTTAGGTCCGCCAGGGGGAAGAAAGGCCTCAGAGAGAGCTATGTGCTGACACCAAGAGATTCCAGGAACTTGGAGGATAAAGTTATGAGGAAATATTACCAGTCCCAAAATAAACAGGACTGGAGTGAGAAGACTGTCAGGTGGGAGAATCTGTGCTTGCAAGAAGAGGAAGCAGCCACCTGGAGTTACAGGCAGAGCAAGTGGGATCAGGACTGACTGCTTCAGCCCCACATGTTCTAACACTTTTAAGCAAGATTTTATTGTATTTTTTTTTATTGTCTAAGAAATATATGTTCATTTGGAAAGTCAGAAAATAAAGATAAGCCCAGAAACTGAGCTAAATATTATCTCTCACCCAGAGATAACCCATAATTTTTTTTAAAATTTTCCTTTTAAAAGTATAAGAGGCCCTGGCTGGTGGCCCAGTGGATAGAATGTTGGCCCAGCATATAGTCATCCTGGGTTCAATTCCCAGTCAGAGCACACAGGAGAAGCGACCATCTGCTTCTCCCCCTTCTCTCTTCCCCTTCTCTTCCTCTTCCCTTCCCACAGCCAGTGGCTCGATTGGTTCGATCATGGCCCCAGGTACTGAGGATAGCTTGGTTGGCCTGAGTGCATCAGCCTCAGGTACTAAAGATAGCTTGGTATTCCAGCATTGACCACAGATCCTGGGTGGATCCTGCTCAGGGCACATGTGAGAGTCTGCCTCACTATCTCCCTTCCTCTCACCTAAAATAAAATAAAAGTATAAATCTGGAGCAGAGAGAACTCCTGAAATAGCAGTGTGAAGAACACAGCAAAACCTCTCCCCCAAAGATGTATTCTATACATTAGTCAAAATTAACAAAGGCAATCATCTAAAGTCTTTGGAGATTAGCCAAATGCCCAACTGACAAATTTAGAGACATTTATGCCACAAAATTTATGGAAACTCAGTCAGAGCAGTGGGAGGCAATGGCATTTGAACTATGGCGACAACCACCGTTCTCTGGGTTGGGTAGAAGCCATTCTGGAGGGCTCAGCAGGTCCCAAAGTGGAAGAACCAATATGGCAGCCAGTGGATGTTGGCACATCCCATTTCTGCACTATGTGCTATAGGAGAACTATATACTACCTAGGTGGTTGTAGCCAGGTGGAGGTGCCCATCTTTCCCACCCCCATAGCTGAAATAGCTGGTGAATAGTGAGTCCCCTCCTCCTTAGCTTCCACTCCAAGGCACAGAGATTCTGTGGAGAGAGGCAATCAGAGCAAACTGCAACATCACCCAACCCAGCTTCTTGTTTTTTATTTGTTTGCTTGTTTTAGTGATGTGATTAGACTAATTCAATGACTAAAATGTCCAATTAAAAAAAATTATGAGACAGAAACAGTAAAATGTGGGGGAAAACAGGCAACAAAAACTGTCTTTGAGGTAGCCCAGATGTTGAACCTAACAAACAAAGATTTGAACTAGTATATGTCCAAAGACCCAAAGGAGACCTTGCTTAAAGAAATAAAGGAAAGCCCTGGCCGGCTGGCTCAGTGGTAGAGCGTCGGCCCAGCATGTTGAAGTCCCAGGTTCAATTCTCAGTCATGGCACACAAGAGAAGTACCCATCTGCTTCTCCACCCCTCCTCTTCCTCTCTATCTCTCTCTTCCTCTCTCGCATCCAAGGCTCCATTGGAGCAAAGTTGGCCTGGGCACTGAGGACAGTTCCATGGCCTGCACCTCAGGCGCTAGAATGGCTCCAGCCACAACGGAGCAACACCCTAGATGAGCAGAGCATCATCCCCAGTGGGCTTGCCAGGTGGATCCTGGTTGGACACATGCAGGAGTCTGTCTCTCTGCCTCCCAGCTTCTCACTTCAGAAACACACACACACACACACACACACACAAAATAAGTAAAGGAAAACATTATGGCACTAACTCATCAGGTGAATATAAATAAAGAGATAAAAATGATTTAAAAAGAATCAAATGGAAATTCTAGAGTTGTAATGTATAATAAAAAAAATCAGTAGACTCAAAAACAGATTTGAGCTGACAGAACAAAATGAGTGAACTTGAAGTAGATCAATAGAGATAATTCAACCTGAAGAACTAAAAGAAAAAAAAAAAGGAGAACAAACAGAGAGCCTCAGGAAAATGTGGGACACTATTAAATGCAACAACATGTGCATTTGGGAGTACCAGAGGTGAGAGAAAAAAGAATAGAAAAAATTCAAAGAAATAATGGCTGATAACTTCCCATATTTGATGAAAAGCAATAATCTATCCAAGCTTGACAGACTCTAAGTGGATAAACACAAAGATATCCACACCCAAATGCATTAAAGTAAAAACATTGAAATGCAAACACAATGAAAAAAATTTGAAAGCAATAAGAGAAAAATGACTCACCACATTCAAGGGAACCCCAATAATATTAATTAGAAACAAGGGCAGAACACAGTTGGATGACATGTTCAAAGTACTGAAAGTAAAAACTGTCAACCAAGAATATTATGTCCATATTCAACTCAAAACTTACCAAAATCTCAGCTGGCTTTTTATTTTTTAACAGAAATTGATAAACAGCTCCTAAAATTCATATGGAAAACAACCATCAAAAAAGAACAAAGAGCCCTGGCCGGTTGGCTCAGCGGTAGAGCGTCGGCCTGGCATGCAGGGGTCCCGGGTTCGATTCCCAGCCAGGGCACATAGGAGAAGCGCCCATTTGCTTCTCCACCCCGCCCCCTCCTTCCTCTCTGTCTCTCTCTTCCCCTCCCGCAGCCAAGGCTCCATTGGAGCAAAGATGGCCCGGGCGCTGGGGATGGCTCCTTGGCCTCTGCCCCAGGCGCTAGAGTGGCTCTGGTCGCAACAGAGCGACGCCCTGGAGGGGCAGAGCATCGCCCCCTGGTGGGCGTGCCAGGTGGATCCCGGTCGGGCGCATGCGGGAGTCTGTCTGACTGTCTCTCCCCGTTTCCAGCTTCGGAAAAAATACAAAAAAAAAAAAAAAAAAGAACAAAGAGAACTCACACACATCCTGATTTCAAAAGTTACTACATAGCTGTAATAATCAAGACTGTGTGGTAGTGACATCAAGGTAGACACAGAGATAATGCAGTAGAATTAGCAATCTAGAAATAATCCCTCACATTTACATCAATTGACCTTCAATAAAGCTGCTAAGAAGATGAAATGGGTAAAAGGACAATCTTTTCAACCAATGGTGCTGGTCAATTAAGTATTCTCATGCAAAGAATGAATTTGACCTCTGCCTCACACCAAACACAAAAACTAACTCAAACTAGATAGTAGACTTGAATATGAGAGCTAAAGACTATAAAACCCTCAGTAGAGAATATAGTATATTTGTGTGACCTTGGATGAATGATTTCTTAGATATGACACACACCAAAAAAACATGTTATAAAAGAAAAAAATCAATAACTTGGCTTTCAACAAAATTAAAAACCTTTGTGCTTCAAAGGACACTAACAAGAAAGTATAAAGACTACCCATAGACTGGGATAAAATATTTTCAAATCACATATATGATAAGGGACTTGTAATTAAAATATATAAAGAACTCTTACAATTCAGCAATAAAAAGTAAATAAAAATGGGCAAATGATTTGAATACACATTTCTCAAAAAAAGATAAACAAATGGTCAATAAGCTCAGGAAAGCACAATCAACACCATTGGTCATCAGGGAAATGCAAATCAAGACCACAATGAGACCACTTCACACCACTGGTATAGGCTAGAATAAACAAAATGGACAATAACAAGTGTTGTTGAGAATGTGGAGAAATTGGCTTCTCATATATTGCTGGTGGGGATATAAAACGGTGTGGCCGTTTCAGTTCCTCAGGAGATTAAATGTGGCTTTTCCACATGACCCAGTAATTCCACTCCTGGGTCTATCTAAGAGAAATGAAAACATGTCCACACAGACATTTGTGCATAAATGTTCATGCAGCATAATTTATAATAGCCAAAAGGTGGAAACAACCAAAATGCCCATCAATTGATGGATAGACCAAAAAAAAAAAAAAATTTTTTAAAAATGAGAAAGCATACAATGAAATATTGTTTGGCAAGTTGTATACATGCTACAATAGGAATGAACCTCAAAAACATGCTAAGTGAAATAATCCAGATACATCTATCATGTGAACTCATTTCTATGAAATGTCCAGAATAGTCAAATCTTACAGTTTAATCACACTGGTGGTACAAGGGCTAGGGTGGGAATGTCCTGGAGAATGAATGTCAATGGGTACAAGCTTTCTTGCAGTGATGAAATATTCTAAAATTAGATAGTTGCATAAAATTATGAATGTACTAAAAACAATTAAACTGAACATTTTAAATGGGTAAATTTAATGATATGGAAACTATCTCAACAAAATTGTTAAAATATAAAAGCAATGTATCATCATCTCGTGCATTGGGGAGAGCTCGTGTAGCGTAAGGAGCAGAGGTGGACTCTCCTACAGTTGGGATTCCATGTGTGCATTAGAGGGTCGTAGACACCTCTCCGCGCTCAAGTCTGGTGGAAACCATACCTGCGGCTTGCCCTTTCCATTTCCCTCTGTATAGATGCACACCTACACATTGTATTGCTGAGTTTTGCGTGTTTTTAAGCGTTGATAAGTAGAATCTTCCTGAATGCCTTTTCTAAGACTAGCATTTTCCCTGCAACTTCTGTGTGTGGTTTGACATTGTAGCCCCTTTTCTTGGCCAAACAGCATTTATTCCCGGGTATGGCCACACGTATCCACTCCATCGCAGGAAAAATTGGGGTTATTTCCAGTTTCTGTTATAAAGATTGCCAACACAAACATTCTCCTGGAGCCTCCTGGTACACAGCACGAAGGTTTATACTTCATAAAAAACACTAACATTTAGTCTGCTCCCATGCACACATTGGCCCGCCAGCTGCTTGAGGGAGGCCCCCTCCTGGTACACCTGCCCCAGGCCACTGCACCTGGTTGGGTCATTCTCCAGATGTGTGCCTCAGGGTCGGTGCATGGTAGGGCTGACTTGGTCGTGCCAAGCCCTTTTCCAAAGTGCCTATCCCAGTTGCTCCCATCAGCAGGATCTGAAGGGTTTTAGAATTAGGTGACTTTTTCACATTTCTTCTCTAGTGGGTGTAAAATACCTATTATGATTTTAGTTTGCATTTCTCTGATTTCCAAGATGATCTCTTCCCCTACGTTTGAATACCAACCTCAGTTCCTCCTAGTGAAATGCCTGCTCATGTCTCTTGCCCTTTTTCTTTTGGTGTGTTTACCTTTTCCATCATGTTTTAGGAGCTTTTTATATGTGTTGGATATTGATCATGTGTTAGTAGAGTTGCTACAATTATAGCCTGCATTATCAGCTTGTTCTAGAGAACCTTTGGTGTCTTTTGACGTTTATACCAAATCAAAGTTTATCCATCTTTTCTTTACGGTTTGTGGACTTTTGAGGCTTGACAAATTCCTTTCTTATCTAAGGGGCATATGCCAGTGGACCATAATGAAAATGTGGATGCCACACAAGGCAGTAAGAGTGCCGATGCAGGAGCAAAGGGCCATAGACAGTGGGTGGCCAGCAAGGCAGTCACAGGTCACACATGGCCCGGAGGGCCAGGGTACCACAGAGGGATATCTTTTGTCTTTCTAACCCCAATTCCTGCTAACCAGATTCCTATTCTTTCCAGAGATGCTATAAACCTCTCAAGAGTAAAGCATGGTGGGTAACTGGTGTTGTATATATGGGATATCAACAGATTCTGGCTGCGCTGACTTGGGATCTGGGAAACTGTGATTTGTCCATGTGTTTATAGGAGAAGGTGCCCTGTCTATCCATCTGCCCAGAGAGCAACCCCAGCTGGTGCTCGCCGCCTTCCTCGGATCCACAGCTGCGCTGAGAACCGGGGCCTCCTGACCTGGGCACAGGCCAGCGAGGTGGGTGTGTCTTGTCCTCTCTTGGCTCTGGGAGTTACTGCCACCAACTACTACTTCCTTTGTGATTCTCCTATGCCATCTTGTGCCAGCATCCACTGAGGAGGCGGGCAGCAAGTCCTCAAGTAGGAGCCTTTCATGAGAAAACAATCAATAAAGGACTCAAATATTTATGTCCATTCTTACAGCAGTGGGAAATAAAACTGAAATAAAAAACAGGACTCTGAGTAAATACTGATGCGGGGGGACAACCTGCTGTTACTGGAAACCGCCTTCTCCAATGATAGAACAAGATGCTAATGATTTGTTCCTCAGGAAACATAAGTTTCAAAGGAGCTGGTACAATGTGCTTCCATACTTGTTTAAAAAATGTGCCTATTTTAGGCACAGTTGGCCTCAGTCCCAGCTCTTTCAGGGCCTATGATTCAGGTGGGTCTAAATTTGGTGGCCAAAGCTCGGCTTGGCTTTTCTGTCACCCACCTACCTTTCACGTAAACTGAGGTTAGAAGCACAAACTTCAACACGTTCCATCTGTATGGGGCAATTACAGATGTTATGTTCCCCTTCTATCTTCCAATTTTTGTGCAATAATTATATGTTATTCTCCGCTATGAGGAAAGATGCCAGTGAACGTTGCTCTAGAAGGAGGGAAACAGGCCCAGGCAAGGATGCTGTTTTAGGACCTACAGCTGTGCGCGCCCACACCGCATCAGAAGTGTGTTTTCCTCATTACATACGTGAAGTAGGAAAGTGGTTTGGGTTAGGGGGGATGAGACACTTGCTTTCAAAGGGATTTTCAAATGGGTGTGGCCTTTGAGTGCTGAGTAGAAGGCAGGGTTAGTCGAACAGGCAGGCCCTGTGTCACTGCCACCTTCAGATATTTGATGGGAGTCACACGTCCACCCACTGGAGTCTCTGCAGCCATAGAGAGAATGAGAGGGTCTCTGAGTAGCAACACAGTAGAAAGGGTAGGAGTTGGGAAGGTGATTGGGGGGGCAGCCCTGGGGGTGTAGTCTTCCTGTAGCTCTAAATATCAGAACTGTGATAGTGTCTCACATACTCAGAAGCATGAACAACTGAAATGAAAAAGGAAGGGGAAGCCAAGTGGAATGTATGCCTAACTGCATTTGCAATGAGTATAAACACTGACGGCGAGGGCAAGGGTGGGAACTGACCTAAGAGTTTTTTGAACAGAATATTTTGACTCTATATTCTCAGGCTATAGACAAAAGAATGTAAACAAATATTAAACTCTAGTTAGTAGGTTTGCTTTTCACATAGGAATGGATTAGCAACTCAAAAGCTGCTTTTGTGTGTTCTTGGATTGAGCTAGTAGATACACATATTGTGTGTAAGGGGAGCCAGTCCCCACTGTCCGAGAAGGGAGTTATCATCATGAAAATGAGGTTAGAATAAGCCCGTGCTGGATGACTGATAGGTGTGCGTGTGTATGTGTGTGTGTGTGTGTGTGTGTGTGCGTGCGTGCGTATGGCAGGCAGACAGATGATAGAGAATAGACAAGAATAGACATAGGTAGAAATGTTCAGGGACACTTGGCCTGGCCAGCTCAGGGCTCAGAAAGCAGGGCAGGTGCTCCTGGGGCAGCTGACTGGAGGCTGGGAACAAGGCTGGCCAGGCTGACGAGAGCAGAAGGATGACCCACATGTTCTCTGAGTCCTGAACTGAGCCTGCTGGCTGCTGGCCCTGCTTGACCCCATTCTCAAGGCCTGGGTAGGACTTTAGTGTAAAGTTTAACCCAGCCTCGCTGCATCTCTGGCAGAACTGGAGGTCGCACAAGTTCCTGTCCCTGGGGGAAGCCATGTCCTGCCTGTGTATCTCCAGGGCATCAGTGGGTCCCTCATGAAGGTGGTTGCAGGGCTGCCCCTCTGCTGGGGCTGGGCTGCTCAGTGCGAGTGCTGTGGTGGACAGCAGAGGGCGCCCCTGGCCCTCCTGTCTTGAGTCCAGGATGCTCAGGGCAGGTGTGGGGGGAGGGAGAGGAAGGCGGAGCAGCTATGAGTAGCAGGCAATGTGGGCCCCACACTGGGTTAGCCTCTCTGGATGGAGAAGAAACGCAGAGCAACTGCAACCCTGGCCCCTCGTGCCCACTGCCCTGCCTCTACTCATCTGTTCTGTAGCTGCCCTAGGCTTTGCTCCTTAACTCAGTGCCATGGCTGATGGCAAGTTCAGTAGTCTGGGACAGTGGCTGAGGGTCTCAGGGATGGGGCTGCCCAAAGCTGAGCCACCCACACCGCCCCACTGTCATTGAAGCCCCGCCATCCAGAACCTATGCACTGGCAGGAGCTGCAACCCAGATGGGAGGGTGCTTCGCTGCTGGCCTCTGCCTCCCAGAGAGTTCCCAGCCCCCCCCAGTACCCCAACTGCTGGGTGAGGGGCCCACATTCACCTAAGCCTCCCTCTGCTCTGAAACCACCATCAGAACCTGACCACGTGGTTTCCTGGGTGCAGGAGTAAGCACATCAACCCAGGTCCCCTGAAGCCCCCTCATCTTCTGGTGAACCCTGCTCATCCCTGGGACCCCAGACCCTGTGCCCACCTGTGGCCCAGAACAGGATGACCCTAGTCCCCTAGTCCCTCCCTGCCTGGCCCACACCTCAGGGGCCCAAGGAAAATCCACAGAGAAGCTGTGTGTGTGTGTGTGTGTGTGTGTGTGTGTGTGTGTGTGTGACAGAGAGGACAGACAGGGACAGACAGACAGAAGAGAGAAAGATGAGAAGTATCAATTCTTCATTGTGGCACCTTAGTTGTTCATTGATTGCTTTCTCATATGTGCCTTGACTGGGGGGGCTCCAGAAGAGCGAGTGACCCCTTGCTCAAGCCAGTGACCTTGGGTTCAAGCTGGTGAGCTTTGCTCAAACCAGATGAACCCGCGCTCAAGGCAGCAACCTCGGGGTTTTGAACCTGGGTCCTCCACGTCCCAGTCCGATGCTCTATCCACGCTTCACCACCTGGTCAGGTCACAGAGAAGCTTTAACAGGCTTCTTTAAGGTGATTGACGAAGTGGGACCCTAGTGGCCTTGGTGCCGGCTGCCATCCCTTTCCTATGGGACAGCAATATTCTGGGGCTTAAATGGACGTTGTCAAGGCCTCACAAGAACCAGGCATGTTCCAGAGGTCCACCAGCTGGCATAGCCCAACCCTGGATGTGAGCTAATATGGGGAGACAGGAACTTCATGAGGGGGGAGGGTCTCGGTTTTGGACCGATGTCTCACGGGGAGCCTGGCTGGTCACCAGCAGTCACCCTGTCACCTCCACCAGCTTCCACCCCCTGAGCACATGTTGGGATTACTCTGGATGATTTGAGGAAACAGCTTCTGGGAGCTGATGTGCCTAAGGTCACACAGTCAGTAGGTGACAGCTAGGACCAGACCTAATGTGACCGCCCCTGCCTCACTGGGATACCGGGCCTCAGAGTACACTGGGGGAGACGCAGTGGCTTCCCTGAACTGTGGTGTGTCTCAGTGGCCCCCGCAGATGCTGTCAGGGAAGGAAGTGAGGGGCATGGCTTGCTGGGACGGGGTCCTAGTGATGGGCTGAGGGCTCTGCACCCGGCCCAGCGGAGGAGGAGCAGTGCTTCCCTCTGCATCCGGCCCAGCGGAGGAGGAGCAGTGCTTCCCTCTGCACCCGGCCCAGCGGAGGAGGAGCAGTGCTTCCCTCTGCACCCGGCCCAGCGGAGGAGGAGCAGTGCTTCCCTCCAGGGCCAGCCTCCTGGAGGACCCCGGGTGCGACGGGGACTGCTGCCCTGTGGGGTCCCTGGCCCGTCTTCCTCTTCCCTATGCATGGGGCCTCAGAACTGCTGTGTGACTCAGGGAGGACAGGCCATGGACCCAGCCATGGCAGCCCTGCACCCAGGCCCCCAGAAGACCAGTGTGGCGTTAGCACAAGTGTTCCTAGGTCCAGGCCCAAGCCCTCAACCCCCAGTGCCCCGCCCTGGAGGAAGCTGTGGGGTGGGGAGAAAATCCTGAGGTCTTCCGCTCAGGAGGCAGCTTGTCAGGCTGGGGTCCTGACCCCCATGGTACCACCTATTGGGTAAGAGTGGGAACCCCACCCCTGAAGGCTTTCAGGGCGGTGGAACCCTCAGCAGTCCCTTAAGGTGCCTCACTGTACCCCACAAGGGGCCAGTCCAGGGCCAGCTGTGCCCGCTGTAGCCTCACTGCCTTCAGGACCCCAGCCCCAAGAATCAGCAGCATAGGAAATGACTGGTGTTCTCAGGAATGCTGGGCTGGCTGCGGTGACCCTGCTGGATGGCTCTGGGCCCTGGTGGTAGGCGGGCCTGGTGGCAGTGCTGCCTGGGAAGCCCCCTCCCCCAGGCTCCCCAACCCCATGGAAGTCTGCAAGGCTCTGAGGAAAGCAGCCAGCTTCCTTCCCCCACAGGCTCAGACAGCCGTTAAGGAAATATCAGTGCCAGATGCTCTGCTTTTTCCATAGAACCAGAGGCCATCGTGAGGTAACTGGAAAAAGATTAACCCATCCAGACCCACAGTGGAGTCACGACGGCTGGGTGTGTGGGGCAGGGGGTGGCCCCAGTGAGGCTTCCTGTGCCAGCACGGGTTCCCTATGAGGGCCTGGGTCTTGGGGCCTGGCCTCCTATGGACCAGCCCTGAGCCTTATGCAAGCCCCCCCCCCTGCCCCCAGCTCCCAGCAATGGCCTCAGGGCGTCTGACACTGCTTCCCAGCCTCTCAAGGGCCCCTCCCCTTCTGACACAGCCTGAGTCCTATCTGGGAGCCTACTGGGCACAACAGTGTGCCTGGCTAGCTTTGTTATCCTCAACCAGTCCTCCGTGGGGCCCTTGGGCCAGCCCCTCATCCAGCTCACTCAGGGCAGAAATACCTTCGCATCACAGGTGGGTGGGCACTGCCCTGAAATCATGGCACTGCCCAGGACACTGAAAATGTGGTACAACACAAAGTGATGGAGGGCTGGGGTCTGACTGGCCTCTGACAGGAGTGGGAAGTCCATCCATCGCCCGCCAGTCCACTCCCACACTGTTCTGACCATCCTGTGTGACCTGGGCGGGCACAGCAGCCCTCAGGCACCGGGTTCCCACCTGTCATTAGTCCAGCAATGGCCGCCCCTCCACCCAGGACACTCAGATGGCCCCTTGCATGGTATCAGTCTGTTACAGATGTCCCATCTGGACACCCCCACTTTCTATCCCTTCCTTCTTCCCTCTCTCCTTTTTCTGTGTTTCTTTCAGACCATGGTGCCCACAAGCACAGCCTCTATTTTTGATTCTGACCAGAAAATAAAATTCTCAACTCTTTGCAACAGAACAAGGATGAATTCAGATGATGCACGTGGCCCTGGAAAGAGAGCCAAAGGGACTCATTGAGTTTCTCAGGTGCAGTTGATGATGGCTCCCCTGGCCAGTGTCCCCAGGAGGGAGGGGTGTGAGAGGACAGAGCTTCCAATGCAGTTTTATACTAAACTAATGCAAGCGAGATGACAGAAAAAACATGTAGTGGGCCAGCATTGCGGTGCCATGGTGAGACGGATGTCTCCTCCTGGGCCTGATCCCACCTGCCCAGTGACTAGAGGCGAGCATCCATAGATGTCCCAGAGAACCCAGGAGTGCTGCTGGGTCTGCACAGAAGACCCTCCTAGTCTCTGAGGGGATGTCTTTTGAACGTTCCTGAGCACTTGTTTTGGGGCCTTGCCCACCCAGTTCAGGCTTTTCACTTTAGCCCCTAATTTACCAAACAATCCCATTGTTGTGTCTGTGGGAGTGACTGCACTTTTTCAGGCAAAACAAACACCCAAACATGCATTTTGATGTGATTTTTGCAAATAAGTCTGGAGGCTGCATTCCAGTGATAAGCTTGTCCCTGTCCCCACCAACAACAGGCTGGTAGCCCAGGGTACCTGCCCCCACCCCCAGCAGCAACTTCAACATCTCCTCAGGATGTTGCATGCATGGTCTCGCTGGGAGCTGCCTCCCCCATCCCGGCCTCTTTTCTGTTGTTCTTGGCTTCCTTGTTGCCAACCGATGCAGGCTCCTCAGTCAGCTGGGACTGGAGTCCTCACCTGAGGAAAGTATCTGCAGGACTGTGTGATTCAGATGCTCCCTCGGGCCCAGGCTTCCTCCTGGGTGGCCAGCCTGGTTGTGATCTGTCTACCCAAGGTCCACCCCCTGTCTCAGCCCTTCCCCATCAGCCCCAGCATTGGACGTGACCACTGGCTGCTCCTGTCCAGTTGACTCATGTGCAGTTGGCAAACACAGGCTGGGGAACAGGACCGCTCTGTCCTGGGTGCTCGGGGCCAGTGCCCTGGCCCCCTCACGATGGAGCTGGCCTGGAGAGGGGCTACCTGGAGACAAGAACAGAGAGAGAGTCTGTCCAAGCTGAGGGTAGGGACAGGCACCCAGGACAGAGCCTGCCATTCGGGTCTTGTGCCTTGTGGGGAGGTAGGGAGGGCCAGGCTGGCTGGCATTTGCCTACTCCAAGGTCTATAGTCACAATGCCATGGAAACCACATGTGTAACCTGTGGAAAACAGTGTTTTCCTTGATGAATCATGTTCTAAGTTGGGAGGAAAATTCACTCAATAGTTGAGACATTAAAAAGAAATCAAAAAGGGTTCTATTCAACAAATGCTAACAGGGCTTGTCCCCCAGGTCCTGACACTTCACCCACCTATGTTTGTCTTCCTTTTCTAGAAAATTCTATCAGGTGAAGCCTGAGTTTATGGAGCCCAAGGAGGACATTTGCTTATGTCCAAGCGGCCCTGGGCAGGGCAGGAAGATGCCCAGCTCAGTGCAGAGAGGGTTCAGCCGAGGCCAGCAGCCTGGGTCTGTCTCCATAGTGGTTCATCTGCCGTGTGGCTATGGGTTAGGTAATCTACCTCAGTTTCCCCATCTGGATAAAGGGGAGGGAAGAGGTAAACTCTGCTCACCTACCTCCTGCACATGAGGTAGTACCGAACTGGGAAACATAGGTAAAAGCCTGTGGGGGGAGGGGGACCTGCAGCTGCCCAGAGCTTGCCAAGGAGGACCCAGGGGACAGGTGGTCAAAGTCTGGTTTGAGAGGACTGGCTGTGTGTTCTGACTTTGCACCAACCCTGTGCTCAGGGCACTGCTGGCTGGCAGATGGCATGGGATATAGTGTGGGTCACTCTGCTAGTCACCTTCACTATGTGGACATGGTGGTGTGAGGCTGCAGGACATAGAACAGGGGTAAGCAGGGGGGATGAGCTGATGGGGGGGGCCCTACACTTGGCAAGAAACATCCCATTGTCTGCAGAGGGGACTTGATTTAAGTGGGAGCAAAGTCAGAGAGTTCCTGCTGCCCCCCGGGGGTGTCCATGCCTTCCACAGGCCATGCCTGAGATGGGTGGTCATTACTCATGGAGCTTTCATCCATCTGGGGCTTCATCCATGGTACCCCGGCCTGGAGACCAGAATGGAGGTCTGGTGAGAACTCCTCTCCTCACTCGGTCCTCACCTCCTCTACCCTGCGGCTCTCCTTCCATAAAGGCCCTGCTGTCTTTCTTGGACTGGACCTTGTGTTTGTGGGACCTGCACTCTGGGCTGGGGTAGTGACAGCCCCGCCCTCAAGCCCGGCTTGACCAATGGTGCTCCTGGCAGAGGTCCCCTGGCTGAAACACAGTGAGGGTGTACATGAGCTAAGGGTGCAGGCACCCCCAGGCCTGGATTGTGACTGGAGGAGCCTGCGGGAGCTGGACCACCCCATGTGCCTCACTTGTTGCCAGGATGTTTTCTTAGAGGAAAAAAAAAAAAAGGTGGAGGAAGGAAGGAGGAGGGAGAGGAGGATAAATTTTTTTTAAAGGAAGAAGGCCCTGCCCTAGGGCTGGGTTCTGTGTCTCAGAGGGGGCGCTGTTGCTCCATGGAGGGAGGATGGGAGCAGAAATGGATGGGAGGAACGGGGGAGGGAAGGAGGAGGTGGAAGGAGGAGATGGAAGGAGGGGCAGGGGCTCCAGGAAGACTGCGGGGACGCCTCCCCATCCCATCCCTGCGTGCCTGGGCAGCACCAGAGTCTCCTGCCACTTCGCATTAGGATGTCTTTACTCCGGTTCTCACCCACCCTCTTGGTTTTAAAGCCCCAACAGCATTCCCCACACTGACTTCCAGGCACCAAAAGTCATGGAGACATGGGAATAGGGGAAGAAAGCAGGGGTCCATTCACTGAGGCTCGTGAAGGGCTCCTGTCAGGAGGTCTCCAGGGTCCCAGTCTGGCCCAGGGGGTGGCCCAGAGGGTGGACAGGGGACTGACATGTGCTCCAGGGTACAGATCTGCTCCTGGGCACCATCAGACACACACACACTGCAGGCCATGGAGGTGTGCAGGCCATGGAGGAAAGCTCTGCTCTGTGCCCTGTGCCCTCTGGTCGTGTCTGACAGCCCACCCCCCATGCCTGTGGACCCAACATGGTGCCAGGATCCAGAGAGGAGCAGGTATTTCTCCCTGTCACCAACACCACCTTTCCTCCAGTTCCTCAGGGACAGGCGTCTCCCAAGCCTCCTGAGCACCCCAGCCCATCTCTGCCTTCTGCCCCAGGGCCTTGATTCTTCTCACCTGGAGAGCTCACCTACCTGGCTAGGTTCTTCCAGGGCCAACTGCCAGTGTGCCACCAGGTGCTTCAGAGGGTCCTTTCAAATCTGAAGTAGCCCTGCTGCTAACCTCCACAAAAGATCATCGTCTCCCCCAGCCCAGTCCCTGCAGACCCCCGTAGCCCATCTCTCTCCAGCTCCCTCCACACAGATGTCCTCACGGCCTTCAGGCTACCAGGAGGAGCTGGGACAGATTTCATGCATAAACACTGACTACTGACTGGCTTGGATTTGGGAAGGGGTGGCGTTGACATTTTCAGAGACAATCCTAGCCCTCAAGAGGACCCTGCAGGGCTCCTAGAAAGAGAAAGATCTGAGAGTGACAAGTCAGAGACAGCCCCGCTCCACCACAGTGAGAAGCACAGCAAGCCAGCTGTGCATATCTGGACACAGGGTTCAAGGTGGTTTTTATTTTCCTTTTATTTTCTGTACTTTTTCATATTTTCTTTATTAGGTAGGCATCACTTTTATCATCAGAAAAGACCACAGACGAAAGTATATAAACAGATGGATACCAGGGGACCACACATCTGTAAAGATGTTTAAGCAGAAACACTATACAAGACATGGAAGTGTTAGCTCTGATTACCTCTAGTTAGTGAGACAAGATGATGTTTTTCTATATTTGTAATTTCTTTATGATGAGCATGTAACTTTTTTGTAAAAAGAAAAATAAATCTCTCTGAAGACATCGTTGCTGAGCTCTTGTGAATCCGAACGTGCCTCCAGCCCATCTGGAGCTGGTACCCTCTGAGCAAGAACTTCCTTCTACTCAGCAAACCCCCACGGTCCCCTCCCTGCCCTAGAGAATTAGGCTGGGTTTGAACGTAGGAGCTGCTAGACTGAAAGTGGGGAGTTTGCTGCCTCACCATGGAACAGACACTCACTGGTGTTCTGCAAACTGGCACATGACATGGACCATTTCAGGGAGGGCCAGAGAAGCAATTAGGCCTGAAGGCCAGGTAACTCTGGCCTTGTGTGAACAAGGTGGACATTTTTTTCCATTTTTATAGTCAGCGCTCCGTTCTTGCCTGCTGTGTAACAAATCACTCCCAGCCACAGGGCTCAGCCCAGCACCCATTGCCATCTCGGAGTCATGCATGGCCTGGCTAGGTCTCTACTATTTTAGTCTTTTACACAACATACTCTTCTCCCAGACCTGCAAAGATAGTAGAGTTGCTTCTCTTTGAGGACAAAACAGCTCAGACTTGGAGAGGCCGAGTGAGCAGGTCACAGCCCTGTGTGCGGATCTGAACTGGATGCCCATAAGCTGGAGACCACAGCACCAAACCCCAGGGCACAGGGAGAAATGCCTACATCACAATCTGGATGAAATCAGTGGCAGGCCAGATTATCCATACGATTAGTTTATAAAAATCCCCTAAAGTAGGTGGGAGGGAAATGAAGGAAATGTTGGAAGAAATCCTAGAACAATCATTGAGAAGTATGATTTCTGAAGTTTTTCTCAAACTTTTTTTTTTTTTTTTTTTTTTTTGTATTTTTTCCGAAGCTGAAAATGGGGAGAGACAGTCAGACAGACTCCCGCATGCGCCCGACCAGGATCCACCCGGCACGCCCACCAGGGGCGACGCTCTGCCCACCAGGGGGCGATGCTCTGCCCCTCCGGGGCGTCGCTCCACAGCGACCAGAGCCACTCTAGCGCCAAGGAGCCATCTCCAGCGCCCGGGTCATCTTTGCTCCAATGGAGCCTCGGCTGCGGGAGGGGAAGAGAGAGACAGAGAGGAAGGAGGGGGTGTGGAGAAGCAAATGGGCACTTCTCCTATGTGCCCTGGCCGGGAATCGAACCCGGGTCCCCCGCACGCCAGGCCAACGCTCTCAAACGTTTCTTTATGATAGACAACTCTGGTATGTTTTAAAACTATAAACCATTTAGACTGATTTTACTTATTTATTTATTTTTTGTATTTTTCTGAAGTGAGAAGCAGGGAGGCAGAGACTCCCGCATGCTCCCAACCAGGATCCACCTGGCATGCCCACTAGGGGGCAATGCTCTGCCCACCTAGAGCGTTACTCAGTTGCCACCAGAGCCATTCTAGCGCCTGAGCCAGAGACCATGGGAGCCATCCTCAGTGCCCCGGCCAACTTTGTTCCAATGGAGCCTTGGCTGCAGGAGGGGAAGAGAGAGATAGAGAGAAAGGAGAGGGGGAAGGGTGGAGAAGCAAAAGGGTGCTTCTCCTGTCTTCCCTGGCTGGGAATTGAACCCAGGACTTCTACACACCGGGCCGACGTTCTACCACTGAGCCAAGCAGCCAGGGCCTAGGCTGATTTTAGACAAGTGTCAAGAGCTCCATCTCTAGTCAAGATCTTCTGGAACCTTCTCTGGCATAAGAAGTGGGTCTGACCACATCAAGAACTCACCCATGCAGGGCTTCAAATATATGTATTTGTTAACTTTGTTTTCTCATGGTAAAAATGAAATGTCTTTTCCAAATATATATTTGACTCAAGTGAAGAAATACATACTTGAAAAATAACTCAGAAATATGACAAAGCAATGAATTTGAAACACTGAAACCAACAGCAGCGTGTTTATAGGAAGTAGTTAGTACAGGGTTGGGGCACAGGCAGACCAATTCCAGAAGAAGGTGTCTAGATTGGAAACAACCAAAAAATGCCGCAAGCTTTTTGAAATATACTTGGGGTTACAGTTCTTTTTCAGACATCTTAAACTCAACTGCATTTTTGTTCTCCTGTGCACAAGAAGCACAGTCCCCATGAACGGTAAATCCTTTAGCAAGGATCCTTTAGCTTTGTCCTGGGCTCAAAGCCGCTGCAGAGTCCAGAGACTTTTCCTTTCAGAGTGACTCACGCCTGAGCTGGAGGGGACCGGGCCTCCACTGCAACCCTGGGCCCGCCCAGCCTCCTCCTCCTCCACCCGCTCCTCCTCCCTCTGCCCCTCCTTCCCTCCCTCCACTAACTGCAGCAGAGCACAGACAATTTCTCTCTCTGGTCTTCATTGTCAGCCCACCCTGACCCCTGTCCTCGCTTGATGGTGACACGCAGGCTGGTGACATGAGGTTGGCCCACACTCTGCTTCCCCTGCTGCTGCAGGCCTGCTGGGCCACTGCACAGGACCTCTCGGTGGCTGAGAGGGCCATTGCCTTCCAAGGTGAGTGGATTTGCTGCATCTCTGACTGTGCTTTTTGCTGCCACGAGAGACAGGGCCTGGGACCAGAGGCACCCAGACCTGGGCGGGACCCTGGCCTCTTCCCTGGACACAAGAGCTATAGATGGGGAGCTTTGCAAGGGTGCTTTAAATTTATCAGCTCAGGGTTCAGTTCCCACTGGCTCCTCCAGCAGGGCCTGGGGGCTCTGGTCACCACAGGCGAGTCAGGAGGGCCCCAATGAGGAGACTGACCGTCATTCGGGTATCAGCCTCACTTGCTCCGCTCCGTGAGCTCCTGTCCTGACCATTGAGTGCGGTTTTTTTTCAACCTCAGTTAATTCCATTTGATTCCTTGCCGGGCAGTCAGTCCAGAAACAATTACCTGTTCCCACACACCTTTTTCTGAAACTCGTGCCGCCTGGTTGTTTTAAATCCAGCTTGGAAACTTAGTGAGAAAGTAGTCTTAGTTGTCTAGGGCAGGGCTCCCTGCCTTCCTGGAGGTCTGGCAGGATTCTTAGGACTGAAGAGGGGCTTTCACAGTCACCCCCCCACCCCCATCAATGGGTGCTAGTTTTTCTTGACCAGGGCTGCCTGGTGCCGTGGCAGTGTCTGTCCTGGGAGGTGGCTGATGGGGTCAGAGGAGTCAGAAGGGGAAGCGGGTAAAAGTGGCACAGCGCACGAGCCGCAGGTCTTCTGTCCCCGGCCCAGACTGTCCCGTGGACCTCTTCTTTGTTCTGGACACCTCTGAGAGTGTGGCCTTGAGGCTGAAGCCCTATGGGGCCCTAGTGGACAAGGTCAAGTCCTTCACCAAGCGCTTCATCGACAACTTGAAAGACAGGTAGGAGGGCACACCTTGACCTCTCCCTGGCAATCCAATGAGCCTCTCAGAGGAAAGGCCAGTGGACCCTGGGCACAGGCTGGCCTGGTGCCATGCCAGCCGCAGCCCAGCAGGCAGACCCCAGCCTCAAATTCCCTATCTCAGAAGGGAAGTGTTGGCCTGGCCACTCGAGTCCCAATGTCCACAGTGGTTCCGATGGGCCAAAGAAAGGTTTGAGATGGAGTGGGGTTGACAGCCCTGGTCAGTAGGATTGGCCCAAGGTACAATGTGTTTGTCACCCCAAACACATATGAAGAAATGCCTTCCAGCCCAAACTGAACAGGTTTAGAAAGTCGGTCTGAGACCTTGACCTTGCCGACCACCTGAACACTAACTGCTGCCTACATGGCCCGTCAGAGCCTGTGTCTGGACTCAATGTCCCAACATACCCAGTGTTGCAAACCATACCCAGGGGCCTGGAAAGGTGCCAGCTTGGTTCTGGGTTTGGGCATGGCACACTTCATTCATTCACCCACTCGCTCATTCATCTGTGTGATGAGTCCACAGCACTGGGAGGGTGGGGTGGAAGAGCCCTGAGCAATGGATGTGGCCAAGACCAGGGCATGCCCATGGTGGAAGGGGGGGGAGGTTGTACACAGATCAGAAATCAACTCCTTCCCCGCCCCCGGCCTTTGCAGGGCCCTATCCCTAATCCACCCCGTCCCTACTGACCTACTGATCTACTGACCAGGGCCTTGAATCTCCCCCAACCAAAAGGGGCTGCAGGGAGAGAGGATATGGCTGCCCAATGCAGGGTGTTATGATACCTGAAACCCCTCACTTACCCCAAATGCCCAGGTTCATGGGGCCAAAGGATGCTGGGGTCTGTATAGGAGGGGTGCTGGGGCAGCAATGTGGGCCAGCATCCCCCTCTATGTGCCTTTGGCCCCTTACTCAGTCTCTGGTGCCTCAGTTTCCCTACCTGTGACCTGGAATAGGTGTCTCTTGAGATTGCTACTGTTAACATGGTCACAGGAGCCTCAGTCACTCCATCTGCTGAATAGGCTGTACGGCAGGCCATACCCAAGCCTGGGCAGAGCAAAACTGAGAGCCTTAGGGTCCAAGTGCACTGCAGAGAGGGACCCTTCACCAGTGTCCTGCTTAGAACTGGCCTTGCCCAGCCCCCATAACCCACACCCCCCTGAGCTCTCCCCATTGAGGGGTCTGCCCCATCACCCTGACCACTACCACCCACTAAGGAGTCATCCCCCATGGCCCTGCCCACCGCCAGGCGCACACAGCTCCTCATCTGTAATCCCTGGAGGACAGGTAGTGATCGTTCACTGGCTGGAGCTGGTGCCTCCTTTTCCTGCTGGCCTTCCCAGGCATGGTGACCAGGCCACGGTCCAGGCGTCTTAGGGCCGCATGTGAAGCCCAGCCCATGGCTGGCCGGCTCCTCCCTTTGGGGTGGGATGGAGTCTGACGATCTTCTACCTGTGAAACAGGGACATCTCGCGCTGGGTGGACAGCACCCAGGGAGTGGGAGGGCTGCCAGGGCTGCCAGGTGGACACAGGCTGGGGCCTGGGAGGCGCACCACTCACCTGCCGCGCCCCCAGGTACTACCGCTGCGACCGCGACCTGGTGTGGAACGCAGGCGCGCTGCACTACAGCGATGAGGTGGAGATCATCCGCGGGCTCACGCGCATGCCCAGCGGCCGCGACGCCCTGAAAGCCAGCGTGGACGCGGTCAAGTACTTTGGCAAGGGCACCTACACGGACTGTGCCATTAAGAAGGGGCTGGAGGAGCTGCTCATTGGGTGAGCACCCCCCTACCCACAGGCCCATGCACACGTGGTGGCTCTTTCTGTGGGCCAGCGCTTGGCCTCAGTACCCAGCAAGTCTCTTGCCTCTGGGGAGCTACCCAGGCCCGTGTCCATGGAGGGCCTCCACCTTCGTGATCCATGCATGGTCACTACACTGAAACTCGCCATGTCCCAGGGGGTGCCCACTGGCAAACTAAGCTTTGGTGCCCAAGATTTTCCAGGACCAGTCCTAGTGGCCAAGGGGATCATGCTAGTGACTACTGCCCAGCCCGCCTCAAGGCCACCAAAGGTCACCCTGAATTCCTTCATCCCTTCCTGGAGCTGTCCATTGTCTTCTCAACCAGTGAAAGCAGGAGGGGCCTGAAATGCCCCCATCACTGCCACCTTTGACCAAGCAGAGGTGATATCTGCAGTTAGAGAGACAGACACAGAGAGCAGAGACAGAAAAGCATGTAACAGACAGGGACAGAGAAGGTCACACAGAGGGAAGGGATTCCTGTTAGAGTATCTATGTCCCCAATGCTGGCTCTGCACATTACTTGGAATCTTTAGAGTGGTGAGCAGCCCCCAGCCACCATGTCCAGAAAGAGAGTTGGTTCCTAGCTGTGCCTCAGCCTAGCCACAACCCCAGTGCCCCCCACTCGCTGGTGGGCATATCTTCAGCCATCCCCTCCTGCTGTCTGAGGTGAGGCTCTATGTCAGGACACCTCAGAGTAGGTGAAGACCTGTGCCTCTCTCCTAGCTGTATGTGCATTTTCCAAAATAGTCTTTTAGGGAAATGTGACCCTATAAAACTCTGATTTCTGTTTCATGCACATTTTTATGATCCCACTTTATAGCGAGTTCAACAAAGAGAAGCATTGTTCAGTATCCCACTTTGCAGAGCAATGCTTGGGTCTGGGTCTCCCTCTGGGGTGGCTCCCATGCTGTCTGGGTCAGAGGAGGCCTGAGGGATCCAGGCCAGGTCTCATGGTTGCCCACCCTCTTGCAGGGGCTCCCATCTGAAGGAGAACAAGTACCTGATTGTGGTAACCGATGGGCACCCCCTGGAGGGCTACAAGGAGCCATGTGGGGGCCTGGAGGATGCTGTGAACGAGGCCAAGCACTTGGGCATCAAAGTCTTCTCAGTGGCCATCACGCCTGACCACCTGGTAGGAGCCCCTTCCTGGGCCTGTGGCTGGGGAGGAGGCACAGGGCACAGCCTGTGCAGAGATGCAGGTGCCACAGTGCAGGAGGTGTGGGGAGGAGCAGGCAAGGGGAGGGATCCATACCCCAGACTTTTTCCTGCCGTCACCTTTGTTCTTGCTGTGTCCACCCCAGGAGCCACGTCTGAGCATCATCGCCACAGACCACACATACCGGCGCAACTTCACGGCAGCCGACTGGGGGCAGAACCGTGATGCGGAGGAGGTCATCAGCCAGACCATCGACACCATCACCGACATGATTGTGAGTGGTCACTGCACCACCACCCTACTATACCCGGAAGTCAGGAAATCCTGTGGCAGGAAATGTAAATTAACTTGACTTTTTCATTTTGTTTTCAGAAAAATAATGTGGAACAAGTGGTAAGAGCCCCTCTCCCCCACCCGTACCTTCTCCCACTGCCCAGGGTGTCACCACTGGCCCCTTTCTCCACCGGCACCCAAGCCAAGCGCTCTGGGCACCCGCAGACAGCTGTGGCATGGCAGCTGTGCTTTGGCTTTCTGACGTGTCACTCTTTCCCTTCTCCTGCAGTGCTGCTCCTTTGAGTGCCAGGTAAGTGTGGGCCTGTCACCTACCCTGGGGCCTCTTGGGTTGGAGCCTTGGGATAACTCTTCCCTCTTCCTTGCAGCCCGCCAGAGGACCGCCCGGACCACGGGGTGACCCAGGGTATGAGGTGAGCGGCTGTACCCTACCCTTGCTTACATCGAGGAGGGAGAGAGGTGTCAAGTAAGCATAGGAAAAATGTCCCTGCAGGCTAACGCCCCAGGGGTTAGGGACACAGTGGGGCCCACTCAGCTGTCCTGAGCACTCACCATGCACCTGCCACTGGGTTGGATGAGGGGACAATGAAGGCATCCCTAGCTGAGCAGGTACCCCTGCCATGGAGAGAGAGTGCAGGCACAGAGACTCCAAGGCCAATGGGGTGGCCCAGGGCTAGCGTGAGGTATGGCCTGTCCAGGGGGATTTGGGAAATCAAGACTTGTTGCTAGTATTTACAAATTGGGACATTACTCAGGAATTTCCAGATTTCTGGCTTCTCTTAAAAAATGTCAGCTTCAGTGGCATGTATCCATGTGGCTACTGACCACTAGAGCTGATCCAGCCTCTCCATGGGGGGCCTTTGTGCCTATGCTGCCCACCTGGGATCCCAGCACAGCAGCAAGAATGGGGGATAGGATGGAAGAGAAGAATCAGGGACCTCTTTCCAGCCTCCAAGGCGGCCCCACAACCCCATGGGGCGTGATGGAGGGGACACATGGAACTGACCTTGCAGATCCCAAGTGGGACCATGGATGATGGGGAAAGTACCTGAAAACCACACAAGGAAATAGGGGTTCCTTTCACCAACTTTGCAGAAATACATGAGAATCTGCCCCCTAACCTCGATCTGCTTTGTATTCTAGGGAGAACGAGGGAAGCCGGGTCTCCCAGGAGAGAAAGGAGAAGCCGGAGACCCCGTGAGTGCCAGTGCCTGATCCTGAGAGTGGGAGCACTGAGAAGCCTGAGGCTGGAGGACCAGGCTGCAGAAACTTCCAGAAGGATAGTTGGCTTCTGAGTGTCGTGGTCCTGGTCCTCAGAGGACATAGCCCCCATTGGCAGCCAGGCCCAGAGGGTGCACTGCACAGACATTCCATCCAACACCCCCCACCCGGTGGACGCCCCTCCCCCACCCATCCCTCAGGCCTCCACTCACACACAGCTTGTGCTCAGTGTGGCAAGCAGGGGGCTGGGCCAGAAAAGTCCCACAACCTCTGCCCCAGCCATAGCCAATCTCCCACACCCTCACCTAGCTCCTCCTGGGGGCCCTTGACCTCCCCCTCCTCCTCCCCTTCCCTCTCTCTGGAGCTCTCTGGAGGGGACCCCAGGGGTAGAGGTGGGGCCTTCACAGCAGGCCTGTTGCCTCAGATGCCAGCCAGCAGGGTACCCAGGGCCAGTGGTGCCAGTGGGCAGCCAGCCAGCCCAGTCTCTCTGGCTGACCAGGCCGGAGTGGAGTGGGAAATAAGGCAGATGGATGGGGGCTGCACCTGCCCCCAAGGGGGACTAATACACACCCTCCTTCATGTTTCAGGGAAGACCTGGGGACCTAGGACCTGTCGGCTACCAAGGAATGAAGGTATGTCTCCCCTCCTTCTCCACAGTGGCCTTTCCTGGGGCTGAGCCAAAGCACATCAGCGCTATCCCAGGGCATTGGGCCCTGGGACACCAGTAACAGCCCCCTTTTCCTCCTCTGTTGCCGTGTAGGGAGAAAAGGGAGGCCGAGGGGAGAAGGTGAGTAAGACACAACAGTGGGACATGTCCCTCTGGGTCCAGAGCAGCCCTCCTCATCTAGACAAGCACAACATTGCTTGTCCCCAGTGTGGCCAGGCCTCAGCAAGCTGGCTGGGGGTTGACTGGTGCCCCCCACCATGGGACCTGGGAGGCCAATCCCTCCTTACTGCCCTCCTCCGCCTCCCTGGGAGAACACAGCCAATTTCTGGGGAACTTTCCTCATGACGGTGGAGGCAGGGGAGTTCACCCCCTCACCCTCCCTTTTTGTCTCTTCAGGGCTCCAGGGGACCCAAGGGCTACAAGGTGAGTATGGCAGTGGGGACATGTGTTCTGCCCCATGGGTGGGTACTGTCTGACCTTCACCTGATCCTTTGGCCTTTGCACCTCACAGGGTGAGAAGGGCAAGCGTGGCATTGATGGTGTGGACGGCATGAAGGTAACTTCCGGCGCGGGGAAGGGCTGGTGGCCAGGGAACCCAGTTCAGGGAAGGGACGGTGGGCAAAACCAAGTACCTTTCCAGACATGAGCAGACAGGAACCTCAGGTGAGCACTCTCGGGCAATTCAGAGGAAGTGGGAAAAGCATTTTCCCTGCAAAGCCTGAGGTCCCAATGGACCCCAAGCCACCTGGCCAAGCTCAGAGTATCTTCTAGAGTGGGGCTTTTCTGGGAGGGGGTTGGATGAGCAATAGCCAAAAGACTTGACCACCAAATCTGCCTTCCTCCTTCCAGGGAGAGACGGGGTACCCTGGCTTGCCAGGCTGCAAAGGCTTACCTGGATTCGCTGTAAGTTGCTTTCTCTCACCAATACTTTAAGATTGTAAATTCTCAGGTGTGAACATTAGCTCAAACTCTTCTACTGATGCTTTTACTGTTGTAAAGTGCAAGTTCCAAAGAGACACGAGGAGATACAGGAAAAATTTGAAGAGTTTATTACCTGCAGCTTGCATGGAGCTCAATACAGACTCAAATCATGCAGCCCCGAATAAGCTTAGCAGTTCACTTTTAAAGGCTGAAACCACATTTTAGGCAAAGGTGGGGTTGGGGGGAGAAGAGCGGGATACAGGCACCTAGCTAAGTGGGATTAAAGAAGTGAAGGTTATCTTTAGACCAGTCTTGGCTGTGTGGCCCAAATTTCTTAACAGTCAGTTGCAGGCCCCCTAACGCCTGCATTTTTGCAGACTGTTGAGCCTGTGTAATAACTTCCCTAAAATGGACAAAAACAATAAAATGCCAAGGCTAAGGAGTCTGGTTTCATTATAGATCACACATATATGCTAATCCTGGGTAGTTTACAATGCAAAGGAGGTTATAATTAGTTAGGTCCCTTGTAACATTACAAAGTCACCAGAGGGCTTTGCTATGTACAGATATGCGACCTGATGGCTGCTTGGTTAAGACTGTGGACTGACCTTTGCCGTCTTCTCACCAGGGCATTCAAGGACCCCCAGGGCCCAAGGGCGATGCAGGTGCATTTGGACCAAAGGGAGGAAAGGTTAGTGCCCTGAACCCCCTGGGGACTGACGCTAGGACTTTATTGCGTACTGAGTGACCACAAAGTTTGCAGGCCAGGCCCATGGCCCCAGGAGGGTCATTGGTTGCCACTTTGCTCTGTGGGCAGGCAGGGGAACTGGGGGGCAAGAATGGCAGAAAACAAAGATTATTGGTTAAACATCACAGCTGATGGCAGGCACGTTTGCCCAGAGGACAGGAACGTTCCCTGCACCCTGTGTCTCTGAGTCTTGGACCCTCCAGCCTCTGCAGCGGGGCAGGTGGCCCACAGCGCCTGTGGAATGTCCACACAGCCTGCAGCTCCATGTCGCATCCCAGCATCTATCTTCTCATGAAGAAACCAAAGCTTAAGAACAGGCAGTGCTGGTGGCAAGTGGGCAGGAAAGTGAAGCTCTCAGATTTAACAGTTTGGGCTTGAAGCTGAGTTTTTTGTTCCTGGTATTTTGTTGGGATTTCCCAAGGCAGCAGGAAGTGCTAGGAGAGACAGAGAAGTAGTGTCGTCTGCCCATGCGCCCTAACTGCATGGGTTTCCAGGAATGCGTTTTCGGTTATCACCTTCCAGCTCGTGCATTCCTGAGTAGGCCTAGAGCCGAGCTCGCTGGAAACTGGGCCTCACTAATGAGAACTGGGGTTGTCCCTGCAAGGAGCAGGCAGCAAGGCGAAGCAACCACATGGGAGTGGTGCAGAGATATGGGTGGTGGGAACCTTAAACATTCGAGGATCATAGAGTTGGCCGGGGGCAGCAGCCTGAAGTCTGGGTGAAGAGGGCTGGCACAGGGTCTCTGCCCCTCCCCCAGGACAGGACAGGCAGGGCTGACCCTTCTGATCTTTCCAGGGTGATCCTGGAGCTGATGGGGAGCCTGGGAGGCCAGGGAGCACAGGGCCCTCCGGAGATGAGGTGAGCAGGCACGGAGAGGCTACCCTGTCCCCTCCTTCCACCACAGCCTGGTGGGGCCCAGGCCCTGGGAAGGGCTGCCAGGAAGTCCCGGTACTGGCCAGAACAGAGATGAATGAGTGCACACTTGTTCTCCCCAGGGAGAACCTGGAGACCCCGGTCCGCCAGGAGAGAAGGGTGAGGCCGGTGACGAGGTAAGCAGCCACGTTCAGCCTCCTGCTCCTCGTTCCTGAAACTAGGGCTGAGTTCTGTCCTAAACTAATGCTTCTGTTCATTCCTCTCCACCCCAGGGCAACGCGGGACCTGATGGCACCCCTGGGGAAAGGGTGAGTCTGGCAGGGTGGCACTCTGGGCTCTCAGCCTCACTGTTTAGTGCCAGACATGGCTACATGGCCAGACGGGGCTTGCTGGGGTGGGAGCCAGTCCTGCACCCAGCCCTTGAGTCCTGCCTGCATCGTGGAGTCAGGGGCTGAGGCCTCACCTCCTTCTGCTTCTCTCCACACAGGGTGGCCCTGGGGAAAGAGGACAAAGAGGGACCCCAGGCGTGCGGGGCCCTAGAGGAGACCCGGTGAGTCACACGGTTCATTCAGCTGGGACGTCACCTCTTTGGGGGGGACAGACTGAGGTCAGGCAAAGGTCAGCCTGTCAGAATCACAGGACATATGCCACCAAGCCCCTTAGGCCCCTAGATTTCTGTTTCCCTAAACAAAGACAGTACCCACCCCACCCACACCCCCAGTGCGGGAAGTGCAGCTGCTCCTGTAGCCAGCCCCGCCCAGACCTCTGAGCTGTGCTCTGGGCCCAGGATCAGAGGGCAGGCTGGGAGCCAGGCCCCACTGAGGCAGTGAGCACAGCACAGCACAGCATCTGTCCCTTCATCCCCAGGACCAGCTCTCAGAGGAAATGGCCAGATGCAGGGGTGTGCTCTCTGAGGTTTTGTCCTGTGCACGCGCGTTTCCCTCACAACAGCACATTCTGTGTTCTCAGCTCTGTGTCTTCTGGTCTGGCTCCTTGTCCATCACGGCTCTACAGCGTTCCATGTGGTCCCGTTTCCTTAGCCCCCTCCACCACACACCTGGGCCTTTTAAAGATACCTGCAACCTCCCATCTCCCCTACAACCCTGTGAATGTTTCTGCGGACAGGGCCATCTTCTTTGGAATAACTTTCTCTGGTTAAACCTTCAAGAGCAGGAACACAGGGACACTGCGACTGCACAGACCTGTGGCTGCGAGGCTGGTGGTTGCCCCATGGCTGCTGCCCTGTGGTTTGAATGGCCCAGTGGCCAAGCTGAGCTTTCTCTGGCCCCACAGTTCAGTAGCAAGGTTTTTCTGGACCCAGAAAGCAGAGACACCAGGCAGACTGTGTGCCTGGTTTGTGGGGAGATGGACCCCACCCCATAGCTCCAGAGTTGGGGGGAAAGGCCAGATGCAGCCGAGCCCTCTGCCCCCTGCTGACCTGGGCAATGCTGCAGCTCAACCCCAGAACAAGACCATGTGAGGCTCTGATGGGCGGGTGCATATTCAGGTGTCCCAATGGGGAGAACGAGTTTACCCCGAGGTCCCATGCAGGGGTTGGGAGGGACATCAAAGCAGAGGTAATTGGATTTTGACCCTCTCCAAACCCGCCCTATGGAGTAAGATCAAGAAGTGGGACTGAAGGCCAGGCCATACGGCTAGGTAGCATGCTGGCCCACGGAGAGGTCAGAGCACCCGGGATGGGCCCCAGCTCCCAACCCTGTTAGTGAGCCTCCGGGAAAAGAGTCCGCATAGAGAGTAAGTAGCCTTGGACCTTAGGAGTAGCTGCTGGCCTCCCTGCTCAGCCTCCTGAAACCACATAAGTCACTCAACTTCTGTGTACGTAGTAACCTTGGGGTAAAAACGTAAAAAACTGTGAGAACGAAGTATGGGGCCTGAGCACATGGTGGACAGCGGCTCTTCCAGCTCTTTCCTCGCCCTTCTGGGTCTCCAACTCACCAGCTTATTCCTCCCCAGGGTGAAGCTGGACCCCCAGGTGACCAGGGACGAGAAGGCCCTGTTGGCGTCCCCGGAGACCCGGTAGGAAACCTGGCTATCTGAAGAGGTGTCCATGTTTGAACCAGGCCCCCAACAGCTCAGGAAGCTGTGGGAGGACTCTCGCAGGGGGTGTGACCTGGGAAATATTGGGGTGTGGGTATCTGGAGCCAGATGCAGAAGGCTGGGGGCAGCTGGGGTAGCAAAGTGGGAATTGATAAGGGCAGGCTTAGACCCTGTGTCCCCCAGATGCCCCGCACTCACAGAGGGACCCCTTTGTCATCTGGTGGGCACTTGGCAGGACACAGAGCTGAATGGGCAGATTTCCACTGTGCCTGCAATCTCTGCCCTCAAGAGTGGGTGGGGAGGGATGCCGTGGTTTGGTTGGGGCCAGAAGCTAGGGGGGTGGAAGCTAATTTGCAAAAGGAAGGGAGGTAAGAAGGCTGGCAGCAGAAGGGGAGTGAGGCATCCCAGGGGCTGTGGGCACAACCCACCCCCTTGCCTGGTAAGGCTGACTCCCTGAGGATGGAGCCCTGGACGGTGGTGTCTCACATTGAAATAAGGGCATCAAAGCTCCCAGGATACATGAGGGGTGGGGTGGAGGGTAAGGGGACTTGCTCAGCTTTTGGAGCCCAGGTATGAGATCCTGGCTGGAAGTCAATTTGGATGTGCAGTGAATAGAAGGTTCCAGAATTCCTGAATGTGCTGCCTACCAGAGCCATGCTTGGGGAGGGGAGGAGAGTGGGACCCTGAGGAAACCCAGGCTCTGATCCTGCCAGTGGGCTGGGTTGGGGGAGGAGTCACGAAGGGTGGAGTCCTGCCCAGGCCTTCTCAGTTTCCCACTGTGGAAACCCACTGAATGTGCCTTTCTAGTCTCCTCTCAACATGCATGTAGATTGTCCTCAGTATTTGGCTTTACAGAAAAATACTGTAATAAATATCAACATCTGTCTGTCACTTTGCAGCTCCTTTGTCTCTGTCTGTCTGCCCATCCATCCATCCATTATCTATCTGTCTGTCTATATATCTAATCATTTATCTATCATTTATTCATCCATCTATCTACCATCTATCCATATATCCCTCTACCCATTCATTCATCTATCCATCCATTCACTATCTTCCATCCATCTTGAAATATGTCCAAGGCTACATCCAGAACATAAATTCTTAGAAATAGAATTTCTTGGCCAGATGATGTGTGTGTGTGAGAGAGAGATAATTGCCAAGTAATTTTACTGGTCTGTCTGTCTAGCTTCAGCTTATGTTATCTGCAAAAGTGTACTAGAGATTGTACTCATGCCTTTTCCAACATGAGATATTATCAGACTTTGAGAGCATTTCAGTTTTTCAGGTGAAAACTGTGTCCTCTGTGGGAAATGTTGAGCATAGATCCGGGTGTCACTATACCTGGCTGTTCATGAGGCTGTTCATTCCCCACTGGTGTCTCTGTCCCACATTGATATGATGAGCCTGCAGACATTTTTCAGATTTATGATATTTTGTTGTGTAGGATGTCCTGCTCCTTGGCAGGATTGACTCCTCATATGTTTACTCCTCTTACTGTATTTTTTGCTGGTATCTTTGGTTCATTGGAGTAGGCAAAAGTAGTGTACAATTGTGAGTATGTGAAAGAGTTTATTCTATTATTATTATTTACTGATTATTGTATTATTCATATTATAATTGTCAACCTATTTTTGCCCACCCCTGTATACAATATGGTTATAAGTGAGATGGGACCCGGCTTGACTTTCTGTGAATAACAAGCCTGTTGTTACAACACAATTTCTCACTTACACCATGTTTCCCAGGGATTAAAATGCACTTTCATCCTCTTTTCATGCCTTATCTATGTGTCTTTCTGTAGCTGCTGTAACACGTCCCACGTCTCCCTGTTTCTGCCCCAGTTCCAACATTGTCATTACTGTGGCTTCACAGTAGGTTTGACGCTCAGGCTGGGTTGGGGCTGCTGCCTGTGATGCTGCCAACCTCTGCCAGACAGGAACCGAGGACAGCGTCCCTGTGCCCACTGTGGGGTCTGTGCTGCCAGGACTGGCCAGCTGTGGTCCCTGCAGCCCAGGCACCATGCAGGAAGTCATTCACCACACTGAGAGCATGGAACACTGGATGTGGGACCCATCACTGGGGGTCACACTGCCGCATCCCTCTGGCACCTGCGTGTCATATGTCCCCAGGTGCCAGCGTAATTGACAGTCACTGTGAAATGGGAACTTGACAGAGTGTAAGGGAGGGGAGCCCACACCAGGACACCTGGTGATGCTGGGTGACTGCTTCCTCTGGGAGGAGGCCCTGTGCCCCTCCAGCCTGTGACCCCACTGGGGACAGTCTGCCTCCAGCGTGCGCTCCTAGCTGAGGTGGTGGTGTTCTATCTGGGGGGCTGGGAAGAGGTGTAGGCACCTTTGGAACCGGGTCCATCCACTCTGGATGCTCAACTTCTGGGCCTCAACGCTGTTTCTACCTCTAGGACTTCCGCTTTTTCCTGATCCTGTCACCACCCCCACAACTCCAGACCGAATAGGCAGTCAGCTCCCACACCAGAGTGTCCCTTTGGAACTTTCTGGGAAATTTATTTTTTTCAAATCTCAAGAAAAAGCAGTTGAGAAATGCAGACAGTGGAGAAAAGGGTGCCAGCCTCATGCCCTCCTCCCCACCCTTCACTGGGCACCACCCCTCCAGCCTTTGTGGAGGTCAGTGCTGCCCACCAGGCATGGTGGGGCCGGCGGACTGGGTTCCAGGAGGCACCCGCCCAGCAGACCGCCTGCTGAAGCAGCACAGCAGAAATTCTGCCCAGAGCTTGTTTGGTCTTCCGCTGTCTTTGGGGAGGGCTTCTCAGGGTATGCTAGTGGGGTCCTGGAAGCACTATCGGACGAGGCCTCCCACAGGCCTGGCCTGGGGCACAGAGGGCCTCTGTTTCCATCCCCTTTCCTGCCTCCCTCAATTTTCATGTTCCATTGTAGACTGTGAGCCCCAAGTTGGGGGACTGCTGGTCCTCGTGGTCAATATGCAAAGTGTCCGATGCTGAGACTACCTGAGTTATGTGAGAGTACCAGGGCCAGGACCATGGACTGCAGCTGGACCCTGTGTGGCTGTGGCCAGGGCGGCAATACAGCAGCAGCCTCCTGGTCGCCGGCTAGTTGATGGAACAGGCTGGACGATGGGAGGTTATACGTAGTTATCAGAGGACATCGTCCCAGGAGGACCTGTCTGGAAATACCAACCTAACAACAAGGCCCAGTGGACAGGCTTCTGGGTGCAGGGTCACAGCTGGTGGGGCACAGGGGCCAGCATCTCAGTGAAGAATGTACACTTGTCCTTCCTTCTCTGGCCTGGCTGGGGACCAAGACCCTGGCCCAGAAGGACAGTTGATATGCCTCCAGGGAGGGCGTAGGTGAAGCCGGCCAGCAAGTCAAGACAGGAGGGCTGGTGTAGGGCAGAGAGAGGGTCCAGTGGGGCATGTCCATCTCTTTGCAGGGCGATGCTGGCCCCGTTGGACCTAAAGGATACCGAGGAGACGAAGGGCCTCCAGGGCTTGAGGTGAGTAGCCCTCCCTGTCGGCCCTAAAAGGGGCCAACCCTGACGCCAGACTCCCTCCCTTCCACCTAGAACTTCCCTGGGAGAGCCACTGGCCCATAGAAGTGTTTCATTTCGTTTTAGTTATGTGACTTTCAGAACATTTGGAAAATGCAGAAAAAAATTAAAAAGAATTGAAATCTAAAATAATACCACCCAGAAATGAAGAATATGAACATTTTGGCTTATCTCCTTCCAATTTCTTTTTCTTCCTTTGCGTGTTATGCCTTACAAATCTGCCTTTACAAGATTTGTTGTTTTTTCATTATGAGCATTTTCCTGAAACCCTAACAATTTTTCAAGATATTGTTGACATGTGCTTAGAAAGCCACACCTGTGTTTGGTTCTGTTTATTTCTCTAAACGCCCTTGTTGGGCTCACAGGCTGTTCTCATTCCCTGGGGGTCCTTATCCATTTCCGGTCATGTCCCAGGCTCCCTTTGGTGGTCATGCTGGAGGCTGGACTCTGAGCCCCACGGGGTCCTGTTCTGCTTCATCTGCACTGGCCCCGGGACCATGGGGTTAGAATCCTCTTAGTCACTGCCCAGCAGCTGCTTTATTTCCTCCTCGCTCCCCTTCTCCTCTTTGAGACCTTGTGCCTCAGAGCCTGCCTCCCTTGTTCCTCCTGTGCCCACTTCCTCTTCCCAAACCCATTCCTCTTCTCCTTAGGGTACCAGAGGCGCCCCGGGGCCTGCAGGACCCTCAGGAGACCCCGGACTGATGGGCGAAAGGGTGAGTGGCAGGCCTGAGGGCACAGGGTCCTGGAGAGGCTGGCACCTGGTTGCCTGAGACCCTAGGAAACTCTGGGTTCAAGCCCCAGATTCATGGGGTCTAACTGAGGGTCCTGGTCACAGTCATCGGACAGGGAGCGTCCTCCGCAGGTGACCGTCCTGTCAGTATCTATGGATACTACAGTCACTACGGTCACTGTGATCACTGAACACGTGGACACTTTACCTGCCTGCCTGCTCCAAGATCTGGAGAGAGGTGGGCATGGGCCCCCGGGGCAGTCCAGGCTGGGAGAGGCCATCCAAGCTGAGGGACACAAAAGTGCCACTCCTGTGCCCACGCTGTCTAGAGACATTACCACTGTGACAAGACACTGTCTGCTCCCTCAGGGTGAAGATGGCCCCCCTGGAAATGGCACTGAAGGCTTCCCTGGCTTCCCTGTGAGTGCCCCCAACCCACACCCACTGCCCCCTTTAGCCAGCTGGACACACTTGGGCTGGTGGATTGTACCCAGGAATTGGTAGCTGGGATTGTCCATGGGGGCCCTGTGTCAAAGCCCGGTGTGATTATCCTGCCTTCTCTTGCCTTCTCCTGCAGGGCTATCCAGGCAGCAGGGGCCCACCTGGGATAAATGTGAGTACACGCCCATTGCCAGGCTACTGGTATATGCACATGTACGTGCAAAAACATACATGCACACACATGCAAGTATTCTCACTTGTGCAAACACTTTCACATGTACACACACTGCAAACACATGCATCCTTGGGCTAAGCTCTTTGGCAAGGCCTCCACCTAACACGCATCTCTGTCTGTGGATGTCTCCACTGTGCACCTGCTGACTGACACCTCCCTCAGCGTGCATGGGAGCAGGGCCATATCCCAGCCTCCCCTAAACTTCTGGCTGCTCTCTGCCTGTTTCTCCCCCAGGAAATGTGTACTGGGGGTGGGGCAAACAATATCTCCTTTGTCTTTCTTCTTTTAAAATTTCTTCTTAAAAATGAAATGAAATACTTATAAACTGTAGCTTAGTAAAGCTGATTTAAGATAGAAATTTGGGGAAGGAAAAGAGCGGCCAGGATGCCCCCAGTAGACGAGTCCTTTCCACTTGAGGAGCTCAGCTGAGTTCGCAGGAGGCGTGGGCCAGCTGCTGCCCAGCTCACACTGGGTTGGGTCCCCGCCCAGCACATATGCCTGCGCTGGGACTCTGCACCCAGCTAACCGTGTGCCCCCCCCCCATCACCTGCAGGGCACTAAAGGCTACCCCGGCCTCAAGGGGGATGAGGGAGAAGCTGGAGACCCTGGAGAGGATGTGAGTGAAGCCACCTCCCCACTCCCCCCACATGTTATAAAATCCTGAGAGAGGGGACTGGGAGGGACCAGTTGCTGTGTCTGTGACACATGCTATTTCCTCTAGAACAACGACGTTTCACCCCGTGGTGCCAAAGGTGCGAAGGGGCACCGGGGCCCCGAAGGCCCCCAGGTGAGTGGAGGCATGGCTGGCTCAGGGGGGTGGGGGCAGGGTGGGCACACCTGGGACTCTGCGGCTGCAGTGGGTGGAGAGGGGCTGGGTAAGGGAGGGTGGGAATCTGGGTAGCAGGCCTCTGGGGAAGGCCTGGGGAGGTTGGGACTTTGACAGGTGGGATCAGAGGGAATGGAGGGTTTTAAGGGGTACATTGGAGTGCTGAATGGGGTGCAGAGGGGGTCTGTCACCAGGTGACAGTGACAGAAGCACTGCCAAGCCCAGGGCAGGGGCCCAGGTGAGGTCTTGGCACCTAGGCCTGGGGCCCCTGCCCGTAAAGGAAGTGCTGTCTGAATGAACAGGACGCTTTCCCTGCTGTGAGCATAGGTGGGCTGCTCACTGGGCCCCGGCCAGCACACCTCTGGCCACCAGGAAAGGGACAGTGGTTGTAGAGTAGATGCCATTACTGGTTCTCCGCCAGCCCTTTAATATGCAGAAGCCTCCACTGTCCCTGGCATTCAGGGGCTCCTAATGGAAGGTGGGGTCATAAGGGCAGAGGGGGGCTTGCTGAGAGCTCCTATCAGACCTGCAGCTTGGGAATCTGGCGAGTGGGGCTTCAGGGAAGACCCTCCAACCCTTCTCCCATCTTTTCTCTGACAGGGACCCCCAGGACACACGGGACCACCAGGACCTGATGTAAGTAGGGTGCCTGTGAACATACTCAGGGACCAACCACTCTGGCCAAGGGTCCCGTGGGGATGGGAACCCATGACAACAACAAGGGGACTTGTGAAGGCCACTGGAGGGACATGTGACAGCCATGGAGAGACATGACAGCCACAGGGGAACACATAAGAACTTAAAGGGCACGTGGTAGCCACATGTCAGTGACCATAATCGGTGCCTGTGCAGAAGCCTTTGTTTACTGAGCAAGGCACACCCTAGGACATGAGAAGCTCTACCCTCTGTCAGCCGGGCTGTGGTCCCAGGGGAGGATGCCTCGAAAGGCCAGCCTCACCCCCAGCACCCAGAGCAGCCCAGCTGGGTGATTGGCCACTCAGCCCCTCACACAGTGTCTTCCTTTCTCAGGAATGCGAGATCTTGGACATCATCATGAAAATGTGTTGTGAGTGTCACCATCTTTGAATAGCTACCTTAATTAGAGAGAGTATGTTCTGCTGTCAGTGCCTGAGGGAGGGGGAAGCAAGTGTGGGAGGGTGTCCCACCAGTGAGAACATCCCTGTGGGCTGGACCACTCTTAACCCCACAACTGGCCTCCCTTCCCTTCCCACTGAAAGGTGGCTAGGAACCCTGGTGAGGGAAGCCCAGGGAGCTAGCTGTAGGGTTTACATAGGACTTGGGGTCTCGATGTCACCTAATCTCATCTTCTTCCTCTTTCCCAGCTTGCTGTGGTGAGTGTCACTGGCTAGCTCCTGTGGTTTTAGCTCTGAGGTAGACTGGCCCGCGGGTGGTGGGACTGTGCCCCCTCCTCCTCGAGCATGCTGCAGAGCAGCAGCTGCCCCTGCCCCTGCCCCTGCCCCTACAGAGTGTAAGTGCGGCCCCATCGACATCCTCTTCGTGCTGGACAGCTCCGAGAGCATCGGGCTGCAGAACTTCGAGATTGCCAAGGACTTCATCATCAAGATCATTGACCGGCTGAGCCGGGATGAGCTGGTCAAGGTGTGCCCCTCTCTGGCCTTCACGCTCCGGGGAAAGTGGTTGCCGGGTGGTGGGGATCTGTCCTGACACAAGCTGGAGAGTGACCGGGTCCTGGGAGGCCTGGGAGACAGCGTGCTGTGTTTCTCAAAAGCCAAAATCCCAACCCACTAGCCTATTAGAGTTGCTGCCTGATCTGGCCTGTGACAGATGGAGGGCGGAGGGGCAACTGGTGCCACTCCTGACCTCAGTGCCCGTCCACTTGCAGTTTGAGCCCGGGCAGTCACACGCGGGCGTGGTACAGTATAGCCACAACCAGATGCAGGAGCACGTGGACATGAGGGACCCCAACATCAGGAATGCCCAGGAACTCAAGGAGTGAGTGTGACATGCTTGGCCAGCTGTATGTGCAACTCCAAGAACCCACCCAACCCCCACAGTAGGCCCAGGCCCTACCCCTCACCCCAGTGGTGACTTTGTACCTGACCTGGGCCCTGGCCCCGCGCTGATAGTGCTCTGGCCCTGCAGAGCCATTAAGAAGCTGCAGTGGATGGCAGGCGGCACATTCACGGGTGAGGCCCTGCAGTACACCCGGAACCGGCTTTTGCCACCCACCCAGAACAACCGGATCGCCCTGGTCATCACAGACGGCCGCTCAGACACCCAGAGGGACACCACCCCACTCACTGTGCTTTGTGGTCCTGATATCCAGGTGGGACCCACATCAGTGCCTCACGCTGCCACACACTGCCACATTCGCAGCCTAACGTGTGGAGAGTGCCCTCTCCACCAGGACTGGCTGATGCTGTCCCTCCCACAGGTGGTCTCCGTGGGCATCAAGGATGTGTTTGGCTTCGTCGCGGGCTCTGACCAACTCAACGACATTTCCTGCCAAGGCCTAGCAACCCCGGGCCGGCCAGGCATCTCGCTGGTCAAGGAGAACTATGCAGAGCTGCTGGAGGATGCCTTCCTGAAGAACATCACCACCCAGATCTGCATAGGTGGGCGTGGGGGCAGCCAGCTGCAGGGCTGCTCCCACCTTGCTCTGCAGGAAGCAGGGTGACAGTGCAGGCAGCTGGTGGACAGCCAGAGAGAGCTGCTGGGGTCAGAGTTGGGCCCTCTCCCCCAACAATGGGCACACGGCCAGCATCTCCCAGGGAGAGCCTAGCACAGGGACAGCATGTCACATGATGTCTGACTTGCAGTCCATCCTTTCTCCCCTCTGAGCCTTGGTTTCCTATTCTCAGAATGGGTCAAGACTCTGCCTCACCCCTTGCTGGCTTGGTGTGAGGGTTACAAAATAATGTGTGGGCACCATTCCATCACCTCAAAGATCTACCCTGGAAGAAGGGGACCCCTCTTCCTGGTGGGGTGGAGTGGGCCAGGGAGAGGGTTGGGCAGGCATTCTGGGGAGCCACTTGTTTGCATGGCTACCGCGCACCTTCCATGTGGACGTGCTTATGTTATCTCATTTGGGGGTGACAGGTGGAACAGTGGACTGTATTGTCTCTGGGTTCATGGTACATGGGATTTTTCTCTTACAGACAAGAAATGTCCAGATTATACCTGCCCAAGTGAGTATCTGGGGTGTGGACAGGGCACTGGTGGGGGGCGCCCGGTAATGAAGGTCTGGAGATAATGTCAGTCGTCAGTCCGATGGGGTCTGGCTCTCCCAGGCTTGGTGCCTCTGGCCTGGTCCCCCGGTTATGTTGGGGGGTTATGGGCTCTGCCATTTGCTAACAACCGCCCTGCTCCCTCCCCCTGCAGTCACGTTCTCCTCCCCGGCTGACATCACTATCCTGCTGGATGGCTCTGCCAGCGTGGGCAGTCACAACTTTGAGACCACCAAGCGCTTTGCCAAGAGGCTGGCCGAGCGCTTCCTGACAGCCGGCCGGGCAGACACCGCCCAGGATGTGCGCGTGGCAGTGGTACAATACAGTGGCACCAGGCAGCAGCAGCCGGGACGCCCAGCCCTGCAGTTCCTGCAGAACTACACCGTGCTGGCCAGCACTGTGGACAGCATGGACTTCTTCAACGCCGCCACCGACGTCAACGACGCCCTCAGATACGTGACCCGCTTCTACCGCGAGGCCTCGTCAGGCGCCACCAAGAAGAGGCTGCTGCTCTTCTCTGACGGCAACTCGCAGGGGGCCACAGAGGAGACCATTGAGAAGGCCGTGCAGGAGGCCCAGCAGGCGGGCATTGAGGTCTTCGTGGTGGTCGTGGGCCACCAGGTGAATGAGCCACATATCCGCGTCCTGGTCACAGGCAAGAGGGCCGAGTATGACGTGGCCTTTGGCGAGCGGCACCTGTTCCGCGTGCCCAGCTACCAGTCCCTGTTGCGGGGTGTCTTCTACCAGACAGTGTCCAGGAAGATGGCCCAGGGCTAGCCAGCTTCCCCTAAATGGAAACAAAGTAAATATGTGACATAAATCTTCCTGACTGACCAGATTAGCTAAATTTTTTTTTTTTAAGGAGAAGCTTAAAAAGCCACCATGTGACCCGGTGTCTGCATCTTGGTCATGGGGTCCTGCCCCTCTCCCTGCACACCTGAACCCCATCTCACCACCCCAGGTTAACATCCTGAACCTCCGTAGGCTCCAGCCTCCAGAACCCCCAAAACTTCATTTCTCTGGGGTGTCAGTTGTGCACTGACACCCCTACTCCCCTCATTAACTGTATGGAACATAAAGTCAAAGTCCAAAAGTCAAGGATTTTTGGAAAGCCAGGCTCTTGAGGATTTCTTAAACCCTTTTGATGAAGGTCTCGTCACTTAGTGCCTGACCCTTGTCTCCACAGCCTTGTCCTGAGAGCTCAGGGCAGCACATGGACGTTGGCCATCATCTCCAGAGAACAGAAATAGTGTCTTGTTCTCCTCATGCCCTCGCAAACCCCAAGAACAAAGGTGCTATCTTGTCAACCCCCACCCATGTACATAGGCCTGGGCCCCCGGGCCACCTGGTGGCACACAGTGATGTGCTTTCTTAAAAACAAGCCAGAGCTCTCTTCCTCAAGGGAGTGATTGGCTCTGTATTTTATTGAAGACCATTTTTATTTGTTAGTTTTATTTTTACTTCTTCCTGTGTTCTTCTGACCCGTGTCCCTGTCAGCAAATTCTCCAAATAAAAGTTTTCACTTTTCTCTTTGTGTTTGTCTTTCTGAGGGGTTAGCATCCCCCCATGTTTGCACTTGGTGTCAGTAGAAAGGCCTGGAGAAGGTTAGGGCATCTGGTGGGATGCCCACCTCTGACTTGTTGCTGGACAGGGCAGTGCTTGCCTTGGCCAGACCATGGCCACCCCTCTTTCAGTTCTGGGGTAAGACGTTGGTGACATGAAGACTAACTATAGATAGGGAGCAGGTGGGAGGAGCCCTGATGCCCTGGGTGGCAGAATCACAAGCAGATTCGACCACAGGGTGCTGGGAGAGGTGGCCACCATAACAATAAAAACCCAGAAGGGCAGTAGGGACACAGGAGGCAAGACTGGCCCTGGATTCCAGCAAGATGGCCATGAGACCTGTCTTCCCCCATCGCGGGGATTGGACCTCTGCTTCAGGAAGGGTGGGGGCACAGGGGCAGGTGAGGCCACTCACAGTTGTAGGAGGAAATCACAGCCATTGGTATACCAGTGCTCATCTCACCCCGCAGGGCTGTCATGGGGGGAAGGGAGGATGTAGCTCCTGGCCACAGGCTGCAGTAGGCCAGCAAATGAGGGCAGGAGTGCAGGATAAGACACTCATAGCAGCGGGACCTCCCCTCAGTCCTTGCCAGGAGGGAACACGGTGAATGGTCCTCAGAGAAGGCACTGATGTCTGAGCGGAGTAAGGGGTGTCCCTGACTCAGATGCCTCACAATATGTGACCATAGGAGCTGAGTTGCAGGAAAGCCATTGGGGGGGGCAGAGACTATGCCGAAATCCTGATTTCTGCGAAGAGCATCACCTCCACATGGAATTAACCAGCCCAGACACCTGAGGGCTTTGCATGGACACTTCATCTCATCCCCTGGATTCATGTCCTATGCAGACCAGCTAGGAACCAGACAACTGCTAGCAGGTCAGTTTCCATCTGCTAGGCCGCCATTCTTGGGGCCTGCATCTGTGCCCACCCAGCCCTACAAGACAGAACTGAGTCAGTCAACTGCCCTTTTACCTGTTTTCTCAACTGCAAAATGGGTCCATAACATCTCAATGCCTGCCTGTGAGGGCTGTGATGGGGCACAGTGCCCTCATTGGAGCTGACATCAAACCCCTCTCTGTTTTGAGCCACAGCAGCACAGGCCTCCTGGACATGCCCACAGCAGGGAGGCCAGAGGGCTGGCCTGGACAGGGTGGCCTAGGGGAGGGTGGCCTGGGCCTGGGCAGGTGAGGAAGACACCTGCCTCTCCCCAGCCCGTAGTGCACAGGCTCCCTTCCAATGGGACCTCTTTCTAAAGAAAAATGAGAATCAGAAGTATGCGTTTCCCCTTTAAGAAGGGAGTGTGCCTTTAATCCATCCGTGACTCATCTTTAACTGGAATCATCTCTCTAACTGGAACCAGCTGGCTGAGAGCACAAGTCCGAAAGCAGCGACACTTTCCTCCATGTTGTCCTTCTTAGTCCCTCGCTTCCCCACACCCACTAGGAAAAGATAAGAGTAAGTTCATTCTACAAAAGTCAACTTTTAAGAAATGTGTTATGAAGGAAACCTCAAGCCCATTACCTCTGAGTCCTTTCCCTTTATAAAAGCAGTATTTTAGATCATGGAGCCCCTTTTTCCCAGCCCAGAATTGCAGAGAGCCATGCCCAGGCCTCTCTCCCGGGCCCTGCCACCCACTGAGGAGCCTCCAGGCTGCAATTCCTTCCTTCTCCTCCGAAGGGTGTTCCTTGAAAAAAAAATGGGGACACATGGGGTCTAAAGAAGTGGGCTGGGCCCCCAACCACCATCGGTTCCTCCATCAGGTTGACCCCACCTGCTGACCCTGGAAGCTCCCAGGATCCATCTGCCAGCACTGGGGACATGCAGGGTATATTCATTCCATAATCTATCCACGTGTAAGAAGGGAGGCAGGACCCCTGGGACGGTCTGGTTGATGGCAACTTCTGCTTCAGCCCGACACAGTGCTGCTCGGCCCTGCAGGTCATGACCACGCGCCAGGTCAGCTCTCACCTCCATCTGTGAAAGTGGCCTCAGTGCCCATGGCCTTGCTGTTACTTCCGCCTGGACAGCTGAATGGTTGCACCATTCTTTCTGTCTGCATTTTATCTCCCAAGGTGCATGGTCTTAGGTACATGATTTTTTGATAGCCTGTAAGTGGCAGTTTTTCACCCACCCTTGCTCTTTGTTTCTCTCTATATATTTTTAAGTGAAAGGAGGGTAGACAAAGAGACAGACTTCCACGTGAGTCCCAACCAGGACCTTTCTGGCAACCCCCGTCTGGGGCTGATGCTCAGACCAACTGAGCTATCCTTGGCCTCTGGGACTGACGCTCGAACCAGCTGAGCTGCAATAGAGAAAAGGAGAGAGCAGGGGGAGAGGAAGAGGAGAGAAGCAGGTGGTGGCATCCCCTGTGTGCCCTGACCAGGGATCGAACCCAGGACGTCTGCATGTGAAGCCAATGCTCTATCCACTGAGCAAAACATCTGTGGCCCCCACCCTCACTTTTTATATCAAATAATCAAACAATGAACATTTGGTCATTATAGTGCATTTTTATACTAAGGAAATGCAGGAAGGAACATTTTTCCACCTATAATTTTGAAAGCACGTGGGAGGTATTTGTCAGAGGGCTGTTGGCCGTGCATTTCACTGGCCAAGACCTAAGGGAGCCAGCCCTGCCTGCAGATGTGTCCAGCCAGAGTGCCCACCTGCTGGTGTGGCAGCCACTTTGTAAAGAGACAGTGTTGGCAATACCCATGGTGTGGCTGGCTCTAGAAAGAGACATCCTCCCTGAGGCAGGATTGTAAACTTAGGGGCTCCCTTTTAGCTGCTGAAATGAGGACAATTGGTCCCCTAGACTAGAGACTAAAATCCACCTCTCCAGTTAAGACTGGCGCATCTTAAGGGAAATGCAAAATGAATACTCAGGGCCTACCAGAATGGCTGAAATTGTACTGACACCACCACTGTCAGGAAGCTGAGAGCTTCACAAGCTGCTGGTGGCTCTGTGAAACAGTCAACCACTTCAGAATTTTCAACAGTTCCTAAAACCACTCACACACCTACTGTACAACTTCACCACCTCCTGCTGAGCATTGGACAAGAGCAATGAAAAAATAAACTCTTATGTTCAAACAAAGACACATAAGAGAAAGTTCATAGCAACCTTTTTAATAAGAGTCAAAAACTAGAAGCAACCTGACCACACATCAACAGGAGGACGCACAAGCAAATTGTGGATCACTTGTGCTGTGAACTTGACTCGTGACAAAAAGGAGCAGAGGTTTCAGGGGAGTTTCATGTGCGCTGTGCTGCATGCAAGAAGCCAGCTGAGTACTCGATGCAGGATTCGCTGCAGGAAGTGTGAGGACAGGAAAAGTAACTGGTAGTGGTGAGATCAGGCAGCAGTTGCCTCTCTAGGTGGGAATTAGCTGGGAGGACATGGGGACTTTCTGGATAATGGACATGTTGTCTACCTTGATGATGTGTGGGTTACACGGGTATGTGTTTGTCAAAATTCTTCAGACGGTACCTGTAAGATCTGCACATTTCCTTGTACAGACATGAAAGAAGGAAGGGAGGGAGGGAGGGAGGGAGGGAGGGAGGGAGGGAGGAAGGAAGGAAGGAAGGAAGGAAGGAAAGGAGGGAGGGAGGGAGGAAGGGAGGGAGGGAGGGAGAAGAAAGGAAAGGAAAGAAGAGAAAAGAAAAGGAAAGAAGAGAAAAGAAAAGAAAAGAAAAGAAAAGAGAGGCAAAATTGCTGTTACTGGTTCTCCCGTCTACATCAGCTCCACAGGCTCCTCGACTCTCCTCCTTGCTCCCTGTGGCCAGGTGTCTGTTCATGCCAGAGCACATCCAACCTTCAAGAAATCCCTGTGGGCATCCCTCCCTCTAGGCTTTTATTATTATGTTCCTGGTGGCATTTATTTTTTATCTTGACCCTGTCCCGTGTACACCCACTCCCCATACCTCCTCTGAGTGTGACTAGGATGGAATGTTGCACAAATGGCACAGGGATTTTGCAGAGTAACCAAGGCTCCTAATTATATAGTTGACCTTGGGATAATTCTCCTGGGTGGGTCAGAGACGTCAGAGAGCTTTCTCTTGCGGGCCTTCCTATGAACTGCCTGTGGAAGGGGCCAGGCAGCAAGAACCTGATGGTGGCCAGCAACAAAACTGGGCCCCAGCCCCACAAGCTCAAGGAACTGAATCCCACCAACAACCAGTACATCTGAAAGAGGCCCCGAGCTCCAGATAAAATGGGTTGGTAACTTGGTTCCAGCCTCTGAGGCTCTGAGCAGGCCCCAGCCCAGACCTCTGAACCACAGACACCAGAAAATGGTTCATTTGTGTGGTTTTAAGCTATTAAATGGCTGATATCTTGTTATGCAGTTATGTTAGTTAGAAAACTGTCTTTACTTCTTACCCCCAATCCTCTTAAACTCTTGTCATGTTTTAAGACTTCCCCTCTCCACACCCCTCACTCCTGGATTTAAGCCCAGTGGTCCTTTCCCCCAGGAGGAGCTGGGAAGCTTCTTTCCCTAGGGGTTGCATGTTGGCCCTTCCTCCTTCCGAAGGTCTCCGGTCACAGCCCCAAGACCACCCGCCCTCTGGTTGCAGCCGCATACCCGACCAATCGGGTCACTTACATCTCAGGCTCAGTGCCCTCCTGCTGGTGCCCATCCCCTCCTCTCTTAAAGTTTGGATCTTCTCCAACTGGGGAGACTGTCCTGAATTATCAGAGGAGGGGAAGTATCATCACAAAGGTTCTTACTAGAGGAAGAAGGTGTGATCATGGGAGAAGGGAAAGGGTCAGAGAGACTGGAAGATGGGATGTTACTGGCTTCAAAGATGCAGGAGGGGGCAGGTGGCTTCTAGAAGCTGAAAAAGGCAGGAAACCGAGTTTTCCCTGACTCTTTTGAGCCATTTTGGACCACTGACCTCCGGAACTAAATGTAATGATTTCTAAACAAATAAACGTGTGTTGTTTCAGGCCACCAAGTTTGTGGTGCTTTGCTATAGCATCAGTAAGCCACAGACTTTCTCACTGAAGTGCAGCATAGCTTTCAACCCCGCCTCACCATAAAGCCAGGAGTTGACCCCTCTTGAAACTCTTCCTGTTAAAAATCTACTAGAGGGTCCAAAATTGTGCTTCATCAAAAAATGATGAATTGATGTGTTTATAAGTTGATTTTGCTCCTTAAATCCTAAACATGGATTATGTCACTTTGGCTCCAAACACCCTGGATACTTCAGAAAACAGTCATCCAAAAGAACATGGGAGACATGCCCTCAACCCAGCCTCAGCCCCGTGGACAGGCTGAGAGTGCCCCTAGCCAGGGACAGGATGATTCCCTCAGGAAAGCCTCCATCATCCAGAGTCAGTCACCTGCTGACATGTGCTTTGTGAGTCTACGACCCATCGGTTGTCGGGTGCCCTTGGTTCATGTTCGACTAAGAGAGGAGAAGGTTTCCAGTTAACTGCTGCTACACCAGTGACTGGTTTCTAAAATGTTACAGTCTGCATCTGAGACCCCACATGCCTCTCTGCTAGCTCAGGACCCCACACCCCTCCCTCCTGCCTGCCGCCCTACAGATGGGTGCTCTGCTGGGTCAGAGGAGAGGCACACGCAATCTCCCTTCTCTCTTGGGGGCTGATTGGAGCAGCTGCACCATCTCCCAAGCACCCGTCATGGTTTCCAGAGAAGTCGCTGGCTGACAATAACAGCATCTGGTTTATGTAGAATAGAAGGCTGAGCTCAAACTTGGACTGTAGAGAAGAACGGCTCCTTATGAGAACAGGCCTCATAATAATTTCTTAGTTTATTGAAGGACTGCTTTCCCAGGATAAGAAAAGATACTAAACATAAAGGTTTTGAAGACTATATCAACTGCCTGTGACCCCAAGCCCCTCCTGAGACCAGCCCCTTACTCTCTACACATTCACTTCATTCTCAAGAATCGCTTAAGAGACCCCACCACCCACAGTCCCCTTGTCTGAATTAGAGCCTTCTGGGTTTGTTTTATACAGTTAATCATCATTTTGATTTTCATTTTCATTCATGAACCATTTCAAACATACAGAAGAGTAGAGAGCAGTGCCATGACCCCATCCCTGGACCCACTTCCTAGGTGACCACTGTTAACCATTTGCCATACTTGCTTTCATGACTTTATGGTTGAAATATTTTAGAGTGGATTATAGACGTGACATTTCACACATAGATACTTGTGTTCATCTCTAAAAAAATAAGGACTGCTTTCTACACAAGCTCAATATCATTCCTGAATCAAGTTCAAAATACAATATACCAAGCTAAAAATAATTCTTAAACATTCTCTAATGCCCGGCCATAAACTTCCACACTTTTACAAAATTGCCTTTTATAATCTGTTTTCCCCTAAACACTGAAGGGATCTTTCTGGTCCTTTCTGTCCTACATCACACTAAAGATGGGGGGTAAGTCTACAGTGTTCTGAAAGTCCTTGAAAGGATTTTTTTTCCTTTTGGGGTTATATTATCAATTAGATACGCAGTTGGGTTTACTTTTTCTCAGCTTATTTCCAATATCGTGAATTTTTTCTTAGTAATTTAATTGTTTAAATATGTAAAATATTGACCTGGTTCAAAAGTCAAAGGTTTGCCATGGCTGGTTTGCTCAGTGGTAGAGCATTTTCCCAGTGTGCAGATGTCCATGGTTCAATTCCCAGTCAGTGTACACAGGAGAAGCAACCATCTGCTTCTCCACCCTCCCTCTCTCCCTTCTTTCTCTTTCTTCCCCTCCTGCAGCCATGGCTCAATTAGTCCCAGCGCATCAGCCCCAGGCACTGAGGATGGCTCCATGGAGCCTCTGCCTTATGTGCTGAAAATAGCTCGTTTGCAAACATGGACCCAGATGGGTAGAGCATTGACCCCAGATTGGAGTTGCCAAGTGGATCCCAGTTGGGGTGCATGCAGTAGTCTGTCTCTATGTCTCCCCTCATCTCACTTGGGAAAAAAGGGGGGAAAAGTCAAAGGTTAAAGGGTACCCTGGCGAGGCTGTGCTCCCCAGACTGTCCCTCTGCCTCACTCCGGTCAGCTCCCTGTAGGCATCCATTTTCATTAGTTTCTGGTTAGTTCTTTCGGGGTTTCTTTTTTTGACATCGTTTCTATAAAAAAGAGAGTGCACTGTGTTCACAGACCCTCACTCTATATTTTCATTTAACAACACAAGCTGGAGGTTACTCCCTATCAGTCTTCAATCCTTGCAGCAATTGGGATCTCCATCTTGTGGTCTGCCACAGTTTCAAGCAACATCTCAAAGTAAGACATTTGGATGCTTTCCAATCCTAAGGCTGCAAAGAAAACCCCCATGCTTGTGTCATTTCCTGCTCTTGCATATGTGTGCGTTCCCAGGACAGATGAAGGAAAACACATCTGTAACTTTGTTGGACCCGGCTAATTCCCTCAAAAGGCTGTGCCATTTTGCACTGTGGTCAACAATGTATACTGATCCTCTCTGCACAGCCTTGCCAATGAAATTAGCTATCAAATCTCTGGGGTTTTGCCAACCTGATGGCTAAGAACCAGTATTTCAGTGCAGTGATTTGCATTTCTCTCACTACTAACGAAGCTGAGCACTTAGATGTATATTGAGGGCCAATGACATCCATTTTTCCTGAGAAAAGGTGTATTTATGGCTCTTGCCCATTATTCCACTGATCTTAGGGGTTTTTTTGTTTGTTTTTGGTTTTGCATTTTTCTGAAGCTGGAAACAGGGAGAGACAGTCAGACAGACTCCCACATTTGCCCGACCGGGATCCACCCGGCTCGCCCACCATGGGGCGATGCTCTGCTCACCAGGGGGCGATGCTCTGCCCATCCTGGGCGTCGCCATGTTGCGACCAGAGCCACTCTAGCGCCTGAGGCATAGGCCACAGAGCCATCCCCAGCGCCCGGGCCATCTTCGCTCCAATGGAGCCTTGGCTGTGGGAGGGGAAGAGAGAGACAGAGAGGAAGGCGCGGCAGAGGGGTGGAGAAGCAAATGGGCGCTTCTCCTGTGTGCCCTGGCCGGGAATCGAACCCGGGTCCTCCTCACGCTAGGCCGACGCTCCACCGCTGAGCCAATCAGCCAGGGCTGATCTTAGTTTTTTATTGTCCATTTTTAGGAACTCTTTTTTCACATTAAGTAAACTACCCCTTAGTGACCACTTGCAATGTGTTTGTTCTTAACTTATCTTTGTTTTTTTGCTTTCTTTTTCTTTTCTTTTTTTTTTTTTTTTTTTTTTCATTTTTTTCTGAAGCTGGAAATGGGGAGAGACAGTCAGACAGACTCCCGCATGCGCCAGACCGGGATCCACCCGGCACGCCCATCAGGGGCGACGCTTTGCCCACCAGGGGGCGATAATCTGCCCATCCTGGGCGTTGCCATGTTGCGACCAGAGCCACTCTAGCGCCTGGGGCAGAGGCCACAGAGCCATCCCCAGCGCCCGGGCCATCTTTGCTCCAATGGAGCCTTGGCTGAGGGAGGGGAAGAGAGAGACAGAGAGGAAAGCGCGGCGGAGGGGTGGAGAAGCAAATGGGCGCTTCTCCTGTGTGCCCTGGCCGGGAATCGAACCCGGGTCCTCCTCACGCTAGGCCGACGCTCCACCGCTGAGCCAACCGGCCAGGGCTTTCTTTTTCTTTTTGTCATGGATGTTTTATATTTTAATATAGTTGAACTGATGATTTTTTCTTTTGATCCTGAATTTTGAACAATATTTAGGACACATATCCTCACTCCCAGTTATAAAGCAATTCACATCTTTTCTTCTAGTACTTATATGGTTTTATGTTCTATATTTAGATCTCTGATCTATTTAAAGCTTATCCTATAGTATACAGTGTGACATATAGGTCCAATTTTATTTTTCCAAATGGCTATCCAAACCATCCAATACCATTTATTAAAAACTCAATTCCTTCCCCCCCAATTTGAGGTGCTTCCTTTATCATACTTAACGCCACATATGTATGTGGGTCTATTTTTGAATATTCTAGTCTGTTCCATTGATCAGTCTATTTATACACCAGAACCACACTTTTAATTATAAACACTCTCTAGTATGTTTAACATCTGCTATGGATAGATTTGCATTTGCAAATCTTTTTTAGCATTTTCCTGACGCTTTCGCTTTTATTTTTTCACATGAGTTTTAGAATCAATTTTTCTAGGCCTCAGAGGAGAGGAACAACCCTTCGGTATTTTTAGTTATACATTAAGGAGACTTGACATCTTCATAATACTGAGTCTTTCTGTCCAAGAACATGCCTTGCATTTTCATTTATTTGTCTACTTTAGTGTCTTTCAAATTAAAGCTTTCTTCATGTATGTTTTGCATATTCATTGTTAATTCCTATATTGTCTGTTTTTACTATTGTCTGGTCATTATTTCTATAAGGACTACCTATTTTTCTATGTTAATTTTATGTCCTGCTATGTTAGTGAATTTTCTTTTAGTATTTTCTCAGTCTATTACCTTGATTTTTACCAAAACTGCAATCTGCAAGGGCTTGTTCTAGCTCTTTCTTTCCAAATCTTAGTGTGTGTGTGTGTGTGTGTGTGTGTGTGTGTGTATAACTGCATATGATGATGTTTCTAATAAGATATTAAATAGTAGGGGTGGTCACAGTCCTGACTTTGCTCAGTGCACCTCATTAAGACACATTTTTAAACTTTATTCATAAAAGATGAGGGGATAGATCTTCTTTTGTATAGGTGGGGATGATCATATACTTTTCTTTTCAGCTCCCTTTGAAGCCTGGTGATTTGAGGATGGGAGGTGGAGAGAAGTCTTAATTTTCTATTTGAATATGTTGCTTAGCCATTCTATATTTACTTACTCAATTTTGGTAGGTCATAGAAAATTATTTTTTCATCCAGGCTTTCAAGTGTTTTGAGTTCAAGTTATAAGTGATCGCTAAAGATTTATTTAATTTTCTCTATCTTAATGTTCATCTCCTCCTTCTCTTAGGATTTTTGTTGTGGTTATTTATTGTCTTTTTTTTCTGGATGAGGTTAGCTACTGATTTATTTATTCTGTTGGTTGTTTTCAAAGAACCAGGTTTTTATTAATTAATTCTACTTTTCTTCTGTTTTCCAAGCTATTTTCTGACTTTGCCTTGTGAATGGCTTTCAGGTTTATTATTCTTTAAATTTTAGAGTTGACAGTTAATTAATTTATTGTTTTTCTCTTATTTTTCTTGATAGAAGTATAAGCTATAAGTTTGCCTCTGAGCACTGCCTGAGCTATGCACCCTAGATTCTGATATGTTTTCATCATCATCATTTCCTAGCAAGTCTGAAATTGGTTTGCATTAGTCCTTTGACACAAGAGTTTTTAAACAAAGTTTTAAGATATACAGACAAAAAGACATTTCTAATTTTTGTTTTGACTTCTAGTCTTATCATGTTCTTCTTAAGGAACTACTTCAGATTAAAGGAGACTAAAGATATGAAACTAAATGCAACAAGTGATCCAGGACTGGCTAGTGTACTGGGGGTAAAAGCGATAACAAACATTATTGAAATAATCATCATAATTTGAATATAGTCAGTGTATTAGATGGCATTGTATAATGTTAATTTTCCTAACTGTGATCATTGCACTGTGGTTATATAATAGAATGTTTTTGGTTTTAGGAAATACACTTTGAAGTATTTAGGGATAAAAATAATACCAATTATATTGAGTTATGAAGTTAGCTTTTGTTTAGAAGTTTTAATAAGCAATTTTTGCAAATATGCAACAGCCATGCAATTAAAATGTTTTCAACAAAGTTTCCACTTATAATAATTTTACTAATGCAACTTCATTAAGCAAGAAAAATAGGGCATGTAAAGGAAAATCCTAATAAACATATAACTAATGTATATTTCATTGTATATTTCTATAGCAGTTCCATTTCCATTGTTTTCTGAATATTCAGAGCAACTGAAATGTCCCAAATGAAAGAGGAATCCACAGAACTGGCCTCACACAAGCTGGGGACTAAATTTCTCTTGGGAAAACAAAATGACAGATGTTGTTAATTTGCTCTTTCAAAAAAGTTTACAAAAATGTAGTCCTACTGACAGTGTATGGCCATGACTACTTCACACATTCATCAGCTATGACCATTTGTATACAAGTCCTTATGTGGACCTATCCTTTCATTTCTCTTGGGTAAATATCTAGGACTGAACTGACCGGGTCATATGGTAGCAATGGTTAACTTTTAAAGAAATAGACAAACTCTTCCCCAAGTGGTTGTACCATTTGCACTTGCACTAGCAGTGCATGAGAGTTCCAGTTGCTTTGTGTCATTAGCACACTTGGTCTGATCAGTCTTTTAAATTGTAGATATGAATGCAGGCTCAGGAGATGACCACCTGGGCTCAGATTTTGACTATTGGTACACCATTGGCTGTGAGAGCAGTAATAGCACCCATAGTGGACTGCTGTCTTAAGGATTAGAGTGATCTTTGTAAAGTAGTTAGCCAGTGCCAAGGGCATAGTAAGTACGATGGGAAGTGTTTAAACAGAATACGTACACCCAATAAAAGTGCCTGTCCCATGGCTGCAAAATAAAGGGATAAGGGTATTATAACTGCAGCTTGCACTGCGGAAGTTCTCAATGCATTTGAGTCACTGCAGTCCACCATCTTGCCTCTTGAAGGACATTGTTCCTAGGTTGGATTTTCCACGATTTTCCCCTTTATGTTGCTTTCCTGTGGATCTGTCCCTTAGTTCTGCATATTTGTTCATCTTTTGCCAGTTAGATTTAATGAGGTTTCCTCTCAGGCTTGCGTTTGATCTCCACTTCCCCCAGATGGTTCCCAAATGTGGCAGAAGAGGCTGACAGGACAGCTGCAGTAGTGTTGTTTGGACATCTCTCTGTGGCAGAGCTCATGTGGATGGCTGGGCTGAGAATGGCAAAGGAGACAGAGGACACAATGTAAGCAAGAAGTTTCAGACACACGTGATCTCGCCGTGTGTCAGGCCACCCCCCACCCACTAACTGGAGAAGCAGAGATGAACAGGTAGATCCAAAAGCACAAGTTGTCCTGAGAACTGAGATTGGCACATGGACTCCATGGGCTGTCACCTCTTCCAAGTAGCCCTCAGTCCCAACCTGATTAAGCCTTCAGAGAAGAGGTTCTTGGCTGACTTCACATTCATTTACACAATGGCAGAGGTAAGAGAGGTCTCTTTAGCTCTCTGATGCCAGTCCCAGCACAGCCTAAGTGATCCCCACCCTCGGGACTAAATCCCATGTGATTTAATGAGCAGCTACCTACTTGGAAGTGAAGAGGCCCAGCATTTCTCACGTGCTCTGGGAGCTTCAAAAACCAAACAAAACACTTTGTCAAAATGCCACTTGGAGGAAGATGAGAGCTGCCTACTCAGGCTGCGCCCGTGCATTACTTCAGTGAGGGGAGGTGGTGGAAACACTTATGATGTGACCTTTGTCTCCCAGGTTAGTATCCTAAGAGATAAGAGTCCTTGGCTATCACCCTGGGCAGGAGGAGTACAGAAACCCCATGGACGGGGTTCACAGAAGAAGACTTTCCTACTGTTGCTGATGTGCTCTGCCTGCACAGAGCCCAGCTGGACTCCTGCCCACCCTATCCCTGTCCTGACACCCCCTCATGGGACTTTTCACAGGAACCCCCTTCCTGGAATTCTCCTCCCAGGACCATTTCATAGGACCCCCTCACATAACCCCACGTAGGAAGGACTCCTCATAAGACTGTTATGGGACATCTCATGGGACCCTCACCCACAAGACCCTTTTATTGGAACCCCATGAAACTCCCTTACGGGATGCCCACATGGGACCCCCACACACCCACCAGCCTGTGCAGCCTTGGAGCTCACTCCTTTTCTCTCTTTGTCAGGAGGAAAGCCAGAAACTAACCAGGGGAATAAAGAAGACCATAGAGACACACGGAAAGTCCATTGTGTGTCTAGTTCCAAAACCTATGCTATTGATGATTCCATTGATGGTGCCATAATAGTTCCAATGTCACTTCTGTGGTCACTGATATGCCTGACATCTCTCACATGCCTGACCCCTTTCTAACTGGGCTACAGTCAGTTAGGGGTGAAAATCACAATTATATTATTGTATCAGCATATCTGTGGGCTATTGCTGGACACTGTCTTAAGAGCTCAGATACAGCCATACTTATGAGAGGACTCCTACTCTTTTCTATACATAGTGGATGAGGAAAATGAGGCACAGAGAGGTTAGGGTTACCCAAACAGACATGGCTAAATAGATGAGGATCCAAGATTTGAATCCAGAATGACTGAATGTGAAAACATCACCACCGTCGAGGGTGGCTTTCAGAAGGGTTTCTGGACCCAGGAAGATTCAGTCCCAGTCATCTCAAGCTTTTCCTAACCTTCTGGGGTTTGGATAGACTCAAAGCTTTCTCAGTATCAGAAATTTTAAAAAGAAAAAACCTTCTTTTTCAAGGAAAGAGTTCCTCTAAGTTTAACTGTAGAAAACTTGACTGATGTAGGTGGAGAAAAGAATCTCCAGTGAAGGAGTTTCTAATTCCCATCTCCGCAACAGGGATCAGGCAGTGCGGACAGAGAACTGAGACCGTGAGACCAGAAATCTGCAGGCGGACTTCTAAGCTGGATAACTGCCTCTGATTGGTTTCTGCCGTCGCTCGTCTGCTTCACTGCAGTGACAAGCAGCAAAACTATTTTCTTAAAAATGCCTTGTTTTAAAAAACAGCCAGGGAAAGGTATTCTATATTTGCTGATGTCAGAGGCAATGGGAATCCTAGGAAAGAGCATTTCAAGAAACAAGAGATGAAGACACATCTTGAGAAGTGGCTGTGTTATTGCTTCTTGGCTCTTGGATTAAGATCAAGTGTGGAGAAGTGCTGTGGGCTCAGCATGGGAAAGGTCTCATGTCTCCATGATGTTTTGGTTTCGGGAAACTGTTTCCCATAAGACAAAGCAGCATAATGCTAGAGATCTAGCTTGTGGACAGACTGTGTGGATTTTGCAGACAGGCTTGCTCCCTTGAACTTTATACTACTGTGCCAAGTACCTCGTGACCTGTGCCCAGAAATACTTCCATGTGGGCTCTAAGCTGTGTGTCAAAGCTGTGTAACTCCACCGTGTTTGTAAGAATTTAAACTGCAGACAAAGATAATATCCATCAATAAGGAACTGGTTGGGTAAGTTCTAGAACATTCATTATGGAGATTCCAAGTAGCCATTAAAAAGAATGAGAGAGCATCAGGGAAGTGCAAGTTAGATTTTGATGAGGCTATACTCCACACCCAAGAGAATGATAGAATTCCAAAAAAAAAAAAAAAAATGATAGTACCAAATGATGGTGAGGATATAAAACAACTACTGGAATATGAAGTGGTTTCACTACTTAGGAAAACTGGAAATTTTCACTAAAGCTATATATATACCTCCCTATGATACAACAGTTCCACCCTAGGTAAAATTAGAAGTATTAGTGTATATACCTACAAAAAACATGTATAAGAACAATCATGTTGGCTTTGTTCGTAACAAACCAAAAGCTGGAAGCAACTCAGTAGTCTATTAACTGAATAATGAGTAAGCAAACTGTGGTATATATAATTCATCAATGAAATACAATGGAATATTATACAGCACTAAAAACAACAGAGACACATGACAATATGATAATTTCACAGACATTATTTGAGTAAAGGAGGCAAAACCAATCTGTTATGCTAGTAATCAAAATAATGGTTATCTCTGAAAGGGAGTATTTACAGGAAAGAGTCATAATGGAAGTGTCTTATATCTTGATCTGAGTGTTGGTCACAAAGTATAAATATATATAAAATTCCCTGGGTTGCACACTTAAGATTTGGACTTTTTGCTGTGTGCAAATTATTCCACAGTAAAAAAGAAGGCAAAAGAAGTTAACAATGGTTAGCTTATAGATTGTTTTTATTTTGTGTGTGTGCTTTTAATACTTTACTGAGTTGCATATAATGGAAAAATTACTTCTGGAGAAAAAGATAAAAATGTTTAAAGCTCTAAAATTATGAGGCAAACCATTTGTATTCACAAGGAAAGATATCTATGATTCTATTGACTGGACAAAGCATGGAGCAAACACCAAGCACAGGAGATTTCTCATTCAGATGAGCATGAGAAAGACCTTCATTCCCCTGGGAAGAACAAGAAAAACTAGGACAAAAGACAAATTGTACTTTTATAAGAGTAAAAACAGGAGAGGCCAGAAGGAAGCCTTGAGAACTGAATTTTTTTAAAAAGGCATGGATGAATAGAGAGACATGACAGCCTCCTGCTTCCATACTGAGGTCTAAGTAGAGTTGGCCTCCCATAGATAAAAAACTAAGTGCGAACAAAGAGCTGTCAGCTGGGATTTGGATGGTAGTATGGGCTGACAAGACAAACTGGAGTCTAGAAGAGCCACAAAGGGAAGAATGGAACAATTTTCCTCTTCCCTCACTCCAAGTTTTGTCATGAAAATGGCAATGGAGGAGGGGTTGCTAAGCAGAAAAAGTATTAAGTCCTGTGTTTTCTTTTGGTTAATAGATTCTATGCCTCTGCCTCAGTTGAGACTGCAATCAACCTGTTTATAGCCAGAACACTGACAAGATCCAAAAGATTATAGCTTAGTATCCTAGATTGTCTAATCATAGGTTAACTCCGGCCAAGTTAACCTACAACTTCTCTGGCTCAACTAGACACTAGGAGAAAGCCAAGTGATTATCTTCTCACCTTTACTGCATTCAGAGGGAAAGGACTGCAATCTCTAAAGAACAAACTGAACAAAACAAAAGTTCATCAGTCTTTATTATTCTTTTATACATAGTTTGCAGAATACAATAAAAAATTATGAAACATGCAGATAAGTGGAAAATGTGACCTATACTTAAGAGAAAATACATTTTATTTATTCTTGGATCAGGTTGAGAACAAGGCAAGGATGCTGACTTTTACCACTTCTATTCAACATTGTACTAGAGTTCCTAGCTCTGTTCCATAAGACAAAAATAAAGAAATAAAATTATAAATATGGCCCTGGCCGGTTGGCTCAGTGGTAGAGCATCGGCCTGGCATGCAGGGGTCCCGGGTTTGATTCCCCGCCAGGGCACACAGGAGAAGCGCCATCTGCTTCTCCATCCCTCCCCCTCTCCTTCCTCTCTGTCTCTCTCTTCCCCTCCCGCAGCCAAGGCTTCATTGGAGCAAAGATGGCCCGGGCGCACTAGGGATGGCTCTTTGGCCTCTGCCCCAGGCGCTGGAGTGGCTCTGGTCACGACAGAGCGACGCCCCCCCCCCCCCCCCCGAGGCAGAGCATCGCCCCTGGTAGGCGTGCCGGGTGGATCTCGGTCGGGCGCATACGAGAGTCTGTCTGACTGTCTCTCCCGGTTTCCAGCTTCGGAAAAATACAAAAAAATATATATTATAAATATAGGAAGAGAAGATATAAACCTGTCTTTGCTGGCAGAAGATATGATTGTGAGTGCAGACAATCCTAAGGAAACAACAAAACTTCTAGTATTAATAAGTAAATTCATGGGATTCAAAGTCAATATATGACAATCAAATGAATTTTTATACTCTAGCAACAAAAAATTAAAAAATGAACAATTTATTGAAAATTAGCATTAATAACTTCAAAATTTAAAGTACTTAGGATTAAACTTAGTAAAAAATGTGCAAGACCTAGTCACAGAAAACTATAAAACATTGTTGAGAAAAATTCAAAAAAACCTAAATAAATAAAAATATATACCACATTCATGGATTGTAGAGGTCAATACTGTTAAGATGCCAATTGATATATAGATTCAATAAATCTCAACACAAAACCAAGCAGACTTTTTAAAAATAAAAATAAATTGATTCTAAAGTTTACATGAAAATGCCAAAAGAACCAAAATTTTAAAAGAACAGTGAAATCAGAGCATTTATACTACCTACCAGATTTCAAGACTTAGTAAAGCTCTAGTAATTATGAGAGTATGGTATTGATATAAAGGTAGGTAAATAGATCAATGGACCAGAATAGTCTAAAAATAGGCCAGCACTTATATAGTCAATTTATTTTCAACCAAGCCATCAAAGCCAGGCAATGGCGGAAGAGTCTTTTCAACAAATTTTGCTGGAACAATTGGTTAAACATAAGGAGTAAATATAAATCTTGATGCCTATCTCACATCATACATAAAAATTAAATCATGATGTAGCAAAAACCTAATTGTGAAACCTCTAAAAGAAAATTTGGAGAATATCTTTGTAACTTTTGGACTGACAGGGTACAGAAAGCACTAGCCATGAAAGAAAAGAATTGATCATTTTACCTTTATAAAGATTGAAAATTTTCGCTTATCAAAACCAATAATTAAGAAAGTAAATAGGCAAGGTAGAGAATGGGGTAAAATATTTACAATGAATATATCTAATAAAATTATTTCTATTCATAATACTTAAAGAACCTCTACCACTCAATAATAAAAAGGTAACCCAATTAAAAATGGACAAAAGCTTTGAAGAATTGTTTTTGAAACAAGAAGGTAGACAAGTACAAAGATATACAATCATACAAATAGGTGATCAACATCCTTAGCCATCAAAGATATGCCAGTTAAGACCACAATGTGACACCACTTCATATTAACTAAAAGGCTAAAAGTCAGAAGGCTGACAACACCTAATGTTAGTGAGGATATGAAGAGTTAGTCATGTAGGGACCAACCATAATGCTATTAAATATACAAGGTTTGTGATCAACAAATTCTGTGTCCTTAGGTTCCCTATAGACAAGGTATTTCTGGCATACACTATTGTATTTTTCCTTCCTGTTGTAAACTTGCAAATTCAGCCCTAAATATGAAGTGTTTGGCATGTGGCCTCCTGGCCAGATGTGACCCCAGGGTGGTTATCACAGAGCTCAGGGAACATTCTCAAAGTATGACCCAGGATCTGGCATCTCCTATAAAACAGCTTTAATTTTAGGGGAATCTGCTGGATAGAGGGCTAGCTGACCTGCCAGAATTTTTATAAAAAAGAGATTTGCTCTCTTCCTTTACTGGAGCCACATGCTTTCTTCAACTGTGTTGGCACTAACCTCGGGTGGGTCACAGCAGCAGCGTTACAAAGAATTGGCTAGACCAATAGGGCACCTGGAACACCTACATCAAAAGGGTTAAGTCATTGTATTTGACATGGATTAATTTGTCTTTTCAGAACCCTTCAATGCACAGGCTTTGTCCTAAAAAAAAAAAAATTACATATTTTTTAAATCCTCTTAAGTATTACCTTATTATTAAGTAATTACGAAGCAAAGAAGCATTATTCATAGCAGCGACCTAACTCCATTTGTAGACTGCCATTAACCCTAGTGCTGGAGAAAACTAGCCTACTTCCAGCAAAAGCATACCAAATACTAAAACTTCACCCCCTTTCTTGTTCAGAAACCTCTGGGGAACAATACTGGAAGGCTCTGGAATGAATTCACAGAGTAAGCCAGGGACTGGGGATCTGGTTTCTTCCTTCATAAATCTTCTTCACTCTCAGAAAAATCAAGATAGTGGTAGCCAAAAACAGCAACACCATCCACATGGTGATGCAAACAGAAGCCTGAACCACTTCTTATCCAGAGGTGCCCCCAAGTCTGTACATGCTCATGGGGACAATAGAAGAACAAATCTCTCGCTTCCTATCTGTAGTCCCTTCCTCATCTTGCACTATGTGGTGTTTGGGTGGCTCTTAGATTAGTTGTTTATAGTTCCCCATCACCTGCTTCAACCTCCTGTCCAGCAGGCTTGTACTGAGCACCTGCCAAATATGAAGATATGTCTTAGAAGGAAGATGGTGATACTTTCAATTTACTAATGAGAAGAATAACCTTCCAAGATACCAATTTTTTCAACACCACACAGCAATCAGTGGCAATTTAGGTTCCAATCCAAGTCTGCCCAACTCCCAAGTCTGTTTTCTCTGAAATAAGTGTACATGACATTGCAGTGTCAACAAGGTTAAGAAAAAAAAAGTTAGAATTCCTGCCCTCAATGAAGATACATCCAAAAGAATGAAAATCCTCATGTAAGTGAGCTCCCTGGTTGCTTGCCCTTCCATATCACCTAAATAGCCTCAGAAACAGGGAGCAGACCTCACCCACCTGGGAAGAAGGCAGGACCGTGTAAAAAGTACTTACTGGGGGCCCTGGCTGGTTGGCTCAGCGGTAGAGCGTCGGCCTGGTGGGCTGGGGACCCGGGTTCGATTCCTGGCCAGGGCACATAGGAGAAGCGCCCATTTGCTTCTCCACCCCCCCTTCCTCTCTGTTTCTCTCTTCCCCTCCCGCAGCCAAGGCTCCATTGGAGCAAAGATGGCCCGGGTGCTGGGGATGGCTCCTTGACCTCTGCCCCAGGCGCTAGAGTGGCTCTGGTCGCGGCAGAGTGACGCCCCGGAGGGGCAGAGCATCGCCCCCTGGTGAGCAGAGCATCGCCCCTGGTGGGCATGCGGCGTGGATCCCAGTGGGGCGCATGCGGGAGTCTGTCTGACTGTCTCTCCCCGTTTCCAGCTTCAGAAAAAAAAAAAAGTACTTACTGGGGAGTCCAGAGTCCTGAGTTCTCATTTTGGCTCTGGTGCCAACATTCTATAAGATCTCAAAGAACTCATTCTTTTCCTCGCCTCACTATAAAGCAGAGTCCAAATTTCAAGCAGAGAAAATAGTGTCTACCCCTAGACACATAATATAACTACAGAACTTCAGGGTTAAGAACAGAATAACTACAAGGAACAAACAGCAGTCTTCTTATCAAGATTAGTAGAATCAAGAAAATAATAGAGAAACAGCTCCAACTAACAATCTAGAATTTTATACCCAGCTAAGTTTTTATTCCAGTATGAGGGTCTAATCAAAATAATTGAGTGTAAAGACATAAACTAAAAGAGTGAATTGATCAGTTTTCAAGTAGAATTTGGAGAAAACATAGAGAGCTTGGGACAATCTTTCCAGGCAGCAAAGAGCTCTCAAAGCAGGAAAGGTCCTTGGAGGCAAAGATAAAACCCAGGGCTCTAAAGGGAAACAAAGTCTCAGGGGAAGAATGAAACAATAGGTGTGACTACAGAATGCTTAGTTAGGATTTGTTAACTTGGGGAGAACAAAAACCTGATGGACACCGAGAAGACTATAGGTTAGCACCGAGAAGACTATTGGTTAGGGCTTAAAGAACAGGAAGAAAGAGAACTGTTGTTAAATGGCAAGAAACTTTGGCAACTCTCCTATAGTAACCTGGAAAATAGGAAATGTTCCTAATGAACTTGATAGTCTAGCTAAGGAGTTATCTGGGCAAGGAGTTGTTGAAGATTCTGCCTGGGTTCTTCTAGCTGCCTATAATAAAATACAACAAGAAAGAGATGAAAGAAAAAAAACTTTTCTGTTTTCAGGTAAAATTTAGAGAAATTATAGGACAGTCTTTCCTGCAAAAAAAATGATTCTCAAAGTAATACAGATGTTAAGAATAAATATCAAATTAAGGTCACGGTTCAGAAACTTTGGTCTCAGAGTAAAGATGAAACCACGGGTGTGACTGTAAAATGTCTGGTTAAGGCCTTACAGATTTAAAGCAATGTCTTAAAGGTCATTTCAAATAAACAAAGAGCTTTCTAAGGATCTTGAAGGTGTACCTTACAGACTGTCCATGTTATCAATAGGGATCCTAAGAATTTTAAAGTCACTTGTCCCACAGCAGCCTTACGAGGGAAGATCTGTTTTTAGGTGTGAATTTTTTCTGATGCAGTTTATACAAATTGAGCCCCACAATGTTTTTAAGGGAATGTGTCATCTTGGCCTGAAGGAAACAGGGTAGTTCAAAGTTAAACAAGGTCTTAGGCTTCTGAACTTCTACAGCAAGGGAGGAAGCCAAGAATACTCAGCCACAATATTGGTCATTTCTTATGGAAACTGAAAGAGGACTCAGGGACTACAAAGCACAGAGAACAAAGTTTATAGAGTCATCTTTCACAAGAAATGGGTGGAGCCCTGGCCAGGGGACTATGCAGATGCTCAGCCAACATCAGAAGCCTTGCTATGAACCAGTGACTGCTGTGTTCCTCCCAATTTATTCCTGCTTGAACAGGAGCATTAATTGTGATGATCTTGTCTTTGTCCACCATTGTATCCTGCGTGTGCATGGGAAAGACAATTTGTCTCTTTTTTCCATAAGTCTTTAGAACAAGTGGAACTTTCCCCCAAAACCAAAACCTGAAGAGTTGTATTCACACCTACTCATCTCCTTGTCCCCACAGAGCCCTGAAAATCACTGATTGTTTTACGGTTTCTGTAGTTTTACTTTTTCCTGAATGTCATATATTTGGAACTATACAATTTATAGATTAGCTTCTTTCACTTAGAAATATGCATTTAAGGTTTCACCATGTCATTTCATGGCTTGCTAACTCTTTTGTGGGTTTGTTTGTTTGTTTTTTACATAGCTTGTTCACCTCAGTTTATTTATTCATTTGCTGAAGGATCTTTTGGTTGCATCCAAGTTTTAGCAATTATGAATAGAGCTGCTACAAACATTGTATAGAGGTATTTGTGTGGACTTCATATGATTTTTATTTCTAACGATTGGTTTTTCTGTTCTAGAATTATATTATATATATGGAATCACTAATTCTGTGTGTTGTTGTATCTGACTTTTGCTCAGTATGCTGCTTTGAGTTTTATCCATAAATCAATTGCAAATATCAACAGTTTGTTATTTTTATAGTTAAGTAATATTTCATTATATAAATATATGAAATATATACAATTTGTTTATCTCTTTAGTTGGTGATGGACATTTGGATTGTTTCCAGTTTGGGAATATTATGAGTAAAGACATTATAAATGTTTTATATGCATCTTTTTGATGATTATATTTTTCTTTTTTTTAAGTATATGCTTCAGAATGCAATTACTGAGTCATATGGTATGTGTATTTTTTTGGGGGGGGGTTACATGCTTAAATGATATTTTTTTTTTAAATAATTTTATTTTTTTAATGGGGTGACATCAATAAATCAGGATACATATATTCAAAGATAACAAGACCAGGGTATCTTGTCGTTCAATTATGATGCATACCCGTCACCCAAAGTCAGATTGTCCTCTGTCACCTTCTATCTTGTTTTCTTTGTGCCCCTCCCCCTCCCCCTTTCCCTCTCCCATTCCCCCCTCCCCCCCGTAACCACCACACTCTTATCAATGTCTCTTAGTTTCACTTTTATGTCCCACCTACGTATGGAATAATGCAGTTCCTGGTTTTTTCTGATTTACTTATTTCGCTTCGTATCATGTTATCTAGATCCCACCATTTTGCTGTAAATGTTCCGATGTCATCATTTCTTATGGCTGAGTAGTATTCCATAGTGTATATGTGCCACATCTTCTTTATCCAGTCATCTATTGACGGGCTTTTTGGTTGTTTCCATGTCCTGGCCACTGTGAACAATGCTGCAATAAACATGGGGCTGCATGTGTCTTTACGTATCAATGTTTCTGAGTTTTTGGGGTATATACCCAGTAGAGGGATTGCTGGGTCATAAGGTAGTTCTATTTTCAGTTTTTTGAGGAACCACTAGACTTTCTTCCATAATGGTTGTACTACTTTACATTCCCACCAACAGTGTATGAGGGTTCCTTTTTCTCCACAGCCTCTCCAACATTTGCTATTACCTGTCTTGCTAATAATAGCTAATCGAGCAGGTGTGAGGTGGTATCTCATTGCTGTTTTGATTTGCATTTCTCTAATAGCTAAAGAAGATGAGCATCTTTTCATATATCTGTTGGCCATTTGTATTTCTTCCTGGGAGAAGTGTCTGTTCATATCCTCTTCCCATTTTTTTATGGGATTGTTTGTTTGTTTGTTGTTGAGTTTTATGAGTTCTTTGTATATTTTGGATATTAGGCCCTTATCTGAGCTGTTGTTTGAAAATATCATTTCCCATTTAGTTGGCTTTCTGTTTATTTTGTTATCAGTTTCTCTTGCTGAGCAAAAACTTCTTAGTCTGATGTAGTCCCATTCATTAATTTTTGCCTTCACTTCTCTTGCCATTGGAGTCAAATTCATAAAATGCTCTTTAAAACCCAGGTCCATGAGTTGAGTACCTATGTCTTCTTCTATGTACTTAATTGTTTCAGGTCTTATGTTTAGATCTTTGATCCATTTTGAGTTAATTTTAGTACAGGGGGACAAACTGTAGTCCAGTTTCATTCTTTTGCATGTGGCTTTCCAGTTTTCCCAGCACCATTTATTGAAGAGGCTTTCTTTTCTCCATTGTGTGTTGTTGGCCCCTTTATCAAAAATTATTTGACTATATATATGTGGTTTTATTTCTGGACTTTCTATTCTGTTCCATTGGTCTGAGTGTCTATTTTTCTGCCAATACCATGCTGTTTTGATTGTCGTGGCCCTATAATAGAGTTTGAAGTCAGGTATTGTAATGCCCCCAGCTTCATTCTTTTTCTTTAGGATTGCTTTGGCTATTCGGGGTTTTTTATAGTTCCATATAAATCTGATGATTTTTTGCTCTATTTCTTTAAAAAACGTCATTGGAAGTTTGATGGGAATTGCATTGAATTTGTATATTGCTTTGGGTAATATAGCCATCTTGATTATATTTATTCTTCCTAGCCAAGAACAAGGTATATTCTTCCATCTCATTATATCTTTTTCGATTTCCCTTAACAATGGATTATTGTTTTCATTATATAAGTCCTTTACGTTCTTTGTTATGTTTATTCATAAGTATTTTATTTTTTTTGTTGCAATCGTGCAGGGGATTATTCTTTTGAGTTCGTTCTCAATTGTTTCATTGTTGGCATATAGAAAGGCTATTGACTTCTGTATGTTAATTTTGTATCCTGTGACCTTACTGTATTGGCTTATTGTTTCTAGTAGTCTTTTTGTGGATTCTTTGGGGTTTTCGATGTATAGGATCATATCATCTGCAAAAAGTGATACCTTTACTTCTTCTTTACCGATATGGATGCCTTTTATTTCTTTGTCTTGTCTGATTGCTCTGGCTAGATCCTCTAGTACCACATTAAATAAGAGTGGAGAGAGTGGACAACCCTGTCTTGTTCCTGATTTAAGGGGGAAAGCCTTCAGTTTAGAGCCATTTAATATGATGTTAGCTGATGGTTTATCATATATGGCCTTTATCATGTTGAGATAATTTCCTTCTATAACCATTTTGTTGAGAGTCTTAAACATAAAATTGTGTTGTATTTTATCAAAAGCCTTTTCTGCATCTATTGATAAGATCATGTGTTTTTTGTTCTTTGTTTTGTTGATATGGTGTATTACGTTAACCGTTTTACGTATGTTGAACCATCCTTGAGATTCTGGGATGAATCCCACTTGATCATGATGTATTATTTTTTTAATATGTTGTTGTATTCGATTTGCTAGTATTTTGTTTAGTATTTTAGCATCTGTATTCATTAGAGATATTGGTCTGTAGTTTTCTTTTTTTGTGCCATCCTTGCCTGGTTTTGGTATGAGGGTTATGTTGGCCTCATAAAATGTGTTTGGAAGTATTGCTTCTTCTTCAATTTTTTGGAAGACTTTGAGTAGAATAGGAACCAAGTCTTCTTTGAATGTTTGATAAAATTCGCTGGTATAGCCGTCAGGGCCTGGACTTTTATTTTTGGGGAGGTTTTTAATGGTTTTTTCTATTTCTTCTCTACTGATAGGTCTGTTTAGGCTTTCTGCTTCTTCTTGACTCAGTCTAGGAAGGTTGTATTGTTCTAGGAATTTATCCATTTCTTCTAGGTTGTTGAATTTAGTGGCATAAAGTTTTTCATAGTATTCTACAATAATTCTTTGTATATCTACGGTGTCCGTGGTGATTTCTCCTCTTTCATTTTGGATTTTGTTTATATGAGTTCTTTCTCTTTTTTCCTTGGTAAGTCTTGCCAAGGGTTTGTCAATTTTATTGATCTTTTCAAAGAACCAGCTCCTTGTTCTATTAATTTTTTCTATAGTTTTTCTGTTCTCTAATTCATTTATTTCTGCTCTGATTTTTATTATCTCCTTTCTTCGGCTGCTTTTGGGTTGTCTTTGTTCTTCTTTTTCTAGTTCCTTAAGGTGGGAAGTTAAGTGGTTCACTTGGGCTCTCTCTTGTTTGTTCATATATGCCTGAAGTGATATGAACTTCCCTCTTATCACTGCTTTTGCTGCATCCCATAGATTCTGATATGTCGTATTGTCATTTTCATTAGTCTGTATAAATCTTTTGATCTCTGCACTTATTTCTTCTTTGACCCATTCATTTTTTTAAAAGTATGTTGTTTAGTTTCCACATTTTTGTGGGATTTTTTTCCTCTTTTTTGCAGTTGAATTCTAGTTTCAAGGCTTTATGATCAGAAAATATGCTTGGTACAACTTCAATTTTTCTGAATTTGCTGATGTTGTTTTTGTGGCCCAACATATGGTCAATTCTTGAGAATGACCCATGTACACTGGAGAAAAATGTATACTCAGTCACTTTGGGATGAAATGTCCTGTAGATGTCTATCATATCCAGGTGCTCTAGTGTTTTGTTTAAGGCCACTATGTCTTTGTTGATTCTCTGTTTGGATGACCGATCTAGAGCCGTCAGCGGTGTATTGAGGTCTCCAAGTATGATTGTATTTTTGTCAGTTTTTGTTTTAAGGTCAATAAGTAGCTGTCTTATATATTTTGGTGCTCCTTGGTTTGGTGCATATATATTAAGAATTGTTATGTCTTCTTGATTCAGTGTCCCCTTAGCCATTATGAAATGGCTATTTTTATCTCTGAGTACTTTTCCTGTCTTGTAGTCAACATTATCCAATATGAGTATTGCTACACCTGCTTTTTTTTGGATGTTATTTGCTTGGAGTATTGTTTTCCAGCCTTTCACTTTGAATTTGTTTTTATCCTTGTTACTTAGATGAGTTTCCTGTAGGCAGCATATAGTTGGATTTTCTTTTTTAATCCATTCTGCTACTCTGTGCCTTTTTATTGGTGAGTTTAATCCGTTTACATTTAGTGTAATTATTGACACTTGTGAGTTCCCTATTGCCATTTTATATCTTGCTTTCTGTTAGTTTTGTGTCTTGTTTGATCCTTCTCTTTTGTTTTTCTATCTTTTGTTTTTATTTGGTTGTATTCCATACATCTTTCCTCTGTTGCTATCTTTTTTATCTCATGTGCTTCTGTGCTTCTGTGGTGGTTTTTTCAATGGTGGTTACCTTTGAGTAATGAAAAGGGTCCCTACCCTGTTCATCGTAGCAAACTATTTTGTGAGTACTTTTGCACTCCATCGTCCTTTGCTACTGTTAATCTCCATCTTCTCCCCCTCTTTCTTTTTGTTGTTGTCACAGTTTAAATTTGGTTTTATTGTGTTCTTCTTGGAGCTTTTACTTGTGGCTCTGGTTTTTTTTTGTTCTTTGTATCTGATTGGAGAACCCCCTTTATTAATTCCTGGAGTGGGGGTTTTCTGATGATAAATTCCCTCATCTTTTCTGTATCTGTGAATGTTTTTATTTCTCCTTCATATTTGAAGGATAGCTTTGATGGGTATAGTATTCGTGGCTGAAAGTTTCTCTCTTTCAGGACTTTAAATATTGGGGTCCACTCTCTTCTAGCTTGTAGAGTTTCTGCTGAGAAATCTGATGATAATCTAATGGGCCTTCCTTTATATGTTGTATTCTTCTTTTCCCTGGCTGCCTTGAGAATTTTTTCTTTGCTGTTGGTTTGTGTCAATTTCATTATGATATGCCTTGGAGTAGGTTTGTTGGGGTTAAGAAAACTCGGTGTTCTGTTTGCTTCTTGAATTTGAGGCTTTAGTTCTTTCCACAGGCTTGGGAAGTTCTCATCTATTATTTGTTTGAGTATGTTCTCCATTCCATTTTCTCTCTCTTCTCCCTCTGATATACCTATTATTCTTATGTTATTCTTTTTGATGGAGTCAGATAATTCTTGTAGGGCTATCTCATTTTTTTTAATTTTTGAGTCTCTTTCTTCTTCTCTCTGTTGTGCCTCAAGTTGCTTGTCTTCTATTTCACTAATCCTCTCTTCTATCTGACCTGTTCTATTAGCTAAGCTTGTTACTTCGTTTTTCAGCTCGTGAATTGAGTTTTTCATCTCTGTTTGATTTGTTTTTATAGTTTCAATTTCTTTGGACATATATTCTTTGTGTTCATTGAGTTGTTTTCTGAGCTCCCTAAATTGCCTTTCTGTGTTTTCTTGTATATCTCAGAGGATTTTTAGGATTTCTATCTTGAATTCTCTGTCATTTAGCTCCAAGGTTTCCAATATATTAAATTTTTTCTCCATAGATTTTTCCTCATCTAGCTGTGTTACCTCTCTTTCTTTTGTATCCATGATATTCGATTTTCTCTCCCTTAATGGCATCTGAGGGTGGTTTTGTTGATAGTATTAATGAGATTTAATAAAGAATAAAAAGTTAAAAAAATAAAAAATCAAAAAGAGTTGTTTTTTTTTTAAAAAAATTAATAATGAAATAAAGAAAAATAAAATAATTTTTTAAAAAAGGAAATTATTCCCCCCCTCCTTTTTTCCTCTCCTCTCCCCTTTTTCTTGAGAAAATCTTGTGGTGAACTGTGAATTATAACAAACAATGCCTGTGATGGAGGTCCTGAATTGGGGAAAAGTAATAAAGGGGCAAAAAAAAAAAAAAAAAAAAAAGGAAAAAAAAAAGGGGTGGGGGCGGTATGGACCCACAAAAAGCAAATAAGGAAAAAATTTGGGTCAAGAATAAAATGATTTGCTTTTAGGTGTTGGTGTTGTCTAAGAGTTATGATGAGAGGAATAAGAGAACAGAAAAATGGGGGGACAAATTAAAAAAATACTATTGTATTTAGTGGAACAAGAACTAGATAAAATGGAGAGCCAGGGATGGGAGCACTGCTAGTGAGTTAAAAAGGTGAAGTTAAAAACCTCCAAAATGCCACAAACATAAGTTTGAGTCCCAGATAAGATAATTTGTTTGTTATTGAGGTTTGAATGAGAGGAGATGTAAAGGAGAAAGGAAGAAACTAATATAGAGGGAGAAAAGAAAGAGAGAGAGAGAAAAAAAGAGGGAACCAGTAAAAGAAGAAAAAAGAAAGGAGAGAGAGAGAGTTAAGGGTTTTGGAGTGCAACCCTCATAGAGAGAAAGGAAGAGGAGAAAAAAGATAATGGGAGATGTAACACTTATGGGTAGTGTAGTTCAAAGAGAGGAGAGAGTAAGACCGGCAGAGAGTTAATCGGCCAAATTGGAGGAGGAAAAAAAGTATCAAGAATGAAGATAAGAGAAACAAACGAACTAATATAATAAAATGGGATAGGTTATAAAGTCTGCAGATTATTCTTGATTTTGAGAGGTTATCTTCTTGTTTTTTCTTTTCTCTCCCTCTTCCTGGTCGGTGACTCTGTACCCCAGGTTCTGCCCCTTTGGCACGCTCAGGTAGAGGTTTGCAGTTGATAAGTCTCTATGGCAATGTCATGTATTGTGCTTTAGTCTCGTTGGGAGTCAAGGCTCATTAGTTTTCATAGGCTCCGACAGTGAGAGAGTCCGTGTTCCTGGAGCCTTTCTCTTAGTCTTTCCTTCCTCAATTAGTAGCCTGATAATCCAGCTATGGGGTTGTTGCTGCCTCTGCCTGGATAGTAAGAGGTTCAAAGAGCTGGCAACTCCCCACTCTATTTCCACTCAGCACAGGGCTCTGGGTAAGGCTCAGTCAGTCAGAGCTGCTAGCATAATCAGGCGGGCTTTCTGCCCACTCAAAGACCTCTGGCTCTGCCACTCTGTCCGGTAACACAGGCGGGCACCCACTTCCGGGGTGCTTGGAGGAAACTCTCATTCACTATCTGTGCGCGCAGACCAGGATATCCGGCCAGTAGTCTCACGCTCTGAGTGAAACCCCCAACCACATGGAAATTTGCAGCGCTGGAATTCGCTCTCGCTCCGTCCCCATGCGTGGCTTTTGCAAGGCGCTGGGGCGGCCCAAGATTCCGCTTTTGCCCACACAAAGGCCCCTGACTCTGCCCCTCTGTGCGATAACACGGGCGCGCCCTGCCGAGGCACTCGGAGGAATCGCTCACTACCTATCTGTGCGCGCACACCAGGATATGAGGCCGGCCGCGTTTCCCTGAGTGAAACCCTCACCAGCACGGAAGATTTCCACCATTGGAATTAGTTCTCGCTCCCTCCCGTGCGCGGCTTTCCCAGGGCGCTGGGGCTGCCCAGAGATTATGCTTTCAGCCCACAGAAAGGCCTCTGACCCTGCCTCTCTGTGGGGCAACACGGACACCCACTTCTGGGGCTTAGGAAGAGAACTCTTGCCCACTAACTGCGCACCAACCAGGAGAACGGGTAAAATGGCTGCCCCGCTTGTCTTTCTTTGTTTGGGTTTGGCGCGAGTGTTAGCTTGTATTGCCCGGCTTGCCACAGGAACAGTTTTTCCTCCGCTAGGATCTCCGTGCCACAGCCTGGTTTGGCCTTTTGTGCGCGGCCTGGATGTATTCACCCCCTTTGCCCGCCTCAGTTTCTATATTCACAGTTACCAGAGAACGCCGCCCTGTTTAGGTTAGTGAGGAAGGCGGAGCATTTCTTACTCCCTATTTCCTTCAGGATTTGGTTATATATTTAGCCAATTTTTCACTCGACCATACCTTCGGGTGTATTGTGAAGCATCTGGAGGCTCCAAGTATAGGTTTTTCTGTTTCTGGTTGAAGATCTTGTTGAGTTTTGGGGGAGATTTATCGGTATCGCTTCCTACTCCGCCATTACTCTGACGTCATCTCGTATGTGTATTTTTAACTGTAATAAAAACTGTCAAATTGTTTTTCAAAGTGAAGGTACCATTTTGCACTTACAATAGAAATACAAAAAATTTTCAGGTGTTAAAAATCTCTATTGAAAAGGACTTATGATCTATTGACTGATGGGTGATCTTTTAAAATTTTTGGCCATTCTACTCGCTATGTATGGTATCTTTTTGTGATTTTTTTTTTGGAAAAAAAACCCTACTTTTTTGAGATATAATTTTCATACAATAAAATGCATCAATTAGAGTGCAGTTTCTGGCCCTGGCCGGTTGCTCAGTGGTAGAGCGTCGGCCTAGCATGCAGGAGTCCCGGGTTCAATTCCCGGCCAGAGCACACAGGAGAAGCGCCTATCTGCTTCTCCACCCCTCCCCCTCTCCTTCCTCTCTATCTCTCTCTTCCCCTCCTGCAGCCAAGGCTCCATTGGAGCAGAGTTGGCCCGGGCGCTGGGGGTGGCTCCATGGCCTCTGCCTCAGGCGCTAGAATGGCTCTGGTTGCAACAGAGCAATGCCCCAGATGGGCAGAGCATCGCCCCCTGGTGGGCATGAGGCGTGGACCCCGGTCGGGCGCATGTGGGAGTCTGTCTGACTGCCTCCCTGTTATCAACTTCAGAAAAATACAAAAAAAAAAGTGCAGTTTATTGAGTTTTATTAAATGCACATATATTAAAGTCTCCGCAACCAAGAAACGGGATATTTTTATCTCTCTAAAACGTTCCTTTGTCCATTTTTTCAGCAAATCTTCCCCACTCTTTAACCCAGCCTGCCACTACTCTGCTTTCTACCACTGGATATAGTTTTTGCCTGTTCTAGAGATCCTCAGAGACCATGGAGCAGAAACAAGTCGTTTTGCTGCACTCTGAATTCTTGACCCACAAAAGTGACTACAACAGCTGTGCACACCACTGCATTTTCCTTATGGTTTGTTCAGGAGCAATGGAAAACCAGAACAAAACTTGAGGAACCTTACTATCTAAAGGTCCTCACTAAAGAAAAGATTAAATGATGTGCTTCAACCAAAAAGAAAGAAAATTTAAAGAAATGGCATGAGTTATGAGAGAAATAGTTAAATTGTGGCAGCAATAATAAGTTACTTTTTGAAATGTTTAGTCTTTTAAAAAGGTAAAACTAACATAGATAATAATAACAAGAGAGGGCACAGTTCAATAAATAGTTAAGGCATGGCAAGGTTTTATGTTATGGAGAAGAATAGAAATACTGGATAACTTTAGACTTTCTTAGGAAATTTCTAATATATAATGTATAATAAAAATTTAAGGTAAACTCTGAAAGAACAGACATTCTAAACTAGCAGAGAAAGGGAAAAATAATTTTTTTAAAAAAACAAATCCACCAGACGTCAGGAAGAAAAGAAAAAAGCATAGAAAAACCTCTAGTAAATAGAAAATCCAAAATAAGTAGATAGAAAAAAATGTTTAAATATGTTAGTAATTACTGTAAGTGGATTAAACTCATATTTAAAGGGTAAACATCAACAGACTCTATGAAAATAAAATAAAATAAAATTCAATTAATGCTGCTTATAATACGGACACACCTAAAATAAACTACACCAACAGACTAAAAATAAAGAGAAAAAAATACAGATCAAGTAAACTCTAACTCAACAAATATTTGTCTATATGAATTTTAGACAAAATAGCATTTTTTTAAAAATTGTCAGGGATGAAAAAGGACAGAACAGTCCCATCCCCTGTCACTGCCAGGTAACCACAGCCCTTCGCTTGGGGGTTATTTGCAAATGGGTAGGATGGAGATCTATGGTCTCTGGAAAATACATTTCAAAGAAAAGCTCAAGAATTTCTTAGGATACTAAAGAGAATATGAAGTGAAAAATAAGATGTATGGAGAACAGATCCAATATATCTTATATAAAAGATCCTTACCTCATGCCATACATACATAAAAGCATGCGCACACACACAGACAGTAAGACAGAGATTGGTTTTAACTGATAGAAAAATAAATAAAAATAGAAACTCAAGAACAGGAAAGACACAATATAAAGAAGCAGTAGTGAGAAGCCAAAACTTAGTGAGAATGGTGAGCTAGGTTTTAATTGTTGTTTACCTGATTATAAATTTTAATTCAAGTAAATTTTTAAAAGAAATTATATATTTAAATCTTTAAATTTATTTTATTTTTAGTAAAAATTTGCATATAAAATCTCAGATCATTTCAACAAAAATCTAGGAGATGTAGGGCATAACATACACCAGATTTCTTCTTTCACAGTGGAGCTCAAAATAAAAGTATTTGTGGGTTGCTTTCTTTGCCCTCTTAATACTTTTTGGGCATTTTCCAATGACCTTTGGAATCTACTCAAAGAGTGACACACAGCTCACACCGAGAAAAGGTGTAGTCGCTGGGTTACAATCCTCAGGTTCTAGACCCTATGCACCCCCTATGTAGTGGCCAGGTCTGTTTCACCTTCCTGTTAGATCTGGTGAGTCATCCAAATTGCCTTGGCAAGAAACATTTTAGAGACCCGAGTGGGGACATTGGAGAGAGAAAATTTGACACAGTCCAGGGAAGATGGTGACCCTAAGAAAAGGAACATATTTAAAAGGAGGAGGAGAAATTTCACCTCCTTTAAGAGAGTGCACAGGTTGGGGGCAGCTTTAAGGAGGGAGGGAAGTGATCTGTGGACCGAGGCCTCAGCGGCCATAGCGTCTCTCTGAGGTCTTCAGGTTCTCCAGAGAAAGGAGAGCCAAGAGGAGGACGTCGGAGAAGATCCCATCTTTGTCTCCGAGCTTCTTCAGTCTGGAAGGGAATGTGGACACACTCCCTTTAATATGGAGCTTTGGGACCCAGGCATTCTCTCCAGCTCCTGCTCACAACTATTTCCATGTTCCATGTTCTGACCAGGGCCAGGGAGGCCCTGATGGCCATGGCGACCAACCCCAGCATGTGCCTTCAGTGGCCCCTGCCTTGCCCCTCTCTCCATGCCCTCAGAAGACTTCAAGATCTCTTACCTGTCCTTGCACCCCACCCTCTTGGCTGAAATACTGTCTCCAAAAGCCAACAAGTTTGGGAGATGTGGTCCTCCCTGGCCAACAGAAACCCTCATCTTCAAAGCACAGAAGGCTCTGCTTAGGGGATAGGGCTGCCCCAGCTGCCCTTCCCAGAGCAGAGCATTGTCCCAAGAGAAAAAAAGTCCCCACTTCCTTATGCAGAAAAGCTTGTATTCAGCCTCCACCCTGAGCTTTACCCTAAGCACAGGGTCCCAGTGCAGGGGAGGGCAGCACTGTGGGGAATCTGCGGTTGCATCACCTGAGCAGGTGAAAGAGTGAGGGCCCCTTAGCACCTCAGGGGCCAGTCCTAGGGTGGGATCATCCAGTCCCCTCTTCTGAGTCTTGGCATTTGCAACTCCGCTCTCGCTGGGGAAAACTGGTGTAGCTGTGGTTGACAGCTAGGCCCCAGACAGCCAGTGGGCTCCCATCCTCGTGTGAGGAAGAAGCAGGGGTCTGCCTAGCCAGACACTATCTGTTGTTAAGAAAAGGTTGTTGCCTGTGGCCACTCTGCCTATGGCTTCAACTATGGGTGTCATGTTTTGCAAGGGGCTTTTGCTTGGTAAAGAAGTGAGACCCCATGAAATAAAAAACAAAGTGGAAAGTCTACAAACCTCAAGCAAAGTCATGTCCTTATTTCTTATTCTATACCTGTTGGTAATGTGGGGATGCAGCCCTCTGTGGGCTGGGAGTTTGGGGCCTGCATCAGTCAGAGCAGCCAGGAAACAAACATCCCACAGATGTCAGAGGCTGAAAATGGTACGTTTAACTTTTGTTTCTTATTTGCTCATTCTGCACCTCAGGGGGCCTGCCAAGTCAAGCTCAGGAAGACACTGGGGCCCTCACATTTGCCTGGTACCCTGGCTGAAGGAGACAGGGCCAAGTTTAGGGCTCACTTGGCGACACATTGGTGACAACAACAACAGTGAATGGGTGGCAAGAGTGAGAGGCTTGCCTGCTCTCCTCCTGCTGCTGATGAGTCCAGAAATGACCATGGTCCAGGGGAGCCACTGGTCCAGGCACTGAGGCAGCAGGGCATGGGAGGGACCCCCTGCTGCTACAAGATGGTCCTTGCCCCTGCCTGACGTTCTCCCACTGCCCACCTAAGGAACACACCCTGGACCTGGATGCTGCCCTCCCCCGGCACAGGGTCTTTCTGCTCAGGAGCTCATCTTGGGAGTCACTGCCCTTCCCAATAACATGTCACTTGACATTAAACAAACATGTGGAGTAGAATACATCTGGACAAGGATTTCTACTGACTCAGAAAGAAATGGGGCCCCTGAAGGAAGGTGTGGGAGGCATGGGTGGCAAGAGGGGCTCCTGTGCCCAGCAGCCGCTCTGTGTCCCTGCAACTGCATGTCCAGAGTCTCAAGCCCTCACCGCACTTCATGCATTAGTGACCCAAGGACCCTAGGGTACAACCTTCCCACCCCCATTCTACCCCACCCATCATCCACACAGTCCCATCAGCCATCCATTGGTGGGAGAGCATGTGATTTCCCAAAACAGAAGGATTAGATCCAGGATCAAAGGCCTGGATAGGGGTTGGAGGCCAGGGGCTAGGCAGGGCCAGAAATGGAGAGGACCAGAGCCCAGACGTTAGCAGGAGTTTCTAGGACCTGACACAGAATAGGTAAACATGGTCCTGACACCTGGCTTGGCAGCCATGGGAGTAACAACAACAATGTCGAGATAGGGGTGGAAGCCACAAGGGAGTCACAGCTCAGGTTCCGTGCCCTCCACATGCTCCCGCTGTGAGGGTGTGCAGGAAAGAAGGGATGCCATCATCATGCTCTCTGCATATAGAGAAAAACCAAGGTACACAGGAGGTAGCACCTCTGACTGAAGCTAGAACCTCCCAGAGACTGCAATGCTAGGCTGACAGACTAGACCTTCCACCCACTGGCCACGCGCATCAGGGGAAGGGACCCTGAAGCCAGAGCCCACGCTTGAGTCCAAGCCCTGCATTCCACTGGCCACAGCGGCACGTGGTCCTCAGGCATCTCCAACGACTGTATTTATTGTATTATTCAACAGGGCAGGGGTTTCCAGGTCCCTGTGGACCCAGATGGCCCCACACTGAGTCTGCAAGAGAGGGGGCAGTCTTGCCTACAGGGGTATCATCCACTTCTCTCCATCTCTCTGTCTCAGTGGTGCTCTCTGTCCCGTCTCTCATCTTACAGGCCCACCATGAAGAACACACACACATGCACTTACATGCATACACCCCATGTGCAACCTGCCGAGGCATCCCTCAGCCTTACATTGCCCTGGTCCCCTGCAGTTCCCCGCTGAGGCCAGGGTGAAGTGGACACCGGGGCTGGCGAGTGCACATGACCCAGTTCTCAGGAGGACATAGCTCTCTCCATGGAGTGCCAAGTGGAGCCTCAAGCCAGCTGCTGCTGCTGCTGAGACCCTGTAAATATTTAGACTCTCAGTCTCCTGCAACTGAATGGCGATTTTTTTCTAAGCCCTCTCCTGGGAAGTGAACATGGACACTACACAGTTGGGCCTCATCTCATGACTAATATTACTTGTTATTGTTGGTTTTTTTCCTGTTTTAATAACATTTTAATAATCTCAGTTCATGAAAAATGAAGATAAAAAGCACTGTGGCCTCCAGCTAAAGCCGTCAGAAATATAGGACGCGTTTCTCCCTTGTCCCCACTCATCGCACTAAGCCTGTGTCCCCCAACCGCAGAGCCCCAGGCAGCACTAGTCACCCATCCCCTCCCAACAATGACTCAGGCGGGCTTCCCTCAGAGGCCCTGCTTTTCGCAGATATCTGTCCTGCCCTTGACACACTGAAGCCAGTAAGGTTCAGACAGGCTACCTTCTACCCACGGTAGCCTTGTCCTTGCACAGCCCTCATGGCCTTCTTTATTTCTGTTTTTTTAAAAAACAGCAGTATGTATTTATTGAAATAGAAAGACATATATATGAGAACCACCTGCCGCTGTGGCTGGTGGAATGCAGGGCTTGGACTCAGGCCTGGGCTCCGACTTCAGGGTCCCTTCCCCTGATGCGCATGGCCAGTGGGTGGAAGGCCTAGTCTGTCAGCCAGGCCCCACTCCTGCCCACCTGCTGGGGCATTGCAGCCCCTAGGAGGAGCTGCAATATATGATTTTATATTACATTATATGTTGATACATGAAGGAAAAGCAAGTTACAAACAGGTACCTGCAGATGATCCAGCTTTAAAAAGCAATCTGTGGCCTGACTGGTGGTGGCGCTTTGAATAGAGCATCAGCCTGGGACTCTGAGGACCCAGGTTTAAAACCCTGAGGTTGCCTGCTTGCGCTCAGGCTCACCAACTTGAGCACAGAGTCTCCAGCTTGAGTGCAGGATCACTGACGTGATTCAAGATCGCTGACTTGAAGCCCAAGGTCGCTGGCTTGAGCCTAAGGTCACTGGCTGGGCTGGAGCCCCCCAGTCAAGGCACGCATGAGAAGCAATCAATGAACAACTAAAGTAACACAACTACAAGTTGATGCTTCTTATCTCTCTCCCTTCTTCTCATTCTGACTCTCTCTCAAAATAAATAAATAAAAGCAATCTGTGGATGTGTAGATGGGTGTGTGCCTGCCAACAGTACAGAGGGACACACAGAAATATAGAGGGTATGACAGGGTGGTGGGTGGGCTTATGGATAATACATAATTTATTTTTTATACTTTTTTTGTAGACTTTTCCACATTTTCTTAGGGGACATATGTAACTTTTTTTTCTCTTTTTTTAAAAACCAGGAGTATAGTAATTTTTTGTGCTATAATTCACATACCATGAAGTCCGTCATTTTAAAGTATGCAATGGAATGGTTTTTAGTGCATGTGTACATCACCATTATTGAATTCCAGAATATTTCAATCAATCCGAAAGGAAATTTTATATCCATTAGCAGTCATGCCTCATTCTCTCTCCTCCAGTGCCTGGCAACTATTCATCTACTTTATTTCTCTGTGGAAGTGCCTATTCTAGATATTTTATATACATGGAGTCATACACTGTGTGGTCTTTTGTGTCTGGCTTAATTCACTTAGCATAATGTTTTCATGGCTTATTCACCATAAATCAGTGTAGCCTCCCTTTTATGGCTGGATAATATTCCATTGTGTGGCTATACCATCCTTTGTTTATCTATTTATCAAATGACAGACATTTAGGTTGTTTCTATTTTTAGCTATTATGAGTAATGTTGCTATAAACATTTGTGTACAAATTTTTGTGTGTACATTCTTTTAAATTCTCTTGAGCATATACCTGGAAGTGGAATCACTGGGTCATATGGGAGCTCCATGTTTAACTTCATGAACTGCCAGACTGTTCTCCAAGGTGGCTGCACCATTTCTCACAATGTGTATAACTTTTGCATTGCTCTGTGTCTTCACCAAAGCTTAATAATATGTGTGTCTTTTCTTCTAGCCATCTTGGCAGGCACAGGGTGGTCTCATTGTGGTTTTGATTGACATTTTCCTAATGACTAACAATGCTGGGTATTTTCTTTTCATGTAATTTTACTATCCATTATATGTCTTCTTTGGAGAAATGTTTATTCAAGTCCTTCGTCTACTTTCTAATCAGGTTATTTGTCATTTTGTTATTGAGTTGTAAGAGTTCTTTATACATTCTGGATATACGTTCTTTGTCAGATATACGGTTTGAAAATATTTTCTCCCATTCTGTTGATTGTGATTTAATTTTTTAATGTGTTCTTTGAGGCACAAACATTTTTAATTTTTTTGGAGTCTGATTTATCTATTTTTTCTTTTGTAAATCATGGTGTTAGTATTTTAGCTAAGAAATTATTACCTAACCCAAAGTCATGGACACATTGGATAACTATATAGAATACTACAAATAAAAATTTTAAAAATATAACAGAAAAAAGAATTTCCTTTGCAATAACAAATATTAAAAAAATAAATTAAAAGTTCTTATTTTAAAAGTATAAAATCTGCAAATTTAATTGACAAATATAAAGGCCTAAATAAAAAAAGAAATTCTGGTTGTGAAGACTCAACATTAAAAAGATGTCAGGAGAGTGACGTCACGGAAATGGCGCCGTGAGCAGCGCGTCCGACAGCTCTCCGCTAAATCACAACAAATTTATCAACTAGAAACAGAAAAATTTATCCTCAGAGCATTCCGGAGTTCCACACAAACTGATAGCGAAAGGACTGTTATCACTTGAATCTGAGAGACGAGGGTGTGGAGGAATCTACCACAGGGACATTCTTTCAAACCGCAAGGAAGTGCGCCTGTGGTGAGTCAGCCCATATACTTGGGAACCGCAAGCGGCCGCCGCCGCGAGCCCCCGCGAGCAGCCGCGCACGCGCGCCCGGTCCGGTTGAGCACCGCTGACGTTCCCAGCGGCCCGCACACTGTGAGTGGGGGTCGCCGGCCACCGGTGCCCGGAGCGCCCCATTCGCACGCGTGCCTTGGGCATTCCACGCACCCAGGGCGCCCTGCTGGCCCGCACACCCAGGGGGCTCCATTATCCTGCGCCTGGTGCGGTCCAGCCGCCAGCGGCGGGGCGAGCGGGAGAGGCTTGGGAGATTCTCTCCGTGGGCGGGGCACCTCACCCAGCCATTCAAGCTAACAATCAAGCGTTGGGGGAGGGGCGCGCGCAGGCAGCCTAAAATACCTTCGGAAGCACAGCTGCATCCCAATCACTGAAATTAGCTTAACCCATTAAATCTGCGCACCCTCGGTTCTAATTGATAAGATCTCTCTCAGTTCAGCGATCCAAGACAAGAGGCGTGATATTTTTTAGTGCCTCTCGCTAAAGGGGCGGGGGCAACTTCTGATTGATAGAGCCTCCATATTCAGGGATAAACGCTAACAAGAAGGACTTGGCAGATAATAAGGTCTATACTACACTAGTCGTAAGCAGAGACTAGTGCCTCTTCTTCCCTGCAAAAACAGGCTACAAAGTGTGGAAAGCCTGGGTTGAGAGGTCCAACTAAATGATAGGCGCTGAACAGTCACCTTGACAACAATTGACTCCCACCCCCGCCTGATTACACTGGAGGCCCTGACTCTCAGAGCCTTTCCCAAAGCCTTGCACTGAGTGGGGATAGAGTGGGGATTTCCCAGCTCTTTGAGCCTCTTACTCCCCAGGCAGAAGCAGTTGCAGCCTTATAGCTGGATCACCAGGCTGCTAATTCAGAAAGGGGGGACTAGGAGAGAGAATCCAGGAAAGCAAACTCTCTCATCGTTGGACCCTGCAAACGCCAACAAGCCTTTACTTCCAGCAAGACTAAAACCAATTATATGACATTGCCATAGAATCCCATCAACTGCAAATCCCTACCTAAGAGTGACACAGGGGCAGAGCCTGGGGTACAGAGTCACCGACCAGGAAGAGGGAGAGAAAAGAAAAAGGAAGAAGTTAACCTCTCAAAATCAAGAAAAACCCACAGACTTTACAACTTGATCCACTAATTTTTTTTTTGTTGTTGTTGTTTGTTTCTTCTATCTTTTTGCCTTTATTTCCTCCACCTCGGTCCTTCTATTCTCTGCCCATCTTATGCTTCCCCTTTCTTGAACTACACTACCCATGAGTGTTGCATTTTATTTTTCTTCTTCATCCTCACCCTCCTTTAAGGTTATACTCCAAAACACTTAACTCTCACTCTCTCCTCTTTTGTTTGTTTTTTTTTTGTCTTGCTTTATTTTGTTTTTTTTCTCTTCCTATTTTATTTCTTCCTTCGTTTTTCTCTTTTTCTTATTTTTTCCTTTCTATTCGTTTTTTCTTTTCTCATTTTACTTTCCTCCCATATAATCCTCAATCATGAACAAATTAGTTAATTTGGGACTCAAGGCTTTTTTTTGGCTTTATTTCTCTTTTTTGCTTTTGTTGTTTTTTTTTTCTTGTTTGTTTATTTTTGTGGCATTTTGGGTCCTCCCAACCCAAGGTCTCCATTGTATTTAGTCTTCGCTCCACTTAATACAACAGATTTTTACTTATTATTATTATTTTTTCTTCTTTATTATTCTTTTTTGGTCCTTTTTTCTGGTTCCCTCTTATCCCTCTCATTATATCTCTTAGTTGACCATCACTTACAAGCAAATCATCTTATGCTTGTCTAAGATTTTCTTCCTTTTTTTTTTTTTTTGCATTTAGTAGGTCCCTATTCCCTTTTTTTTGCCCCTTGAACTCTTCACCCCAAATCAGGCCCTCCATTATAGGCACGATATTTCCCTGAGGAGGGGAGTGGAGGGAAAGAGAAGAGAGAAAAAAAAGGGGAAAATAATAAATTATTACTGTTTTTTTTTTGTGGGGTGTTTTACCTTTTTTTTTTTTTTACTTTTTACTCTTTATTAATTCTAATTAGTGCTATCAATAAGACCACCCTCAGATGCCAATAAGAAAGAGGAAATCGAATATTATGGATACAAAAGAAAGAGAGGTAACACAAATAGATGTGGAAAAATCTATGGAGAAAAGACTTAACATATTGGAAGCCTTGGAGCTAAATGACAGAGAATTTAAAATAGAAATCTTAAAAATACTCAAAGATATACAAGAAAACACAGAAAGGCAATATAGGGAGATCAGAAAACAACTCAATGAACACAAAGAATATATTACCAAGGAAATTGAAACTATAAAAACAAATCAAACAGAAATGAAAAACTCAATTCACGAGCTGAAAAACGAGGTAACAAGCTTAGCTAACAGAACAGCCCAGATTGAAGATAGGATTAGTGAAATAGAAGACAAACAACTTGAGGCACAACAGAGAGAAGAAGAAAGAGACTCAAAAATAATAAAAAACGAGAAAGCCCTACAGGAATTGTCTGACTCCATCAGAACGAATAACATAAGAATAATAGGTATATCAGAGGGAGAAGAGAAAGAAAATGGAATGGAGAATATACTCAAACAAATAATAGACGAGAACTTCCCAAGCCTGTGGAAAGAACTAAAGCCTCAAATTCAAGAAGCAAACAGAACACCAAGTTTTCTTAACCCCAACAAACCCACTCCAAGGCACATCATAATAAAGATGGCACAAACCAATGACAAAGAAAAAATTCTCAAGGCAGCCAGGGAAAAGAAGAGTACAACATATAAAGGAAGGCCTATTAGATTATCATCAGATTTCTCAGCAGAAACTCTACAAGCTAGAAGAGAGTGGACCCCAATATTTAAAGCCCTGAAAGAGAGGAACTTTCAGCCAAGAATACTATACCCATCAAAGCTATCCTTCAAGTATGAAGGAGATATAAAAACATTCACAAATACAGAAAAGATGAGAGAATTTATCAACAGAAAGCCCCCACTCCAGGAAATACTAAAGGGGGTTTTCCAACCAGATTCAAAGAACAAAAGAAAACAACACCACAAGTAACAGCTCCACCAAGAACACAATAAAACCAAACTTAAACTGTGACAACAAAGGAAAAAAAGGGGGGAGAGGATGGAGATTAACAGTAGCAAAGGATGATGAAGTGCAGAAATACTTATAAGATAGGGTACTACAATGAATATGGTAGGTACCCTTTTCATTACTTAATGGTAACCACCCTTAAAAAAACCACCACAAAAACACTTGACTTAAAAAAGGTAGCAACAGAGGAAAGAAGTATGGAACACAAACAAACAAAAACAAATGATAGAAAAACAAAAGAGAAGAATCAAACTAGATACAAAACTAACAGAAAGCAATTTATAAAATGGCAGTAGGGAACCCACAAGTGTCAATAATTACACTAAATGTAAATGGATTAAACTTACCAATAAAAAGACACAGAGTAGCAGAATGGATTAAAAAAGAAAATCCAACTATATGCTGCCTACAAGAAACACATCTAAGCAACAAGGATAAAAACAAATTCAAAGTGAAAGGCTGGAAAACAATACTCCAAGCAAACAACACCCAAAAAAAAGCAGGCGTAGCAATACTCATATCTAATAATGCTGACTACAAGACAGAAAAAGTACTCAGAGACAAAAATGGTCATTTCATAATGATTAAGGGGAAGTTGAATCAAGAAGACATAACAATCCTTAATATATATGCACCAAACCAAGGAGCACCAAAATATATAAGACAGCTACTTATTGACCTTAAAACAAAAACTGACAAAAATACAATCATACTTGGAGACCTCAATACACCGCTGACGGCTCTAGATCGGTCATCCAAACAGAGAATCAATAAAGATATAGTGGCCTTAAACGAAATACTAGAACACCTGGATATGATAGACATCTACAGGACACTTCATCCCAAAGCGACAGAGTATACATTTTTCTCTAGTGTACATGGAACATTCTCAAGAATTGACCATATGTTGGGCCACAAAGACAATATCAGCAAATTTAGAAAAATTGAAATTGTACCAAGCATATTTTCTGATCATAAAGCCTTGAAACTAGAATTCAACTGCAAAAAAGAGTGGGAAAAACCCACAAAAATGTGGAAACTAAACAACATACTTCTAAAAAATGAATGGGTCAAAGAAGAAATAAGCACAGAAATCAAAAGATATATACAGACAAATGAAAATGAAAATACGACATATCAGAATCTCTGGGATGCAGCAAAAGCAGTAATAAGAGGAAAGTTCATATCACTTCAGGCCTATATGAACAAACAAGAGAGAGCCGAAGTAAACCACTTAAATTCACACCTTAAGGAACTAGAAAAAGAAGAACAAAGACAACCCAAAACCAGCCGAAGAAAGGAGATAATAAAAATCAGAGCAGAAATAAATGAAATAGAGAACAGAAAAACTATAGAAAAAATCAATAAAACAAGGAGCTGGTTCTTTGAAAAGATCAACAAAATTGACAAACCCTTGGCAAGACTCACCAAGGAAAAAAGACACAGGACTCAAATAAATAAAATCCAAAATGAAAGAGGAGAGATCACCACAGACATCATAGATATACAAAGAATTATTGTAGAATACTATGAAAAATTATATGCCACCAAATACAACAATCTAGAAGAAATGGATAAATTCCTAGAACAATACAACCTTCCTAGACTGAGTCATGAAGAAGCAGAAAGCCTAAACAGACCAATCAGCAGGGAGGAAATAGAAAAAACTATTAAAAATCTCCCCAAAAATAAAAGTCCAGGCCCAGACGGTTATACTAGTGAATTTTATCAAACATTCAAAGAAGACTTGGTTCCTATTCTACTCAAAGTCTTCCAAAAAATTGAAGAAGAAGCAATACTTCCAAACACATTTTATGAGGCCAACATAACCCTCATACCAAAACCTGGCAAGGATGGCACAAAGAAAGAAAACTACAGACCAATATCTCTAATGAATACAGATGCCAAAATACTAAACAAAATACTGGCAAACCGAATACAACAACATATTAAAAAAATAATACATCATGATCAAGTGGGATTCATCCCAGAATCTCAAGGATGGTTCAACATACGCAAAACGGTTAACGTAATACACCATATCAACAAAACAAAGAACAAAAACCACATGATCTTATCAATAGATGCAGAAAAGGCTTTTGATAAAATACAACACAATTTTATGTTTAAGACTCTCAACAAAATGAGTATAGAAGGAAAATATCTCAACATGATAAAGGCCATATATGATAAACCATCAGCCAACATCCTATTAAACGGCATAAAACTGAGGACTTTCTACCTTAAATCAGGAACAAGACAGGGTTGTCCACTCTCTCCACTCTTATTCAACGTGGTGCTAGAAGTTCTGGCCAGAGCAATCAGACAAGACAAAGAAATAAAAGGCATCCATATCGGAAAAGAAGAAGTAAAGCTATCACTTTTTGCTGATGATATGATCCTATACATCGAAAACCCGAAGGACTCCACAAAAAGATTATTAGAAACAATAAACCAATACAGTAAGGTCGCAGGATACAAAATTAACATACAAAAGTCCATAGCCTTTCTATATGCCAACAATGAAATATTAGAAAACGAACTCAAAAAAATAATCCCCTTCACGATTGCAACAAAAAAAATAAAATACCTAGGAATAAACATAACAAAAAATGTAAAGGACCTATGTAATGAAAATTACAAAGCATTGTTAAGGGAAATCGAAAAAGATACAATGAGATGAAAAAATATTCCTTGTTCTTGGATAGGAAGAATAAATATAATCAAAATGGCCATATTACCCAAAGCAATATACAAATTTAATGCAATTCCCATCAAAATCCCTATGAGATTTTTTAAAGAAATGGAACAAAAAATCATCAGATTTATATGGAACTATAAAAAACCCCGAATAGCCAAAACAATCCTAAGGAAAAAGAATGAAGCTGGGGGCATTACAATACCTGACTTTAAACTATATTATAGGGCCACAATAATCAAAACAGCATGGTATTGGCAAAAAAATAGACACTCAGACCAATGGAACAGAATAGAAAGCCCAGAAATAAAACCACATATATATGGTCAAATAATCTTTGATAAAGGGGCCAACAACACACAATGGAGAAAAGAAAGCCTCTTCAACAAATGGTGTTGGGAAAACTGGAAAGCCACATGCAAAAGAATGAAACTCGACTACAGCCTGTCCCCGTGTACTAAAATTAATTCAAAATGGATCAAAGACCTAAATATAAGACCTGAAACAATAAAGTACATAGAAGAAGACATAGGTACTAAAATCATGGACCTGGGTTTTAAAGAACATTTTATGAACTTGACTCCAATGGCAAGAGAAGTGAAGGCAAAGATAAATGAATGGGACTACATCAGAATTAAAAGTTTTTGCTCAGCAAGAGAAACTGATATCAAAATAAACAGACAGCCAACTATATGGGAACTGATATTTTCAAACAACAGCTCAGATAAGGACCTAATGTCCAAAATCTACAAAGAACTCATAAAACTCAACAACAAACAAACAAACAATCCAATAAAAAAAATGGGAAGAGGACATGAACAGACACTTCTCCCAGGAAGAGATACAAATGGCCAACAGATATATGAAAAGATGCTCAGCTTCATTAGTTATTAGAGAAATGCAAATCAAAACTACAATGAGATACCACCTCACTCCTGTTAGATTAGCTATTATCAACAAGACGGGTAATAGCAAATGTTGGAGAGTCTGTGGAGAAAAAGGAACCCTCATTCACTGTTGGTGGGAATGTAAAGTAGTACAACCATTATGGAGGAAAGTATGGTGGTTCCTCAAAAAACTGCAAATAGAACTACCTTATGACCCAGCAATCCCTCTACTGGGTATATACCCCAAAACCTCAGAAACATTGATACGTGAAGACACATGTAGCCCCATGTTCATTGCAGCACTGTTCACAGTGGCCAAGACATGGAAACAACCAAAAAGCCCTTCAATAGAAGACTGGATAAAGAAGATGTGGCACATATACACTATGGAATACTACTCAGCCATAAGAAATGATGACATCAGATCATTTACAGAAAAATGGTGGGATCTTGATAACATTATAAGGAGTGAAATAAGTAAATCAGAGAAAAACAAGAACTACATGATTCCATACATTGGTGGAACATAAAAATGAGACTAAGAGACATGGACAAGAGTGTGGTGGTTACCAAGGGTGGGGGGGGGAGGGAGGACATGGGAGGGAGGGAGGGAGAGAGTTAGGGGGAGGGGGAGGGGCACAGAGAACTAGATAGAGGGTGACGGAGGACAATCTGACTTTGGGCGAGGGGTTTGCAACATAATTTGATGACAAAATAACCTAGACATGTTTTCTTTGAATATATGTACCCTGATTTATTAATGTCATCCCATTACCATTAATAAAAATTTATTAAAAAAAAAGAAAAGATCATTAAAGCAATATAATTAATATGATTACAAAAGCATTTCTAATAAAGCAGAGGAATGTAAAAAAAATAAATAAATAAAAATAAAAAGATGTCAGTTCTTCATCAAATTTACATCTATAAATCTGCTGTAATCCCAAATTAACAAGTTCATTCTCAAGTTTATCTCAATGAGGAAACAGAAAATTTTTTTTCCAGAAAAATTTTAAAACAGAACAACTTTATCAGTTATCAAAACATCTAAATCCATAGAAATTAAAAGATCATAGTATAAATATAACCATGACATCATATACATCTCACCAAGACATGTATCTCCTAGAGAAGAATAATACATGTGCAGGAAGAAAACTGCATCATTGTTTGTAATAGCAGAAATGTACCAACAACAAAAAGGTTTTCAAAAAGAGGAGATGGAGGCTGAGTGAAAAAAGTGAAGGGATTAAGCACAGAAAAAACTTAGACACAGACAGCAGTGTGGGGACTGCAGGAGGGAGAAGGGTGGGGAGGTGAAGGAGGGTAGAGGAGGAATCGGTGGTGATGGAGGGAGACTTGACTTGGGGTGGTGAACACACAGTGCAACTATAGATGATGTTGTTGTAGAACTGTGCACCTGAAACCTGTCTAATTTCATTAACCAATGTCACCCTAATAAGTTCAATTTAAAAATGTTTAAAGGAGGTGATTAAAATAAAAACACATGTGGGTACTATTGAATAGATATATTTATATATAACAAAAAAAGTCACCAATACAAAATAATAAAAGGCCAGAGAATCTTTTATTATATATGTAAGAGATGGGAATTTATCATTTTAAATCTCCAACTAGCCATTAGATTGAATTATATGAAAATGCTGTTTTCATAGGACAACAGTGATTGAATATCAACCATTTCATATTTATATATAAATAAATGCATTAAAACAAAAGAGAAAAAGATGCATGTCACATTGTTAAAGTTGATACCTCTGAGCTACAGAAACACGAATAGGGTACAAGGGAAAGAACTCTCAGAGTTTAAGCATTCTTCAATAAATATGTGTTCATGTATGACATGTGTAATTTTTAAAGATAAAATTAACATCCAAACACATAGAGATCCTGTAAACTAATGATAAAGGCATAATGATCCCAAAAAGTAAATAAAACAGAAGTAAAAATTCTTACTAAGTATATAAAATATAAAATTTACTGTTAGTCAAAAATACAAAGAATAATGAATAATATAAATAGTTAGTTTGCAAGAAATCAGTTAGACAGGTGCATGCACACCTGTGCACTACTCTTGTGACTATACATGAGTTCAAGCTTGCTGGAAGCAATTCGAAACTATATCAAGATACTTTAAAAGAGCATGCCAAATGATCTGTTTCTCATTAGAATGTAGAAGGTCATGAGAGATCATACCTCCTTCTTCCTTACCATAGAAAGTGCTGGATGAACTAGGAAGCAGTAATGTAAAAATGTAGTCGAACTGTGGAGAAGAGAAGCCAAAATGAATGAAACTCCAGAGAAGGGTATGTCCTCACTAGGGAACTTGTGGCACACTTCTCCCTGAGCACATTTTCAAATCTGAACCCTTGCAAATAGAAATTGGGCCTCTCAAGGCAGAAGGACTCTCCTGGGGTATAGAGAAATTCAAAACCTTTAAACAACTGAGTCGGTTGCCAAGAATTAGAATCTGAAGGATTCTCAAACACATAGTTAATTCGCTCTGCTCTGTGGGAACTTTTTGAACTCCAGAAAAAAGAGAGAAAAGCCAAGCAGAAAATGTTGATCCTTGAGCTTAGGAGACATGTCAAAAGTTCAGCAAGGCTGAGGCAGCAAGATTTACAGGACAGAATTCCAGAGGAGGAGCTATGATAAGAATGGGGTGGTCTGGGAGGCTGCGGTCTGGGCTGAAAGGGCAGGCATACCTTTGTAATCTCATACAGTATTAGGTCAAAGATCAATTTCCTGCTGAGTCTCACAGGACAGAGCTCTCACCACCAGATACTTAAAACTACATATCTGAGATCTGAGGCTAAGTAATTATGCAACCAAACTCAAAGCATCTCCTGTGACACTGATCTGCTGTCCCATTCCTAGGTATTTATGTAGCAGAAGCCCATGCTTACGTCCACACGATAACTTACACACCCACACTCACTGCAGCATTATTTCACAGCCCAAAACTGAAGATATCCTCAATGTCCACCAGCAGGGAAGCACATGCACAGTGGTATAGCCACACCGTGGATTACTCCTGAACAATGCAAAGGAACATGACGGATATCAAACCATCATGCTGAGCAATGGAACCCAGATGCAAAGAGCTCATACTGTAGGTGAGGTTCTGAAGTGGGCATCGTTAATGCATGCGGATAGAAATCAGAACAAGAGTTACTTGGAGGTGGCATGAGGTTTTGAGAAGAGGAGCTGCTTCCTGGGGTACCTGAACTGGGAGGTGGTGCTGCGGTATTTAGGGGAGCATTTTAGAGCTATGCACTTGGGGTTTGCACTTTTTTATATTGCAAATTAGATCTCAATTTAAAAAGAAGCACATACACACACACACACACACACACACACACACACACACACACACAAAGTTTATTCTTCTAGAAGCCAGTAACTCTTTTTAGGAATATTTATCAATGACTTAGTCTGAAATGCAAATATTTATTCAAATTTTGGAAGCAATGTAAATGTCCGACGTTACTGGAAACCTCTTTTCAGGAAGGATATGCTCTGCTGAGAGTCAGGGCTGGCAAGGGGGGTTCAGGTCCAGAGCTGCAGCCTCCCTTAATGGCCTGATGAAGAACATGCAGATCACTCAGTGGACCAGGCCTTCACAAGGTGCTTCTTAAATATGGGGACCCTGCATTGGGGACTGTAGCTGTGCAGGTGACCGGTGATGGCGTTGTGCCCAGGCTTGGGCAAGGCCAGGCTCCAGGTTGGCAGAGGCAGGTTTGTGAAAGCAGGAGAAAGGGCCCGCTGCTTGGATGCAGAGGCGAGGAAACCCTGGCACTGCGGGGCCCGGCTGAAGAGGAGAGTAGAGCTTGGAGATGTCATGGTGACTCAGAGGTGCTGACCCGAGGTTCCACGTCTGGAAGGTGCTTGAAACAGGCAGCTCATCAAGGAAGGAATGAAGGCCCAAACCATCCCATTTCCACTCACTCCTGGAGGTCACGGAGGGTCGAGCAGCCCTCTCCTGACCCAGCAAGGAGACAAACAACAGGCTTCCCAGAAACCCCACATAGCGGTCCTCAGACTTTCATCTCCACTTGGAAAATTGGAGCATTTGCTGCCAATGGAAATGCAGTTCCTTCAAGGAAGGATGCTTTTCCCAGTAAATGGTACCGGAGCAGCTGGCCGTCCCTCCTCAAAAGGAAGACAAACTCAGCCTGCATCTCACCTCATATGGAGAGGGAGTCAAAATGGATCATAAGCCTAAATGCAGGACTCAATGCTTGTGACCTCATGTTAGGCAGTGAGCCTTAGAAAAATCAAAAGCATGACTCATAAAAGAAAGAACTGAAAAATCGCACTTTTTCAAAATTTAAAACTTTGCTTTCTGAAAGACATCAGTGAGGGAGCAAAAAGATGAGTCACAAGTGGGAGAAAATAATAGTAAATCTTGTTTTTGAACCAAGGACACCTCCGTAACATCCAAAGAACTCTCAAAACTCAACAATAAGGAAAGAAAAGCAACCCATTTTTTAAAACTGCATATTTTAAAAAAATGTATCATAAAGAATACCTCTAATGACAAGTGAGCACAGGAAAAGGTGTCCAGTGTCATTAATCCTGATTTAATGCAAACTGAATTACATACAACATGACTACACACTTCTCAAAAGAGCTCACTTAAATTTCAAACCCTCTAACAATACCAAAAGGGTGCAAAACAGCTGCAGGTCTCCTCTGTGGTTGGAAGCCCAGACTGTTACTGCCCTTTTGGGGAACAATGTGGCAGTTTCTACATACACAAACAGCCCCTGTGCTCCACATACCCGCTCCAAGGACTTGTCCTAGAGAAACAAAAACCCAAGATCACAAGAACTTGCCATGAATGTTTGTGGCAGCATGATTCATAAGCACCAAACTGGGAAAGCCCAGACGTCTTTCAGGCAGCTACGGGCTTTGGCTTAACACAGAACGGAAAAGTACAGAGCATTGCAGGGGACGAAAGAGGACATACTCAACAGCTGGACGGGTCTCAAAGACACCAATGCTGAGAGAAAGACATCAGGCCAAAGGTGGTACAGCAGTACTTCCCCATGATTGTTCCAGAAAAGGCAAAGCTGCCCGAGGCTGGAGAGAGGGCAATGTCTGTCCACACAGCATAGCACCAGGGAATTTGGAGGGTGAGGAAACTACTCTTGTGTCCTGATTCTGGTGGGTTTACACAGCTTTAGGCATTTGTTACTGCATAAAAATGTTTAAATTTTTTTTTAAGTCCCATTTAAAGGCCCTGGCCGGTTGGCTCAGTGGTAGAGTGTCGGCCTGGTGTGTGGGGGGACCCGGGTTCGATTCCCAGCCAGGGCACACAGGAGAGGTGCCCATTTGCTTCTCCACCCCCCCCCCTCCTTCCTCTCTGTCTCTCTCTTCCCCTCCCACAGCCCAGGCTCCATTGGAGCAAAGATGGCCCGGGCGCTGGGGATGGCTCCTTGGCCTCTGCCCCAGGCGCTAGAGTGGCTCTGGTTGCGGCAGAGCGACGCCCCGGAGGGGCAAAGCGTCGCCTCCTGGTGGGCAGAGCGTCGCCCCTGGTGGGCAGAGCATCGCCCCTGGTGGGCGTGCCGGGTGGATCCCGGTCGGGCGCATGCGGGAGTCTGTCTGACTGTCTCTCCCCGTTTCCAGCTTCAGAAAAATACAAAAAAAAAAAAGTCCCATTTAAAGACCAGGCAGATATTGTCACTGCAGTCAGTGGCACAAAGAGTATCTGGCTACCTGGGGAGATGAGGGCCCTCTGGAGGCGCCAGGGTGTGCCCTGTGGGCACCTGCCCAGAAAAAGGGATGTCTTCGAAGTTATAAATGTCATTTTACACAGATGTGTTTCTGAAGATTTCCACCAACTGGATATTAGAAGGGACTTGGGTTGGGTTTTCTGTGACAAGGACTGGCTTGGAAGAGCCCCCCGAGGAGGCCCTGTCCAAGGTGAGAGCCCAGGCGCCTTTCCTGGGTGTGGACTGGCTGCCTGGTCCAGGACAAGAGGTCAGGGCATAGGTCAGGGCACAGCACACAGGTAAAAGTTGTGTCCTCAGTTCGCAGCAGCTAAGAAGCTCAGCATGAGAGCCTTCTCATAGTCATCCACTTGAATAATTTCGTTGTTGTTGATGTGCCTGCCCCTGCCTCCCTCCCTCTCCCCCGCCACCAAAGATGATAAATCAGAATATTGGGTCCCAGGCACAGCCCTGTTTCGGGCTGAGCACTGCCAGTCCCAGGGCAGAGGGTGTAGAGGGAGGGGCAGTGGTCCAGGAGCACAGGGCACTGGAGGCAGGATTTGAACAAGGGGGCATGGGGGAAGAAATGCTCAACAGGAGCCAGAGAGGATGAGAGGTGAATCTGTTGGAAGTTCTGTCCTGAGGATGGTGGGCAGCTGGTAAGAGGTAGCACCTAGGAGGTCACTCTACCTTGACTGCTGGAGCTGAAAGACTAGGGGTCAAAGCTGTCACAGCCTGGCTCACCACTGTTCCAACCTCAGTGCCCATCCCACCCTCATCTCTGCCGGCTGCCCTTACCTCTGGATTTTAGGCCAGCATCAGGCAGGCCCAGGGCCTTCACAGAATTGAGCTCAGATACCATAGCCCAGGATCATCACTACTCTGCCACACTCCTCCAGTGTCCAGACCACAGCCGCTCTGGGCGTCATCCCATGGAGCTTTCAACTTCCACAGAAAGCTGAGGTCAGGGAGGTGGTCTTCTGGCTTGGAAGAGGCCCCAGCTGGCCTCCATCACGCCTCTCAACTGCTCTGGGCAACCCTCCCATGCTCGGCTGGCTCCCTGATGGAAAGAGTCCAAGACTTTTAGCTCTCAGAGGCTCTCAGAGGCTCTCAGAGGATTCAGTGGTTTGCCCTGGAAAGGAGGCAGGCTGGAGGGATAGGACTAGAAGGGCCAACGAAGAGGGGAAATAAGCCAAAACATGCAAATGGGAGGAAGAGCAGAAATGAGAGAGAGAAACCGGAGAAAGTAACGGTTGTAAGGGCACCAGCTGGAGTTGGAGATTGGAGTCACTGGGAAATAAACCCCACAATAGAATGACAGCACTGGGGCCCCTGCCCTCCTGGAGCTTGTAGTCCTGACTAGTGAGAGGTATCAGTCATATAAACCCCATATGAAGAAATGGCTGGAGGAAGGAGAGTCCTGTCCACAGGGAGAAGCATGAGGGGAATCCACCAGCCAGCCCCTGGGCACTGCAACCAGGTACCTTCCCTGCCTCTAGGCAGAGGTGCCCTTGGGCACCTTCCTAGTTAGCTGAGCAAATCCCCGTTTCCTTCTTCCCAGTGCGTAAGGGGAGTGGGTCTGTACCTGTCCTGTCTCCAACAGCAGGTCTGGGGTTCTTCCAGAGTGTCTGGAGAGGCTACCCAACCCCCTCAAACAGAACACCTAAACTTTCAGAAAATCACACACTGGAAGATGTCCTCAAGTTAAGAAATCAACTCCCATTGTCATTGTATAATAATCAGTTTCTTCCCCAAATAACTCCTTTTTTCTGGGCAAGCATGGTCAGAATGGCTGAAAACTTCCCCAAACTCACACAGCCAGTTGCAAAGGAGCAGCGTGACTTTGAATTACTAAAAAACTACCTTGTGCAGGATTTGATATATTGATCAAAAATATTTTGTTAAATGCAAAATAAAGTGAGACTACATCTTAAAACAACCAATTTTAGAGGCAAACCACAAATAAAAGTATGACCAGAATTCATAGTAGAGCTATTCTGGCCTTTTGAGGGGCAATGCAGACACTGTTTCAATGCACTTAGAGCTCCTGTGATCTACTGGGCTGCCCAGTAAGACCACGTGTGAGCTCTCTGAGAACATAGGCTACCTGTCACCAAGACGGTTCACTTAGGACTTGAGTCTTCTCTAAGATGTACCTATTCTTATGCTCCAAAAAAAAAAGGGCACCCAGCAGGTGCTCTGAAGAGAGTTGATTAAAAATGAATGAATGGGTGAGATGAGGCTGGCATTCAGTGTGTAGCCTGTGATGGCAACAGAGCCACTGAGACTCTCAGCTCCCATAATTGAAACTGCCTGGCTCTGCCTCACTTGAGACCCTATGGAGAACCATGAAGAGTTCATTCTCAAGCAGATCTGTCCTATTTTGGTTAGGAACTGGCCTGACTGTAAGGAGGTTAGTGGTAAGGGTGTTGCATAGGGGACTCCAAGAGGCCCTGAGACACTTGGCATTAAACCATGCCCCTCAGATGTGAAACAGTTTGGCCACAAGTCATGAAGAAACAAGTGACCAGATCTGGCCATGGACCCAGTGAGTCAACAGAGGAGATTCTGAGTCATTAACCCTGCAGAACTGGGAATGAGATGTGAAACCTGATAAAATATCGATTCTATCAATAAGTACTCTGTGAAAGGATCAGAATGTATATTGTAATTGCCAGGAAACTACTTTAAAAATTTACAAAGCTATATACTCAATAATGCAATAAATAAATTAAAACAGAATACTAATAAATGTTCAAGTAACCAAAACAAAGTCAGAGATTAGGAAACAGAAGAATAAAAAACAGAGGGAGAAAAACAAATAACAAAATGGTAAGTCAAAATCCAATATTAATGATTACATTAAACGTAAGTGGTCTAAATTCAAAGACAGGAATTGTCAGAATGAATTTGTTAAAATCACCCATTTCTATGCTATCTACAATAAACCTATTTTTAAAATATAATATTGCTATGTTCATATAAAAAGGATGGAAAAAATATGCCATGCAAAAAGCAAATAAAATGTTAATATTAGATAAAGTGGATTTTAGAAAAAAAGAAAATTATTATTGATAAGGAGGGAAATCACATAATGATAAAAGAATCAATTCACCAAGAAGACATAACAATCCTAAATGTGTATGCACCTAACAACACAGCTTCAAAATTAATGAAGACAAAACTAAAATAAAAAAAAGAAGAAGAAGAAGGAAGGAAAGAAGGAAGGAAGGAAGGAAGGAAGGAAGGAAGGAAGGAAGGAAGGAAGGAAGGAAGGAATCTAGAATTGAAACCTTCACAACTTCTCTCCAGGAACAAATAGACAAAAAATTAGCATGGATAAAGAACTATCACTGTCAATCAAGGGGATCTACTTGGCTTTTACTGAACACTTCACCCAACCAGAGCAGAACACAAATATTTTTTTAAGTGCCCATGGAACATTTACCAAGATAAATGATACCCAGCAGCAATTAAAAATCTTTAACAAAGGTGAAATAATTGAATCATGCAAAGCATGATAATAAAATCAACAAGACAGTGATAACAGAAAAATTACATAAATATCTCTAAATGAGTAAAAATTAAACAATATACTTCTAAATGATCTGTGGACAAAGAGAAAGTCTCAAGGAAAATTAAATATTATATTTAACTTAATGAAAATGAAAATATAACATAGCAAATTCTGTTATATGCAACTAAAGAAGTGATTAGAGGGAAAATTATAATACTAAATATTTATATATTGAGAAAGAAAGATCTCAGAACACTAATCCAAACTTTCATCTCAAGAAATTACTTTAAAGGAACAAAATAAATCCAAATCAAATCAAAGTAAGAAATACATAAATATAAGAGAAGGAGTCAATGAAATTTAAAATCCAACTCAATAATGAAAACCAATAAAAACAAAAGCTGGTTCTCTGAGACAACTGAGAGAAATGAAATTTTAGCAAAATTGACACAAATAAAGAGAAGATACAAATGATCAATATCAGAAATCAAAGAATAAATATCAAAATTATAGACTTGCAGACATTTAAAGAAAAATAGGTGAATAATCCAAACTCTGCACACATACAATCAACAACTTAGATAAAAGAAATCAATTTCTCAAAAACTACAAACTACCAAAACTCACCCAAGATGAAGTAGATAATATAAATAGTTCTATAACTCTTAAAGGAATTGAATTTGTAATCAAAAACCTTCCAGAAACATATTTAGATCTACATGATTTCTACTCTACCAATTGAAAGAAGAAATAACACCAATTCTACCAAATCTCTTTCAAAAAACAGGTGAGAACTCTTCCCAAGTGATTTTATGAGGCCAGTATTACCCTGATATCAAAACCAAAGATAGCACACACACAAAAAACAAAACTACATACCAATACTACCCATGAACAAAGATGCAAAAATCAACACAAGGCTAGCAAATAAAATACAACAATATATTCAAAGAATGATGAACTAGGACCAAGTTGTTTTTATTCCAGAAATGCAAATGTCCTTCAACAGGTGAATGGATAAATAGGGGTCCATCCATACAATGAAACAAACTGTGCAGCAACAAAAAAGAACAAACTGTTGATACATGCAACAACTTTGTTGGCTGTCAAATGAATTATACTGAGGGAGAAAAGTCAACAGCAACAGATTGCATATTATACATCTCCATTTATAAACACTCTTGAAATAATCAAATTGTAGAAATAGAAAGTAGATTACTGTTTGCCAAGGGTTAGGGTCAGAGGGACAATGTGACTACTAGGGAATAACATGAGGGGTTTTATTTGGGGGTAACCAAAAAGTTCCATATCTTGGTTGAGATCATGATTATACAAATCTACAAACTTGTCAGCTCAATACCAAAAAAGGAAGAAGGAAGGAAGGAAAGAAGGAAGGAAGGAAGGAAGGAAGGAAGGAAGGAAGGAAGGAAGGAAGGAAGGAAGGAAGGAAGGAAAAGAGGGAGGGAGGGAGGAAGGGAGGGAGGGAGGGAGGGAGGAAGGGAGGGAGGGAGGGAAGAGAACAAAGAGGGAGAAACAGACAGACAGAAAGGAAAAACTGGTGAAATCCAAACAGAGTCTGTAGTTTAATTACCAGTTTGGTACTAGTGTCAGTTTACTGGTTTGATATACTTGATTATGATGTTATTGTAGGAGGACATCACTGGAGAAGATGGATGAGGGTCTAAAGTTATTTCAAAATAAAGTTGTGTATTTTTTTAAAAAGAAAGGCAAATGATTAGAACAGATACTTCACAGAAGAAGATATATAACTGGCCAGTGAGTTCATTAAGCTGTTCTCAACATCATTAGTCACCAGAGAAATGCCAATTAAAATTGTGATTAGATAGCACTACACACCCACATTAAAGACTGACAGTAACAAATGTTTGGTTAGGATGTGGAGGAACTGAAACTCTCATTCACCACTGGTGAGAATGCAACACAGTGCAGCCCCTTCAGGAAACTTGCAGTATCTTAGAGAGTTGAGCATGCACTTACTGTAGGAGGCAGCTGTCCCATTCTATAGATTCATCCACAAGGAATGCAAGAACATATTCTCGAAAGGTTCAATCATGAGCATTTATAGCAGCTTTTTTCATAAAGACCCCAAACTAGAAACTAGTTGATGGGCTGGCAATATCCCTAAACTGGTGAATGAATAAACTCTCTGTGGTATAGCCATATGATGAAATATTCAGCAGTTAAATTTGAATACATCTCAAAATATTATGCAGAAGCCAAAAGAATGATTATTGTCTTATTCCATGTAAGTATCGTCTTATTCCATGAAAACTAACATGGAAAACAAATCACATTACCACTACCAGTCAATGAATTTATTGGGGGTATTTATTGCAGAAGGGTATGAGAGATCTTTGGGGGGTAATGGGCATGTTCTCTAACAGTGTTAATGGTTACACAGTTATATAAATTTGTCAACATGGATTACACTTAAAGTGGGTGCCTCTTATTGTATGTATACTTATCCATGCAATGCACATTATGCCTCAGTGACTTTGGTGTTCAAAAGCTCCTCCTACATTTCTAAATGCCCCCATGGGATGATAAACCCCTGCTGAGAACCAATACTCTGATGACCATTATTACAGCCTGTGGGACTTGCATATATATGACTTAGTGACTTGCCCATGAGATTATCTCCATCAAGAATGGTTTGAGAGCTATGGCTATAATAGAGACGTGCCTATCTACCCTCATCCACCCTTCCTTCCTCTTGACTGACTCCCGTATTATTCCCTGTCCACATTCCTCCACATGGTTCAGCTCCAGGACTTTCCCCAGAGCTGTGAGGCCAGGCGCTGCTTGGGAGAAAGCATGTGACCCACATCTGGCACGGAGATGAGGGAGGAGTCTGCTGAAGGCTTCTGGTAAGGCTTTCTGGCTCCAAACTGACATTCCCAGGAACAGGCGTTCCCGAACCAGCAGTGGGTCCTTCTTCACTCCTGAACCAGGCAGCCCAGGGCTTCTGCTCCAGCCCAGCTGGCCGGCAGCCAAAGGAAGCTCCTTCCAAACCCCCTTGAGTAACTTCCTTTGCCAAAAATGGGAAAGATTCTTGCATAACCAGACATCTGTGAATACAAATCCAGAGGAAATTCAGGCAAATGCCGCAGGGATGTTAGAGAAGGAATCACAAAGAAAAAAAGATAAGGAAGAAAAGATAAGCCAACTTCACTTCCCTTCTCACTGACCTCGCTTAGTTTGCAGCTATTTATCAGGGGACTGGTGGGACCAGGGGCGGGGAGGGAGGCTTACGGGTGGAGAAAGCCGAACCATGGAACTCCAGCTGTTGATAGCAAAGTTTAACTGTTTTTTCCAAGAACAATTGATCAAATCCATTCTTTGCACAATCTGTTGCTTCCTCTCAGTGGGGAAAGAATTTCTTTTTTTAATTCTTTCTCTGGATGTTATACACAGGTGTTCTACTCTTATTTTTAAGTATGTCACGTTTTCATCCAGAAAAACGTTTAATTCAAGATGCATACTTGGAGACTCCCTGTCCCTGAAGAGGAAATGTTAGTTTTGCTTGTTCACAGCAGTTTTTAATGGGTAACGTGGATGATCATATTATTAGAAAAAAAAATGACGAAGAAGGCCAGAATGAGTGGTGAAAGTCCCAGCGCCAGGAGATGTGGGGACAAGCCAACAAGATGAGTCCCCTCTCCTCCTCTGGGCAAGATGCAGCCCAGCACTCCTTTACTACCCACAGAAAGTGTCTGCCATGGTCTAAGCTCTCAGGACCTAGTGACCAACGAGGTGGGGCTTGGGGATGGGGCCTGGTACTCCTCAACGTTTACAGGCAACATGCACTGGGGGTTGACCTGGAAAAGAGGCACAAAGATGAAGAAGGCTCAGAATGAAGAAGAACAGCTCTCACAGAGGCCTCACAAGCACACAGCAGCGGACTAAGTGTGTTTGGACAGGAGGCCCCTGAGGTCACCACCACCCCCAATCCCACCATACAGCATCCATGTTTCAGGCCAAGAAGCATTCACTGGGACAGGAGGGGTCTTAGTGGGCTTTGGGCATTGCCCTGAGCTGCTTCTTTGGAGCGCATGGTGCAAGAGGCTCACCAAGGCCTGTGACTTAACCTGAGATCCTGAAGAAGTGCCTCTTCATATCTTGCCTACAACACTTCCCGGGGCAAAGACCACTGCATTCTGCATTCAACCCAGGCCCTGAGACCCCCTCTTCAGCCCCCATCCTGCCAAAAACTACACTTGGAGGAGACCCACCCCAAGCCCACTGGGGGATGTGGCCTGCAGGGGCTTCAGCTGTTGGGCCGCTGATCACGGTAACTTTGTGGAGGGATACAGGACAAGTGGAGGGTGCCGTCCTCCAGCTGCACAAAGGGTCCTTGGGGATGGCCTACCACAGCCCAGCCGCCTCCAAGAGTCACGCGGAGACACACATCTGGAACCCTTTAGGCCTAGCCAACACACTGGCACGCAGGCTCCTTGGCCACCAGCCCCAAGAAAAGATGGTTGGTTCCTAGTGCCGCACCCTCTTTCTCCCTTTCTTACTCTTCTTCACCCACAAATTGGAGTTTAGGGGCCTTCTTTCTGCCGTGGGGTGCTATGAGTGGTCTGAGGGTCTGGAGACATGGCAGAGAGGGGGCTGACTCACCTTCAAAATGTGCAGAGGGCAAGAAATCCGGGAGCTCAGATGCCCACTGATCCCTCCAGACAGTCCACATCATGGGAAGGTCTCACAGGGAGCCATGGGGACTCTAGACAGGTCACTCAGAGGCAGGTGGAGTCGAGACTTGTCATCTGTTTTCTAGAAAGTGTGCATGGGATCAGGACTTGGGTCAGGGAACCAAGCCAGGGTCCTCTGGAGACCAGGTAAAAAGGGACCCTGAAGTTCCTTGGTAGAGCTGGAAAGGGGGATGTTAGGGCTTCCTCATATAACTGGTGGATGTTGGAGGGTGCGGGGCTGCTCCATGTTACCCCATACCTACCTATCCTCCTCTTCTTCTTGTTTGGGGCAATGCTGTTTCACCTAGAAGACAACATTCGCCAGCCACTCTTGCAGCAAGTCATGGCCCGTGAGCTGTAAGTGGAAGAAGTATGGAGACACCCAGGGAGGACACTGGGAGGAAGCCGACTATTCTGGTATGAAACCAGAGGGTAAGAGCTGCTACCCTAGTTGGCTGAGGTCCAGGACCCTGGTGACTGTTCCAGTGGCGACCCCACAGTACGGGGGCATCTGTGTCCTTGCAAGTAAAAGTTACAGGCCATGGCACTCCCAGAGAAGAAGGCTTCTAAGTCTTGGTTGCCATCTTTTTCCAATAGAAAATGCCTGTCCTTCTCTCCTGACGAGCTGTAACGTACAATCACATTCTTGGCCTCAAATCTTGACCCCTTTCTCCTATACCAGCCCCCTTCCCCAGCTCCAGGGTTTCTCCCACTCTTCAGCCCACATTCCTTATGGAAAAATGTAGTGTGCAGCTGACAAAGGATGCAAGACTATGGTGACAATGACGTGCCTCCCCTTCAAATCACTTGCTACAAGATAGCGGCCTATGTAGCTGGATTATCCACAGCCACTGCTGCAGCAAAGAACACGTAGACTTCACTCGGACTTTACAAACATTGGTGCCCATTTTTTTTATAACTCAGAATCAATCCTTTTGAGGTACAACTCACATAAATGAAAAAGTACCTATTTTAATCATGCAGTCTGATGACTGTTTATAAATGCACACAGTGCATAACAGCCACACTCAAACACAGAAGTGGTCCCTCTGCAACCTTGCACCTTTGGCTGTCAATCTCCCCACCCTGCCCCAGCCCACTGCTCACCCGCTGCCTGCCATTGAAGGTGACTTTGCCTGCTCTAGACTCTCACAAGCATGAGATCACTTTTTTCCCTCTGCAAACTGTTTAGAGATTTCCATGTTGCTATGTGTATCACTAGCTGGTCATCTTACAACTGAGCAGTGATGCACCGTGTGAGGGGCCACACTTAGTATCCTCTTTCTTGCTGACAGACTTGAGGTTGTTTCCGCTTTCTGACTGTTGCGAATAGAACTGCTGTGAGCATCCTTGTACATATCTTTATGTGAATTTATGTTTTTATTTGTCCTGAGGAAACACTTGGGAGTACAATGACTGAGTCATGGTGAAAGTGTTAATTTAACTTTATACAAAATTGCCAGTTTCCAAGTGGTTGTTCCACTTTAAATTCTCACTGTCAATATGTAAGTTCCTATTGCTTCCTGACCTCACTAACACTGGGTAGTATTGTCAGTCTTTTTAATTGCAGACAGTCTAGCAGGTATGCAGTGGTATCTCATTATGGTTTCAATTTGTATTAAATTACTTATGTTAACTATTATATATAATATATATTATATAGAGGTGAGAAAAGTAGATTTATTTATTAATTATTGTATTATTTATTTGTATTATGACTATAAACCCACTTTTGTCCAACCGTGTATATAAAATATATTATATGTGTGCTGTGGGTCAAATAAGTTTGCAAATATAATGTATATGTTTGCTCGCTTATAGTTTGCATTGCGTGTGGGGGACAGGCTGTAAGCAGGCAGGGTCCTTATAGCCTAGGGCTTAGTTTTAAGACTAAGTCTTTCCCACCCACCCTTTTAATATTAAGATCTTCTCGGCCCTGGCCGGATGGCTCAGTGGTAGAGCGTTGGCCTGGCGTGCAGGAGTCCTGGGTTCGATTCCTGGCCAGGGCACACAGGAGAAGCGCCCATCTGCTTCTCCACCCTCCCCCTCTCCTTCCTCTCTGTCTCTCTCTTCCCTTTCCACAGCCAAGCCTCCATTGGAGCAAAGTTGGCCCGGACTCTGAGGATGGCTCTATGGCCTCTGCCTCAGGCTCTAGAATGGCTCTGGTCACAACAGAGCGACGCCCCGGAGGGGCAGAGCATCGCCCCTGGTGGGCATGCCGGGTGGATTCCGGTCGGGTGCATGCAGGAGTCTGTCTGCCTCCCCGTTTCCAACTTCAGAAAAAAAAAAAAATACTAAGATCTTCTCAACACTAAGCTTTTCCTCACACCCTTGACTGTTGCATGATAAGATGATGGGGTGGTACACTCTTATGAAGGATCCCATTTATGCCTCAGATAAGTGTCTTTGTATCAGAGACTTTGTTTGTATATTGGACTAAAGGTTTTTATTTCTACACTATAAAATGGGGCAGAGGAACTCATGCTAGAGGAGAGCAGAGAAAGGCCATGTGGAGAAGAGGAGAAGCAGCCAAGATGGCAGAATGCTGAAGGAGAAGCCAGTTTGTGCAGAGAGAAGGTGGTGGGGAACAGAGGTGAATAAGGCTGGTGAGGTAGAAACCTTTGATTCTAGGAATACTTGGATAAGTCAGTGGCTTTGGGAGCCCTGAAAGGAAATGGAAGTGTTTTCCCACTGTGTGTATTTCTTGCCTGCAGGGTGCAAGCTAGGATTAAAGCTAATGGCCCACCAGTTCTTTGCTCCATTGTTTCATTACCATCTGTCAGAATCAAATTCGAACCTGCATGGGCCAGACGGCTGTGATGGTGGCCACGGCTACTGGCTTTACATGTGCATATATATCCTTACACCAGGGGTCCCCAAACTACGGTCGGTGGGCTGCATGTGGCCCCCTGAGGTCATTTATCCGGCCCCCGCCGCACTTCCAGAAGGGGCATCTCTTTCATTGGTGGTCAGTGAGAGCAAAGCGCGGCATCGCTCACATACAGTACTACTTCCAGTGACTCAGCATGCATCACAGCTCCAGATGCGTGTCATATCACTTGTTACAGCTAGCAGTGACAAATATGGAACTGGACATTGACCATCTCATTAGCCAAAAGCAGGCCATAGTTCCCATTGAAATACTGGTTAGTTTGTTGATTTAAATTTTCTTGTTCTTTATTTTAAATATTGTATAAATATGTGTTCCCGTTTTGTTTTTTTACTTTAAAATAAGATATGTGCAGTGTGCATAGGGGTTTGTTCATATTTTTTTTATAGTCTGGCCCTCTAACGGTCTGAGGGACAGTGAATTGGCCCCCTGTATAAAAAGTTTGGGGACCCTTGCCTTACACCAATACCACAGTGTTAATCATTGTAGCTTTATATTAAGTCTTAAAATCAAGTGGTTTAAAACCTTCAACTTTGTTCCTTTAAAGATTATTTTGTCTATTCAAAGTCCTTTGAATTTTCATATGTTTTAGAATCAGCTTTTTAATGTCTGAAAATAAGCTTGATGGGTTCAACTGAGATCACATTAAATCTAAAGATCAATTTGAGAAAAACTTCTGAGCTTAATAATGCTGAGTCTCCCAATTCATGAACATGGTATAGTTCTCTGCTCAGTCTTCTTGATTTTCGGCCATGGTTTCAGCTTTCATTGTATTGATCTTGCACCTGTTTTTGTAGATTTATTCCTAAGTAGTGTGTATTATTTGATGCAATGGTAAATAATCAGATTGGTAAATTTTTCATTGCTAGAATCTAAAAATCTGGTTGGATTCCTGTATTAGTGTGGCTTCTTGCAGGAGAACTTAGTGTAGTTTGTCTGGTCAGCTCTGCTCTGACACAAGCAGAGCAGTGAAGTGATGGAGAAAGGTTCTGAAGGCAGCAGACCAGAGCCCAGCCTGGCCTGGGGCCCTCTGACCTGCATCCTGTGATGTGGCAATGCGCTTTGCCCTCTGCCAGCCCAGTTCCCCAGGTCCCCAGAGATCAATTTGTCCCCAAGGTTTGTCTCTGGTTGAGGTCCTTTCTCCATCTAGGCATCCCCTCTGGCAAGACTTCAGAGGGACCCATCAGCTTCCTCTCCCTCACGACCCATATCTGGCCAAACACATGCATTCCTTCTCACTCCTCTTTCTCTGAGTGGAGTATGGTTTGTCCCCAGCCCAGCTCTTTGCCTCTTCTCTGCCTTGTGCAGCCTCCTCACAGTCCCAAAGGTCCCAGGCCTTCACCATTCAGCTTCCTGCCATTCACCAACAACAGAAAAACTCCTCAGGCACTGGGACGTGAAGGCACCAGCAGCAACTGCTGCCTCCAAAGAAAGAGCTTCATTAACCCTCTGCTCTCCACTCTGGACCTGTTCATGGACAGCTTGTGAGCCCAGTGCCTCCTAATCCAGTCTCAGTACCCCAGCAAAAGATTTCGGTGTGGTGGTCTAGACCTTCTCCACTTGAGATTACATCTTGGTCCATCAGCCAAAACTTCAAATTTAATAACTTTTTATGTGTCCTCTGTGGTACCAAGCTTCCCCAGGCTAATGCTCAGAATCTGGCCAAGCTGAGAGCCTAGACGGCAGTGTGGGGTAGTGGAAGGCATTCTCAAGTTAGCTGGTGAGCTTGATACTGAGACATACAGTTCATATCTCAGCAACTCAGCTCCTATAAGCTTATTGCTACTCTTGCTATGAGTTATAACAGGTTTTCAGGGCAGAGGTGCTTCAATCCCTATGGTCATTTGGGGTGTTGGGATCCTTCCACTGATGGCTCTGTCCCCACGAGTACTTTGGGGTGCCCATCACTGGAGCCTTCTGCACCTAGGGAAGTAAAAGGAAAGAGGAAGTGTGGAGGATTGCCCAGAGATGGTTCATGGGCCAGACCTGGAAGTGGCACGCATTACTTCCACCTATGATCCACGGCCAGAACCCAGCCACATGACTCCAACCAACAGGAAAGAGGCTGGAAAATAAGGTGTAACTGTGTGCCCCAGAGGCGGGTGAACACACAGCAGGCCTGAGTTCAAGCCTCTGACCTGCCATTCATGACCTGTGTAGCTCAGCACAAGCTGCCTTGCTGGGTGAGGTCTCCTCATTACCAAGGGGAGGGTGAGTATCAGGAGCGTCTGTTCCTTCCTCCCTTCCACTTCGATTCTCTGCCTTGATTCTTTCATTTTGATTCACTGTTGTCAAGACAGTGAGCTCCAGGACCTCTCTGCTGGTCCTTGGGAGCCATGGGGAACATTCACATGCCCAACTTGTGAACTCTCACTTGCCTGACAGATATCCAAGTGGACAGGCCAGAAGCTCCAGTCATTGTGTTAGGAGTCAGCATGCCTTCCATAAGCCCCAGCGTTTCCTGTTTCCTCTGCCTGATCTGTCCTCCCCCTTCAGTTGGCTACCTCATTTTTGCACAGCCACCAATGGCCTGTCAGTGCTGTGCTGTGGCGTTGTAGAATTCTAGACGGAGAATTGGGACAAATGGGAAGGAAAGAAAGAGAGAGAGAGAAGGAAGGAAGGAAGGAAGGAAGGAAGGAAGGAAGGAAGGAAGGAAGGAAGGAAGGAAGGAAAAAAGAAAGAAAGAAAGAAAGAAAGAAAGAAAGAAAGAAAGAAAGAAAGAAAGAAAGAAACTGCCGTTTTGAAATTTAAAAACTGAGTCCACATAGCATGAGATTAAAAACTTTTTCACATAAACACTAAATAAGTATCTCTCTTGCCTGTTTTTCATTAAATTGACCAAATCTGTTGGTGGTTGGTTGTCCTGCGGTATGTACAAACACACCATGTGTAAGTCTACGCAGAAATAGCTTCACTTTGATTTTTGCCAACATCACTCAGTCCTAACTTTGAAAAAAAAATCCTCTTTCATTAACTTTCAACTGACTTGAGATTCCCTTTCCCCAACTGAGAATCTTCCAGTTTAGCCTTTTACTAGAAGGCACTCTGAGAAAGCTGAGCGAGTAAATTATTACTGCTTCTGGTGTCGTGTTTGCCAAGCTTCACCCACTGTCCTTGGCGCCCCAGCCTTTTGGCCCTCCAAGAAGGGAGCCAGCACTTCTGGACCACGCAGTATCTTTCCTTCACTTGGCTGTTTAGTCATCTCCCAAGTCATTTGGCTTTGTCCGTGGCCCCTTCGAAATGTTTCCATTTATGGTTAGAATTTGGTTTTTCCAGTTTGGTCCTACAGATGGAAAAGCTTAAGTGAACAGGCTGCTTCAAGAGCTTCTCCCAAGAGCAGCTGAAGTGAGAGCCTGGGAGCTGGTGGCGAAAGGGGGCTCCCCTGCAGCTGTGACTGAGAAGACCACAGCTGGGTAGGGGTGGCCAGTGGTAGGACCGCTGCCGTCCAGGAAGTCTGTGCCACTGTTACACTCCTCCCTGGCACACGTCACCATCTCCCATCATACATGGGACACATGCCCACTAGGGAACCACAATGAGTCTTGATACAGTTAGTTTTATTGCTTAGTTTCTTCTGTGTTTATTTCACATCTAATCCACATCTCACTGGGACAGGAACCACCCAGTGGAGGGGCAGATGCTGAAGGGTAGAAAACCCCCCAGATTGGTCACTGCCTCAGTCCAAGTTCAAACCCAGCCCAGAGCACAGCCTTGACCAGGGCTGAGGTGGCCATGACAGTCCTGGATTTCTGGAGACCAGTGGACTGTATGTACATCAAGCTTTGCAAACCAACCTGCAAAGCTGTGGACCTGGCCCCCAAGCCCCTGTATCTTCTTCTTGTGCAGAAATCTTGCTTTTATCTTTTATCTCCAACAATACCAGCCCCTCAGGGATTCCTGAGCACTTCTGTGGTTTGACCCTCCATGTTATCCACTTCTTTCCACCTGGTCCAGTGAAGGACACAGAGGGGGCAGAAGCTCCCTCCTGCAACCTAGACAACCAAAGAGCGTCTCTCCCCAACAGGGCTTTTCAATCTATCAGCTCGAGTGCAGCCAGTTTTCAAAATAACAGTCTCTCCCTTTATGCTCCATTACAGATTCATTAAAGAACAAAGTATTGTCTTTATCTCTTTGTTTTTACCTCAACTACAAGCCCTGTGAAAGCTGAGGCTATTTCTTCTTTACCATGCTGGATGCTCAGTGGAAGGGAAAGAGGGGGGAAGGGAGGGAGAAAGGGAGAGAGGGAGGGAGGGAGAGAGGGAGAGAGGGAAGGAGGGAAAAAGGAATGATGGTATTCATTGCATGCTCTTGAGCTTTATTCCACACCTCCTCTCAAGAGACTTTCTTTTGTGCATAGAATCACTGTTCATTCCTAGAAAAAACAAAACTTTCCCTTAGGGGGCTGGGTTTTCCTCTTTCAACCAGGGAGAGAGGTTTGACCAGTTGTCACAGCCTAGGTGGGTTTCTGTGTGCCTAGAAGAAATCCACATGAAAGCATATAGGGTACATCTCTACTCCAGACTGCTTCTGGAGTTCCTGTGCTCATGGGGCAAATGATGTAGCCTTGCTGCTCTCATTTATAGTTACAAAGGCCCCACAGGGACCTGCACATCTTCACTGTCAAAGTAAAATTTCAAAAAATTAAAAACAACTCTCACACAAATAAGGGATGAGGACACGGCAAAGAATCTGTTCAGAGAGGAACTGGGGAGATGGTAGAGCCAGTTCAAACGGCTCTTAGAGAGCAGAGATGATCTGTCCATCAGGATAGACTTTCTGAGATGAATATGCTGAGTGAGAGGCCAAAGTGCTATGTCCTACAGAGCAGAGGTCCCCAACCCCTGAGCCATGGACCGGTACAGGTCTGTGGGCCATTTGGTACTGATCCACAGAGAAAGAATAAATAACTTACATTATTTCCGTTTTATTTATATTTAAGTCTGAATGATGTTCTATTTTTTAAAAATGACCAGATTCCCTCTGTTCCATCTGTCTAAGACTCACTCTTGATGCTTGTCTCGGTCACGTGATACATTTATCCATCCCACCCTAAAGGCCGGTCCGTGAAAATATTTTCTGACATTAAACCAGTCTGTGGCCCAAAAAAGGTTGGGGACCACTGTTACAGAGCAGTCAAACCATAACCTTTAGAGTTATCCTTTCTACCAAACAGGGACTGTTTGCATCTGTCCTGGGAGGAGCCTGCAAGCCAACATGAAGCTCCACAGAGCCTGCACCTCAGGGAATGGTGATGTCAAGGACAGGCAACCAATCTTAGATAACCCTTGGGGTAGCTGGTTAAACCATGTCCCAGCATAACATTAAAGGAACACATCACTCACCTTTTTGCCTTATTTCCAAGTTTTAAATAACCAAAGACTACAACCAAGGTTGCTAGACAACCAATGCTTCCTGAGCTCCCCCATCCTTCAGTGTGTCTGCAGACAAGTTATGTTCATTTACTTCTCTTTTTCTCTCTCTCTCTCTCTTTTATATGGCCATCTCAAAGAGTCAGAATACTATTGTTGTTTATAGTATTCGCCTAGCAGAGCTATATGAACCATACTCTAAATTTTGAGAAATTAACAGAATGTTTTCTATTTCCAAGGGGAGTGCTTAATGGAGTGTGATTTCCTCAACCCCCCTTGGGCCCATGGAGCACACTGTGAAATAACCAGGGCACAGGGAAAGCTGAAGCACTTCATCCTGAAACTCTCTGAAGGTTAAAGAGGTCACCTGGGTGGAAACATTTGTTAAAATGTTAGCCATCATTTAAGAAATCACTTTTAGATGATTCTGTAGGAGAGAAAACACCCAACTTTCCCTAACGTACAGTCACATTGACTTACTGCTCACTGTCTTTGTGTCCTTAGCCAAGTTGTCTCCGCCACCTACCCAGACTCCTTTTCCCATTTGTCACAGGATTGGAAGTTCTATGAAGAGTTGGAGGAAACTATTTTATTTTGGAGGAGAAAATCAATTCAGGTAACATCACAGTGTTGTAGGATCTGCCTTGCCCTCCTGGTTCAACTTTTCCACCCTTGAAGTGTCATTGTGAATCTGAGCATTTTCAGCTCTGACTTCTTCCTCCAGCCTTGCTTTTTCACTGAGGAGGTGACCATGATGAAAAAAAGTATCATGAGAATCCACTCAGCCAAAGCTTACAGTGGAAAGTGGGTCACAGGGTGACCACAGTGAGTCACTCTGGATGGGGGAGAACACCCTCCCACCCCAGCTACTTGGTCCTCTGGGAATTTCCAGTGGAAAGTCTCCACTTCTGACCAAGAAGGATGGGATGGCCTGTCCCAAAGGGAACACTGAAGGAAATCAATGCAACTCAATTCAACTTAAAATAAATGTTTATTGAGCTTTTATGACCCTCTGTCTGCCAAACCCTGTGTGTTACCATGAAGTGGGTCAGAGGTCACATACATTTGGATGGTTCCAGGAAAAGTTTTCATGTAGGAGTCTTGAAATGTGGTAGTCATTCACATAGATGAGGCTGGTGGGATAGCATTGCAAACCTTAGGGAAAGCATGCATCAAGTCGGGGAGGTGGTGCCCCACACATGGTCCCTGGAGGATGGAAAGCATCTACTTTGACAGGAGAATTTCCTATACCGGTCATGTTGCCAACTCTCAGCTAGGCTACTGTGGGGTGGAGGGCATCTCCTCAAGGTTCACCCTTTATGGTAATGTTTTTCCTTCATCCTGACTTTCTTAGTGCTGTCTTCGTTCCCCATGATCCCAGAGTCCCCAGGCTTAGTTTTAGACTGTGCTTGACTCTTCCTTCCCCCAAAACCATCAAGCAGTTGTCAGTACAGATCCTGCCCCCATGGCAACCTCTCATCCCCAACCCTCCCCCCTTCAACCTCTACCTGACCCCTATTTTGGCTTTTGTAAGACATTCTTCCATTTTTTCCAAACCAGTCAGACATGTCTCTAACTCCCAGCTGTAGTGATCGCCTCCTTGTGTAGAACATGGCTCTGGTTCTGGGTTTCCAGAAAGGAAAGGTGCCCAGTCTGAGCATTGGGCTTCAGTGTGGGACAACCTGGGTTAAATTAGAAAGCTCAGTTCCACAGACAACTGAGAAATGTGAGAGTACCATGTTTGGTCAACAGGCATGGTCCTCTAGACAGGACTGCCCCCCAGAATGTTTTAGTCAAACTGTGGTAGGTTCTAATAAAGAGAGCTAAGGTGACACTCTCTCTGTGCCTTCCCTTTGTTCCTGCTCACCCACCTGCTTCAGGCACTGAAAGAATAGGGAGGGGGCACTTCCCTCACACTTCAAAAAAGCAAACACAAATTTGAAGGAACAGGAGCAGAGTTCAGCCAACACTTCAGGAATGTGATCCCCTACCGGCATCATTAGCTGCACTGTGAGGAGAGCACCAGGAACAGTCCTGCACCACTAGATAAGGAGTCCAAGTCTTCATGCTAAGTGCTCAGACCCAGAAGAAGTCAGCAGCTACCTTCCATGGGCTGTTTTCCAGCTGATGCAGCACAGCCCCCAGGATGGAAGCTGCCTTTTAGTTCCCTCCCTGCTCCAGCTTTAAGGCCTTCCTTGCTTGCTTCCCCTCCACTGTGAACTGTCATTACCCAGGATAGCAACAGCCCAAACGTGGGTTCCAGGACCAAGAGGGGGACCAGGAAAGTGGGGGGGGGGACACACAGAAGGACCTCACCACATGACCATGACCTCACCCTAGCTCAGGAACCACAAGTCCCTGCAGCTGCCTCATGCAGGTGACCTCTTACCCCAGACATACTCACAATGAGCCTGGCAAGCAGGAAACATGGATGTCATCTACTCCCAGCAGAAGGAAGACTCATGAACCAGAGGGAAGCTCACGAAGCCATGTAGGTCTACAGCCTTGAATCCAGACCCTGGTGATAGAAACTCCAGTGGGTGCTGGAGGTCTTCCAGCCCCACCTGAGAACTTGTCCAGGCTCAGTACTGGGTGAAATGGTCCTACCTTCTTCTCTCTGCTTCCCTCACAGAGTAAAGGGGAGTAGTGAAGCTAATTTTGTAACCAAAAATGCAGGTTCAGCTGTCTGCCCCACTGAAAACCAAACTTTTGAGACAAGTGCTAGTGCAAAAGAAAAGAAGTTAATTTGAGTGCCACAACCTGGGAGAATGGCAGACTCCCCTTTCAAAGACCATCTTCTTTTCCTGCTCAATCAGGCCTGTGGTTCTGATTGAATAGGAATAGGGAGGGAAGTTCCTGATAGGAATAGGGAGGGAAGTGCTTTCTTCTATCCAATTACCTTGCTAGTTTTTTATGTGCTTGGGCCCTGTCCACTAATCTTTCTGGCTTTTGGCATGCTTAGGGGAACACAGGCATGTTCCCAGTGGGGGAGACTGCCTGGTGCTCTTTGACTGTCTTCAGTAATAATTCCCCCTTTCACAGTGTAGAGGAGATGTGTTGTAGAATTGTGCACGTGCAACTTGTATAATTTCATTAACTGGTGTCATGTCACTCCAATAAATTTAACTTTTAAAATTCTATCCATTATCCCATGACCCTCCCCCAGTTAAATATCTATCTGTGATCATCCAATGATTATAAATTAAAAGTGAACTTTAAAAATGACAATGAAAAAAATGTCTCCCTTCAAAACTCTAGACCCTTGTCATCTTACAAGGGTAAATAGATGGATGTCTCATCTTCTGTAGTTTCTTCCTGCTGTCAAGAGCATAGTCTTACCTATCCTCCGGTTTAGAGATTCTTGCTGTCTCTTAAGAGAAGAAGAAAGTCAAGAATGGATGGAATTCTTTATGTGAGGGAGAAGGACCTCTATCTTTGGAAGGCAGTGTACACAGTGTCTAGCAGAGGAGGTTGGCATCTCCTCTTCCTGCTCAAGCCCATGGTTCTTGTAGGGATAGGGAGAGGAGAGCTTTCTTTCTATCCAATTATCTTGATAGCTTTTGGTGTGCTCAGACCCTGTCCATTCATCTTTCTAGCTCTTGTCATACTGGGTGTAAGAACTTCCTCTGTGTCTTCTCGGCCAATGTGGGAGACTCCTAGGTGCTCCCTGACTGTCTATGAAAACAATTTCGCACTACTCTCCAAAAGACAGTTGAGTGGATAAATGAATTGTGGTTTATCCACACAATGGGGTGTTTTATCTAGTCCCATAAAGGAATAATGTACTGATCTGCGCTACAACAGGTTAAACCTTGAAAACACTATACATGGTGAAAGAATTCAGTGCAAAATATCATATATTGTGTGATTCCATTTGAATGAATTACCCAACATCTGCAAATTCATGGAGACAGAAAGGCAATTGGTGACTGCCAGAGGCTAGGGTAGGGAGGGGAGAGGGGAAGGGAGCCACTGCCTAACGGGGACAAGTTTCCTTTTGGGGTGATGAGGTAATGGCTGCACACATTGTGATTTTATTAAATGTCAATGAATTGTATACTTTAAAATGGTTAAAATGATGGATTTTATCTCAGTGAAATAAAGAAAAAGAGAGAGAGAGAAAGAAAGAAAGAAAGAGAGAGAAAGAAAGAAAGAAAGAAAGAAAGAAAGAAAGAAAGAAAGAAAGAAAGAAAGAAAGAAAGAAGAAAGAAGCCTAAGCAGGCTGTCTCCTTGGTAAGTGCCTTGAGGACGGGCTCTGGGTCCAGTCTTTCTGGGGAGCCCTCCCCTGGGAGGCAACTGTGAGGGTCCTGATAGTTGTGCAGGTGTGACAGAAATGCACATGCTGAGGCCCAGAGGAGGCCATGAGTCACTTCACAGACAGACAAAAGCCCAGTGACCACCCAGAATACCAGCTGACAGGAAGGCTGAGACCCACCCATTGGCATGTGTGTCTGGCACTCTGCAATGCCCTTTCTTCTGGGGCCTGGTTAAAAGACTGATCCCACCCCATTCCATGCCATGGAAAGGGCATTGGCAGGGTCTAGCATCTCATCTACTCTGTGAAGACCTGAAGTTGTACAAGGGCCCAAGTCAGGTCCTAGGGAATAAACTATAGCCCCTCTAGCCTGTCGCCTTTGGCTCTCTGCTTTTCCTTTAAGTCAGAAGAGATCAAGCCTCCTCCTTTCCGGTCCCCTGAATTCTGATGTTTAATGTGCTAATAGCCATCCCTCCCCTCCTATTTATAACTACTTAATAATGCAGACCAGTGTGTCTCTCTGAGGTCGGGTGGTTTTATTTAATCCACTGAGTAACCTAATGTAACAGTTAGAGTAGTGTGTTTCTCCCGACCCTGGCAAAGACTTACCTCACGTGGTGGCACCCTCCTGGCACCGAGACCGAGGGGCAGCCCCTTCCCACATGGAAAAACCAACTTGCTTTTCCGCTTCTATGTATGAGTGAGCACGTGTGCATCTGGGTGTGGGTGGGGCAGGGGTGCGGGCAGGACAGAGAGCACCGTTAGGGCCACGTGTGCTGAGAGTCCCTCCTCTCTCCGCACACATGGACGTTTTTGAAGTCAGTCTGGATTTGGGTGAAAATTTCGTGGGTTTTTTTGTTTCTCCTCCTTGTTTCTCTGGTAACATCAGAAACAAACACACACACAGCTGTGTCACCAGCTCCCACTACATTTTTCCAGCAGACACCTAGAGCTGGAAACTCGGCAGGATGTGGATTCCAGAAACCCAGACTAACTCTCACTAACCCTCTCTCCCATGCACTCTGTGCCTCAGCCCCGCCAGAGCTGGCCCGCCCTCTTCCGGGGCACCATGAACAAAGGGCCAGGATCCCCTTTCCTCCACCCTGGGACAGGCTGCTCCCCAGGCCCCTGCAGCAGCAATCTCTGCTCCCACATCTTCCACCCCTGCTCATGATTTAAACATAAGAACAAAAACGTTCGCAGCACGTGCTTCCTCTCCTCCTGACAGCCAGAGCTTTTGATGATGATACAGGCTGTATGTACCCCAAAGCTGAGGGATCCTTCCTTGTTTCTAGAAATCACAGGATTTGGTTGGTAGGAAAATATTTTCTTTTATGCCTACTGTCTCATGGCAAAGTGAAGCATCTAAGAGCAGATAGGCCGCGCGGCAAGTTAGTGGCAACATCAGCGAGAGGAGCCCTCACTGCCACGCTCCGGGCAGCGCTCAGTGCAGTGGGCTCACCCCTGCTGAGAGAGGCACGCTGGAAGCCCCAGGCTCCAGACTGCTTCGCCCATTCTGCTTTTGCCGACTTGTTTCACTTTTGTCCGAAATAAGAAATTTCATATTTCTACCTGGTTTTGAATCTCAAATCTGTACTTTGATGATACAGAAATTTTTCTAATACATGCTAGCATATCCATCAAATGGCCCTTTTTACTCAGTTCACCAGATAGTCACTGAACACCTACCATGAGTGAAAGCTCCAAGAGTCCCAGTACCCTAGTGCAATCATTTTTCCCTGGGCCCCTTCCACTGCGGCACCTTCGGCAATTGTTCAGCCACTCCAAGCCTGTTAGATTGGAGAAGAGCAGAAGACTCTCAAATTATTTTATTACTGTTTCCTAAACATGACCTCACTGAGCACCCACTTTACTTTCCATGAGAACACATACAAAGGTAAATACAGTGTAACTTTATAGTATTCTACAGTTTACAGTATAGTTTGGGGAGAGAATTTCCAGCAAAACAGTACTTTGAAAAGCAACATGTAACTCTCCCAATCAAGAGTCCTATAAAAATCTAGGCTAGAAATTCCCTACCCACCCCTTAAAAATGTGTTCAGGCTAGAAGCCAAGGGAGAGGCTGGGCTGTTGCCCAAAAGCCTCAAGGCCTTCGTGTAAGTGATAAGCCCATCAGGGCCAGCTGAGGCCATCTAGGGCTCTTCTCTTGCGAGTGACCAAGGCCCCTGACATGGGACCAGAGAGAACACAGATCTGGGACAGCTGGGGAACACAGATGCTCAAACTGTCTTGTCTCTTCTGAGAGGTGGCGGCATTTGGGTCACGTCGACAGCTGGGGACACCTAGGACTGTTCCTGGACTAGCAGCCCTCCTTGGCACAGGATTTGTACTCCCTTCCAGAACTGTCTCCAGAGCGCTGGCTGCCACGGCATTCCTCATTGGCTGCTGGATGTTAAAGTACACAAGCCCACGCAGGGTAAATCATTGTCACTTCATCTGGCTCCGAAGGAATTTTGACTGGAGCATACCAGTTTCATACCGGTCCATTTCAGTTCTAACACAAATGGAATCAGTAGACCATTTAGACAGAGACTTTTCTCCAAAACACTGAATAATCTCTCAGCTTAATAAAAAAAATGCTAGCGTTTGAAAGAAAAGAGACAAGACATGCTAGTTCACGTCCTTTGGGAGGCAGATGCCAAGATAGGGTTAGTGCAGGTGTCTTGGGGGGGACATTTGTGAAAGACAAAATGGGAGCGGGTTGGGGGAGGGGAGAGAAGGATGGGACAGGAAGTCTGGATCTGCCCCAGTGGCTGGGAAGGCTCAGGCAGGCAGTGGAGACTTTGGGAGCCCAGTTCCCCTTTCATGGGCCCAGTACTGTTCTCTATTGCAGAGAATTTAAACATTCTGAGGTAGCTGGATCTGCCTCAAAAGTATGAGTTTGTATTTTGGGGTCCATGTCTATCATAGCCTCGATCCACACCACTGTGACCACCCATTCACATGCCCTCCGTGTCATATCTGGGTAACTGATAATGAAGACTGGAACATCCACTGGCCCAGTCATTTTGTCTGCTTGGTGGTCAGGGCCTCTTCCATGGTGAATATTTCCTGGAGGGTGTCAACAAGTGATACAGAGATCTTCACACTTTATGTCTACTCCCAAATGTCCATTCACATGCCTCTACCCCAGAATTCATCATCCCTGATCCTGTAGTCTTTTATTTCTGAGTTCTTGACCAGACAGACAGGCCATTAAATACTGCCCAGGAATCTATACATATTCTTATCCTGGCCACTGCTCCTTACACAAAAAGTGGATGCCCAGGTGCTCCAAGCACTGCCTGGAGAAGGGTAGCTGTCCTTCTCCACTGTCATCAGAGATACCCTTGACCACGGCTGGAAGGCAGCTGCCATTTATTTTCAGCTTGTTTCCATAACAGTCTGACCCCATCTATAAACCCAGATCAGACCTTTTCTTTCTTCTTCATACTGCCATACAAAGCCCCCACACACACACACTCCAGCCATAGGTGTGAGCCGGGAGAGGCACTGGTATCATTTTTGTGGTGACATGGGGGTCAGAGCCTCCTGTTCACGCAGCTTACTCAGACTCTCTTGTCCATCTTCTGAAAGTCTGCTGCTGGACCCGTGCGGCCTTATAACATTATGAGTCCAACAGACTGTGCCTCAGAATGGGGAGTTTTAGACACACGGTTATTGGTTGACCCCTGATCAAGTGTTCCATCCCATCAAGGTCATTAACATTCCAGGAGCATTTTCTCCAAGTGCATATGATTGTCTGCTGCAGGTGGCATGAGCTTGACCCAAAATCCCTCTTTTACATGCTGCCTGATCAACAGGAAGTCTCCCATGTAATTGACCTATCACATTCTATGAGATGTCCAGGTGGTCCATATTTCTTTGGACCATATTATGCCAAAGGTCATAATATGGTCCAAAGAGCTAACAGAGGTCATAAGAGCTAACAGAACCTGAGACAAAACTGTAAGTAAATATTTTAGTCCAGCCCACATCATTCTAGACTGTTTCTGAGAGCCTTTCTCATTAGAATATAAAAGAACACATTCACCAAACCAGTGGTCACATACGACACACTGAGGTCTCATTAACCGGCTCCAGCAGCAACACTGCATCCAGCACTGCAGCCACATTCCAGTTACTACTAGGTTACTCTTGTGGTAGATTGTAGTCTTTCTCCAGGACCCATGCAGGTGCTGCAGGGGTGAATTCGCACAGAGATGTGATCGGGAGCCAATGTGAGGCCTTTGTGGTGGCACTGCTTCCCGTCATCTCCTCTGGAATGCCATGCTGTTTCTAATTTTACTCTCGTGGAGGGGTGGGGAACAGTTTCAGAGGTTTCCATTCGGCCTTTCCCATTACTATAGCTTTTAATCCACAGGTCACAAAGCCAATGTGGCATTTACTCCCAGTGTGTTAGGAGAAGAGGCAGTGATATCAAGGCTGGGCGGTGGGACACAGTGCACGTTACATATACCGAAACAGACTTCTTGACAGCCATCATGCAAGCCACACACAGTGGGACAACATAGTTAGAACACTGCAAGAAAAAAGTCCATTAACCTGTAATTCTATAATCTTACAAAGTAATCTTAGCAAAGTAATCTTCAAAATCGAAAGCACAATAAAGACATTTTCAAGCAAACAAAAGCTGAGAGAAACTCTCACTCACAGAACATCCCCTCCAGGAAATGATAAGAGAAGTCCTTTGGAAGAAGGAATAGTACACCAGATGGAAATCTAAATCTACATAACGAGGAACAAGGTGGGTAAGTATAAACAAACTTTTCTCCCTTTAAAATTATAATTGACTGTAAAGCAAAAATAATAATGCACTTTGGGGTTTGTAATGTGTGTTTAAGTAAAATATGTACTAGCAGTAGCCTAAGGGTGGGAGAGGGACATGGCAGTTCACCATTGTAAATTTATTACAGCACAAGTGATTACAAGACATTTGAAGAAAGGGAAACACCACTGGCTTTCCCGGGTATCCAGCTTCCAGATAACAAAGTGTGGCCTCCATAACCACATGAGACAATTTCTATTTTAAAAAATCTCATCATACATATGCTTATATATATGGATAGCCATAGCTATCGGATTTACATATAGGATCCACATATATCTATATACATCTTATAGATATAGACCCACTGGTTCTGTTTTTTCTGGAAGATGCTAATACTCTTGCAGGGGTCCTACAGCCTAGAAGCACAGAGACAGTGACAGGCCTGGCCCACAGCGTCCTTCGGAATTCCTCCTGTGCCGAATCATGGTCCTGCGCCTTTCTCCTCACTGAGGGGTCTGGCAGACCCAGTCCTGGCAGCCACCAGACAGCCTCATGTGGCCCATGGAGCAACCCTGGTGGAAAAAGTCACCGATGGTTTCTCTGTGCTGCTGGCTCCCCAGGTAGATGCACCTCCCAGCCCTCCTGACTTCAGATAATGCAGAAAGCAGCAAAAAGGCCTCTTCTGACTTTTGTGTTTCAAAATCTTAGTCCCTGAGGGGCTAGAAGGACCTTAGGTAGAGTGGAAGATTCTAGAAAGATCCTGCATTTCAGGCTTAGCCTGGGTTAGGCAACCTTGGCAGGAAGAGTGGCTTCCAAGATGGGGTGGGGCCACATTACTTCCACTGGGCTGGGCAAGGGTGAGGGTCTGACAGCGGGTCACCTGGCCCAAAGCCTCCTGGAATTGCCCCGCACAGCAGAGTCAAAACAGAAGGTGCATCCCCAATCCCTAAAGGGCCTGACCAGAGAAAAGGAAGTGACCACTGGGTCCTGGGGCTGAGGCACCAAGGACCCAGCTGGGCAGTGGATGCTCTTGGCTCTGACCTAGGCAGAGGTCTCCACTGTCCATCCCCTGCCCCATGCCACAGGGGCCTCCTGGATTCTCTAGAGCAGAGTTATAAAATTCCCAATAATGGAAACTAAAGAGCCACCATCTCAGGGGCATATAGCTGACTAGCCACGGAGCTGAGTTACAAGAAAATAAAGACCATGGTGTCCTGACACCCTGAGGGTGGGCACCTCAGACAAGACTGACCACATTGGCTAGATAGGCTCTTGGGGGAACGCCAGGCCCACCAAGCTGTCAACTGTCAACAAAACCCGAGGATTCAGATGGAAAAACAGACAATGCTTTTTATAATAATGATTTAAAATATTGATAGAAATGAAACAAAAAGAAATAAAATGCTTGAAAAATGTAATAAAAGTGTTCATTCAATTACCAACAACAAAACCTCCAACAAACCAGTAAGGAAAAGCATAGCACACGAATGTGTAATCCACAGAACAATAGATATAGATAGACATACACATGAAAAAATTTTCTGCTTTACTAATAATAAAAGAAATACAAAATTAAAAAAAATAACAACAAGGATTCAGGCCAAGTGGTTCCAGATGCGGGGTCAGAAGGACTAACACGCAGCTGCTGGCAAGTGGGCGCCCAGTCAGGAGCTCCCGGTGGCCCAGCATGGACGGGACCGAGGGGTGCCCCAGGCTGCGCAGGGCTGCTCTCAAACAGGGACCTTCCCACATTAGTCTCTGCCAGCAGCACACATAATTGAAAACAGACCCCGTGTGTGACTCAGAAGAAGCTGTTGCCTCCCTTCCCCACCACTCACAGGCTTTTTTCACCTGAGTTTCACTTCCTGTGAGCCCCTGGCTCGGTCTGGCTGACATGTGTAGGCTACACAGCTGATCTCATCCAGCTGAGGCCTTCTAGAACGTGCTGCTCCGTGCATGTCCACCCTAACCCAGGAAGTGCTCACTGCAATTTCTCATCCCTAGCAAGAGTACAGCTACATGCATGCACATAGACATATGTACATGCATATACATATGCATACGTGCACTTACATACATAGAGATATTCATACACCTGCATGTGCATGTACAAATGCATGTATATGAGGGGATGCACATATGCACAAATACATATACATGCATATACATAGAGACACATGCTGATATACCTACATGCATGTATTGTGCATGCCTATATAAATACAAACAGATACAGATACATATATGTATACATACATATGCACAGCACATTCCACCACTTCATTATGCCTATGAGGACATAGGATCCAAGCACACTGAAGTGACCGCTCTGGGCTACCTGTCTCAGATCCCTACCCAGGGGTTCTGCTTTGGGAAAATGCAAGAGAGACAGGCAGCTGCCATGGGAATGTGAGGAGCACCGAGAACCTTCTTCCCAGCCACACAACTGTCCCTTATTCCTTGTCAAAAAGCAGCTTTCATGCTCATAGCAAATCAGTCCCTGCTCTGTGGGGATGCACTGTGGGGTGCTTACACACTGGGCTGTGTGCCATGGGGAGCTGTGTGCATTCATGAGAGGCCTGTGTACCATGAGTGTGCCATGTGCTGCACTCGGATAGAACATACATGCCACCTGCTCCCAGACTTGCCCCAAACTTGCCTGAGCACCTTCATCTCCTATCGCCCCTCCTCACATTACCCACTGTCGCTCCTGGAAGCTGGTTCTGATGAACTGTCTGGCCCACATGCACTTCACCTCTGGCCTCCTGGCTCTAGAACCTACTACCTGGTGACCTGGGAGTAGCCGTGCTCTTCTCATTATAATTCATTTTTATTGAGGTATACCTGTAATTGATATGTAACATTATATTAGTTTTAGGTATGTAAAGTAATGATCACCATAATAAGTCTAGTTAATATTACCACACATAGTCACAAAAGTATTTTCTTATGATGAGAACTTTTAAGCTCTACTCTCTTAGTAACTTTCATATATACAATAGAGTATTGTTAGGGGAGGGCGTTGCGGGGAGGAGGGCAAGGGGGATCTGGTGGGGAACGGGAACACGGGGGAGAGGGGGAGGTATTCGGAGGGACACTAGAATATATGTGCACCCAATAAATTAAAATAAAATAATTTTTTTAAAAAATAGAGTATTGTTAGCTACAGTCACCATGCTGCACATCACATCCTAGGCCTTACACTTATTTCATAACTGGAAGTTTGTACCTATTGACCCACCTCACCCATTTCATCCACATTCTACTCCCCATCTCTGGCAACCAGCTATCTGTTCTCTGTACCTGTGAGCTCAGTTGTTTTGTTTTGGTTCTTCATATTCCACATATGAGTGAAATTATATGGCATTTGTCTTTGTCTGACTGACTGAACTTAGCATATGCCCTCAAAGGGTCCATCCATAGTGTCACAAATGACAAGATTTCATTCCTTTTATGGCCGAGTAATATTCCATTGTATACATGAACCACATCTGCTTTATTCACTCATCTACTGATGGACACTTAGTTTGTTTCCATATTTTGGTTATTGTAAATAATGCTGCAGTGAACATAGGGGTGTGTATGTCTTTTTGAATTAGTGTTTTGGGTTTCTTCAGATAAACACCCAGAAATGAAATTGTTGGGTCATATGGCAGTTCCATTTTTAATTCTTTGAGGAATCTCCATACTGTTCTCCATGATGGCTGCACCAATATGCTTTTGTACCAACAGTTCATGAAGGTTGCCTTTTCTCCACATCCTGGCCAACTGGTGTTTGTTGATTTACTTATGATAGCCATTCTGACAGGTATAAGGTAATGTTTCATTGTGGTTTTGATTTGCATTTCCCTGATGATTAGCGACTAGGATCTTGTCATATACCTGTTGGCCATCTGTATGGCATTTGGAACATGAGCATCTTACTGGGAGCACATTCAGTGAGTGTCAGGAGGATGCAGCCCACAAACTGCTGAGGTCTCCAGGTCCAGCAGGTCATCAATGCCAGCTCCACATGCAGGGCAGGTGCGAGAGGCTGTCAGTTTTGCAAGGAGTTGGTGAGCCTTGGGCTTGGCTGGCAGGAACACCCCCAGAGCATATTTTTTCCACAAAGTACATTTTAAACGGCACCCACTCTTAGCCCAAAGTCTGTTGGTGAGAAGTCTCAGACTCAGCTGGTCCTCATAGGCTGATATCTAGGTGACAGCAGGCCAACCGCAGGCCCTCAGGGAGACCTGCTTCTAAGCTCATTGGGGCTGTTGGCCAAATTCAGTTCCCTGAAGCTGGAAGACTAGGTCTCCTGAGCGTCTGTTAGCATAGAGCCCTCACAGCTCTGTCCACATGTCCCCTTTTTCTCAGCAACTGAGAATCCCCTCCTGCACACCGAATCCCTGAGAGCTATGCAGTGAGGTCAGGCCCACCAAGGTGGTCTCTCATCCTGAGGTCAGCTGCTTAGCCACCTTAACAGCACCTACAAATGGGACATGGCCCTCACAGGCCTGACCCCAAGGGCCACCTGAGAACTCTGCTGCCATGGGCACAAGCCAGACCCTGAGCTGGGCGCTGGGAAGGGCAGGCTTTGGGGAACGGTGAGGCTGGGAGTGGTGTGAGCCAATGCAGACCCCACAGGCCTCATGGGCATGAAATGACCTCTCTGGATCCATTCGACTATAGGAGCCACAGAGGCATGTGCCACTCATTTCCCCTCCACTGTGGCCACATGGAAGGCCTGTTCTGCAGAAAAGTGGGTGTTTGTTTCCACAGTTATTCACAAACAGCCAAATTCTTTCCCGACAAATTAGCTGTGGCACATTCACCTGGACCCTGTTCTCAGGCTGGGGCAGCCAAACCCCAGTCTAGACTCACTGTGAGTCTGATGATCACCCAGGTGGGACCCTCAACCTAGCAGCCTCCTCAGATCCCCTGCCGACCTCACATCACCTCATCCATGGGGCCTTATGTTCGCAACGAGGGAGGGCCTGTGTAGCCAAGGGCCATGCGGGAGGGGCTCTGGGTTTTGAGGGTGGCTGAGCCTGAACCCCTCCTGGCCCTGAGAGTCCCTGATCCTGAAGAGAAATCTCTGGGCCCTTGTGGCATCTCAAAACATTCTGCATCATCATTACCGAGAGCCTTCAATCGGGCTCCTTAAAGTTGCTTCCAACTCACAAATCATTCTGGTCACCGCCCACAGCGCAGTCCCCCAAGTGTGGGTCTGCGGGAATTCATCAGTGCTGCTCATTTGCTCTGGGTCTCCAGGCTGTTAGCCCTCAGACAAGCTGGTTCTGTTTAGGACTTGATTTGTCAGACAATTTAAAATTTCTTTCTGCCAGAAAGTGGTTCCATCAAAGGGAACTGATTCTACTCTGTGGCTAATGTCACTGAGTCTCCCCCACCAGAGTCAATCCAGAGGGCGGGGAGGGGGCATCATGCCATGTGTGGGTGCAAACCAGGGGAAGGGTCTGTGCAAGGGTCTCCAGGAAACAGTAAGGCACAGAATTGGCTTTCTCATAGCCTCCCCCCTTTCCTGACTTCAGGGAATGTTTCAGTTGGAGGGAGTAGGGGTCACACAATCCCTGAGGTCTGAACCTGTGGGAGTAGCTGGGGTTGGGGATCTGTGAGATGTGTGTCCTTCCAGGTGGTCCCAAGCAACCCTTTTAGGCAGTGTTCCTAGTTGACTGCATGCCTGCTCCTGGTGCCCAAGGGGACCTTTGGCCTCCTGACTCCCTATACTGGGCAGCAAGGATCTAAGTGGTACAGTCCTCCATGTGTATACACTGGTCACCTGCATCAGACAGAGGATCTGCTTCCTTCCCCAAGATAGGAGAACCCCATATACCCACCCAGGGCCCTTGCCCTTCTTTCTCCCTCGAGGCTTCATGAGTATAACTGAGGGACATGTCATGAGCACTACACCAGCATTATTTATCCATCATGAATATGTCTGCATCTTCACCTGCACAGCAAGACCTGTGAGAACAGAGGCTATGCCTTTCTAAGGTCCCAGCCCCTGACATGATCAGAGCCAGTCTTGGGAAGAAGGTGGTGTGGCTAGATGAAGATGAGGAAGGCTGCAGTGGGGGATAATACAGACTAGCCGTGTTCACATCCCACAAGAGCTGGAGCCCAGTTCTCCATTGCTTGAATCATGGTGGCTTTGTGTCTGACTTTGACCAACAAAATATGGCAAAGTGATGTAGTATGGCTTCTGAGTCCACATCTCAGGAATCTGCACTTCTGCTCTCATTTGGTCACCATGAAACCAGGTCTAGATTATCCTTCTAGAGGAGCAACAGGGAGAACTAAGATCCTGGCTCCATAAGACGTACAAGTAATGCCATCCTTTCCAGCTAACCTCCTCCAAGCTTCCAGCTGATGGCCACCACAGGAATGCACTCAAGTAAACCGTTAGATGAACTGACTATTGAGATCAGCCCAAAGTGTCAACCCCCCCCCCAAAAATAAAGCAAATAAAATGGTTGTGGCTTTTTTTTTGGGGGGGTGTCTTTTTAAATTTATTGATGGCTTTAAAGAGACAGAAGAAGGAAGAAAGGGAGGCAGAGGGAAGCATTCATTTGTTGTTCTACTTAGCTGTACATTCATTGTTTGCTTCCCATATGTGCCCTGACCAGGGATCGAATCTACAACCTTGTCGTTTCCAGATAATACTCTAACCGATTGAGCTAACCTGCAGGGCCAAATGGCTGTTTTAAGCCATGAAGTGTCGTGCTGGTTTGTTATGAAAGAACAGATAACTGATTCGATGGTGACGGGACTGGCAGTGGTCATGATGGTGATGAAGATGGTGGTGATGGTGCTGTAATAGTGGGGAGGTGATAGTAGCGGTCATGGTGAAGATGATGACTCCAGACCTCCTAAGTCATCCCAGAAAGATGAATCTTTGTTCACTATGGTTCTTATGCATTTTATTGTGTCCAGTTCTTTGAACATATGCAATGTCTTTAGGATTACATGTACCTTTGAGAATCCAATGAGACCTGTAGGCCCTCATCCCAGGAAGATACACATAGACAAAGTTTTGCCCAGACTTTGGGGCTTGGTGACCCTGCCCCTGGGGGAGACCCCTAAAGGGAAGTCCTGTAGTTGGTTACTTGGCGTGCTCACACCCAGAAGTCCAGGCCAGCCCCAGGAGTGTTCGTCAGTGTGGTTTTCCTAAGTCAGCAGACCTGTATGACCTTCTAGCAACCATTTCTACTTTGTACAGCACAACTGGTTAAGAGGAGATTTTTATGAGATGTAAATATGTTGAAGTATTTGTAATTTAATTTCATATAGTTTAGTTATACTCAGAGGTAGTGGAGGGAGAAGAAGTTCAAAGACCTGAAACTTTCTTCCCTCCCATGCCCTCCTCCATGAGCATTGTCTCCTGTGAGGCTCTCATGATACAGGATCTGACTAACGCAAGTGTGTGAGGGGCGCTCTATGGATGCCACCTTGGGGTACTGCTACCCTCCAGCTGACTTCACAGGTCAAGAAATGCTTGCCTGACCAGGTGGGGGCACAGTGGATAGAGCATCAGACTAGGACATGGAGAACCCAGGTTCGAAACCCTGAGGTCGCCAGCTTGAGTGTGGGCTCATCTGGCTTGAGCAAGGCTCATCAGCTTGATCACGGGGTCACTGGCTTGAGCAAGGGATCATAGACATGACCCCATGGACTCTGGCTTGAGCCCAATGGTCGCTGGCTTAAAGCCCAAGGTTGCTGGCTTGAGCAAGGGGTCACTCGCTCTGCTGTAGCCCCCAATCAAGGCACATATGAGAAAGCAGTCACTGAACAACTAAGGAACTGCAACAAAGAATTGATGCTTTTCATCTCTCTCCATTTTTGTCTGTCTGTCCCTATCTGTCCCTCTCTCTGACTCTCTCTCTCTGTCTCTGTCAAAAAAAGAGAGAAATGAGCATATGCCCGAAGCCGGACATGCAGCGGAATTAACAACCCCTCAGCAGCATTGTTGTGGTTGGATTGAGTCCACCAGATGCTCACAGTTCCTTTCCATCCAGGGGTCAGCTATTGCCCACCAGCATGTATCCCTCAACCTTCCTGTCACCTGGTACCCTTGCCTTCCACATGAGGGTTCCTCCTCAGTGCCCGGCCTCTGTCCCGGCTTCCACTGAAGAAGTGAGCAATTGTCAACACAGAGTTCTTACAATATGCGAGTGTTGTCAAAAATTAGACCAAAGCACAGGGGTCCTGTCGCCCAAGACCAGGTAAAATTACTGAGACTGGTGATTTAATTTGGGCTTAAAAAAAAAAAAGCCCACTGCTCTACCACCAACTTGGACACAAACTGTGACACACTGTCCATTGCCTGTTAATGGTGGGTTTTGCAATTTCTGAGTAGTCCCTGAACCGTTTTAATGGGGGAGGAGAAAATTACTCTCAACCCAAGAGAGCAAAGGAAAATGTGAGTGTAGAGTTATGTTCTGAAATGTCTTCTTAAACGTGTTTCTAAGGCTGTAAGAGAAACGCCCCACCACCCAGAATGGTCCCACAAGATGTGCTGAGCATGAGAAAGCCACAGAGGGCTGGTCCACACGGAACCACTTATTGCCTCCTCAGCCTGAGAACATGTGGGCAGACAGACGGAAATGGCATTACTCAGTGCTCCTCCAGTTGACAGACCAAATATAGAATGTTCCTGGCTAATGGCTCACACATGTCTCTGTAGGTATCCGTTAATCCCCTAAGTATCAAGGCATATCTGCGTTATTCATCTGTGCACCATCTCCCCACAAGCAGGCTCGAAAGCAGCAAAGGCAGTCATGAGACCTTAGCATGGGCTTCCACACTGGAAACTGGGAGCAGTATGACCCATGTGGGGCTTGTGCACATCAGACAGCCAACCACTCCAGGCCTTTCAAATAGAGAGCAGCCAGGTCAAAGTCTGCCAAGTCCTCGGGTCCAGGACACCTGGTGGTGGCAGGATTTCCTTAGGTGCCTCTCCATCCCTCTGCACCTCAGAATTCCTGAACTGTCCTGCCTCTGCCTGTAGGAACAAGGGGACAGTGTGGGTGCTGGTGTGATTGTGGGCCCAGCAAACAAAGATGCCAAGAGGGGCATAATGAGGAGGAAGCAGACTGAGCCCACCTGCAATTCTAGAACATCAGAATGAGCCCACCAGTCAGCACATCAAGAAAAACAAATCTGGCCCTGGCCAGGTAGCTCATTTAGTTAGAGCATCGTCTCAGCACACCAAGGTTGCAGGTTCTATCTGCAGTCAGGGCACATACAAGAGTCAAACAATGAACGCATAAGAAAGTAGAACAACAAATTGATGTTTCTTTCTCTCTTTCTTTCTCTCACTGATCTTCTCTCTCTAAAATCAATAAATAAATTCTTAGGAAAAGAAAAACAAATCTGGACAGAGAAGAGACAATAAAGACACAGTAAAGGAGAGTCTGGTCCCTCCAGGGCTGTCTCAATAAAGCCATAGTGGGAGGCCCTGTTGGTTTTCAGAAAAACGTGGGCACCTGGTGCCATTGCTGTGGTTTGAAGTCAGTCCTACACCTTGCAGACCCCACAGTCACCCCACAGCAGAGGGTGAGATGAACCACAGTGTGAACCCAGATGACAATATCTGGGTTCTGTATCCACCTGTGAATGTGCACAGGGCCCACTCTGTGCCTTGAGCCTGACCCTGCACCAGCTGGCCCTGTGGTGTTGAGAAAGTCATTCAGCCCTCCAGCCTCTTTCCTTTACAATAGAGGACAGGAGAGAGCTACATGGAGGGGTTCATGAGCTATACACATGGTGTCACACGTGGCACACTCCTCGGGAGGCATGAAACAGTTGTATGGCTGATGCTATCATTACCGCCCAGAGAGGAAAACAGAAACCCAAAGTGCAGGGCCACCCATTAGTGGCCATTACAGCAGGACCCCTCCACAGACAGAAGGGGTAGGAACAGCAAGCCGTGTCCCAACAACACCACAAAGCAGTGCCCAGCCTCTCCGATAGGTCTAACTCAAAGCCAGACACTGATGTCCACATGGGCAGATGCTGGAGGCAGCAGTTGCCCTGCCGAGGAGGACGAAGTGTTGCCCTAAAGGTGAAGGCTCTGCAGATGCACAGCCTTGCTGCAGCCCTCAGGCTCACCATGAGCTCTACAGGGCATCTTTTCCTACACTGACCCCTCCTACACCATGTTGTCCAAGCCTGGGCCAGCTGCACAGACATCCCTACTCTGGGCCCCCAAGCTGGCTGCCTCCATGCCACCTAAGATAAGAGCCAGAGCAGTGTTCCTAAGAGTGAGCTGTGTTGCCCTCAGAACCCAAAAAGGCCTACCAAGCCCTGTGCTTCCCCCATTGAAGTGGGGGGTTCAAGATACAGCAATTAGTCTTTTACTTTGGGGGGACAGCCAACACACCCTCGACCACCAGACCTCTACAAACTTCCCTGAAGTGCAGATCTCTGAATTTACACAGAGCTCATCTCTCACCCTCGGGAGTACATGTGTCTTATGGCCTTCAGAACCCTAGAACCTCTCATTTGTCCTGCCCAGTCAGCATGATGTCATCACTAATCTGTCTAGTGAACTGTGGGATGTCCAATTGGTCAAGGTCTCCTCAAACTATGTGAGGACAAAGGAGGAGATAGCATAGCCCTGAAGCCAACCATAAGCGAGTATTAGTATCCCTCTCATGTGAATGCAAACTATACTAATCCTCTTTTCTAAATAGGATGAAAAAGAATTTGACTTCCAATCAGTGGCCTTATTAATCTGCTGTGACAAGGATACCACATCTGGCAGAGATGCAGTTAGGTTGCTACAGTAAACCCTCAGGGTCACTCTCCAGGATCTGATGTTCTCTGCAAGGCCCAGACCAGTTCTTGACCTCATAAAGACACGATGGCCCACCACACCTGTGTCCACCAGGACTTGAGCTCCAGGTTTACTATGTTGTTTGTGGTTTCCATCTAAGCCATGGAGGAGGGAGTTCAAGGTTTGCCCTTGGGCGTCCCTCCTATAATGTCTTTGGGCACACAGGCCAGGATCCCAATTTGCAGGTACAGTTACACACTTGGGGACCATAGAAATAACCACTGGGTGCTCTGGTGACTAGGGGACCCACAGTGACCAACACTTCAGAATTCTTTCTACTTCCTGACTCCTCCTCCAACAGTGAGGAATGGTGACACTTTGGGTTTCCAGGTGTGTCTATTCAGAATCTGTGTCCAGTTGTCCTCAGAATGTCTTGGCAGACCCTTCCCCAGTGTTCAGTCACCCAGTAAATGCAGTTCACCTCTTTGGGGGAGAATTGGGGACTATTACAATATATGTGTGTGGAGGTGTGGCCTGGTCCCTCCTCCTGGTGACTGGCCACCTCTGCAGTCAACAGTTCTGGATGGGAAAATTAGCTCTAGTCCAAGAAGAGAATAGGGGTCACGCCTTCTTGCTGGGTCCCTGCCTCTTTGTTCCTCCTTGGCCACCTATCTGAACAGCTTAAGCATGTCTGCTCTGCTCAATATGGGCCAACATTTCCCCCAGAATTCAGTTTGCTCATGACCTGAAGAGCTTGCCAGGGGATTAAGTTTCATGTTCTGAGAAACTGTTTCCAAGTCAATAACATTTGCTTCCTGTCTTCTGCCCTGGCCCCTGGTCAGTGACCCCACAGCTGTCCCCAGGGCATGTGTGTGGCTCCTGCAGTTGTGTGCTGGCAGCTCCTTTCAGCTGTGATCAGGCCCAGCACATCCCCATCCAGGTTGCACTGGCCTATCTTACTGGTCACTGGCTTGGCAGTCAGAGAACAGGGTGGGGTGCCATCTCATGAGGGTTCCTGGAGCCTCAATAGGGGTGGGGGGCTCAGCATCTTCCAGCAGAGGAAGTGCTGGATCTTATAAGGGAGGAATGGCCCTCCAAAAGCTGTGAGAGGTCAGAGACCTACAGACTCATGTCCTCAGGCTTCCTCCACTCAGATGACCTGGTCTGTGTTTCGGATCTCAGGTTATTCTGGCTGGGGTCTTGACCTTCACAGACTAGTGCAGTAAGCATTCAAACACACCTAGAGCCAGAGTCCTCTCATTATATCCTCTGCCAGAGATAAGATTTCCCTTCTGGCCCAAAAGACCTTTGGTTCTCACTCTGAGCCTCTCACTGTTGATGCACCACACAGGCCTCCTTTATTCCTCTGCAGGGCCATCCGTGCAACTCAGCAGCCAACTCAACCCTCCCTTCACACACCTGAGTCTTCATACTTGCAAGCTGCTCCCTTCCACAGGGACAGTTTCCCAGCTCACCCTTCATGAAATCTAGCAATTGGGCCTTCATTTGTGCCAGGAACTACCTTTACCTCTCATACCAGCCAGAACAGTGTCCCCTTCACCTGCCAGTGGTAGGCAAGCTAGCAGGAATCCCGGTACTCACTGTGTCCACTGGGGTCCTCCAAGAAGGAGGCACCAGGGGCTGGATGTGGTCAGAGAGCTAGGGGGCAAAGGGTGCGAAGGATCCAGAGAGGGCTGAAGATGATGGACTATCCTGCAGACCACAGATGAGAGCCCTGGAAAGGACGGAGGTAGGGGAGATGGGAGCTGGGTGGGAGAAGTGGCAGGCTGTTGGGAATACTTGGAGCCAAATGACTCCATAATGAAAGGAGTGGGCCTGTATTGATAGCCCAGGAGCAGCCAGTGAAAAGTGGAGCCCTGTGAGAGGGCAGGTAGGTGCAGAGTGCAGCACACAGGCCCTCAGTCAGCATGCTCCGGGAGAGGGCCTGAGCTGTGTTCACGGCCACCACGAGGCTGCTGCACTCTGCACATGTATACAGTCACACGTGCACTCGCATGTTCACAGGTGCACACACACACACACACACACACACAATAACAGTCTCTACATACATACACACACACACCCCCTCTCAAGTGCCCCCTGGCTCCGGGAACCCAGTGCCCACAGGAAAGGCGCTGTGGCCGAGGAGAGCAGTGACTGACATTGCCCAGGGAAGGAGGCAGTGGGAAGCAGAGTAGGCATGATGAATGTGCAGCGTGAGGGGGCTCTGGCAGCCAGAAACAAGGGGGAGGCCATGTACTGGGGCGCAGGCAAACTTGCAGGACTTTGGACAGCAGAGCAGGGGCAGCCTGTTCCTCCTCACACAGGAAACTGTTCCCCTTTGCTCAAACAGCCACTACTGCTAGGTTCACTAAGAACACAGTAGCCTGCCTGACCTGTGGTGACACAGTGGATAAAACATTGACCTGGAACGCTGAGGTCGCCGGTTTGAAACCCCGGGCTTGCCCAGTCAAGGCACATAGGAGAAGTAACTACTACGACTTGATGCTTCCTGCTTCTCCTCTCTCTCTCTCTCTCTCTCTCTCTCTTTCCCCTCTATCTAAAAATCAATAAATAAAATAACACAAACACATACAGTAGCCTCTACAGACTTTTGGTACCTTGCTATCCAGCCAGGAGATGGGACCCGGGTGCACAGAATCAGGGCACAGATGGAAAAAGGTTGTCAGGAAGACCAGGGAGTGTGCATGCAGGAACACACAGGTGACCAGGAAGCTCTGGGGTCTCTCTCCTTTGGTGGGGGGAGGGCTCAGTCAGAGATTTGCAAAGCTGCTCATCTAGGCTGGAGTGCACTGTGCTGTCTGTCCCCCGCCCCAAGTGGCTTTAAGATCCTATCCCACAGCCCAGACACCTAGAACCCAGTCTTGCCAACATCTCATCTCAAGGAAAAGTCCTGGTCCTGGGAGGTTGCCCCTCCAGGATTGAGAGTGGAAATCCCCACTAAAACTTTACCAGGGACCCCCTCTCACCCTCTCCCAGACTCCTCTTAGGTAGGGACATCACAGAGGCCCCAGGGCCCAACAGCAAAGACACCTATGGGGTTTTTAGAGGGAAGAGGGCCCTCACTCCCCAGCCAAAGCACCGGAGGCTCTGGCTGTCCAGGTTGCCTTTGCACCCCCCAGATGGCCCCTGCTCTCTGACGTCACTCTATAGTGCTCAGGGCACAGAGCTGGAGGAACCCACCTAGCACTCATGTTCTGACCAGTGGCATTGCGGAAGCTGTGTCCCGAGTCTGGCCGGAGCTGCTCTGTGCCTGAGCAGGGGACACTGAGTTGGGAGACGCCCGGCGGAAGGACCCTGCGGTACCTCCGCTAGCGTCAGCTCCTTCAAGGGGGAGTACAAGTCTCCTCGAGTGGACTCTGCCAGGGAAATGGGGCGAGAGCAACAGTTGGACCGGCCAGGCGAGGGGAGGGCCTCTTACTTTGTCCTGGACTGTTTCTGGAGAGGTGGCAGCGCCCCACCCTCGCCGCATCTTGGTTGGGGGCGGGGAGTGCTTTCCCTCTCCCACTCCCTTTCTGCCCTCCAGGGTTCCTCTCCTGTTCCCCTTGCCGGTCCCCCGCACGGGTCTATCCGCGGGGCCGTAGCGCCTCCCGGTGGCCGCGCCACGGGGGGCAGGGTTGGGAGGGGGCGGGGTGGATATAAAGACTGCCGCCCCTCCCGTCGTCCCCTCCCTCCTGCCCACTCGGCGCCGACTCTCGGCGGTCAGGACCCGGAGCCTCCTTGGGACGTGTCCGGCCAGGGCGCCCTGTGTGCGCTCAGGGTCAGGTAAGTGCCCCTCGACCCCGGGACCGGGACCCGCCTCGTGGGGATCTGTGGTCTGGCCCTGGGACCCGGACAAACCGTCTGGCGCCGTGTACTGGACAAGACAGTGCAGAAGCACAGAGGACCTGGGTCCTGTGGTCACCCCGGGTGGGCTCTCTCTGGCTGGCGCTCTCCCCCCCCCCCCCCATGGGCTCTTACCGCCGTAAAGGGCCCTCCACGGCCTGACTTCACCACTGGCCCCTAGATCAGAGGTGGGGCCAGGGGCTCCGAGTTAATGGTGTGCTGTCCCCCGCCCTTGGCCTCTTCTGGGACAGAGTTGGGAAGTGGGGTACTCCCTATTACTGGGTTCGGTGTTAAGATGCAGCAGTTTAGGCTGCCTGCTGGGACCTCCTCAACTCCCCAAGTCACCAAATCGCTGGAGGAGCTCAGCATCTGCAGTCAGAGCCCTGTGGGGCCCTGGGAGGTCTGGTGTTATCTGTGGCCTGGAGGACACCTTCAGAGGGTTGAGGGCCCAAGTCACCCCTGGGAAGGCCCCCCTCCCTTTGATGTGGAACCGGTTACAGGGTCTCCAGTGGGGCTGGCCCCTCTCCCCTGGGCTGAGAGAGTGTTCCTCCTCCTGGAAAGAGTGACCAGGCTAGAATGAGCTCCTGGCCACAACAGAAGACAAGGGTGTCTGCCATACCCCAAGGGTAAAAACAGGGTAGAGGGAGGACAGGTTACACAGCCCTACCCTTGGAACAGCTACAACCCAGCCTCCCCCCCATTCCTCTGAGGTTGGAGGCGCCTTCCACACCCTGGCCTCCTCTTCCCCCCAAAGTCTGCTGGGGAGACTAAGCAGGGAGCTGAGTGGCAGTCATAGGGAGTGAAGTGGGAACCCAGATGGCCATGCCTGTGGTGGCTTTCCTGCTGGGCCAATCCCACCCTACCCAGGACTCCTCACCCTTGCCAGCAGAGCTCCAGGGGCCCAGCACCCTCAGGGCATGGTGGGGTGGGGTTGTCAACCTCTGAGAGCCCTACTGACTGTAGTAACATAGTAACAACACACAGAACAGCAGCAGGGTGTGGTGGCTCAGATGTTCCCATCATTCCATGTAGTGCCCGCCTGTACCCAGGGAAGAGACTGCCGGCTCCTGCGCCCATGCCTGGGTCTACCTAGCTGTCCTAGAGGAGAGGGACTTTGCGTTTAGATGGATGCCCAAAAAGGAGTCTTGTTTTTTTTCTTTTCAGTATGAGAGTTCTGACCAGGAGGCCATCTTACATTTGTTTAACATCCAAGGCCAGTTGGCAGGACAGACACCAGCTCTAGGAGGGAAGTTGTCTGCCTTCCTTCAGTCATTCAGAGGCAGGAGAGTGGGGCAGAGGAGGGAGCCTGGGCCCCTGGGCAGAAGTGACTCAGAATCTCCTGACCAGACTGGTAGGGCTGGGCACCCCGGCCCCAGGTGTGTCCTCTTGGCTGGACCTGGGTTTTAGTAGGTCTCTGGGCCATTCTGGCCACTTTGAAACTGCCACACTGTGCTGGTGAAAGTGACCTGGGAGGCCTGTGAAGACCACAGCTGGTCAGGGCAGTTGTTGGACACGTCTGCAGTGGAAGCCACAGGGAAGGCAGAGTTCAGGGGGAAAGTTGGGCTTGATCCACTGGGCCACCTGGTCAGGTGGGGCACAAGTTCCTGCACTGGGCAGTGTACACCCCTACCCAGTGGCGACCACATTGCCAGCCAGCAGGGGTGGCTCTTTTGTGGAAGTCCCCTGCCCTTGCAATCCTTCAGGTGTCGTAGGGAGCCATGGGCAGCAGAGGCCTTCAGATGAGCTCTCCAGCAGGGCCAGACCAGGACAGAAAAAGAACAACCAGTGCCTGGAAAAGGGGCTGGGCCTGAAGGCCTTTCCTCAGCCTCAGCAAGGGGTGTGGGCCACGCCCAGCCTCCTCTTTAGCCTCTGGTTTCTCATCTGTAGAATGAGGTCAAGATTAATAGCACCTGCCCTTTCTTACCTGCCAGGGCTGCTAGGGTCTCCAGGTACATGGGTGTAGGTAGATCATGTTTGCAGCCACAAAACACTTTATAATGCCAGAAAAAGAACTAGCTCTTGTGATTGTAAGAAAACACAAATAGTTTAATTCCTTTTAAACATGGCCCCACATTTCGATGGGCCAGTGCCTCCTGTGGCTCCTTTTGCACATTGGTGCAAAGCTGGGGAACCCTGGTGCGGAACACACCTGCAAAGAAACAGGGTTCATAGGATACAGTTCATTGAACAAGGCCTGGTGGGCCGGCCCCATCCAAGGGGCACACGTTGGGTTTTGGCCGTATCATATCATATCATAGATCCACAGGGGACCTAAAACACGCCACACCAGTGGGTCAGCTTTATGGTGGCCCATTGTAAACACTGTGGTGAGCAGATGGAGGGTGGGGACGCCAGCTGTGCTGGTCCCTGCCCCCAGGAGAGCAGAGCCTGGGTCAGAACTTCTGAAAGGTATCCAGGCTTTCAAGCTGTTGTCAGACACCCACCAAAGAAAGGGAGAAGAACCTGGTGTCTGTCACCAGGGACAGACAACAGGCCGTGTCGCTGTCTTTTTTTCTTATTTGCCAATTTCATAGATGAGGAATGCCACCTTGTTGGTTTGTCTGCATGTTCTTAGAGGTTATAGTGTGGTTCAGCATTTTTTGATCACTGTTTGTAGTGTTGTTACCCATTTGCCGTGTGGGTGCTGATTTTTTACTAATTTGTAAGAGCTTTCTTTTCCCCAATTTTTATTATGAAATACATATAACAAAATTTACTGTCTTAGCCATTTTTAAATGTATATTTCAATGGGATTAAGTACATTCATATTGTTGTGCCCATCACCACCACATCCTTCTTCACAATTCCTTTTGTTTCACAAAACTGAAATCTGACCCCACTGAACACTTAACTCCTATCCCCTCTCCCACGCCCTGGTAGCCACCATTCTGCCTCCTGTCACTATGATTTTTGAGATACTAAATATCTCATACAATTGGAATCATACAATATTTGTTCATTGTGACTGACTTATTTTATAAGCATGAGTTCCTTAAGGTTCATCCATGTTGTAACGTGTCAGAATTACCTTTCCTTTTCAGGCTAAATAATATTCCATTGTATGTATATACACATTATACTTACCCATTCATCTATCAATGGACACTTAGGTTGCTTCCACGTTTTACCCATTGTGAATAGTACTGCTGTAAATATGAGTATACAAATATCTCTTTGAGAACCCACTCTGAATTCTTTTTAGTATATGCCCAGAAGTGGAATTGCTGGATCATGTGGTAAATTCACTTTAATTTTTTTTTTTTTCTGTATTTTTCTGAAGCCGGAAACGGGGAGAGACAGTCAGACAGACTCCCACATGCGCCCCACCGGGATCCACCTGGCACGCCCACCAGGGGGCGACGCTCTGCCCACCAGGGGGCGATGCTCTGCCCCTCCGGGGCGTCGCTCTGTTGCGACCAGAGCCACTCTAGCGCCTGGGGTAGAGGCCGAGGAGCCATCCCCAGCGCCCGGGCCATCTTTGCTCCAGTGGAGCCTCGGCTGCGGGAGGGGAAGAGAGAGACAGAGAGGAAGGAGAGGGGGAGGGGTGGAGAAGCAGATGGGCGCTTCTCCTGTGTGCCCTGGCCGGGAATCGAACCCGGGGCTTCTGCATGCCAGGCTGACACTCTACCACTGAGCCAACCGGCCAGGGCCCACTTTAATTTTTTTAAGGAACCACCACACTGTTTTCTTTACCTTCCCACCAAACAATTTTAATTTCTTCTTTCTTTAATTAATTAATTTGTTTATTTATTTATGAGAGGAGAGGAGGCAGAGACAGACTCCAGCATGCGCCTCAACCGGGACCCACCCGGCAAGCCCACTAGGGGGCAATGCTCTGCCTATCTGGGGCCCCTGTTTGATTGCAACCAGAGCCATTTTTTAGTGCCTGAGGCAGACACCATGGACCCATCCTCAGCACATGGGGCCAACTCACTCCATTGGAGCCACAGCTGCAGAAGGGGAGGAGAAGCAAGTGAGGGAGGGATAGAGAAGCAGATAGGCACTTTTCTTATGTGCCCTGACCGGGAATCAAACCCAGGATATCCAAATGCCAGGCCAACACTCTACCACTGAGCCAACCAGTCAGGGCCCAAACAATTCCAATTTCCCCACATTCTTTCCAACACTTTTTATTACCTGAGTTTTTTTATACTTGCCATCCTAATGAATATAATGTAATATCTCATCATTTTGATTTGCATTTCCCTAGCTAATAATGTTGAACATCTTTTTGTATGCTTATTGGCCATTTGTAATTCTTCTTTAGAGAAATGTCTATTCAAGTCCTTTTCACATTTTTGAATTGGGATTATTTAGGAGGTTTTTGTTGTTGACTTTTCATCCTCTAAATATTATGAATATTAATCCCTTATAAGAAAATGATTTGCAAATATTTTCTCACATTCTGTAGGTTGCTTTTTTAGTCATAATTTTCTTTTTTATTTTTATGAAGTCCAGTTTGTCCTTTTTTTTTTAAGTTGCTTATGCTTTTAGTGTATATCCTAGAAATCATTGCCAAATCTAAAGTTGTGAAGATTTGGCCCTATGTTTTCTTCTAAATTTTTATAGAATTAGATCTTTCATTAGGTCTTGGATCACTGTGAGATTATGTTTATGTATGGCATTAGGTAAGGTTCCAACTTCATTCTTTTGCATGTGGAAACCCAGTTTTCGCCTGACCTGTGGTGGCACAGTGGATAAAGCGTCGACCTAGAAATGCTGAGGTCGCCAGTTCGAAACCCTGGGCTTGCCTGGTCAAGGCACATATGGGAGTTGCTTCCTGCTCCTCCCCCCTTCTATCTCTCTGTCTCTCTCTCCTCTCTCTCCCTCTCTGTCTCTCTCTCCTCTCTAAAAATAAATAAATAAAATTTTTTAAAAAATTAAAAAAAAAAAAGAAACCCAGTTTTCCCGGCACTATTTGTTGAAAAACTTATTTTCTCCCATTAAATGGTCATGACACTCTGTTGAAAATCATTTCATTATATTTGTGAGGATTATTTCTGGGCTCTCTATTCTATTCCATTGGTCTGTGTTATCTATATGCCATTACCACACTGATTTGATTATTGTAGCTTTGTAGTAAGTTTTGAAATCAGAAAGTATGAATTATTCAACTTTATTCTTGTCTTTTAGGATTGTTTATGCTCTTTGGGGTCTTTTGAGACTCCTTGTGAATTTTACAATGGATTTTTCTATTTCTGCAAAAATCAACATTGAGATTTTGGTAAAGATTGTATTAAATGCTACTTTGGTAGTATTGACATCTTAATATTAAGTCTTCTAGTTCATGAACATAACATAGGTTTCCATTTATTTATATATTTAATGTCTCTCAGAAATGTTTTGTACTTTTCAGTGAATAAGTATTTGACCTCTTTGGTAAAGGTAATTCCTAGGTACTTTATTCTTTTGATGCTAATGTAAATAAAATTGTTTTCTTAATTTTCTTTTTTCATTGTTCATTGTTAGTGTACAAAACTGCAGCTAATTTTTGAGTGTTGACTTTGTATCCTGCTACTTTGCTAAATTTATTTTAAGTTTTTTTGAGGGCCCTTTAACGTTTTCTAAATATAAGATTATATCAACTGTAAACCGATATTTTTATTTCATCTGTTCAATTTGAATGCCTTTTATTTCTTATTCTTGCATAATTGCTCTGGCTAGGATTTCTAATACTATGTTCAGTAGAAGTGACAAAAGTGGACATCGTTGCCATTGAGTATGATGTTTGTTATGGAATTTTTATATATAGCCTTATTATATTGAGGTAGTTTTCTTCTAGTCCTAATTTGTTTAATGTTTTTATTATGAAAGTGTGTTGAATTTTAACAAAAGTTTTTCCTGTATCAATTGAGTTTATCATAAGGGTTTTTTCCTTCATTCTGTTCATATGATATATTACATTCACAGACTTTTATATGTTGAACTGTCCTTGCATTCCAGAAATAAGTCCCACTTGGTCATGGTGTTTACTACTTTTACTATCCTGCTGAATTATGTTTGTTGGTATTTTGTTGAGAATTTTAGTACCAATATTCATAAGGGATATTGGTTTGTAGTTTTCTTTTCTTGTAGTGTCATTGCCTGGCTTTGGTATAAAGGCAATGTCAGCCTCGTAGAATGACTTAGGAATAATTTCCTCCTTTTCATTTGAAGTTTGGTGAATTGAAATTGAAAAGTTTGAGAAGTATTGGTGTTAGTTTTTCTTTAAACATTTGGTATAATTTACCAGTGAACCATCATGTCAAGGGCTTTTCTTCGTTAAGAGATTTTCTTTTTTTTTTTTTTTTTTTTTTTTTTTTTGCATTTTTCTGAAGCTGGAAACAGGGAGAGGGAGTCAGACAGACTCCCTCATGCGCCCGACTGGGATCCACCCGGCACACCCACCAGGGACGACGCTCTGCCCACCAGGGGGCGATGCTCTGCCCATCCTGGGCGTCGCCATGTTGCGACCAGAGCCACTCTAGCGCCTGAGGCAGAGGCCACAGAGCCATCCCCAGCGCCCGGGCTATCTTTGCTCCAGTGGAGCCTTAGCTGCGGGAGGGGAAGAGAGAGACAGAGAGGAAGGCGCAGCGGAGGGGTGGAGAAGCAAATGGGTGCTTCTCCTGTGTGCCCTGGCCGGGAATCGAACCCGGGTCCTCCTCACGCTAGGCCGACGCTCTACCGCTGAGCCAACCGGCCAGGGCCATTAAGAGATATTCAATTACTGTTTCAACCTTCTTACTACTTATAGGTCAGTTCACAATTTCTATTTCTTCATGATTTGGTCTTTCCAGGTTTTGTGTTTTTAGAAATTTGTCCCATTTTATCTAGGTTACTTGATTTGTTGGCATACAATTGTTTATAGTACTCTCTTAAAATCCTTTTAATTTCTGTAGATATGGTAGTGAAGGCCCCAGTTTCATTTCTGACTTCAGTAATTTTTTATTTTCCATAGTCCATCTAGCTTTAGGTTTATCAATGTTGTTGCTCTTTTCAAAGAACCAACTTTTGGTTTCATTTATTTTCTCTGTTGTTTTTATGTTTTGTATTTTATTTATTTCTGCTGTAATTTTTATTATTTCTTTCCTTTTGCTAGTTTTGGATTTAGTTTGTTCTTTTTCTAATCACTTAAGTTGTAGACTTAGATTATTAATTATAAATGTTTCATGTTTTTTATGTAAATATTCAGAGCTGTAAATTTCCCCCTTAGCACTGCTTTCACTGTGTTTCATAAATTTTGATATATTTTGTTTTCATTTTTATTAGTCCCTGAGTATTTTTTAGTTTTTCTTGTGATTTCTTATTTGATCTATTGGTTGTTTAAGAGTGAATTATTTAATTTCCACATTATTGTGAATTTCCCATTTTTCTTCTGTTATTGACTTATAACATTATCTAATTGCAATCAGAGAAAATACTTTGCATAATACTTTATTTTTAAACCTATTGAGGCCACCATTGGTGTTACATTTCCCCCCATAATTTCAAGCCTCTTCCTCTCTGACTTTACTTCAAGGGGATTTAAAGGTTTGCATCTTTTCCCTACATTTCTTTTTCTTTTTCTCCCTTTGGGAGCCATATACTGAGGACTATGACATTCAAAAGTAACTGCATATACATGCCCAGGAAAAGAGGAAGGCTCAAAAAAATTGAGAAGACCTTACATTTATATCACAAGCTGATCCTTGGCACAGATATAGCCTACAGTAGTCAAAACAAAGCAAACAAACAAAAACAGCAAACCCTAAGGAAAGGAATCTGATTTACCGTTACCACATTATTAGATTTAAATATCCAGTTTTGAACAAAAAAAATCACAAGATGTACAAAGAAACAAGAAAGTATGGCCCACTCAAAAGAAAAAATATGTAAGCAACAGAAACTGTCCTTGAAAAAGATCTGATGGTAGATCTACTAAAGAAAGACTTTAACTCAACCATCTTAAAGATGCTCAAAGAACTAAAGGAAGGCATGGAGACAGCCAAGAAAACAATGCCTGAACAAAACATAAATATCAATAAAAAGACAGAAAACCTAGATAGAATCTAGAAAAAAATCATTGGTCCAAGTGTCAGTTTCAGGCACTAAAAATAGCTCAGTTAAGTTGAGAATCCACCCCAAACGGGTTGCTGGTTGGATCCCGGTGTAAGTGGATGCGGGACTCTGTCTTACTATCTCCCTACCTCTCACTTAAGGAAGGAAAAAAGGAAGGAAAAGAAAAGGATGGAAAGGGAAGGGGAGGGGAGGGGAGAGGAGGGGAGGGGAGGGGAGGGGGAAGGGGAAGGGGAAGGGGAAGGGGAAGGGGAAGGAGAAGGGGAAGGGAGAAAAGGAGGAAAGAAAAAAGAAAGATCTCAATAAAGATAAGTACAAGAGCAGTTATAAAAACTGTTACCCCAACCCTAGTGGATCAACCGCTGAATGGGGCGGAGCCAAGAAGTAGGGGGGCCCGAAGGCAGAGCTGCCAGACCTAGTGACAAACTGAGCCGAATGTTGAGGAAAGTGTCTGGAGTTCAAAGGTCAGAAGTCAATGTTGCGCATTGTAGAGGGTCAAAAGTCGGAGAGGTACTAAGGAGAGACTCAGGTAGGGACTGAATACTCAGAGTACAGATTTGTGGGATTGGGGCTTGAAGGAAGGAGAAGCGAGGGTGGAGGGGGGTGCGTAGTGCTGGGGGAGACGGGGAGACTTGGGAGAGAAGACAGAAAGGAATTCCCTGGTTATTCGTTCCCAGTTTCCAGGCCTGTCACTATCGGTCACTTATTCAGGCGTCCTGCAGTTAAGACCCCAGCTGCCTGCAGGGTGAGGAGATGGCTTCTCCTTCTAGACAGGCCCCCCTTGGTGGGTCAGGACTGCTTCAAGGGAGCCAGGCTCATTCTTATGGAAGCCTGGTGCAGTCTGCCTGCTCCCCAGTGAGGGAAAGACGCCTGGAGCATCAGTTGGCGCCTGGAGACACCCTGGCTAGACTAGCACTCAAATACGGGGTGACGATGGAACAAATTAAGCGTGCAAACTGCCTTTATACTAATGACTCTATCTTCCTGAAAAAAACCCTCTACATCCTCGTCCTAACAGAGCCCGGAGACCTGTTCAGTGCTTTGGATTCTGAGAAAGAGAAAGATAGAGAGGAAGAGATTCGCTGAGTAAGGATGAAGTTTGTCCACACTCAGCTGAGAGGAAGAAACAAGAGACAGACAGGTTCAGGACGTGCCATTGGTGAAGTCCTTCCCACACCTGGCTGGGAACCCCCCAGCCCCATCAATGACCTCTCTGCCTCTGATTTCTTCAAGAAGCTTGATTCCCAGATCAGCCAGTCAAAGAAGGCTGCTGCTCAGAAGCTGAAAAAAGGGGAAAGTGGGGTACCTGGGAAGGAGTCAGGTTTTCACTGGAGCTCCCCTCAGACGCAGCAGCGAGCAGTCCTGGGTCCTGTGCCACTGACGCAGACCTCTCGAACCCAGACACTTCGGGATCAGGAGGATGAAATCTTCGAATTCTGATGATGTCCCCAGAACCGACTGAGAGAAGCAAGATGATGAAGGAGCAACTTGAGGGGGAGAGGAGTCGGAGATGAGGCTCAAGAACACGGCTTCCCAGCCCACCTTCCTCACTGCTGCCTAGCTCGTCCATCAAGAGTTCCTTGGCCTGGGCCAGTTTTATTGGCAAAAGTAGGGGGTAGGAAATAGAACCCTTCTCAGTTCTTGGGCTGAATCCAGAGTTGTCCTTTAGATTCAAAAGGCTCTTTGCTATTCTTTTCACCATTCCTTGGCCTTAGAGCAGGGAAACAGGGACTCCCCAGCCCTCAACTTCCTCCTAATCTCCAACTATGTTACTTAATTTATTTGGTGCTATGTTGAAGTAATATTTATTTGCTGAATTTTATTCTTTCCCACTCTTAGCTGAAAAATGAGATTTTTATAGCCCTGGTGTGAGAGAAATCCAGGAACAGCGAGCTAGTGACTGCTGGCTGCCCACCTTCTCCACCTTCTTAGCCAAGCATGTTATTGAGGACGGGGCAGTCAGTGATCTAACCCACTGCAGAAATGGTGGGCTGTGCCAGGCCTTTTTCTCAATTTCAGAATAAACAATTTGGACCTAGTCTTGACTCACTAGTTCACTATAACTTTTTCATAACTCTTGGTCTGAGAAAAAAAACAGTGATGTAGATACCCGGGCACCCTGTTCACCCTTCTAACCTGCTGCTCTGTTCAGCCTGTGTGAGGCTAAGGGATGGAAGAAGAATTGCCTTGGCATTTGAAGAGGACAGCTTCAGGGGTCCTTTTGTTGTGGGGAGCTTTTTGTTGTACCCCCTCTACACCAGAGCCTGTTTGTTGATCTATGCCTTGCTCCTCACTGTGTATTTATTTGTAGTTTGTAACACTGATCTGCGGTACAGTGTTTTTGAGTTTCTTAAACAGAAGTAGGCAAGGGAACCCCAATATACTGAGTCTCCTGTATGGAAACAGTGAGTGGTGAGATAAGTGATGTTTGTGTACCTCCATGATGTTAGAAGATATAAGAAGCTGGAGAGATTAAACACTTGAGTCCTATGCAAAAAAAACAAAAACAAAACTGTTATTATTGTAACAATAATGTATAACTCCACTTTGATTTTATTTTTTGTATTTTTTTTCTGTGGGTTTTTTTATTAAGTGGGAGAGACAGGGAGGCAGACAGACTCCTGCTAGTGCCCCAACCGGATCCACTTGGCAAGCCCTCTATGGGGCAAGCCATCTGGGGCATGCTCCATTGCTCCGCAACCTAGCTATTTTAGTGCCTGAGGTGAAGCCATGGAGCCATCCTCAGCACCAGGGGTCAACACGCTCAAACTATTTGAGCCATTTGAGTGAAGAAGCAGATGGTTGCTTCTCCTGTGTGCCCTGACTGGGAACTGAACCCAGGATTTCCACATACCAGGCCGACACTCTACCACTGAACCAAGCAGCCAGGGCCCCACGTTGTTTTCTACCTGATTTAAGAAAGCTAATTTTTTGCCAATATATCTCCACGGACAAGTGAAATAAAAGACCAAATAAACAAATGAGACTACATCAAACTAAAAAGTTTTTGCACAGCGAAAGACACTATTAACAAAATAAAAAGACAACCCACACAATGGGAGAACATATTCACCAATACATCTGATAAGAGGTTAATAACCAAAATTTATAAAGAACTTCTAAAACTCAACACTAGGAAGGTAAACAATCCAATTAAAAAATGGGCAAAGGAACTAAATAGACACTTCTCCAAAGAGGACAAACAGATGGCCAATAAGAATATGAAGAAATGGTCAATATCACTAATCATCAGAGAAATGCAAAGTAAAACCACAATGAGATACCACCTCACACCTGTCAGAATGGCGCTCATTAACAAAACAACACATAATAAGTGCTGGCAAGGATGTGGAGAAAAGGGAACCCTCCTGCACTGCTGGTGGGAATGCAGACTGGTGCAGCCGCTGTGGAAAACAGTATGGTATTTCCTCAAAAAAATAAAAAAGGAAACTGCCTTTTGACCCAGCCATCCCACTTTTACGAATATATCCTAAGAATCCCAAAACACTAATTCAAAAGAAGATAGGCACCTCCATGTTTATTGCAGCATTTACAATAGCCAAGATCTGGAAACAGCCCAAGTGTCTATCAATAGATGAGTGGAGAAAAAAGCTGTGGAGCCCTGGCCTGTTGGCTCAGCAGTAAAACATCAGCCCAGCGTGTGGAAGTCCCAGGTTCTATTCCCAGCCAGGGCACACAGTAGAAGCACCCATATACTTCTCCACCCTTCTTCCTCTCCTTTCTCTCTGTCTCTCTCTTCCCCTCCTGCAGCCAAGGCTCCATTGGAGCAAAGTTGGCCAGGGTGCTGAGGATGGCTCCATGACTTCCGCCTCAGGTGCTAGAATGGCTCTGGTCGCAACGGAGCAACACCCCAGATGGGCAGAGCATCGCTCCTGGTGGACATACCAGGTGGATCCCGGTTGGGCACATGCAGGAGTCTGTCTGCCTCCCCACTTCTAACTTTGGAAAAATACAAAAAAAAAAAAAAAAGCTGTGAGATATATATATATATATATATATAATGGAATACTATGTGACCATGAAAAAGAAGGAAATCTTACCTTTTGCAATTGCATGGATGGACCTGGAGATTATTATGCTAAGTGAAATAAGTCAGGCAGAGAAGACAAATATCATATGATCTCACTTATATGTGGAATCTAATGAACACAGTGCACTGAGAAATGGAAGAGAGGCAGAGGCAGGGTCACAGGGAGCAGAGGGACAGCTGTCAGATGTAAGGGAGATAAGGGAGAGATCAGAGAAGATGAAGGGATTAATGAAACTATATATATATATAATACATAGATAGAGATAACAGGACAGCAAATCCCAGAGGGAAGGGGAGGAGTGAACCAGGGGGAGGGGACAAAGGGAGGCAATAGGGGATATGTTGTTGGAGGGTGAGGATGTTATATCAAGTGGCACAATTGAATCCATGTTAACACAATAAATTTAAAAATTTAGTAATAAAAGAAAAGAAAAGAAACCTTATACGCCTTAAATAGGAAGGAAGGAAGGAAGGAAGGAAGGAAGGAAGGAAGGAAGGAAGGAAGGAAGGAAGGAAGGAAGGAAGGGAGAGAGAGAGGGAGGGAAAAAGAAAGCTAGGAACTATATGATTTCACACATAAGTGAGATATAAAACTGAGACTCATGGACACAGATAAAAGTGAAGTGATTACAGAGGTCAGTAGGGAGTAAAGAGGGATAAATATACAGGGACAGAAAATGATTTGACTTTGGGTGATGAGCACACAACACAATTAACCATTCAAATTTTCTAAATAAAGTTTAAAAAAAGAAATGAGTACTTAATAAAAAAAAACTATTAGTCTAAAAGTCTATTAGTATTATTGTAACTTTGACTGTAACTCCACTTCTTTTTTTCTACATAATTTAAGGAGTTAATGTATTAGAAGTATCTGCTGTGTTTTTGGACATACAGTATATAAAGATGTAATTTTCATCTGGAACTAATACAAAGTAATAATAAATGTAAACTGTAATTGAAGAAATCTTTTTCTTAATTTTAAAGAAGCAAGGCCCTGGCCGGTTGGCTCAGTGGTAGAGCGTTGGCCTGGCGTGCAGGAATCCCGGGTTCAATTCCCGGCCAGGGCACACAGGAGAAGCGCCCATCTGCTTCTCCACGCCTCCCCCTCTCCTTCCTCTCTGTCTCTCTCTTCCCCTCCCGCAACCAGGGCTCCATTGGAGCAAAGTTGGCCCCGGGCGCTAAGGATGGCTCTGCCTCAGACGCTAGAATGGCTCTGGTTGCAACAGAGCAACGCCCCAGATGGGCAGAGCATCGCCCTCTGGTGGGCGTGCCAGGTGGATCCTGGTCAGGCACATGTGGGAGTCTGTCTGACTGCCTCCCTGTTTCCAACTTCAGAAAAATACAAAAATAATAATAATAAATAAATAAAATTAAAGAAGCATGTTATTTTGTGGTATCAATAACTGAAATGGCTGGAGATGGAGTTTTATACATTATTAAAGTCAAGCTGGTATAACTTCAAATTAGAATAACTTTAGGATGTTAAATGTAAGCCCCATGGTAACCACAAAGAAAATACCCAAAGTATATATACAAAAAGAAGTGACAAAGGAATGTAAATGTTTCACTACAAAAATCAACTATACAAAAAAGAAGGAAATAATGCAGGAAATGAGGAATAAAGAACTATAAGACATATGAATACAATGGCAAAATGATGAAAGTGAGCCTCTCCTTATCAGTAGTTACTTTAATTATGAATGGGTAAACCCTCCAATCAAAACACAGAGACTGGCAGAATGGATTTTTTTTTGTGTGTATTTTTCTGAAGCTGGAAACAGGAAGAGACAGTCAGACAGACTCCCGCATGTGCCCAACCGGATCCACCCGGCATGCCCACCAGGGGCTACGCTCTGCCCACTAGGGGGCGATGCTCTGCCCCTCCGGGGTGTCGCTCTGCCGAGACCAGAGCCACTCCAGCGCCTGGGGCAGAGGCCAAGGAGCCATCCCCAGCGCCTGGGCCATCCTTGCTCCAATGGAGCCTCGGCTGCGGAAGGGGAAGAGAGAGACAGAGAGGAAGGAGGGGAAGGGGGTGGAGAAGCAAATGGGCGCCTCTCCTATGTGCCCTGGTCGGGAATCGAACCCGGGTCCCCCGCACGCCAGGCCGACACTCTACTGCTGAGCCAACTGGCCAGGGCCCAGAATGGATTTTTTTTTTTTAATTTTTTTTATTTATTTTTATTTTTTTTTATTTATTTTTTTTATTTATTTATTCATTTTTTAGAGAGGAGAGAGAGAGAGACAGAGAGGAGAGAGAGACAGGGGGGAGGAGCTGGAAGCATCAACTCCCATATGTGCCTTGACCAGGCAAGCCCAGGGTTTCAAACCAGCGACCTCAGCATTTCCAGGTCGACGCTTTATCCACTGCGCCACCACAGGTCAGGCCCAGAATGGATTTTTTAAAAAAAGATTCAATATATTGCTGTCTACAAGAGATTTACCCTATATCCAAAGATACAAATAGATTGAAGTGGAAAGATGGAAAAGGTTATGCCATGCAAAAAGGAACCAAAAGAATGCACGAGTAGTTATATTAATATCAGATAAAATGGACTTTAATCAAAAACAGTTATGAAACAAAGAAAGACATTATATATTAACAAAGGTTCAATACAGCAAGAAGATATGACAGTTATAAATATTTACACACTAATGAATCATCAAAAATTTAAACCTTAAGAATGTAAAATCTTGATCATGCATTGGGACAACTGTTGCCTTGCCTCTTGGTCTGTTTCCATTCTGCTCATGTTGCTTTTGCTGTAATGAAGTTCATGTGTAGAAGCCCAGTTATCAAGAGTATGAACTTGGACTCAAGTTGCGTGGGTTTGGACCCTATTAGCTAAAGACCTTGGACAAGTTACTTACACTTAACTTTAAGTTTCCTCATCTGTGAAATGGTGTTATAATCTTACCTATGTCCAAGGACTGTTGTGAGTACTAAGTGTTGTAGCATACTGTCTGGTGGAGAGTAATCACAGAAGATATTTCATTGTCATTTTATCCTTTCTATTTTCTTTTAAGACTTTTTGGTCCCTATTTTGCATTCAGTTACCTCTCCTGAGATTTATTTGGGTGCCCTGTGTGAGATAGGATTACCTTTATTTCTACAGTCATGTCCTCAGTTTGTGGATGTTGCTATGCCCACTGCTGTGTGGTCTGCTCATTCCAACACCGAAACCACAAATGCTTAATTACTGTAATTTTATTTTATTATCTGCACTTGATAGCATGTTTCCTGTTAACCCTTTATTTTTTTATTTTTCTGAGCTACTTTTACATGCGCTTCCAGGTGAATCTTAGATTTATTTTGTCGATGCAGACCAGCAAAAAAGCAAACACTTTTTTTGAAGATTTTAATCAAAATTTTCATTCAATTTTAGATTTAGTTAGAAACAAATGATAGCCTTAAACATTGTGTTTCTCATCCAAAAACAAAATTCATCACTTGGATGAGTTTCTTAGAATTTTTTCGTTTTTTCCATAAGTTTTGCGTATTCTAAAAATAGATTATTGGTAATTTTATTCCTTGGATTATAGTATTTTTTCATTACATTATTTAATTGGTTGTTGCTAACAGAAGATCTATAGCTTTTTGTATATTCTGTATGTATGTATGTATGTATTTGTCACTGCCTCACTACATTTCCCTCTCCCACCTTTCTCTTTTTCCCCTCAAACTTTGTTCAGTTGATGTCATTGGATTTTCTGGGTAGACAATCCCATCTTTAAACAGACAGTTTCCATGTCTTTCTTTCCAAGTCTTATATTTTAGGGTTATATATTTTATTTTCCCCAATATTATATTTTATTTTCCCCAATCTTATTGCTTTGGCTTCCAACACAAACTGAATAAATGAAGTGAGAGGAACACTTTTTGTCTTTTTCTGTTTTTGTACTCTAATGGACATTCTTTGAGAGCAGGAATTTTTAATCCAGGATCAGGTCCGTAGATAGTCCCTATGAATTCATAAAGGATTTCATTTCTGATGTATGCATATCTGTGCATTTGTGTCAAGGGAGATTATCCAGAGCCCTAAAAGCATCTGTAGCACACAAGAACCTCTAATTCTGTTTTTGTGTAAAATGATATTGGCTCTTCATTTGAAATTTATATCCTTTATAATATTAATCCAACTCCTAAGTTTCTTGTGAGGTTTTGCCTTGTCTTTTTTTTTTTATCATAAATGGACATTTGGGGGTTCTATTAAAGCAATAACATGATTTTCTCCTTTTTATAATTAATCTGACTTACATTAATATCAATATATTCCCTAGTGTGGCATCATTGTGTTTCTAACTAAATTTTTGTTCTGGTATAGTGGTCCTTAATATGCTACTAGATTTTATTTTCTAATATTTTTTAGGATTTTTGCATTTATATTCAAAAGTGAGATTAATGTGTAGAGAGGTCCTTCTAGAGATTTCTTTTGTCAAGTTGCAGTCTCAAATTTTGCCAAGTTTAAAAATAAATTGAAAAGAAGCTTATAATATTATGTTCTGAAGCAGATTAACTAGCAGATACATGTTTGTCCAAGATGATGCAAAAGAACTCATTTAAAAGCTGTCTAGGCCAGAGCTTTTTGGGGATGTATTTCCTTCCAGTGTGTCCATTTTTTCCAAGGCAGAGTCCAGCCAGTTCCTTGCCTCTTATCAAAACTTATCCCAAAAAATTGGCTTTCACATTTATTACCTTAGAGCTACATGTGGTATGTGCTCTTAAAAACAAGCAGCCACAAAAGCCTTTCTCACATACCATATTATTTTATTCATTAAATTTGTATATTTATATATTTGTTACTTATTCATTAGACTTTCTAAAAAAAACTTTCTATTTTACTGGCCTTTTCACAGAATCAAGTTATCTATTTATTATTCTACTCTGGTTATGTTTTTAATCAGTTGATTTATTTTTTTCTCTCTTTCTCTTGCTTTCCTGAGATTCATCTTGTTAATTTTCTTTGTCTCTAGTTACTTCAACTGCATGCCTAATTTGTTACACTAATTTCTTATTTTATAACAAAGCATCTAAGGCTATATATTTTCCTCTGATTATGGCTTTGGCCTTCTCCTGTGTGTTTTTTTTTTTCATTGTCACTAAATCCTATGTGGTTTTTGTAAGACAGAGTATTTTAATTTCCAAATACTTTGGGGGGGTTTTATATGTGTTTTATTAGTGACTGGTTTTGCATTGTAGCTCAGAGAATTTCCAATTAAAAAAAATAAATTTAATCTTTCTTGTGGCTTACTCTAGGATCAAATTTTGTAAAAATTTTAAAAGAACATATATTCCTTACTTATAGGTTTCAAAAACATTAAGATATAATATGTATTTGTTTTACTCACATTATCCAAATCCTTTGTTTAAAATATATATATTCCTTACCTGTTACTATCAAAGTTTTATAAAACATGACATTCAAATTCGCTATTTTTTGTTTATGTGATCTGCCAATAACTTAAAAACATGAGTTAGTCTCCTGCCAGTTTTGCAGTTTTTCTTTAATTTTTTAGATTTTACTTTATACAGTTTTATGTTATAAAATTTAGTACATAAAGACTTATAACTAGACTAAAGCCTTTATCTTTTCTTTGGCTCCATCCCATATGTTTCTGTCTTAAATTGTACCTAGTCTCACACAATACTGACACTCAAGTGTCATTTATATCCACCTCTCCCCACTTCATTTTCTTTGCACAGTCTGTGACGTTCTATTTCAAGTGTGACTCTCATAAACCTCATGGAGATGGTTTTCATTTTTTGACCCAACTTAAGAATGCTTGTCTTTAACAGAAGAGTTTAAACCATTCACATTTATTGTCACAACTGATCTAGGTAATATTTCTGGCATTTAACTGTATGTTTCCTTACTCCTCCCCCTTCATTTTCTCTATTTTGTGATATTTCTCACATTTCATTGCTTTTTAATTTATTTGTATTTATTTCTCTCTTATTTGGAGAAATTTCTTGCAGGAATTTTTTAAAATGGTATATAGGTGGCATAGATCTGAGTCAATTTTCACCTGAGACTTTTGTTCTTGTACATGAAAGAAGAGATGACTAGGAAGACTTTGTTGGTTCATTTTATTTTTCTCAAAATTCTCAGGTTTTTTACCTCATTGTCTTCAGTCTACAATTCTGTGGAGAAAAGTTTGATGCCTTTATTAGTTCTCTATTGCCACTTAATAAATTGCCTCAAAATGTAGTGATTTAAAACAAAAGCATTTACTATCTCATCATTTATTTAGTACAGGAATTTAGGAGGGGCTTGACTGAGTGGTTCTAGCTCAGAGGCCCCGAGGAGGGGTGCAGTCACAATGTTGGCCAGGGTCATGGCCATCTAAAGCCTTGACCGAGATGCAGTATCTGCTTCTAAGATGGCTCACTCCCCCGGCTGTTGGCTGGAGGCCTCAGCTCCTTCCCTCTGCAAAGGCTTCTTGAGAGTATTCATGTTTAGCTGGCTTCCTCTTTAGCAAGCAATCCAAAAAAGCCACAGTCTCTTTTATGACCTAGTCTTGAATGTCACACACCCTTACTTCCAGGTTATTCTGTTGGTCATACAGTCCAGCAATGATTCAATGTGAGAGGACTTCATAAGGGCATGGATACCAGGAGATAAGAATAATTGGGGGCCAACTTGGAAACTGTCACCACATTGTCAAAGTGATTTTTCCTGTTAGGTGTTTCCTATATTTTGTTGTTGCTATTGTGTATTTCCCTATGTAGATACTTTTAATTTTTTTTAAATTAGAGCAAAGAGTAAGATTTTCCACCAGTACACTTTATTATGTGGCCTCTTTATTGTGTTACGTGTATGTGTATAAGAGTGTGTATGGGTATAGCATGTGTTGTGTGTGTGTGCCACCTGTATGTGTTATGTGTGTGTGATGTGTGGGGTGTGAGTGTGTGCACATGCACACACACAGAGAGTAGGGCCAGTCTGAGTGCAGACTTTCTGGCCCCTTGGTCCTCTTCTCCCCCATCTGTAGCATACTAGTCTGACTGGCACCCATAGCACCCCCACTGAGAAATCTCCACCATGGGGGCAGCAGGGTGAGGGGTAGTGGAGGATGGAACTGTGCCTACATTCTGATGTTCAGCTGAATTAAGGCCCCCTGACTAATTTCCCATGGTGGCCATTACCAAATGGTTGATGGATCTAGACCCATTGGCTGTGACTGTCAACAATTCAACTCCCTCATGGCCTCCAGGTTCTTTAGAGCCCTAGTTTACCCCACCCCTCACTCTACCTTCTCAGTCCCCACCTCAACTATGTGGCCCCTAACCCTTCTCTTTGAACCAGCTCTGCTCAACCAGTAGGTCCCTTCCTTGGACTAGTTTTCTCAGTCTGGCACATCTATCACCCTCTGCAGGGAACCCTTGTGGATTCTCTGGTGCTCCCACTGAGCTTGCTTTGATCTCAGCAACTGCCAAAACCTACAAGGTCACAGCTATTACTTGCAGGATCACAGCATCTTGTCCTAACCATGTCCCCATGTCAGGGAAGTAGGGTCATGCCTTGTTCACTGCTAACTATGCCAGGACTAGCCCCTATCACCATAAATCCAGGTGTAGCAACATCTGCCCCCCTGAGTCCAACTCCTCTCAAACATAAGAGGTTCCCACAGTGTGTAGGGACATCACCAGTAAAGCTGTATTGAAGTGCCCCAATGCCTCTGCTTCCCCACAAAGCTCTCAAGGCACTGCCTCTCATCCTCAGCCCTGCGAGAGCCTAGCCAGCTAGTGCTGCTCCCAACCAGCACTGCCCCAACTTCCTGGTGGGGCCACATCTTAGTTGGGTCTGCCCTGTGTACTGGGAGCTTTACAAAGCAGCTACATGGATGCTTGCATGAAGCAGGCTGCAAGGGTTCCCACCAGAAAGGACCAAGCGCCTTCCTTACCTTCCCACAGAAAGCCCTTGTACCTCTCACATCTGGTCCCAAACCCTAGCCAGCCTGCCCACCCATGCCAGCCTCCAGGTTCTCTCCTTGCCTGTGTAGGCACAGAAGGCAGCAAGTGGCAGGGAAATCTCAGATTCATGAACACATGCCAGGGTACAGTGACTGGCTCTGCAGAAGATCCCTCAACCCCAAGCATCCACTCCTTGCCGGCCCCCTAGGCCTGTCTGCATTTTAGCTCTTATAATCCAGGCCATTCTCCCTAACCAGTCAACATGGGGTCTTTGAACTGCTGGAATCAAGTACCAAGGCCCACCCTCCCTACCCCACCCTGGGCCTCTCTCACCCCTCGCCTGATGCCCCTCCTCCCAATCTCTCTCTTTGTCTCTCTCTCTCTATCTCTCTCTCACACACACACACACACAGACACACACATACAAGTGCGTGCGTTCCTGCAAGCTTGCTCGCCCCTCTGCCCTAAGCACCTCCCCCTCCTCACTTGGCAGTCACTGGTATTTCAGTCCCTGAAAATCTACCTGTCTTCCAGACCCAGGCTCCAGGGCAGGAACAGTAGTGAATATGCTAATCCCACCCAAAACAGAGACCGAAGCTGGCAGTCTCTATTCCCACTAAAGTTTGTGGCCTCCACCCAAGGTTCTGGAGCCCAAATGCTTGCTGACCCACATGAGTGTGCTGATCCCATCATGGCAGGAAGAGGACTATGGGTCCAGGAGGAGCTGCTACACCACACACGCTCCGTGGAGCGTTGTCTGCAGCGGTGCTCTTCCCTGTTGCAGGATGTCAGGGACCATGGGTGCTGCCAAGATGTTCCAAGGTTCCTGCTCCGCCCTCCTGTTCTGGGGATTCCTGGGGACCTTGCATGCCCAGCAGCAGGAGGTCATCTCACCTGGCACCTCTGAGAGAAACAATTGCCCAGGTACAGCCATGGGGGCCCCTGGGGTCAGCAAAGGGGCAGCAGGCACAGCTGGTGGAGAGGCAGGGCTCATTGTGCAGGTGTAGGGCAGAGCCCAGGACCACCCACATGCACGGGGGCCTCAGGATGGCTCACCGTAGGCCCTCCGTGTGCAGTCCTCTCACTTCTTCTGTGTCCCCCAGAGAAAGCCGACTGCCCCATCAACGTGTACTTTGTGCTGGACACCTCGGAAAGCGTCACCATGCAGTCCCCCACCGACAGCCTGCTCTACCACATGCAGCAGTTTGTCCCGCAGTTCATCAGCCAGCTGCAGGATGAGCTGTACCTGGACCAGGTGGCCCTTAGCTGGCGCTACGGCGGTCTGCACTTCTCCGACCAGGTGGAGGTGTTCAGCCCGCCGGGCAGCGACCGGGCCTCCTTCACCAAAAGCTTACAGGGCATCCGCTCCTTCCGGCGAGGCACGTTCACCGACTGTGCGCTGAGCAACATGACCAGGGAGGTCCGGCAGCACGGGGGCAAGGATGTGGTCAACTTCGCAGTGGTTATCACCGACGGCCACGTCACTGGCAGCCCGTGCGGTGGCATCAAGCTGCAGGCTGAGCGGGCCCGTGAGGAGGGCATCCGGCTCTTTGCCGTGTCCCCTAACCGGAACCTGAACGAGCAGGGTTTGCGCGACATTGCCAGCACACCCCTCGAGCTCTACCGCAGCAACTACGCCACCATGCGGTCGGACTCCACCGAGATCGACCAGGACACCATCAACCGCATCATCAAGGTCATGGTGAGCAGGCACCACGCCCCAACCTCCCGGTGCCATAGCCCAACCACCGACATGGGCTGGAGAGTGGGATCCAGAGCCCTGGGACCCAGTCCCTGGGCATGCCCCTGTTTACCCCTCTGTGAGTGAGACCACTGAAGGGGCCCTGCTCCCTCCTGCTCTGGTGTTCTGATGTTCTGCCTTCCCTGCCACATAGGGAACTGCCCCAATCTCGTTGCTAACCAGGGTTTTTCTCTCTCTTTTCTCCAGAAACATGAGGCCTATGGAGAGGTGAGAGGCATTTCTTTCCTTGCTGCTCCAGCTGCACTCTTTGGCTCTGAGGTGCTGACCCACCAAAGATTACACAGCTTACCTTGCCAGCTCCCTGGCACTCCCTGGACACCAGGGAGAGAGACCCTTTTGCTTCATGTAGGGCCTGAGACTCTTGAGTTTGGGATGAAAGGCTTCTGACCCAAACCAGCTTGTTTAAACCCAGGAGGTCAGTGTTAGGGTCATCCACTGAGCACGCACTAAGTAGATGAGTGTTGAGGCCCTCTGGACTGACAGGCTCCATTCACCTGAGTCAGGCCAAGAGAAGACGGGTGGCTGGTTGGGTACCTAGCATGGAATCTGCAGCCTTGGGTCCCTGCTACTCCCCCATCCCTTTCAATCCCAGTGTCAGCTCACTGCCCAGGAAGAAATGCCTCCCACTAAGCTAGGATCCTATAAGCACACACTTCCCTAGAAGAGCTGCTCACAACACAGTGGTATAACACACAAGCACAAGGGTGCCTGGCCAGCTGTTATTTAATCCTTGCTACTGTCAGTCATTGCTCAACCCAGCCTCAGTTTCCAAAACTTGACTAGAGCTTATATAGACCCCCACCCTGGTAGATACTTCCCGAGTTTGGTCCTTCATCCATCCCTGTGCTTGAGACAGCCTACCCCCAGCAGGCCGGGGACCTGGGCAGTGTCCTCCCCCTCTCCCAGCTGAGACTCATCATGCTGGGCTTCTTGTTTCAGTGCTACAAGGTTAGCTGTCTGGAGATCCCCGGGCCCCCCGGTCCCAAAGGCTACCGTGGACAGAAGGTAAGATTCCCAGGAAGGTGAGATGCCCTACCAGGAAGCCCTGATCCCTCTTGAACTGTGAATTTAGGGTCAACTAAAGCTCGATGGACTCAACACTTCTAATCCTGGAGTAACTAAAATTCTATTTTTATCTACTTCTTCTTAAAAGGCATTTTGAGAAAAGTAGGGACATTTTTTAAATTATGAACTTTCATTAAAATACTCTTACAAAGTAAACAAGTTGGTGTTGTGGGCAGTTTTAAGGTGGGTGCCATCCAAGCTGGTATGGAATTAGAGCCACTGCTACAGAGGCCTGGCAGGCACCCCACCCTGGGACTGTCAGTCAGAGCTGAGAAACAGTCAAAATGGGCCCTGGTCTGACAGAGGCCAGATTCTCACGGACAGTTGAACTTACCATGGGATGTCTCAATGTGACATTGCCATTGTCACCTGGGTGGGACCAGCAGCCAAGCAATGCTGACCATGAGACTTACTCTTCCACTACCCAGAAGCCAGTGACAGGGTCCCTGGTGGCCCCTCCCTGCCTCAGTTTACTCATTTTCTGCTGTCTGCTTTTAGGGTGCCAAGGGCAACATGGGTGAGCCTGGAGAGCCTGGACAGAAGGGACGACAGGTAAGTGTCCCCACACCCCATCCAGTAGCCCCTGCTCTCCAGGTTGGGATTGCAGCCATGACTTTTTGTTCTTCTTATACAGGGGGATCCAGGCATTGAAGGACCCATCGGATTCCCAGGACCCAAGGCAAGTTGCCCCTGGCCCCGCCCTAGTGGTTGGAGACACAGCGGTAAACCAAGGGCCACCTGGCTCCAGGTGGAGCCAGTCTACAGGGTCAAGATGTCTCTGGCCCAATCTGCCCTCCCTTCTCCAAACCCAAGGAAGTGAAACATCTCAGTATTTTGAGTGTTATCCCCAAACCAAGCATCTAACCTTAAGCATAACCCAGTCATGCCTCCCCACTGAAGGCTGAGTCCCACCACCCACTCTGATGGACTGCTGGGTCCCACACACAAGCCCCACCTTAATGCTGCTTTTCTTTTCTTCCAACCTCAGGGTGTTCCTGGTTTCAAAGGAGAGAAGGTGAGATTCCAACACTGAGTAACCAGACTCCATACAGCTTCTGCTTAAGCTTCAGCCCCAGCTCCTCACAGTGTCCTCAGCAAGTCTGTGGTTCTTGCTGGGGTCACAATGCAGCATCCTGGTGGTAGTGGACTTGTTCTGGGGTCCTTCTGGCCTGTGTTTGGCTAAGAACAGACTTGGGGCCCTAATGCGGTAGGTCTGTGATGTTGGAGACCTGAGCTAATGGCCTCACTTTCCTTCTGTACAGGGAGAATTTGGAGCTGATGGGCGGAAGGTAAGCCACATGGTGGGCTGAGTGGGCAGGTCACCACACCTCCCTGCCGCTCCAAGGGAGTGATGATCAGGGCTGACTGGAGTCCCCTCTTTCTTCTCCTTCCAGGGTGCTTCCGGCCTGGCTGGCAAGAACGGGACCGATGGACAGAAGGTAGAGTGCTCCCCAGGGTGTGTTATGTGCTGAGCAGGAGGGTCATGCACTGCAGCATGTCAAATATAGGAATGAACAAGGAAGGACTCAGGTCCTTCCCTGGGGCACTGGCCACTGCCAAGAATTTGTGGCATTGGCAGTCCCAGTTTGCACCTGTCTAGGGGACTCAGGGCTAATAAGAGCATTGCAAGAGTAGTAATGGACATTTGCTTCTAAAAACCAAGGATCGGTCTTGCAGGAAGTTCCCAGTCTGTTCTCCAGAACCCCAGATTGGCCTGAGTGGCAGTTCACACACATACACATGTGTACACAAACATCATGTGCAGACACTCACATGTGCACACACAGAACACATGCACTTTTACATGCATATAGACATGCACCACATGGAGGGGACCCTGGACACTCACGCTCGGAGGTACAGCCAGGGTCCCTGCCACCTTTGCAGAGGTGCTGCCATCACAGTCAAGCCATTAAAACACAGTCACACATGTGTGTCCGGTGCTTGTAGGCCAACATGGACTGTGCCTGCCATTTATACCTGTTATTGGTGTATCATCCCTCTTTCTCGCCCCTAACACATCTCCTACCTTATTCTCCTTCAGGGCAAGCTGGGGCGCATCGGACCTCCTGGCTGCAAGGGAGACTCTGGGAGTCCGGTAAGCATGGTCTTGGCTTCTCCTTGCATTAACATTAATCCCCTAAGGAGGCTCCAGATGCCAGTCGCCAGTCTCCAGTCGGGAAAGCCGAGAGTCCCTGACCTGGGATTATTCCTTCAGCCCTGCCCTGCCTGTCCCTAACCCCCAGCCTGGATTAGGGCAACAACAGGATGAAATGGCTTCTGGGACAGCTGCTTCCCAGAGTCCTGATGGGCTTGGCTCTGAGGTTTGGTTGTCCTACCTAAGCCTGGTGGGTTACAGCCACCAGGACCCAGGTGGAGTGTCCAGTCCAGAAGATGGAGGGGCTGGTCACCTTTCCTGTATCAGCTGGCCCTGGGCTAATGAGAAACCCCAAGTGCAGCTCTCAACAAGAGACCCAGGACAGCCTCTCTCTTCCTTCTCTCCCAGGGCCTTGATGGCTACCCAGGGGACGCAGGCAGTCCTGGGGAACCTGGAGACCAAGGTGCCAAGGTAGGCAGCCTGGCCAAGAAGGCGATGGCCAGAGCAGACTGGGGTCACTGTCTACCAGGTGGCCTTGTCTCTGCTGCAGTGCCAGGCCTCTGCGGGAGACAAGTGGGCCAAGAAGCACAGCAAAGGGGTCCTGTCTCTGCCCACCAGACAGTCAGGGCAGGAGGCTTAGGCATGCCTGCCTGGGCTGTTGTGGGCGCTCACGCTGAGGGGTTGTAGGGTGCCCTCGCAGAGCCTCACCAGCTCTTGTCTAACTCAGGGCGTGTGTCCTGGGTCAGGCAGCTGTGTGGTGCTAGAATGGCTACAGCAACAAGCCCATCCTCCTCCCAAGGCTCCAGGGTGCTCCCAAGAAGGCTCTTTAGTGCCTGAGGGGGTTCTGCCTCTCAGGCTACCTGAGGCTTCACTCTGCCTGCCTGCATCCACTCTTCTGGCCACCTAGGACACCGGAGGGGCAGGAAGGGTAGCCATTCCCCTGAGAAGCCAGCATCCTCATACAGAAGCTGTGCCTGATTAGTTCACCTGGAATGCTGCATGAAGGCCCTATCCCCCAAGAGCATGCTTCCCCAGCATGGGACAGGAAGCATGAGCCGCAGCCCTTCCAGAATCCTGCCTCAAGGCCAGCATCCAAGAGACATAAGGCTGATTTCTCCAAACTTTTCCAGGGGGACCCTGGCCGCCCAGGACGCAGAGGGCCCCCAGGCGAAGATGGGGCCAAAGGAAGCAAGGCAAGTACCCCTGAGGGTCCCTGTTTCCTGCCCCAGCCACACACCAGTGGTGCCCACTGCACCCACAGAAGTGGGGGGCAGGAGGGACAGCAGACATCCTCATCAGCTCCGTGCCCTGAGCAGGCCACCAACCTCTCTGTCCCACTGCCAAGTTATGGGGCACCCACTCCCTAAGGCAAACACGATCCCCTCTGACCAAGTGAGGCCAAGCCTGCTTTTGTGGCCCAGGTCATCCTGCCTAAGCTATCACCTCTCTGCAGGGGTATCAAGGCAACAACGGAGCCCCAGGAAGTTCTGGCGTGAAAGGAGCCAAAGGCGGGCCTGGACCCCGGGGACCCAAAGGCGAGCCCGTGAGTCCACACCCGTCTGACCCCTCAAGCCCAGGTTCCAGAGCACTGTCTCCTCCAGCCCACCTGCACAGTGCCTTCCAGCCTGTGCCCTGCTCTGGGTCTTTCTGAACCTGAGGGTACCCCACTGCACCTCCATGACCCTGTTGACGCAGAGGAATGGTTTAGCCACACCCCTGCCAGACACTCAGTGCCCATGAAGAGGCCCTGAACCCCCACCTTGTCCTCCTGGGCAAGGGTTGCAGGACACCCCTGAGGGCTGAACACAGACCCGGTCACACAGTCTGTGGGTCCCACGCTGTGTCGTCATCCCACCAGCCAACCCTGGAATGTCCTGCCTCGGGGTGGGAAGGGCCCAGTTCCAGGGCTGATCCTACAGAGGGTGCATCCCAGGGCTTGGCCTGGCCTGGAAGTGAGCTCAGTGACGAAGGTGGTAGCTGGTCCAAGCCAGATCTCAGTCATGTCAACTGAAGCTCAACCTGGACTGACAGCTGACCAGGAGCCCTCCCCCTTTTTCTTAAATAATCTTTGGGCTGGGCCCAAGGATTTAGGAAACTGACCAGGCAGAGCATGAGGGTATAGGCTGAGGTCCTCTTAAAGGGCCTCCAGACCCCAAAGCCAGAGTCCTCATGGGTAGAGCAGAGTGTGGGTTCTCCCTGCAGCTCCCACCATCAGGACCCCCACCCACATGCCCACTTTCTGCAGGGGCGCAGGGGAGACCCTGGAACCAAAGGCAGCCCAGGCAGCGCAGGTCCCAAAGGCGAGAAGGTGAGTGTCCATTTCAGGGAAACACAGGGCGCCGTTGCCACATCTGCCTCTGCACTGGGTCCTCACTGTGGTGCTGATGACCCCCTGTGACAAGAGAGAATGAAAGCGACTCGGGGGCCTGTCAGTGGGGGCACTCCCTGCAGGGCCTGGGAAAGCAGGAAGCAGCCAGGTCATCCCTTCCTACACTACTTGCTGAGGAACCTTGGGGTGGGGAACGCAGCCAAGTCCACCTGGGTCATGCACAGCGGTACAGGCTGCAAATGCCCCTCCCTCAGCATCCCACCAGACACACCTTCCACTGTAGCTGGTGCAGGATGTCTTGTTCTTGTGGCAAAATCAGAGCTTCTGTGAGGTGTGGGTGAAGGGCTTGAAGGAGGGGCCTCCTTTGGGAATGCATGGTGACTCCTGACTATGCTGCCAAAGGCTGAACCAGCAGGGGTGCCATCTCAAGGTCCCCCTCCACAATCTGGGATCCTCTCCAGAGAGTTCAGTGCCCCCTTTACCTCCTCCCATACACACCCCAGATAACCAGCCTCTCTTTGCACAGGGAGATCCTGGCCCAGAGGGACCTCGGGGCCTGGCTGGGGAGGTTGGTGGCAAAGGAGCCAAGGTAAGTGGGTGGCAGGTGGCACCCACTACCCTGGGTGGAGAGGGCTGAGACTGGGACACCCTGCCCTTTTCCCTCTGCAGACCCTGCCAGGGCTGTTATGGTCAAGGCTGAGGACAAGGCCATGCTCAGGATCTCTTGAAGGGCAGCAGCTCTTCTTCCCATGCTTTGACATCTGCAGTGTTGATGACAGGGTCTCTGAGTGCCTTTTCTTTCCAGGGAGACCGAGGCCTGCCTGGACCCAGAGGTCCCCAAGGGTCTCTTGGAGAGCCCGGGAAGCAGGTCAGTGGCAGGATACTTGGGAGGAGTCTGTGGCTCTGGGCTCAGTCTTCTGTCTGCCCTCCAACCTCACTGCCTCATTGCCCTCCCCTGTAGTGCCACTTGGGTTGTTCTGTCCCTATGGCAAACTCAGGCAGTGCAGCAGGGGCCAATGGGCCCCGTGCACCTCACATCCTGGCCCTGCCCTGAGGGATCAAGCTTTACCAGGTGGGAGGGAGTGAGTGGGAGGCATGAGCAGGGTCTAGGATGCTCAGGGGGCATGTGGAAGGAAGGGGAGGAGCCAGATAGTGAACCTCAGGGCAGCAAGGGAACAAGACAGTGTTTGCCTGGTGGTCAGAGCTGGACACAGTAGGTCTCTGTGCTAACTCCCCATTTTCTTTCTGACCTCAGGGATCTCGGGGTGACCCTGGTGATGCTGGTCCTCGAGGAGATTCAGGACAGCCTGGTCCAAAGGTATGCCGCCCCTCGCCCCAGACTGGCTGGACTGGAGAGAGGGAAGGGGCTGAGGCTTTTCTCAGCTCTAGAATGATGCCTGAAGTGACCTGCTAGCCCGTGGTGTGGGAAGGTGGCAGGTGGTGGGCAGCCACTTCTGTTCTCACCCCGGGGGAAGAGCGTGTCCTCCTCATGGCCCCACCCCACCTGCCCAGCCACCCAGCCCCTTGACCCTCAGTCCATGATGACTATTCAAAATTCCCCCTGGACCTTCCCTGACTAGCCTCCCTCCTCCTCCAGGGAGACCCTGGAAGGCCTGGATTCAGCTACCCAGGACCCCGAGGAGTACCTGTAAGTCCTGGGAAGGGGCGGGCATTGCCAGGAGGGCCCTGAAGGTTTATACTAGTTCCCTGGAGGACCTTCATCCTGGGGACAGGGTGTGGAGGGGTACAGGAGTCACACGTGGGTGCAGACACAGGTCTCCAGAAATTGTCTGGGACGCAGTCCTGGCAGCATTTGCCCACAGATTAGGATAACTTAGACAACCATAAGGGAAGAGGGGGGCTGCAGAAAACCTTCAGGTCCCCAACTATGTCCTAGGGATCAGTGCACCAGCCCTCGGGAATCTGTGCCAAGTAACCCCCACCTGTGCTTTCTTCCAGGGAGATAAAGGCGAGCCAGGTCCACGTGGCCCGGAGGTACATAAGGGTCTCTCTGCACCTGCCTGAGGTGGTCTGTGCCTTGCACCCCGTGGCTGGAGTGCCATGCTCCTCACCTCATGCTTGGCCACCAGCAGCTGCCCCGTGCTGAGTCCTGAGTATGGTAGCCAGCCGGCTGAGTACTTGTCTCTCTCAAACCAAAAACCACCGTCACCTGAAACGCCCTGTGCTGTTGCCATCTAACTGACCCCCGGAGCCAGGCACAAGTTCTCCCAACAAAGCACATGCATGTTTCCGGCAGACTCACTGGAGGGCTTGAGAGGCTGGGAGGGGACAAGCAGAGCACCCCCACAGATGTCCCCTCCGCCGAAGCTAACATGTGTCCTGTGTCCCAGGGTGGCAGAGGCGACTTTGGACTGAAAGGAGCACCCGGACCAAAAGGAGAAAAGGGTGAGCCTGTAAGTGTCCTCCTCGTCTCTCCTCCCTCCTTTCTCAGGCCTCCTCTTCGTCCTCTCTCTTCATCCTTCCTTGTCCATCCTCTGCCTCCCTTCTCCTCCCTTCTCATCTCTCCTTTCCTCCTTCTTCCCCTCCTCCTCCTTCTTTGTCTTTCCTCATCCCAGAAGCCAGGGAAGTGTGCAGGGATCATGAGGCGTTTGCTGAGCAACCCCTGTCCTTTTCCTTCTCAGGCAGATCCTGGTCCCCTTGGTGAGCCAGGCTCTCGGGGGCCGAAAGGAGCCCCCGGACCCAAGGTAAGTCATTCACCGGTCCGTTTGGCCTTTAGCCTATAGCCTCTTGACCAGACAGACCAACACACACCCTGAGCCACAGGGCTTTGTCCATGATGAAAGCAGGGTCAGTGTGGGGGACCCTGTCCAGTCTCAGCCGTCACAGTGGTCACCTCTCACTGTCACCCTTCTTCCTCCAGGGAGAGCCCGGACCCCCTGGAGACCCCGGCCTCACGGTATGTGTCAGTCTGGGATGGAATCAGTGTTCTTTCTCCTAAAACCAAAGAGCAAGGGCAGCAAGGGCAATGTCAGAGGGCGAGGTCAACAGGAGTGGGGTCATGGCAAGGTCAGAGGCCAAGGTCAACAAAGGTGAGTTAAGGTGCAGTCAGCAAGGTGAGGTCAGCAGGGCAAGTTCAGAAGCGAGAACAGGATTTCAGACTCTCCCTATAGCAGCACCCCAGGCCCCTCTCAGGTTCACTGTCCTGGCTGAGCTGACTCGCTGTGTTGCAGGAATGTGACGTCATGACCTACGTGCGGGAGACATGTGGGTGCTGTGGTAAGTTTCAGCCACCACACAGCAGAGCTGTTGGGCTGCCCCAGGCTTTCATCCAGGGGTCTGGGTCATGGTCCAAAGATTGGGGTCATCATCAGAGTCCCACACTCCCTCTTGGGGTCATCATTTCCCACTGTGCACCTGGCTGTGTGCCCCTGTGGTCTGGGGGTGTGACCCAGGCCTGGGTCCCTGCACGCAGCCATTGCCCCTCTGCCGGCCCACAGACTGTGAGAAGCGATGTGGTGCCCTGGACGTGGTGTTCGTCATCGACAGCTCTGAGAGCATCGGCTACACCAATTTCACACTGGAGAAGAACTTCGTCATAAACGTGGTCAACAGGCTGGGAGCCATTGCCAAAGACCCCAAGTCCGAGACAGGTCTGGACCTTCAGGGGTGGGGGTGAAGGCCAGTGGGCAGGACACTCTAAGATCCAGTTCTGGGAGGGATGTTAGCTTGAGCAAGGGTCCCAAGGCCCGTCCGCACTTGAGGGTGGCGAGTGTGGGTGGTGACATGGCACAGGGCCAGCCCCTGAAGCCTACACCGGCCACCACAGGGACCCGAGTCGGTGTGGTGCAGTACAGCCACGAGGGCACCTTCGAGGCCATCCAGCTGGACGATGAGCGCATTGACTCACTGTCCAGCTTCAAGGAGGCTGTGAAGAACCTTGAGTGGATTGCGGGTGGCACCTGGACACCCTCAGCCCTCAAGTTCGCCTACAACCAGCTGATCAAGGAAAGCCGGCGGAAAAAGACCCGTGTGTTCGCGGTAGTCATCACGGATGGCCGACACGACCCCCGGGATGACGACCTCAACCTGCGGGCGCTGTGCAACCATGAGGTCACGGTGACAGCCATCGGCATTGGGGACATGTTCCACGAGAAGCATGAGAGTGAGAACCTCAACTCCATTGCATGTGACAAGCCCCAGCAGGTGCGCAACATGACGCTCTTCTCTGACCTGGTGGCTGAGAAGTTCATCGACGACATGGAGGACGTCCTGTGCCCGGGTGAGTGGCCACGGGGCCTCATGCTACCCCTGGTCTGCCCAGCCTTGTCCCTGCAGGTGGGAAGGGGACCTCAGGAAGGAAAGGGCTGGGACATCAGTGGGCCACTGAGGGAGCCCAGCCACCCTGGACAGCAGAGCCTGATCGCTCCCCTCCCCGCCTCCTTTTCTCTCTCCTAGACCCCCAGATTGTGTGTCCGGACCTTCCCTGCCAAACAGGTAACACAGGGTGCTGTCAAGCCCGCCACCAGACTAGCAGTGGCCAGAGCCCAGGGGTCCTTGCAGGGAAGTGCACTGTGGGGTCCCTCTTAGTGAGAAATGCTCAGATTCAAATCTCATCCCAGACCTATGACTTTCTCAGCCCATTGGGCCTCAGCATATCTGAGGAGAGGACCTGGGGGCCCAGGGTTTGGTGTCTCAAGCGCTTTGGCCACTCCACCCACCGGGCACATGTGGGGAGGGGGTGCTGTGAGCCTGTCCCTGTGCAAGATGCCCAGGTGCTTGGGCCTTGGGGTCCCCTCTGCCCAGGAGACACAGGCACCCAGGGCCATCTACCAGCTGTCACAGGTGGGAGCCCTGGACCCAGTAAACAAAATGGATAATTTGAAAAACCTTCTGGGAGGTGAACATGTTGACAGCCACACAGAGGCTGATGTGCTCTCCTAGGCCCCTCTGGGAGAGACTCCAGCGTGTGTTTAGGGGACCGTGCCCCTGCCCAACATGATGTACTGTGTGCATGGCTGAAGCCCTAGGGGCACACAGAGTTTGTCCCCAAGGAGTCCGGCGGAGGCTGGGAAAGGGGCAAGACAGCATTGTCACTACCCTGGGCATTGTGCTAGACCTCTGCAGCTGCATAGCCTCTGGGGCACAGAGCCCACAGGTACCGCAAGGGTGGCAGCAGCAGAACCTCCACTGGCAATTCCTGTGTCCACCAGTCTGCCTGGAGCCATTGCTGGCCCCTCCCAGTAGAATGTGGGCAGCTGCAGTTGCCTGTTCCCTCTGGGGAGCATTGAAATGGGGACCACAGCTGACTCTGGAAGGTGGGGCCACCGTAGAGGGAGCAGGGCCATGATGGCAGGTCAACAGAGGACATCCACATCTATTCGTGAAGTCAGCATTCCAGGGTTTGTGTGTGGGCAGGTTTAAGGGTGTGGAGGTGCCTGAGGAAAGGAACGTGTGGACTTGGTGGCAAGGGTCTCCACTTACACTAACAGAGAACTTCCAAGGAAATGCTTGTCAAAGTCACACCTGTGACCAACTGTGGGGTCATCCCAGAGACTTCCTGGGCCTAAAGTCCCCCAAGAACGTATGGTGGGGATAGCTGTGTAAGGTGGCCAGAAACACCCAAAACCCAAGATGCTACCTGAGAGTGCTATCCCTCCTGGAGCAAGGGGGCGGTGGTCCACTCTGAGACCCAGCCAGCTCACAGGCTGCGCCCCTGCCTCCGGGGTGCCTTAGTCTTCCAAGGGTAGATCCCAGAGTAAATGTGACCTCTCCAGGGTAGAAACCAGACCCCAGACTCCAGGTTCCCAGCCCCGGCATTGTTACCCTGGCCCTGACCTCACCATTGTTCCATGTTAGACAAGTCTCTCATGAATGAATGGGCTTTGTCAGATGGTTTATCTGGGTCTGTTGATGGGATCCTGAAATTCTTCAGCCTGTTGGTGTGACAAAATGTGGTCATTGGTTTTTAAATGTTGATCTGGCCTTGCAAACCAGGGACAAACTGCACTAGATCGTGGAGTATAAGTATATATTGTTGTATTCGATTTGCTAACATTTTGTTGATTTTTATATCTCTGTTCATGAGAGATCTTGGGCTGCAGTTTCCTTTCTTGTGATGTTTTTGTCTGGTTTCAGTGTTAGAGTAACACCAGCCCCCAAGATGGTGGTCTAGCTTCCCATGAGCCTCCAGGACCTGACAGAGAAAGGGAACAGGCCCCTCTCCCTGCCCTCTCTTAACTGCCCCTTACTGAACTCACAAGCTCATCCTCTTCTAAAGCAATTAGAAATTTCCAAGTCAAATAGACACTGTGGCCAGAGAAAAGGAAGCTGACATAGCTGTACAATACAATATGTTCTCACATGTGGGCACTCTGGCCTGCCACAGGCTGAGCATCGTCCTTGGCATTTTGAGGCTGCCAACAGGTCTGGGGGATGCTGACATCTCTGGCATGATCCTGACCTTTTGGACCAAATGACCCCATCCACTCAGAAGTTTAGCTACATCTGAGCTTGGATTGGGTGAGGGAGCATCTTTACTCTGTCAGAGTCATGAGGGTCACAGAGAAACAAAACTGGACTCCAAGTAAAGGCAGCAAAGACTGATTTCATGCTGAGATCACTACTGCAAGGGAGAGGAGGTCCAGGGTAACCTGAGCTCACCATCCCCCAAACAAAGGCAGGGGACCCTCTAAAGGCTGGTGCACTGAAGGAGAGGCACAGAGGGCATTGGGGAGGGGATCATGTGACCAGGCCACCTGGGTTTGTTGTCTGGCATGTACCCAGGGTAGAAACAGACTTCTCAAACCTTTAGGACAGGAGGCAGGGGTGCACGTTGAGTAAGGTGCCCACAGAAGTGAGGCCCTGACCTCCCAGGGGGCTAGGAGAGAGCAAAAGCACCCCTGAGTATTTGCAGCTCCCAGGTCCTTGAAGGGACAGTTCTAGGTAGGTAGGGAGAAATGTATGTCTCAGAGAGCAGAGAAGGTATTAATACTGCAAGCCTTCTAAAGTAACTGTTCTGAGAGGGATCCTCTCACCAGGATTGGGCTGCAATAGACAGGAGAATTTTCTCCTGGCAGCATGGAGGGTTTTAAGGAGCTAGGGTCATCCCAGGGCACAGCCTGGAGCAGTCAGCAGCCATACTAGAGTCTGGTCAACTCTCTGTGTAGCTGTTTGCGCCAAGAGAGTTGTAGTTCCTAAGATCTGTAGGAACCAGAAGGTCTGCTGCTCCTGTCTCCTTGGAATGTACCTTGCTGCTGGTCCCCAAAGCCCCTGTTTAGCTCGCCACTGCAACGAGTCTGTCCCTTCATCCAGTCCCTGGCCAAGCCTCAGCCCCATTCTGGCTTTGTTTCTGATTCATCACCGAGAAGAGAGACCCGAGGAGGGCAACTGGAGGCCCACTCATGCCAATCAAGTCCCTTAAAGTCTTCTCTGGATGCCCCGCAGATGGACCGCGGCCTGGCGATGCGCCCCCGGTCACCTTCCTCCGCACGGAAGAGGGCCCGGAAACCTCCTTCCCCACGACCATCCCCCTGATTCAACAGTTGCTAAACGCCACGAAGCTCACGCAAGACCCAGCCGCTTACTCCAGGCTGGTGGCCGTGCTGGTCTACACTGCTGAGCGGGCCAAGTTCGCCACAGGAGGCGAGCGGCAGGACTGGATGGAGCTGTTCATTGACACTTTTAAGCTGGTGCACAGGGACATTGTGGGAGACCCTGAGACCACACTGGCACTCTGCTGAAGCCAGAGGGTTGCTGACACTCAGGCCAGAGCTGCCCCAACTGGGCCATATTTGCTCCCTGGTCTGCCCGCTGTGCACTGGGGGCTTATGACAACAGGAATCTCTCAGTCTGGAGGTCAGACACCAAAATCAAGGTGTCAGCAGGGCCGCACTCCCTCCAGGGACTCCAGGGAGGGTCCTTCCTGCCTCTCCCAGCTCCTAGCTGCCTGCATGGTTATATGGCCTCCCGTTCTGTAGCCTAACCTCTCTTTGCCTTTCTCATAAGGACACAGGTGGCATTTAGGGTCAACCAGATAACCCTGGACAATCTCCCATCTCAAAATCTATAATTTAGGTCCACCTGCAAACCCCTATTTTACTGTATAAAGTCAAATTTGCAAGCTTTGAGATTAGGATATAGACATCTTTGGGGTGAACAGTATTTAGCCAACCCCCACCAGCCCCAGTCTAGCTAAGCTGTCTCCACGTTTGGGTGATGTAAGAGTCATCCATGAGGGCAAACCTGCCAAAGCTGCTGGCTGACAATCTGAGGAGGGACCACAGATACCACCTCCTCTCTCCCTCCCTGCTGCAAGTTCTTGAGGAGCGGCAGCGGTGCCCCATTTCAAAGACTGCTGCAGCAGGTGCAGGCATACATGTGCTTGCTCCCAAAAAAGCCAGGTGAATACAGAGGAGCCCTCCTCCTGGGCCTAGACCCCTGTCATTCCTTCTGTCTGTACCTTCCGCCCAGTTCCCAGGGGCACGGTCTCACCTCCCTGTTGCACAGGCTCCCTGCTGTGGGTGAGGTTAGTGGAGTGAAATAAGGAAAACAGTAGAGCCCCCCAAACACTCCAGCAATTCTGGCTCAGCCTTTGGCCTCTGTGCCTGTCACCTCTTGTTGCAGAAATCCCCCCCAAACCAGCCTGCTTCCCCCCATGTCTGTCTGCTTGTAGGACTTGAGGTCAGGGCACTCAGGAAACTGTGTGCATTTAAAGAAGCTGCTCTTCATTTGCACTGCAACCAGAATAAGCTGTGTCATTAATAAGCTCCTTAAAAAAGCATCCTGTCTGCCAGCTCTCTGCACCTCACAGAGACACACCAAGGGGGCATGTCCTTTAGATGCTATGAGCACATCTTAAACATTACATAAAAGATGAAAAACAGAATGTGAGTGCCTTGCTGTGGTCGAGTGATGTGCTGGGGTGACCTACTCCTGACTGGGGGCTAGTTCACAGCAGTCACGTTCCTGCTTAGGGGGCCGCCATTCCTGAACCAGGTGCTGGGCTGAGGCCCTCAGGCATTGGTGCTGCAGGTCAGGACCTCCTTCCTGATGGGGTCCCCAAGTGGCCGACACCGAGGGTGGACAAACCTGGGTTGTGAACAGAATCCATTCTGGTCCACGTCCGGGAAAGGTGCCCACAGGGCTGAGGAGCTGGATGACCAGCCCTGTCGCTGCCCAGCCCCAGCGGCAATCAGAGATGTATCTTGAGCAAAGCCTCCAGGAAGGAGCCTGGCTGCGTGTCTGTGGCAGACGGTCCCACATGTGTGGAGAGAGGGTTTTCAGGCTGTGTGTAGTGTCCATGTCCCCCAGAGACCCAGCCTCAGTCCTGGCTGCAGCCTTGCCCCCATGCTGTCTGTCATGTCCAGGCCTGGGCACTGCCCAGAAGGGGTCAAGGGTCTGATCACATAACAGTAAATTAGTCACCTAGGTTACTGCAGGGATCTGGCCACACCTGTGCTCACTCACCACCAAAGCCTTGTTCAGTCCAAGGGGACACAGGCTCTTTCTCTTTCCAGTGCTCCAAGAGCCAGGAAAGATGTGGCCTGGCCAGCGCCAGGCAGCCCTAGGACAGGGGAGCCTGACGCAGGTGAGTCCTTGCATCTAGCAGTCTTCAGGGCCAGGGTCTTCATGAGGTCTTTTTACAGAATTATAAACATGATGACAGCCTCCTACTCCTCTCTCCCACCCCACTCCCCATGGACTCTGGCCCTACTAGAGTTATGCAATTCTTGGGCCAAATGAAGGGGTTTTGCTGACCTGTTCCTGCCTGGAGGGCCTGAAGGAGGCACTAAGCAGAGCTGGTGCTTATAGTGTGGAAAAGGCCTTCCATCTCAGGTTAGGGGACATTTCCTGGTGGGGACACAACCAGGAGAGACTGTGAGGGTCTGAGGAGACAGTGTGAGACTCTGGACACCTGCCCAGGGGCTTTGGGGGAGTTCTCAGCAATGGGTGACTGGGTGCAAACCCCCCAAGCGCTAGCCATCCTTGTTGTCCCATTGGGCAGGCTCATAGAGATGCAATGCAGGGTGTGGTAGACCAGAGCAGGTCGTATGGCCTGGGTGGGTTGTGGTACAGAGGGGCTTGGGCAGGGTCAGTGGGGGCTTCACCTGGACTGCCCCTGCCCACCACCCTTATTTCCCCCCCAGAGCTGTACGTGGCCCAGTGCACCCAGAGGCCTGTGGACATCGTCTTCCTGCTGGACGGTTCTGAGCGACTAGGTGAGCAGAACTTCCAGAAGGCCCGGCACTTTGTAGAGGAGGTATCCCGGCGGCTGACATTGGCACGCAGGGACGATGACCTACTCAATGCACGTGTGGCACTGCTGCAGTTCGGGGACCCTCGCAATCAGCAGGTGGCCTTCCCACTGACCTCCAACCTGACAGTCATCCATGAGGCGCTGGAGAGTGCACGCTACCTCAACTCCTTCTCACATGTGGGCTCGGGCATCGTACACGCCATCAACCAGGTGGTGCTCGGCACGCAGGCTGGGGCACGCCGCCATGCTGAGCTGGCTTTCGTGTTCCTCACGGACGGCGTCACGGGCAACGACAGCCTGGACGAGGCAGTGCACTCCATGCGCAAGCAAAACGTGGTGCCTACCGTGGTGGCCGTGGGTGACGATGTGGACATGGACGTGCTCTCCAAGATCAGCCTGGGCGACACGGCTGCCATCTTCCATGAGAAGAACTATGACAGCCTGAGCCAGCCCAGCTTCTTCGACAGGTTCATTCGCTGGATCTGCTAGCACCCCACCCCCACCCCACCTTGCACCTCCAGCCCCGGAGGCACTGTCCTCCTGTCCATGGTGCTACTCAGATCCCACCGAGAGAGGTCCAGAAGGCTGCAGACTCGATCTCTCCAGGTGTGGGTGTGAAGTCAGGAGTGGAGTACCCCCCCATTCCCAGCTCATCCTGGGGTCCTGCAGTCTGGCCAGTGCTTCCCACCACCCTCTTCTCTATTCAGCAGCTCTCTATTCTCCACACCCTTCCTGGTCCCCACAGGCTTCTGGGGTGTGTTTCAGACCCTCACCAATAGACTGTTTCCCCTTCAGCCCAGCCTCATCCTTGGACTCTCATCCACCATCCAGTGCCCTCCAAAGGCTCTCTGATAGCCCTACCAGCCCTCCTGGCCCTGCTCCCAGGTCTCCACCTCACCTCTGGGGCCACCTGCCCCCATCAGACAGAGCTGTGACAGCAGGCCTAATGTGTCCCTGTATGCACACACCCCAGTTTAATAAAGGCTTTGAACCACCTCCTTCTGTTCCCCAGCTTCCATGTGTCTGTGCCCACCAGGGACCCATGAGAGGCCAACTGGACTCAGACTGTTCACATGCCTGCCAGCATTTATCATAGTCCAAGTGCATAGACTGGACAGTCTTGTCAATGTTAAAAATAAACTAGCCAGTCATTTTACAAGCAAAAATGAGTTTATTCAGGAATAGCAGAGGGACTACAATTTGGAATATGCAAACCAATAGGCGAGTCCAGAGAACAAAGGAAGGAAAGCTCACTTTATAGAGAAAAGGAGAAATTGGAAGGGGCAGTTAAGTCCTTTGGAGGACAGTGAGAGTTCAGATGGATGGTGGCTTCCCATTGGCTGGGCTGTTGCTGAGAAAATGAAAACTCTCCTGCCTGGGTAGTAAGGTGGTCTTCCTGTTGTGGAGTACAAGGTAGCTTCTTCCTGCTGGAGTCTTCAGTGTGTGGTCCTGCATGAGTTCTCCCCCTTCAGGGCTTCCCTACCCCAATTTTAATGAGGTTTCCCTTATTCATTTTCACAGCCTCAACCCTAAAATCCATACCTGTCTAGTCAGCTTCGGCCTTGAAAATGATGCTACTTGGTCAGTGAAGTCACCCCCTATCCTCAAACCAGGATCAAAGTGCTTAAAAGTGTTTGTTGGTTTGCATGAGGATATTTTGTGGATAGCTAGATAGATTCTTTTTTTTTTCTTTTGGCAACCTCAGTGACCTCTTGTTCAGACTCCCGGGTCTTTTAAGCTCACCCTTGGTGAGCTGCCCTATTAAACCATTGGCTCCCACAGGCAGATGCTCTACTCTTGCTAGTAGAAGTTTTCTGTACTGCCCTGACGAAGTGCCACAGGTGGCTAGAACATCAGTAGTTGATTGTCTGAGTCTAGAGGCTCCAGCAAAGGCTCTGGGAAGGATCTGCTCCAGGCTTCCTCCAGCTCCCGGAAGTTCCACAATTTGTCGGCATCACCCCAATCCTCACGTGCTGCCTTCCCTGTGGCTGTTGTGCCCATATTTCCCCTTTTTATTAAGACATTTAGGATTCAGGCCCATCCTACTCCAGTATGAACTTATCTCAACCCTCAACCTGACAAACTACAACTGTAATGACTGTATATCCAAATAAGGGTCAGACTCTGAGGTTCTGGGGTCTAGAACTTTAACGTGTGAATTTGGAGAGGCACAATTCATCCCAGAACCTGCTGTTTATCCCCTTGTGGAGAGGACTAATTCATTCAAAGGTACTTGCATCTCTCTCATTATCTATCTACCTGGGTGGGTGTGGGGGACATGGCATGTGCAGCTGTTGGGGAGGACAGCACCCCATGACAGCCATGCCACTGTCTGTGAGCCTGGTGCAGGACACCAGTGGTCCCAACCAGTTGCATGGTGCACAGAGCACTTTTTTCTTGCAAGGAGGATGATCACTCAACAGCCTGCAGCCAGATGCGGAGGTGGGTCACAGGTACAATCCCATTTATTCGAAGGTCATCAAACAAGAAGAACTGGAATGTCATGTCCAGGAAAGCAGGGCCAGGAGGTCAGAAGGATCCATGACAGAGAGATGGCTACTTGTACATGCTCTGTCACAAATTGTTGAGCACCTGGTCATTGTTCTGAGCACCTTTCTGAATGTATCTTATATTTCACAATAGAATGTTAAGAAAGCAGGGGGAAAGAATGAGTGAATAAAACACTTGTAAGCGGTGTCTCTCCAAATGCTGATGTAGACCTTCAAGCTATAGGCCTTTCTCTCGGTGTGGTCAAGGGAGAATTAGTGTGTAATGACACGTGTGTTTGTGACTGCGATGACAGAGATGAACACTAAATGAGCACAGAAGAGGAAATTCAATGATTTCTTTAAGAAGCTATTTAGGGGCCTGGCAGGGACCGGAGTGCAAGGCTTCACCACAGAAACTCTTTATGTCATCCTGATTTTTGAACTGTGTAGGTAGAGTGCAGAGCATTTACCTAGCAGCTGTGGCTGACGCAATGCTGTGAGAACACTCCAGCTCCCGGAATCCTCCTGGGCACAATCAGGAAGGGAGCTCGCCCGCTATACAGAAATGACTCAGTGCTAGCCAGGCAGCCTCCTGACCTTTTTTGGCCATTTGTCCTAGTATAACATCCTGTTGGCTGAACCCATCTATATAAGCTAGTTTACTTCCTGAATAAAGTGGATCTGTGTCACTGAACCTGGTCCCCAGAGTCGGGTCTTTGTGTCTCTGTTGTCCTCACCCCAGGCAGGACTTGTCCACAGAACTGCATGGTGCATTCTCCCCCTGAAGCAAGATCTAGGGGGGCCTCCTACAGCCAAGCCAGCCCTTGCTCACTCACTGCTGGAGGAATCACACAGCCACCTGCTTAGTCCTCTCCTCTCCAGGCATCCCTAGCCCCAGGGCAAACGCTACAGTGACCCATTGTATCCCTGTCCTTCTCCACCTGGAGCCCCCAATTCAGGACCCTGCAATACCTCCCTCTGGCACCACTGTCAGCTCAGCCCAGGGCATACCTGGACCTGGGCCCCTGTGTGGGGTTAAGTCTTGTCTTGTTGCTTCAAGTCCTGGAGATTCTCTACTATACCCCCTCTCTGAATCTGGTTACCTAAGCCCTGCAGGGGATATGGCAGAATGAAGATAGGTCATGGGCTTGGTGTGGGGGAGCTGCCTTCCGGGACCCCAATCACCTGGCCTCATCCCCCTTTACCTTCCATGTGAGAGAAGTCAGCACCTGGCACCCTGTCTTCCTGGGACCCTGAGCCCAATGCTTCACCCCTTTCTGGCCAGGACATAGGAACTCAGCACATCACCATCACCTCCAAGAACTTAGGCACACCTACTCCTCCTCGTCCTCACTTGCCCTCTGTGTCACGGGATCCAGCCACTTCATCCTGCAGATGCCTGCCTGTCACTCCCTAGGAGTGATGCGATTGGAGGGGACTTGCTACTCCATGGGGCTTATGCCCCACGCACAATCCCAAGGCCACCTTGCCAGGCACACTGCACCAAGACCCAGGTGCTCTGAGTGACCAATGACTGGGCTCAGATCCCATGATATCTCACATATGAGACCCTGGAGCCAGCATGCCCTTCATACTGCCCCCATTATCTTCTATCTCCCCAGCTCTCTTGTCACCAATTCCCATCCCTGCCCACTCAGCTCAGTCCTTTCCCCAAACCCCAAACATACTACACAGGCAATGGTGTGTTGTGACTTTACTAGAGGTCACAGGTGACAGTGGGTAGCACCACCAACCTCAGATAGCCCCACCCACCCACCCCATGCCTGCCATCTTGGCCTCACAAGGACTGTCTCCAGACGTCACCCTGTGCTGTCAGGCAAGCCAGACTTTATCAGGAAGGGGGAGGGGAGCACAGGGGTGCTGGATCCAGTGAGGTCCCCTCCTGGCCATCACTCTTGACGCTCCTCCAGGCGATCCAGCACCAGTGCTGCCTGGGTCTTGGCTTCCTGCAGAAGGCTGGAGATGTGCTGGCGGATCTGACAGACAAGAGGCCATGTCAGAGCCCTGCAATTCTGCCCATCCCTGCTGGCCCAGGTCCTCCCTGCCACCTCCCTGAGCCACCTCTGGCCCAAGCTCCTGGCCTGTCCACTTAGATGATATCCTGACCTTCCTTACGGTCCTCCTGGTGGAGATGGGAAGGGGTTTCTGTCTGTCCTGACATTTGGGGACAGCCAGGCCCCAGGTACCCTACCTTCCTGATCTTCTCTCTTTAGCCATGACTGCCAAGAGCAGGGCTGTGTCCCTAAGGCCTAGAGGAGCAGTGCTCACGTGGTGGACAGTTCTTTAACTCAATGCCCATGTGGTGGATAGTGACGTCCCTGAGGATGGCCAACCTCAGCCTGGTTGGATTAGGCAGGGGACTGGTCCAGGTCCTGCCAGGACCCCTTGCTGAGGGAAAACGGAATTCCACTTGTTTCCATAGCAACCCCAAGAGAGGACAACAGCCCTCCAGTCAGGCCTTGTCAATTCTGCAAAAGGGGCTAAACAGACACTGCCTCTGAGGGGATGCTGCCAGAGGCTCTGACTCACGTCTGCAAACCATGTTCCTGAGAGCCACCTACAGACTCCTCTGTGGGGCCTGGCCCTGAGCACCTGCTACTCACCTGGTCCTTGAACTTGTCATCGCTGATGTCCTTCAGGTTGATGAGCACATTGAAATATGCACCAAACATACCCATCTCCAGGGCCTTGGTAGCCACCTGCAAGACCACGGGGACAGGGCTGGGGGACAGCGGTGCTCATTCTGTCCACTTTCAACAAGGGGCTGATGTCTAGACTGGGCAGCAGCATCTGTAATCCCAACAAGTGCCTGCCCCACTGAGCCCTCACATCTCATTGGTAATGACAGCAAACAGGTCACCAAGGGTCTCCTAGAGGCAGCTGGGCAGCATGTCTGAGGAAGCCCACCCTCATCCTAGAGCTAGGGTGGGTTCCAGCCTTCTCAATCCTGAGGAAAGAGGTAACAACCACAGCCTGACTCTCCACCTTTGAGCTTAGAAATGAAGGCTTTTCTTATCTGAGTGAGGCCCCACCTCCTAGCACACCAGCTTCAGAGCAGGCTGGGCACAGTGGCCGGTCACTTAGTAGGATCATGACCCTCCCTGGGAACTCCAGCCCCCATGCCATACGGCATGCAGAGGCTCACCCTCCACTGCCCTGCTCACCAGCCCAGCCCCACATCTCACTGGCCTCAGGGCTCTCAGGCTGCATGCACCAGATGCTGCTCGGTGCACAGGCCTGCGTGGAGCCGGCCACAGGTGGGGTCCTTAACAACGAGCTCCAACACATTAGACATTCACAGAAACCCCCAGGTCAGGGAGATGGCGGAGCACAGGCTACAGCCCCAGGGGAACCCAGAATGGGGGGAACCACAGCCTCTGTGCCCAGGAGACTTCTATTCTCGACAACTCATACATCTCCACCATCCCAAGGAAGGAGGCGACACTTCTCTGCAGCCTTAAGATCAGACACTGAACACAGGTGTCCCTCCTGTGGGGTCTGAGTTCGAGCTGCAGAAATCACAGACCCAAACCCTCTGCACACAGGTATGCACACCTGTGAGCTGTCTTCAGTGTTTTCTAGAACCAGGAGGCTAGGAGGAGGGAGAGGGGGTGGCTCAGGGAGGAGTGGATAAGGAGGAGGCACCAGGAGGGTCAAGGATAAACTTTGGAGACTCATTTGAGTTTCTGTTTGTCTGCCCTGCAACCTCGAACAAGACCCTAAATTCTTCATCTTCAAACAGGATTATCATGCCAGCCCTGCTGGCTGAGGCTGGCCAAGACCGCCTGGGACATACTCACATCCAGGCCTCGCTCAGTGAATGCCCATGCACATCGATGATCACCCAGTGACGCACCACCCTCCACATGGCTGCATCCTCAGCAGCAGGAGGCAAGGCCCATGTACCTGCAGGTCTGACTGGCAGGCCACATTCACACACAGGGCCATCTCCTGCAGCGCTGGCCACAGTGAAGCCACTGTCTCTGCAAGTGCCAGGGGAACGGCCACCGCCTGTCTCAGCCCTTTCTGCAGGGCAGCTGCTCGCCTGGAACCAAGGGGGGGAGTGCCGATGGTTGGAGCCCAAGTCATCCAGGAACCCCACCCTGGACCCCAATCCCAACAGCTCCAAGCAGACAGAACCAGGGTGGGGACAATGGGAAAGCCATTCTTTAATCACAAGCACATGCTCAAGAAGTAGAGTAACTGGGAATGAGGTCCTTTCAAGGCACCTAATGTCCTCCCACACCACACCAGTCACGGCTACACCCACCTATCCCGCTCCTCGGGTGTGTTCCTGGGCAGCTTCATCGCTTCCTGCCGGAGCAAAGCACAGAAACACACGGGGTGAGGGGCAGCTGTGTCCAGGCCACAGGGAAGCCTGGGCAGGGCGGGCGGCCTCAAAGACGCGCCTGTGTCACCACTCAGGTTGGCATTTTCACACAGCACAGACGTCACTTTGGGAACAGTACTTCCACTGGGTTCATGGTTTAAGGTCCTTGGTGTTGAGTCCCCACAGAAGAAGGCAACGTAGCTCAGAGGCCTCACAGCGGGCACTAAGGATCTGAAGGGAAGGGCCGGCAATATCCTTGAACACTAATGGAATCCCAGGAGGTCGCTGCACCCTGCCCCATTCACAGCATCCAGCCTACAGCCATTGTTCAAAAGTGACACAGGAAACATTTGACCCCCAAAGTCTAGACACAAAGGTTCAAACTGTGCCTCTGTCCCCGAAGGCACCTCCGCCAGGGAATGGTCCAGCCGGGTCTGTTGCTCGCCACACAGGGTGCTCGCGCTCCTTTAACAGCTGTGCAGGCAGCCCCCTATGCTGTGAGTGTGGCCTTCTCCGGGCCTTGCCTTCCTGCAGGATCTCTGGATACATCCAAGAGCTCACGGCTTTCTCTCCTCCTTTCTTTACCCCACTGTCCACTGACCCCATTCTGACTCCTCTGGGCACTCACCAGGCAGGCCTCGAAGGATCGGGCATCCTCGTCTACCAGTGTGGTCAGCCTGGCTGAGGCCGCATGGAAGGGCGGGATCAGGCGCCGCATGGTTGTGTCCAAGTGCTCAAACTGGCGCCGCCCGTAGGTCATCAGGCCAGCCATGCAGGCCAGCGAGGCACCCTGTGGAGGGGCAAGCTGAGGGACTGGGACCCTTGCCGCCACTCTGTCCTTGTCCACAACCCCCTCCGCCGCTGTCCCCATGCCTGTCCCTTCCTCCTGCCCTAGCTCACCATGGCTGCACTGGCTGCTGCCACCGAGCCGCCCCCTGGGGTCGCTGAGCGGGCGCCCACCTCTCGAACAAAGGCATGCAAGGACTTGTCCACCAAGTTCTGTTCAGGCCCACTGTCGGGAACCATGTATCTGCAGGACCCAGGAGGGACAAGGATGAGGTCGTAGGTCCTGCAGGGACAGGGCTCTGGGCTCTAACTACAGACTGTGAAGGAAGGTCTGGCTCAGACCCTTGTCCCTAACTTCAGCCCACTCCCCACTCCCTTCACCAACACAAGAAAAGGGACACAGTCCCAGTTTGCTGAGCAACCACAGCCTGGGAGAGGCCATGGCCACCCTGGAGCCCCTGAGGACAGAACAGGACCTTGTTGGGGCCTCATTGCACTGTCCACCCCGCCTTCAGCCCCACGCCTGGCACAGGCACCCTGGTGTTTACTGATGAATAAGTGACCAAGCAGAAGGCTCTGGAAAGATTGAGGCTGGGCCAGCAAGATGAGGGGAGCGAAGGGAGGGACTCGCAGTGAGCTGCTCACTCGATGATCCGCTCCTTAGGATTGAAGGGAGACAAGGAGTCCAAGCCCAGCCTGTTCACCACCTGGAAAAGAAGGGGCTGGTGACCCACAGGTCCCCTCAGCCCATCCCCCATGTGTAAGGAAGGCAACCAAAGGTTTGGTCCCACCTCATCTCAGGGCAGCATCCCCACCCTGGTCCAGCCTTTGTGTGGCAAGTGAGACAGGGACACTGCCAGCCACACTCCCCCACTAGGACGCCTGCTGACCACTGGCTCCCTATCGCAGCCGGGCCCACCTGGGAGAGCACTGGCCGAGAGCAGGCACCTTGTCCATATGAACTTCCTGACACATGCACCCACCTGTGTTACTCCATAGGGAAACTGAGGCCCAAAGGGAGGGGCTACTCATTCAATCCCTCAGCAAACTAGCCCTCATTTTGAACCACATGGTCCTTCCAGTTTATCACACAGCTGACACCACAGGCAGGAGCTTCTCTCTGAGGGGCCAACAACACTGCCTCTTTGGACAAGGTTTTATTTCCTCAGGTGCCAACAATGAACTGGTTCTTAAAGCCCAGAAGCTGCCTGATTTGCCTAAATGTAAGACCTGTTATACAAGGGAAAGTGAATTTTACCTAAACTCAAAATAAAGTTATGACACTCCCCATTTAAGATTAGAATTCCTTCCACCAAAAAACATTTAAAATACTTTAGGGGCCATATTCCAGTTACAAAGGTTCAGCTTTTTTTGAGTCAAAGAGGCTGACACTACTACTAAAAAATATAAAGGGACAAGTGCTACTTAGAGGAACAAGTCAGCAGGGTCTTGGGAATGGTCATGAGGTGTCCCCAAGAACATGGAAACAGGTAAGAGAGCCTGGGAGAGTTTGCTTATAGAATCAACTTTAGGCAAAGCCCTGCAACTCAGACTACCTTGGAGAAATGAACGAATGTGTAAAATGAATGTAAACACCTGGCTAAGCTGGCAGAGAGTAAAGAAAATCATTCAAGGCCAGAAGTGACCAGAAAGACCTGCTTGCCCTGAGGCTGGGTACATCCTAGGGACATCTGTGCACCGCTGGTAGCCCCTCTTGAGTGGGGAGGGTCAAGCCTTCACTGAGTTGGGGATCAGACTGCAGACCCCTGAAAGACTACATCTCCAAGGATGAACTAAAAAACCACCCTCTAAAGGTCATAACTGGGTTTCTTTCAGGTCTCTGCCTTTGGTAAAGCAGGAAGAAGTCTCTGGGAAATTCTAACCCTGAGCCACCTTGATGAGGATGTGGGTCAGGCTCACACTGAGCTCACGAGCCATGGTTTCCAAAGCTGCAAGCACAAGATTCCATCTAAAGTGACCTATGTGGCCATGTTCCCAAGCACCTAACAGGCAAACATAGACATTACACCCATTTTCTGAGAACTACCACAAAGTTCCAAAGAAGGAACACTCACAGTCAAAATCATAAAACACTGCAAGAGAGTCAGCACAATGGGAAAAATCAGACCTATCAGCTAAAGAATACCAAATAGAATGTTTAAGAATAGATGAAAGCATCAAACACATTAATAAGGAATAAATATATGTGGCAGAGATGAAAAAGGATGACATCAGAAAACCTTTGCTGGCTGCTAGTACCTATGGCTGGAATTTGAGAGGCACAGGGTATTTGCAGAGCCTAGAAGTCCCTCCCCTCAGGGTGCTTACTAATAATGAATAACTAATAGTGAATAATGCTGGGTCTTGATGCCACCTCAACCAAGGACCCAACTACCCCCCAAGATGAACAGGCACATGGTCTCATGACCCACTGCTCTGAGAGTACATCACAGCTGTGCTGCTCCTGCCAAAGTGCATGACCTCATCTAGCTGTGAGAGCCGGGATGCCAGTACTGGTGAGGAACACTTTACAAAACAACCAGCTCGTACTTTCAAAGTCTGTCAAAGTCGATGAAGGACAGGAGAACTGGGGAACTGTTCCTGATTAAAGGAGACAGAGACATGACAACTAAAGGCACTATGGATCAGGCCAGTGATGGGATTCAGCCAGTTCACACCTGTTCAGCAGAACCGATACCTAATTTTTTCTTGAGTTCTGCAAATCAGTTGTTAAAAGGGCACTTGTAATCAGGGTTCTCTCTAAGGTGGGCACCTGGGAAGCTGCCCAATGTGGAAATCACAAATTTACATTCCTTACTCTTTATTAATGTTCATCTATACAACAGTGTATTCTAAATGCCCATAGTAATGTTCATTCTGTCCATAGGTGAAAAAAAATTACAAGTGAGGATACCAATCAAAAAGCAATATGGAAATACCTTAAACAACAGTTTAATTGTTTTTTGTCGGATATTATTTAATGTTTTTCATTAATAGTTTAAAACTCTTTCTTATAACAATCTAGTTTTGTGTACCTCTTTTATTGTTCTTATTTAAGTATTAAATGCATGAAATAATAAACTACTTTTTGGTATATCTTTTTTTATACTTAGAGTGGTCATTAGGGCAGATAACCAGTTGTTGAATTATTTGGATCACATCACTGGATCAGATCCAGGAGTATAGGATAAATATCTGTCCTGGAAATTATTGGGACATCGATGCTATTGATTATAGTTTATAGTTTACATGCTAGAATTGCATTAATGTTGGGTTTGCTGACTTTGGTAATTGTACTGCAGTTGTGTAAGAGAAAGTCCTGTTCTTACGAAATACATTCTGAATAGATTATGGGTAAAAGGACGCGGTGTCCTCAACCTACTCTCAAATAGTCCAGAAAAAAATAATAGGATTATGTGTGAATAAAGAGAGTGATAAAGCAAATGAGGCAAAATGCAAACATATAGTGAACCTGTAAGGTAAGAAGATGATCCTGGTACTACACCTGCAGCTTTTCTGAGTAGAAAACAACATCAAAATAAAAAGTGGCACAAACTTTTGTAAAAGCTACAAAGAGAATTAAAAAGAAAAAAAAAGAAAGAAAGAAAAGAAACTGGCCCTAAATTGTACCAATGATTTGAAGTTAAGTTTGTAAAAACTACATGACTATAAGGGGAAATAAATGAAAGGAAAGTAGAGAAGAGACAGAATATTTGGAAGACAGAAAATGCATCTACAACAGGATCAGTGTCCCTGAAGTAAAAGAACCAAATAACAGAGTCAAAACTATAATAAAAGAGCCTGACCAAGCAGTGGCAAAGTGGATAGAGCATCAGACTGGGATGCGGAGGACCCAGATTCCAGACCCCGAGGTCACCAGCTTGAGCGCGGGCTCATCTGGTTTGAGCAAAGCTCACCAGCTTGGACCCAAGGTTGCTGGCTAGAGCAAGGGGTCACTCGGTCTGCTGTAGCCCCACGGTCAAGGCACATATGAGAAAGCAATCAATGAACAACTAAGATGTCGCAACGAAAAACTGATGATTGATGCTTCTCATCTCTCTCCGTTCCTGTCTGTCTGTCCCTATCTATCCCTCTCTCTGACTCTCTCTCTGTCTCTGTAAAAAACAAACAAACAAACAAAGACTATAATAAAAGAGAATGTTCCTGAAACTAAGTAAGAATGGTATCTGTAAATCTCAAGGAACACTGTTGCAAAGGGAAAGATAACATAAAATAATCAACAGCAACACACAAGGCAATTACTGAATTTCAAGGTAAAGTGAGGAATTCATCAGACATCAGGGAGAAAGCTCAGGTCACCTGGAGTGGAGAGATGAGCAGGTGGCCCTAGACTTCCCAAAGTGACATTTAATTTCAAAAGACAGTAATTATAGATATATTTGCATTGTTCTCAGGGAAAAACAAGTGACTTGAAGTTTTGGTTGTCCAACTCTCTCACAAGAATAAAGTCACAAATAAATTCCTAAATATGCCACAATTAGCAGGATGAAGCCTCCGTGAGCCTTTCATTAAAAATCTGCTTAATTTTGAAATCCAGCCAAAAGACAAGTAAGGAGGCCAATGGGAAAGGAGAGATGCACATTGACCTCACTTACTTATAGAACTAAGATTGATTATCTGTGGATATTTAATATATTTAACATATATGGATGTAGGTACAGAAGGTCAATGTTACACATCTGACAATGTAAAAATAACAACACAGATGACTGCTCTCATAGTGTGTTAATTTTCTCATCTTTCTTCACTGAGTCAACATTGTCTAATATTGATAAAGTGCTAAAAGATTTAGTATATTATCAAACTGAAACCTTTAACTTCTCAGAACTAATAAATGAATTCAGCAAAGTAGCTGGATACAAAGTCAACACATGATAGTCAGCTGCATTTCTATACACAGGCAATGAGCAATCTGAAAAAGAAGTTACCAAAACCATTTCCTTTTTAATAGCATCAAGAATAAATACTTAGAACAGTTCAATAGAACTGAACAGAAACATCAGAAAGAGCCAAGTATATGTGGGATTTAGTGGCTTATTATGACAACAGGTGAAGGTTGCATCATGTACTGAATTGCACTGGAACAGCTGTTGAATTATTCGAGGGAAGACTTAGATTGATTTTTGTATCTTACCAAACACATTTCAAATTTACTAAAGATCAAAATAACTGATTGTGATTACAGTTTAAATATCTTATAATTTCCGTGTCAATTATACCTCAATAAAGCAGAAATAAAAAATTAAATATTAAAAAATTTAAAAAAAAATTTTAAGAATAAAATCCTTAGGGATTAATTAACCAAGGAGGTGAAAGTATACAATGAAAACTACAAAACACTGCTGAAAGAATTTAAAGGAGACATAAATAAATGAAAACGCATCCCACACTCACGGGTAGAAGACATCATACTGTTAAAATGGCAGTGCTACCCAGAGCAACCTACAGAGCCAGTGAAACCATCAAATTCCCAATGATGTTTTCTGCAGGTATAGAAAAGCCCATCAGCAGCACAGCATTATGAATGTATTTAATATTACTGAATTACAGGTATATGAATTAAAAATGGTTAAGATGACAAATTTTATGTTCAGTATATCTTACCACAATAAAAAAATACTAATAATAAAAATTAACCACCAAAAGAACCCTCTTTAAAAAATACTGTAACTCTAAAAAAAAATCAGGAAATAGAGAAAGAAGAAAAAGCGGCAATAAATACTGTACAGTGTTTACTTTCCTGTTTTCATAGAAGGCGGTCAAGGTACTGATGAAAATTAATAAACTTTAAAATTTGGATATAATTTTAAATATTTTAAAAATCAATAAGAAGAGGTATGTTAAGTTATAACCAAGCAGCAGAATACCTAAAAAAATAGACTAACTTCCACATATATTAACCAGAAGGAACCACACTTGCGCACCTCCGACATGCCTGAAAACAGGACAAAAGTACTAAGTCGAGGCACACCCATTAATTCAGCAAATACTCAGAGGTAACTACCAAACAACAATGGTCAGAGGAATCCAATCATTGCTCAGTGTAAAAAACGCATTCAAAAGGGGCAGGGGGGATCTCAGGCCAGTGGAACTCAAGGCAAAGGTGTCACATAGGACAGAGGGAACCATAAACACCTATGGACCCAGATGTGTGAGAGTCACTCCACATCTGAAAGTGTGAGGACTCTGGAAGTGGCTCCAGCGCAGGCACCAGAGGGGAGAGAGGGAGGCGGAGGACAGTCTTCCCGCCAGAATTTTTACAAAGAAAGCCTCAATAGTGTCCCCAAAATGAAAATAGTATGGCCTCATCTTCTAAGCACAGACAATAAAGCAAAGGAGGAAGAAGAGTGCGTCCTGGCCCCTGGACAGGGCTACAGGCCCCACATGGGCGCCTCCAGCACCTAGACCAGCTCCTAAGAGCCTAGAGTTCACTCATGGCTCCCACTGGGCCCTTCAGTTTTCTCCCCACCCTCCGGTCCAATCCCTCCCTCAGGGGCACAGCCCACCAGCCTGATCCGGTGCTCCTCCTCCAGGATAAACAGGTTCTCCTTCTCACAGTAGAATGCAGCGGAGTCCAGGAGGGCCTTCAGAGGCACCAAGCCCACTAGCTGCGAGCCCACCACTGGGAGACTCAGCTCCTGCAGAGGTTGGCCAGCATCAGCCCCTGGTGGGCTAGGCTTGAGAACACCCAGGAGGGTAGTGGGGACACCACCCCGCTCACCTGGAGGGATCCTCCATCCAGAAGAGGACAACTACCTGGAGGGATCTCCCAGCCAGGAAGGGACACTGCCCTGCTCACCTGGGCTTCTCTGCAGGTCTCCTCATAGACCGTATGCAGCGCCGTGACCTCAAAGTCCAGGAGGTTTGTGGACACCTGAGCCAGGTTCTTTTCATCCAGGTACCAGCCGATGCCCTGAACCTTTTTCAGACGTCCTGGCTGCAAAGGGAAAAAAAAAGCCTTTCCCAGTTCAGGCCCTGTTCAACCTCTCCTGGTTCCTGGTGCTGAGAGCCACTTGCCCCTGTGTTCCCTGGCTGGGCCAGGGGTTTCTTCCTCCCCACTGGCCCGAACAAGGGAGATGAGGAGGCTGGAAGATGTATTGGCAAACCATGGCCTGCAGATATGTAGTGCTGTCACATGGCCCAATGCACATGGCCCGCCTCCTAACTCTTCCATTCTCTCATCGGAGCTGGCAGGAAGAAAACTGCCCTCACAGGAAAACCGAGGCCAAAAGGGCCAGGCTTCAGGATGCCTAACCCCATGGACACCAGTAGACCCTGCCTCTCTATCCACACTGTGTTCTAGGGTGAGCCCAGGGCCATCCCCACCCAACTCCAAACTCCTGTATTTGGCCCCTTTCTTATATTGTAGCCTTCACCCCAGAGACAAGCTCACAGCACCTCATCCTTGGGGTGACTAGCCTATCTGAGGCGGGACTTCTGTCTTCTGACTTCAGCCAAAGCAGTAAGAAAGATTTGGGGTTCTCCCTGCTTTTTGTTGTGCTTACACAATGGTGTCTGTGGGCTGGGAACCTGGGTCTCTGGAAGTGGGGAGCTAAGTGGGCAGGGCATTGCCTCCACCTGTTCACTAGGTGTTCCTGTGTCTACCTGTGTCTAATGCAGACTTTCTATGGCAAGGATGCTCATCTAGGTGAGAGCTGCTGTGGCAGAGTAGGTGGGTCAGGGTGTCTGAGAGTATCTGGGATTTCAGGGAGCATCTGGGAATATCTAGGGGAACCTAAGAGTCCCTTGGGTCACCGGGGCTCAGGAAGCAGCTTTTTTTTCAGTATAGAAATGCTGCAATATTTTAATAACAGGTATAGCCCTGCCTGCCTCCATGGAAAATGTCCTTTAAGGCACATGCTCCCCCATTTTAAACACTGGAACCCCATCCAGCCTCTTTCCACGTGTCATTAACACTGAGGCTGGGCTGGTCGGCAAGTTCACACCATGGTGCCACACAGCCTCTGATTCCTCCCCCTGGGCCCATGGTGACCCATGGGACGTGCCCAGCCCACAGGGATGGCAGGCAAGCCTGGCTGCTTCTCACCTGGTCCTTCCCGCGGCCCTGCTCCCGAAGGTTGAGGGCGATGCGGTGTGCCTGCTCCTTGGTGCTGAGCAGGTTGATGTTGAAAGCGAGGAGGAACTTTCGCGCCCCCGTGGCAGTGGCCCCCCAGCTGGGGACAAAGGAGCTGGGGCCAAAGTCGGGTACCCATTCAGCCTGCTTGAGCTGTGGGGAGACTTACCTGAGGTTTTGTACCCCACAGATGGGGCACCCTGCTGAGGTTGAGGAAGGGGGAAGGAAGAGGGTACACACCCCTTCAGGGTTCACCCCAGACCTGCCCACCATCAGGAGAACATGACAGACACCTTCTCAGGCAAGGCCTCATACTCCCCTGCCCGGATGGCTGGCAGGGTCCGTCGACTGGCCACCTGCGCCGCCTCACCGTAGAGGTACACTGTGAGGAGAGCCAGGCAGTCAGCCCTGGCATCTGGGCCGTCCAGAACCCCCATTCCCAGAGAACCAAGGCAGACCACTCCCTCCAGCATCAGCTGGGAGGACAAACCTGCCTCACTCCCCATCTCGGCAGGAGTGCCCCTTCTCTGTGGGCAGTCCGTGGTGGGACTCCATATGGGCCAGGACTGCTCCTCTGCCCACTCAGAGAGCCAGCAGTTCCCCACCCTTGTGGCTTCCCTGTAACAGATGTCCCTGAAAAAGCCATCAGCTGACCAGGAGAGTTAGGGCATGCTACTGGGAGGGCCTTCACAGTTCTTTCTAAAATGTATTTTATTGTATAATAATACAATAAGTATGACTTCAAATTAAGGAAACTCACTGCAAACTCCTAAAACCCACACAAGTATGATAACACATGTGTTCTACTCCCCAAATCTGTGTGGGGCAGGATATGTGACTCATGCTGATCTGTCCTGTCTATCCACCATGCACTTTGCTTTCAACTTGTCCCCATGTGTTCCCAGTCACTTTTTTGATGTGCTTAATCCCCCAACATGAAATGATTTCACTAGGAGGCACGGACTTTTAGGGCTGTCCACTCAGCTTGCTAAATTACATTACAGAGTGGCTGTCAGCTCCCACCGTCTCAATTACATGAGAGTCTGGGGCCTCCCTGAGGCTGGAGCTTCCACTGCAGTTATCTCCTTATGAGGCAAGCAAGGCTAGTCTTGTCTGTCAGTTTGCTGTTGGCAGAGTCTGGAAGTTTTTTCTTTTTTTGTTTGTTTGCTTGTTCAATAATTTGCATTTTAAGGAGTCAAAATCAGAACATGGTGAGGGAGGGTGATGAGAACTGAAAGTGAGGAGAGGCTGGTGGGGGAACCCCTGAGTTCAGGGTGGCCCTCTTCTGGGCACTCACCTGGCACACCTAGTTCCTCGGCCAGCCGCTGGCCAAAGGCCTGGGCACAGAGCACACAGTTGTCCATGTCGACACCCCTCACTGGGATGAAGGGGCACACGTCCAGGGCGCCCATCCGAGGGTGCTCCCCTGCAGAGATATGGGGGCTGAAGCCCAGCAGGCCCAGCTGTGGGCAGGTGTGGGCACGGGCTTAGTGGGCTCCCTCAGACCCTGCCCCGATCAGGCCCCCATCTTTCCCACCGTCCACACACGTAGCTGTTCACACTGACCATAGGGACCCTGCCAGAGGCAGGCCCCCAGTATATTGGCATCTGTGTTGTGTAAAAAAATAGCACAAACGGAACTGCTGTCCCAGAGGAACTGCCTTGCACATTTCACTCCTCAAACCTTGGAATGCGCCTGACCAGACGGTGGTGCAGTGGATAGAGCATCGGACTGGGATACGGAAGACCCAGGTTCGAGAACCCGAGGTCGCCAGCTTGAGTACGGGCTCATCTGGTTTCAGCAAAAGCTCACCAGCTTGAGCCCAAGGTCACTGGCTCGAGCAAGGGGTTACTTGGTCTGCTGAAGGCCCGCAGTCAAGGCACGTATGAGAAGGCAATGAACAACTAAGGTGTTGCAATGCGCAACGAAAAACTAATGATTGATGCTTCTCATCTCTCCATTCCTGTCTGTCTGTCCCTGTTTGTCCCTCTCTCTGACTCTCTCTCTGTCTCTGTAAAAACAAACAAACAAACAAACAAAAAACCTTGGAATGCTAAAACCAGGTAAAATAACTTGTGGACTGGGCCTAAAGAAATACTGTGTCCCAAAGAACTGTTTGCAAACATAACAGAAAAGCAGATATCATAACTACAGCATGGAAAATTAGTCATTCCTTAGAATCAGTGCCACTATGTCATCTCCACAATAGAACCGTCTTCCCTTTATGGATGAAATTGTTTCCCTCCCCCTTCTCATAAATGCCCACCATCTTTGTCTCCTAATTAGAACACTCTCTGGGCTTCTGCCTGAATCAATGCTTCCCAGATGGTTATTCTTTGATCTCAAACAAGTGCTTAGTATCTCTCACTTAGCCCTTTTATTTTCAAGTCCACAGTGTAAACCCCTCCCACTCCTAAAAACCACAAAGAAAACACCAAAGGGCTGTGAAGAGAGGGCTGGCCAAGCTGGAAGGCCTCTGCCCAGCACTGGCTGTTCAGCCCTCCCTCTGCTGGCAGCTAGGAGACCCTGCTGCCGGCCAGCAGCTCTCTCCCAAGGCGGTGAACACTTCCCCCTTCTCCAGCATTTCTCTCCTCCCCCCAGGCAGCTCCTCCATCTGAGATGTGCCCCCATCTCCTCACCAGTTAGGGTCTCTTGTCAATTCCCTGCCTGTGAACCTGGCCTCCCCACTGTGAGCAGCTAGAGACCTTTGCCCCTGCCTGCCATCCTGACCTGTTTGGCTTTGTAGGCTGTTGGCAGGTTGGCTTCCAGCAGGGCCATGTCTTCACCTTGCCCTCCCCCCACCTCCTGGGCCTGCTCAGAGCTGGAGCCTCACTGCCAGACGCCCCCAAAATGTGGAAATGTGGACAGGAGTCACCATTCACCTCTGCCTTGCAGAGCAATGCCATGGGCTACATCTGACACCCCTCAGGGGCTGCGTGACCCCATGCCAAACCCTGTGGGCAAGAATGGTCCCTCACCTTTGTGCTTGCTCATGTCGATGAGCCGGAAGGCAGCCCGGGCCGCATTGAGCGCCCCCTCCACCACATCCTCGGGCCGCCCCACAAAGGTGTAAACCGTGCGGTTGGTGGAGGGGCCAGCGTTCACATCCAGCAGCACACAGCCTGGGGTCTGCACCACAGCTTGGGAGATGGCATCGATCACCTGGGGGTGAGAGCCCAGCCCACACCTGGGTTCCCCACTTGGAAGAGGGAATAGGATCTTCAGAGATGGCTCACCCAAAGGTGCCATCTGCCCCCACTCACCCAAAGGTACCTAGCAAGCTGGCACTGGGCATTTGGGAATTCCCACAGAGCAAGAGCCTGGGAAGATCCATCGCCAGCTCTAGTCACCAATGAGAGGGCAATGAGTGACACTCTCAAAGAGACACTGATGCAGGAAGCAGAACTCAGGCAGAGGAGCTCCTGGGGCTCTAAGAAGGTGATCTATAGGCCAAGGTCACAGAGGGTAATGGCTCCAGCCCCTCCACGAAGCCTACAGTGGAAGTAGCTGCATGGGGGTGGGGGGGCAGAAATGCACAGTGATGAGAAGCAAGGGTTCAAGGCCCAAGCTGTACTGTGGCCCTCAGTAGCCTGCCCCAAATCTCTGTGCCTCATTTTTTTCATAGGTACTGTGAGGACAACAACAGTGTTCACATAATAAGCTGTGGGGAGGAGACAGAAAAACCATGGCAGGAATCCTCAAATAGCCCTGGAGGTTGGGGTTATGGGCCCCATTTTCCCAAGAGGCAAAGTGATTTATCTAAACCTGGGGCCAGGATCCCAGCCTGACCACCCCCTTCCTCACCCCTCAGGTCAGTCACTTCTACGTGTCCCATACTCACAGACATGCTTGTCTCTGGCTAACAGAAGGTGGTCCATTTTGAGGAAAGGTAGTCCCAACCCCACACCAAGCAGATCCCTTGCTCTTTGCTCTCAGCCCTGTGTGCTGCCCTTGGCCTGTCCCCTGGCACCTCACCTCCTGGTTGTTCCCCTCTGAGAAGTTGGGGACACATTCCACCAGACGAGACATGGTCTGGGACTTATTCCTTGATCAGCCCACTCCTCTCACAAGCAGGAGGGAAAGAAGGACAGGGCTCTCCAGTGCCCGCAGGCTTTATACTCCCCACTGGGCTGCTCATTAACCACTGGTCATGATGAGTAGAGAGGGACAGGCTAGGCCTTGCGCAAACACTGAGCGGCCCAGGAGGGGCAGAAACAGGATCCCAGCAAGGCTGACAACGTTGGATGAGGAGGGATCGCTCTGCTCAGGGTGGGCGCCCCTGAGAGAAGCTCCTGTGACCGAGACCATCAGTGGTGAAAAGTCCTCATTAGACCGTAACCTCAGGTCAGATGGGACTCCACTCCCAACTTGGCCTATGGCCACCTGGTGGCCATCTGTGAGAGCTCTCTCATGACCTACCAGGTGACCCTCTGGGCCTCCATTTCTTCATGTAAATGCCTAAGCCTCAGAGTGTCCGAGGGACAAGAAGGGCTTGGTGAGGCCTCAGCACTGACCCAGGTCTGGGCAGAGGTCAGCTCAGCCTGGTCAGCCAGGGGAGTGGGAGGGGACTGAGTGTGTGCAGCTGCCTGGGTGCCCTGGTGGGGCAGGCAAGCCAGACAAGGCCCCGACTCTCCCCAGCTGTGGCGACTGCTCCCAGAGGCCAGGAGCTTCCTACAAAGGGGTGACCGCCCCCAGTCAGCAGCACAAGGTCCTGCACTCAGAGGGCTGTGCTCAGGTTGATGCTGCCTTGAGTTCTTGATAATATTTAATCAGAGCAGGCATTTTATTCAGCAAATGCCTACCAATTACATAGCCACCCTAACAGCATGGGGACACCTCACAGGCCCCTCCCAAGAGCAGGCTACACCCCATCTGTCACCCCCCAGGCACAGGTGCTCCCCACAGCCTTTAGGGTGGTCAGTGTCTGAGGCTACCTCACACTTTGGCAATCACCAAGGGAGCCAGGGCGATAAGGTGCCCAGATCTTTAGATCCCCAGCCATTCGGCTCAAAGGGACTCAGAGGAGAAGGGGCCAGACCAACACGGAGCAGACAGGAGAACCCAGAGATCTTCAGAGACTGGAGATTGGTCAGGTCATCTCCAGCCATGGCTCCCCTGGGTGAATGTGGGTGACTGTGGGTCCCACGAAGGGACCATGAAAGCCTCAGCAGTACCTGGCAGACACCATAGGTCCAGCAAAGGCAGCCCTCCAAACTCGCCCTCACATCAGGCTCCACTTAGAGAGAGAGCCTCCAGCCCAGGGGGCGCCCAGAAGTGCCCACCAGCACCTATTCTGGCAGAGAACCCTGGTGCTGCATCCATGCACCTACAGGGGCCCCCCCAGCAGTGGGGAGTCCCTTGGCCAGAGGTCGGTATCCAGCGGCTTGGAGGGAAGGATGAGATCTATTATGGAATGAATGGTGACCCTCAAATTCATACATTGAAGCCTTAACCCTCAAGTGACTATATTTAAGGTAAGGGTCTCTCCAGAGGTAATTAAGTTAAAATGAGGTCACTAGGGTGGCCCTAATTGAACAAGATTGGTGTCCCTATAAGAAGAGGAGATCAGGACACAGACACACAGAGGGACAGCCCTGTGAGGACACAGAAGACAATGGTGTCTACATGCTAAGGACAGAGCCCTCAGGAACAAACGGCCCTGTGTCACCTTCATCTTAGACGTCCGGCATCCAGGACTGTGAGATAATGAATGTCTGTTGTGTAAGCCATCTGTTCCGTGGTGTTTGTTACAGCCCTAACTAGCAAAGATAGGGGCCTACAGTACAGGACGTACAGGACATACCAGGCTGTGAGGACTGAGGGGCAAGCTGCCCCACACTGGGGTTAGTCCAGAAACCCCAATAACTTCATCCTGGTCCCCACAACAGAGAAGTGACCGGAGACACTGCACTTGAAGCCAAACCCCAGAAAGGAGGCAACTCCAAGCCCTGGTCCTGACCATAAAACTCGGGACGTCCTTTACCCTCTTTATATCAGGAGAGATGGACCAGAGGGCTCCAGCAGGAGCAGTGGCGCATTTCTTATAGAAACAGTCCTGGGCCAGGATTTGGCAATGGCTGGAACACAAGATGCAGGGACTGAACCTGGTGTGACACTGGGTTTTGAGACATTAAAATTCTAGTAGGTGCTATAAATAGTTGCTGGCCTGACCAGGTACAGTGGATGGGGCACTGGCCTGGGACACAGTGGTTCGGGCATTGGCCAGGGGTGCAGAGGACCCAGGTTTGAGGCCCCAGGGTCACCAACTTGAGCCCAGGGGTTGCTCACTTGAGTAGGGGTCACTGGCTTAAGCAAGGGGTCACTGGCTCAGCTGAAGCCCCCCATCAGGGTGCATACGAGGGGGGCAATAAGTGAACAGCTAAGGTGCCACAACAATGAGTTAGTGCTTCTTGTCTCTCTCCTACCTGTCTGTTCTTGCCTGCCTGTCTGTCTGTTTCTCTCTCTCAATCTCTCACTAAAAAAAAAAAAAAAAAAAAAAAGAATCCTGAACAGAGGACCCCATTTATAAGGAAAAGTTATCTCATCTGGCGCTCAGATCCTGGTTTCTATCACTGTTCTCCAATAAAAGGGACCAGCACTCCCAACTCCCAATTCCAGACCCAGGCAGGAAAAAGATGCAACGAACATCTGATCATGCCAGGTGCTGCCTGGCTTCCCTAAGTGGCTGCTGCTTTCTTGAATGAGCTCCCAGATAAACTGCCTGCCCTGGGCCTGCTCCATGGGCAGAGGACCACACAGGTGCACAGCCCACACCGGGCTAATTCTCTGCAGTAATTACTTCAAATTCCTACCTTTATAACAAGGGGCCTGCTCTTCATTTTGCACAGGGCCCTGCAGGTTCTGCAGCCTTCCTGCCTGCCCCTCGATTCTTGCCTTAGGCTCTGCTTTTGGAAAAACCCAAAATGTGACAGGTTCCTCTGGCCCTTTCAAGGGGAAGGTCTTTGAGGTTGGGGCCCTGCCTGGGCCTCAGCCCTTTCCCCTTGGGGTTCTGTCCAGGCATCATTCCACAAAATCAGGGGTGCCTCCTGTGGCCCCAGAAATGACCAAGGCGCTCTCCATGCCCTCAAAGAGCAAAAAGTAAACAAGTAAACAGATGATTTTAATAAAGTTGTGACAAGTGCCACGCAGGTGTGTATGGCCAGTGGAGCTGTGGGCGTCGGGTACACCCGGCCGGTCCATGAAGGCACCTGCTCTGGCGCAGTGTGCCCGCCTGTAGCCCTGGGCACTTCCTCGGCGAATGTGGCCCTTCCCCCGGCCAGAGGGGATGCATGGGAGGCACAGTGGCCCCCAGGTTTGTAACAAACACGTTTATTGCAGGAAAAGCGTGGCAGGTGCTGGGGCATGGGCTCACCAGGCGAAGAGCGGCTTGCTGTCCTCCTTGGAGAGCTCACACAGGCAGTTAAGCAGCAGGAGCGAGTCACCCAGGAACTTGGGGGGCACGATGTCAATGACCAGCTTGCGCAGGGCGGCCGGGCTGCTGTGCAGCGGGTTAGCGCGCAGGTCCGGCCGCTGCTTCAGGATGCCGTAGGTGTTGATGAGGAATTCACTGAACACGGGGTGCACATCACGATTGTAGCCCAGCTTCTCTAGGCGTGCCATCAGTGCCAGGTAGCGGTGTGTCAGCTCCCGCAGCTTCTTCTCATCCACAGACCCGTCCAGTGACTTGATGGACGTCTGGGGACACAGCACGTGGAGCAGGTGGGGCTGGGCCACAGAACCCACCCTGGGAGACCAGGACGGGGACAGTGACCAAATTTCCATGAAGGAAACTTTGTAGATGGGGAAACAGGCCCAGAGTGAAGCCACACCATGGCACGCTGAGTTTCCTGGTCTCAGCTTGCCCCATGGTGCATGCCCCATAGACACCACTAAGCCTTGCCTAGACCTACCTACAGCTCTGTGGGTGCTTCAGGAGACAGAGTAGGGAGGGGACATGCTGCAGGTAGGGGACTCCAGGGCAGGAAATGACCCCTTGGAGCAGGGAGGCACACCTGCTTGATCTTCTCAGGGATGTTGGATACAGTGAAGCCGTACAGCCGGGTCACCCCAGGGAAGACGTAGGCCAGGATGCGCCGGTCCAGCTGGAAGGCGATCTCCCCGACAATGCGCCCATCCTTCTCTGCGCTGGTGAAACTCTGGATCTCTGCGGGGGGGGGGGGGGGGGGGTGAGAGGTTGGGGGGACAGTGAGATAGGCTGGGGTCCCCTAGATGTAGAGTCAAAGGCCACTGTCCTTCCTCTTGCCTGTGCTCCAGTATCCATTTTAGGGTAAGGACAAATTTGAATGTGGCCTCTGCGGGTTCCAGGTGAAGCCTGTAGGGTCACTGGCAGGGACTCCCCAAGAGCCCTGGTCTAAATTGTGGTGTGGGGGCACCCTCCTCCAGCCCCCACTGTGAGAGTAAGTACAAATTTAAAAGAAAACTGAATTTTCTGTTGCCAAAAAGGAAAAGGACCCTTCCTGCCTTCCCTTTTCTTAATGTGTTCCCTGGGAAACCTGGCAGGCCCTCCTGGCCTGCTCAGCATGACTCTCCAGGTTCTGCTCTCTCATCCCTGCAGGAGACACTCAGAATATGCCGGTTTCTACAGCCCTAGACAACTTCCCTCCAGGGTGTCGACTGGGTGCATCCCTGCCGAGTCAGCCCTGGGCAGGCAGTGGGTGTGCAGGCTGGGACTATGCTGTGAACAACCGGCTCCTGGGGCCTGTTACATAGGCTCCTGTGCTCCCCGAGACTTGCCCCCCATAACGAGTGAAGAGGTTGGCTGGACCCCCACCCATGCTGGCTCTGTGGCCTTGAGGGGTTGCTGGGCTTCTCTGAGCCTAGCCCAAGGGAACTTCCTGCATGAGAATCTGTGTGACATAAGTGGCTGGGCTCTAGGACAGCTCTCCCTGTGACCCTGGGCAGTTGTCCACCCGCGCATGGCCTCATCCTGTGTTCATGGAGCTGTTCATCCCAGAACCCCACCCAGTCACTCTCACACAGGATCCTGACAGCTGGTCAGCATGGGCTTATCAAGTCCAGGTGTCAGCAACTTCTCCCTCTCTGGCTGGGTCCAGAGCATGGCACCTGTCCTACTTGGCAGGTGCTAAGTGGGGAGTGCCCAGACCTCAGGGGAGGTGGGCTCTGCTAGTTAGGTGGGGGGAAGGGAGGGGCCTCAGGGGCATGGCTGCTCCAGGCAGAGGGCCCCTCCTCTGCCACAGGATCCAGAGCCACCTTAGGGTCATGGGGTTTGGGCAGGGGGAGTGTCACAAGGTCACAGGGAGAAGAAACAGGAGATGTGGGGGCAGAGGCCAGATTTCCAGAGCCCAAGAGAAATCCTGGGTGAGAGTGTCGAGAAAGTGATCTTGTGGCCTCTTAGGCAGCTGGAGTTATCCATGTATTGTGGGTTGCAATTTCTCCACATCTTCTCCAATTTTTATTGTCCAGCTTTTTTATTTTGACCATCCTGGTGGTTACAAAGTTTGTGTTTTTCATTTGCATTACACTGATAACTATTATAATATGGAGCATCTTTTCATGTGCTTATTGGTCATTTGTATGTCTTATTTGGAGAAATGTCTGTTAAAGTTCTTTGTCCATTTTTAATTAGATTGTCTTTTACTGTTGAGTTGTTAAAGTTATTATATAGGCCCTGGCTGGGTGGTTCAGTGGATACAGAGTCAACCTGGCACACAGAGGTTGGGGTTCGACCCTGGGTCAGGGCAGGTATGAGAAGCAATGAGTGCACAACTAAATGGAAAAACTAAATAAAACGAGTTGATGCTTCTCTCTCTCTTATCTCCCTCCCCCTTCCTCTCTCTCTAATTAATAAAAAATAATAATATTAGATAATCTGTGTACTATTCTTTTGTCAGATACATGATTTACAAATACTTTCTCCCACTCTGTATGTAAAATTTTCACTTTCTTGAAATATGTTCCTTTGAATCATTAAAGTTTTTAGTATTGATAAAGTCAATATGTCTGTTTTGTTGTTGTTCATGCATGTGCTGTTATATCTAAGAATTTGTTGCCAAATCCAGGGTCATAAAATTTATCTCTGTTTTCTTCTAAGAGTTTTACGGTTTTAGCTCCTTTAGGTTTTTTTTAAGTCTTTGATCCACTTTGAGTTAGTTTTCATATGTGGGTATGGATACCCACTTGTCCTGGCACCATTTAGAGGAAGGACCATTCTCTCTTCATGGAACTGTTTTGGTACCCTTGTCAAACATTAACCCTGTAAATGCATAGGGTTGATTTCTGGACCCTCTCCATTCTATTCATTGATCTGTATAACTAGCCTTATGACTACCACACTGTCTTGATTACTATATCTTTAGAGTAAAATTTGAAATTGGAAAGTATGAGTCTTCCAATTTTGTTTTCAAAATTGTTTTGTCTATTCTGGATCCCCCCTTGCGTTTCCATATGAATTTTAGGTTAAGCGTGTTCATTTCTGCAAAGAAGCCAAATGGGATTTTGATAGGGATTGCATGAAAATTTGTGGATCAATTTGGGGGATTTTACTGTCTTAATGATACTGTCTTCTAATCCATGAACATAAGATGTTTTCCCATTTGTTAAGTTTTTCTTGAATTTGTCTCAACAGTGCTTTGTAGTTTTCAGTGTACTCCTTCCCCAATCACTTTGCAAGGCCGAGGAAGGTACTGGGAATTAAAGCTGAGATCCAAACACAGTGCACAGAAGTATGTTAGGGCAGGTGACGGGCAGAGGAGTGGAATGTAACCACCCCCTTCTATATGAATACATTCCTCTCACTGAGAATCAGTTTCTCTCCCCACCTCCTCCTCTCTCTAAAGCATAGATTAGGTGGAAGAAACAATCTACCCCTGAGATAGTGTAGAAATCATGTCTACTAGGCCTTCTAAGATCTAGCAAAAAACCTATCCTTCAAAGAAAAAAAAGACAATAAAATTGATAAAACTTTTTTTTTTTTACTGAAAAAGAGAAAAAAAGACAATAATTACTATCAGAAATTACAGAGCCTACAGACATTAAAAGAATAATAACCAAATATTAGGAAAAATTTTATGCAAATAAATTGGACAACTTAGGTTAAATGAACCAATTCCTTAAAAGACATAAAAGCTTACTTATATAATTGAACTACCAAAGTTCACTTTAAAAGAAACACATAATTTGAATAACCTTATATCAACTAAGGATATTGAATTTGTGGAGAGGAAGTATTTCTACAAGAAAAATTCAAGGCTTAGTAGTAAATTTTACCAAACATCTAAGAAATAAATAATATTGAAGGACTGAAAAGATGGCAGCAGAGTAGGCGGACACACAGATGCCCAGCTCTCACCACCAAACTGGAATACAAATCAATTTAGGAAAAATCAGCATGAAAAACCAACTCTGAACTACAAGAACAGCTCTCAAAAACCAAGGAACAGCCCTGGCCGGTTGGCTCAGCGGTAGAGTGTCGGCCTGGTGTGCGGGGGACCCGGGTTTGATTCCCAGCCAGGGCACATAGAAGAAGCACCCATCTGCTTCTCCACCCCCCCTCCTTCCTCTCTGTCTCTCTTCCCCTCCCACAGCCAAGGCTCCATTGGAGCAAAGATGGCCCGGGCGCTGGGGATGGCCCCTTGGCTTCTGCCCCAGGCGCTAGAGTGGCTCTGGTCACGGCAGAGCGACGCCCCGGAGGGACAGAGCATCGCCCCCTGGTGGGCAGAGCGTCGCCCCCTGGTGGGCAGAGCGTCGCCCCCTGGTGGGCGTGCCGGGTGGATCCCCGTTGGGCGCATGCGGGAGTCTGTCTGACTGTCTCTCCCCGTTTCCAGCTTCAGAAAAATACAAAAACAACAACAACAAAAAGAAAAAAACAAGGAACAAAGAAGAAGCAACAACAAACCTGGTAGGGAGCGCCTGAATCTCCCCTGCTTACAGGAATGGAGCAGGGGGGGCAGTTTGAGGCTGAGAGCCCAGAGGGGATCTCACACAAGGGAAAAGAGCAGAAACTACTGCTCACAGCCACTTGCCTGGCGACCAGGGAGCGAGGTGTGTTGAAAAGACCAGCTTATCTCCCAAGTGGAAAGGAAAGAGAGAGGGACAGACTGTGAGGAATGAAGGAGATGACCTAAAAAAGCTGACTCATCCTTGCTGGAGGTGGCCATAGCTGGGGGAGGGACTGAACCTTTCACAAAACAGAGCTGAATTGCTTCTGGATCAGAGATCTCCGGACATCTCTCCAGCTCCAATCAGTGCAACAAGACACAGCTGAAAACAAGAAGTAGGGAGGAGGGGCAGTAACTCAGGTCTCCATGGAGATCTGAGATACACCTCCCCCTACTGAAGCTGAGAAAACACCCTGCCCCCAGGGAGATTAGTTGGCTAAAGAGGCCTTCAGAGTCTCAGGTCACACCCATCGCATTCCTGGATACAGTTTCAAGAAAGTCCCCTGCTGAGATCAGTAAACAAGACTATCACCTGTTAAGAAAACAAACAAATCAAGACTTCAAAGCTGCCTAAATCTGAAAGTGGATTACAGATAACAGCTGATACCAACCCAAGAAGACCTAGAAATAACACAACTGAAAACTGGAGGCAGACAACACCAAGCCTAGACTCAACCAACTCTACAAATAAAACACCCCAAAACAGACAATGAGAAGACAAAGAAGTGCAATCCAAATGAAACCACAAGAGACACCTTCAGGAGATGAACTGAGTGACATGGAAATAATCAAACTTCCAGATGTGGAATTCAAAATAATGATTGTAAGGATGCTTAGGGATCTTAGAACAACAATGGATGGTCATTATGAACACCTAAATAAAGAAATAGCAAGTATAAAAAAGAATCAGTTGGAGATGACAAATACAATATCAGAAATAAAGACCACAATGGAAGGAATTAAAAACAGGATAGATAGAGCTGAGGATCGAATCAGCGAGTTGGAGGACAACTGGAATGAAGGCATGAAAGCAGAGAAGAAAAGAGAAAAGAGACTCAAAAAGTCAGAGGAAACCCTTAGAGAGCTCTGTGACAACATGAAGAGAAATAACATCTGCATCATAGGGGTTCCTGAAGAAGAAGAAAAAGAACAAGGGATAGAGACTTTGTTCAATCATATCATAGCTGAAAACTTCCCTAAATTAATGCAAGAGAAACTCTCACAAGTCCAAGAAGCACAGAGGACTCCATTAAAGAGAAACCCAAAGAAACCTACACCAAGACACATCATAATTAAAATACCAAAGCTAAGCGAAAAAGAGAAAATATTAAAAGCTGCAAGAGAAAAAAAAGTTATCACCTACAAAGGAGCCCCCATAAGGATGACATCCGACTTCTCAACAGAAACACTTGAGGCCAGAAGGGAATGGCAAGAAATATTCAAAGTAATGCAGAACAAGAACCTACAACCAAGACTACTTTATCCAGCAAGGCTATCGTTTAAAATTGAAGGAGAAATAAAAAGCTTCCCAGACAAAAAACAACTCAAGGAATTCATTACAACCAAACCAATGCTGCAGGAAATGTTAAGGGGCCTGTTGTAAACAGATCAAAGTGGGAAAAGAATATAGCAAAAAAGGAATACACCTTTAAAGAAGAAAATGGCAATAAACAACTACATATCAATAATAACCTTAAATGTAAATGGATTAAATGATCCAATCAAAAGACATAGGGTAGCTGCATGGATAAGAAAACAGGACCCATACATATGCTGTCTACAAGAGACACACCTTAGAACAAAAGATACACATAGATTGAAGGTAAAAGGATGGAAAAAAACATTTTATGCAAATGGAAATGAAAAAAAAGCTGGGGTAGCAATACTTATATCTGACAAATTGGACTTTAAAACAAAGGATATAGTAAGAGATAAAGAAGGCCACTACATAATGACAAGGGAGTAATCCAACAGGAAGATATAACTATTATAAATATCTATGCACCTAATATAGGAGCACCCAAATATATAAAGCAGACTTTGATGGATTTAAAGGGCAAGATCAACAGCAATACTATAATAGTAGGGGATTTCAATACCCCACTAACATCACTAGATAGATCCTCAAGAAAGAAAATTAACAAAGAAACAGCAGACTTATTGGAAACACTAGATCAACTCGATTTAATAGATATCTTCAGAACCTTTCACCCTAAAGCAGCAGAATATACATTCTTTTCAAGTGCTCATGGTACATTCTCTAGGATAGACCACATGTTAGGGCACAAAAGTGCTCTCAACAAATTTAAGAAGACTGAAATCATATCAAGCACTTTCTCCGATCACAATGGCATGAAACTAGAAATGAACCACAACAGAAAAGCTCAAAAATTCTCAAACACATGGAAACTAAATAGCAGGTTGTTAAATAATGAATGGATTAAAAATGAGATCAAAGAAGAAATAAAAAAATTCCTAGAAATGAAAGACAATGAGCATACAACAACTCAAAATTTATGAGACACAGCAAAAGCAGTACTGAGAGGGAAGTTCATAGCACTACAGGCACACTTTCAGAAGCTAGAAAAAGCTCAAATAAACAACTTAACCCTGCATCTAAAAGAATTAGAAAAAGAACAGCAAGTAAAGCCCAAATGTAGTAGAAGGAAGGAAATAATAAAGGTCAGAGCAGAAATAAATGACATAGAGGCTAAAGAAACAATACAGAGGATCAATGAAACTAGGAGCTGGTTCTTTGAAAAGGTAAACAAGATTGATGAACCTTTAACTAGATTCACCAAGAAAAAGAGAGAGAGGACTCAAATAAATAAAATTAGAAATGAGAGAGGAGAAATAACAACCGACACAACAGAAATACAAAATATTGTAAGAAAATACTATGAAGAACTGTATGCCAAAAAACTAGACAACCTAGATGAAAGGACAAATTTCTTGAAACATACAATCTTCCAAAAATCAATCTGGAAGAATCAGAAAACCTAAACAGACCAATTACACCAAATGAGATTGAAACAGTTATCAAAAAACTCCCAACAAAGAAAAGTCCGGGGCCCGATGGTTTCACAACGGAATTCTACCAAATATTCAAAGAAGAATTAACTTCTATCCTTCTCAAACTATTTCAAAAAATTCAAGAGGAAGGAAGACTTCCAAGCTCCTTTTATGAGGCGAGCATAATTCTGATTCCAAAACCAGGCAAAGACAACACAAAGAAAGAAAATTATAGGCCAATATCTCTGATGAATATAGATGCTAAAATCCTAAACAAAATATTAGCAAACCAGATCCAACAATATATGGGAAAAATCATACACCATGATCAAGTGGGATTTATTCTGGGGAGGCAAGGCTGGTACAATATTCATAAATCAATCAATGCGATTCATCACATAAACAAAAAGAAGGAGAAAAACCATATGATAATTTCAATAGATGCAGAAAAAACATTTGATAAAATCCAGCACCCATTCATGATCAAAACTCTCAGCAAAGTGGGAATACAGGGAACATACCTCAACATAATAAAAGCCGTCTATGAGAAACCCACAGCCAACATCATACTTAATGGGCAAAAATTAAAAGCAATACCCTTAAGATCAGGAACAAGGCAGGGGTGCCCCCTTTCACCACTCTTATTCAACATAGTTCTGGAAGTCCTAGCCACAGCAATCAGACAAGAAGAAGAAATAAAAGGCATTCAAGTTGGAAAAGAAGAAGTAAAACTATCATTATTTGCAGATGATATGATATTGTATATAGAAAACCCTAAAGTCTCAGTCAAAAAGCTACTGGACCTGATCAATGAATTCAGCAAAGTGGCAGGATATAAAATCAATACTCAGAAATCAGAGGCATTTTTATACACCAACAATGAACAGTCAGAAAGAGAAATTAAGGAAACAATCCCCTTCACAATTACAACCAAAAAAACAAAGTACCTAGGAGTAAACTTAACCAAGGAGATTAAAGACTTGTACTTGGAAAATTACAAAGCATTGATAAAAGAAATCAAGGAAGATACAAACAAGTGGAAGCATATACTGTGCTTTTATGGTTAGGAAGAATAAACATAATTAAAATGTCTATATTACCCAAAGCAATCTATAAATTCAATGCAATACCAATTAAAATACCAATGACATACTTCAAAGATATAGACCACATATTCCAAAAATGTATATGGAACCAAAAGAGAACATGAATAGCCTCAGGAATCTTAAAAAAGAAGAATAAAGTGGGAGGTATCACACTTCCTGACATCAAGTTACAAGGTCATTGTACTCAAAACAGCCTGGTACTGGCATAAGAACAAGCATATAGATCAATGGAACAGAACAGAGAACCCAGAAATAAACCCACAGTTCTATGGACAACTGATATTTGACAAAGGAGGTAAGGAAATACAATGGAGTAAAGACAGCCTCTTTAACAAATGGTGTTGGGAAAATTGGACAGCTACTTGCAAAAAAATGAAACTAGATCACCAGCTTACACCACTCACAAAAATAAACTCAAAATGGATAAAAGACTTAAATGTAGGCCATGAAACCATAAGCATCTTAGAAAAAAACATAGGCAGTAAGCTCTCCGACATCTCTCGGAGCAATATATTTGCTGATTTATCTCCACAGGGAAGTGAAATAAAAGACAGGATAAACAAATGGGACTATATCAAACTAAAAAGCTTTTGCACAGTTAAAGACAACAAGAACAGAATAAAAAGACAAACTACACAATGGGAGAACATATTTGACAATATGTCTGATAAGGGGTTAATAACCAAAATTTATAAAGAACTTGTAAATCTCAACACCAGGAAGACAAACAATCCAATCCAAAAATGGGCAAAAGAGATGAATAGACACGTCTCCAAAGAGGACATACAGATGGCCAATAGGCATATGAAAAAATGCTCAACATCACTAATCATTAGAGAAATGCAAATTAAAACCACAATGAGATATCACCTCACACCAGCCAGAATGGCGCTCATCAACAAAACAACACAGAGTAAGTGCTGGCGAGGATGTGGAGATAAGGGAACCCTCCTGCACTGCTGGTGGGAATGCAGACTGGTGCAGCCACTGTGGAAAACAGTATGGAGATTCCTCAAAAAACTGAAAGTCGAACTGCCTTTTGACCCAGTTATCCCACTTTTAGTAATATACCCCAAGGACACCATAGAACGACTCCAAAAGGAGAAATGCACCCCCATATTTGTGGCAGCATTGTTCACAATAGCGAAGATCTGGAAACAGCCCAAGTGTCCCTCAGAGGACGAGTGGATTAAAAAGCTTTGGTACAGGCCCTGGCCGGTTGGCTCAGCGGTGGAGTGTGGGCCTGGCGTGTGGGGGACCCGGGTTTGATTTCCGGCCAGGGCACACAGGGGAGGCGCCCATTTGCTTCTCCACCCCCCACCCCCTCCTTCCTCTCTGTCTCTCTCTTTCCCTCCCGCAGCCGAGGCTCCATTGGAGCAAGGATGGCCCGGGCGCTGGGGATGGCTCCTTGGCCTCTGCCCCAGGCGCTGGAGTGGCTCTGGTCGCAGCAGAGCGACGCCCCAGAGGGGCAGAGCATCGCCCCCTGGTGTGCAGAGCGTTGCCCCTGGTGGGCGTGCTGGGTGGATCCCGGTTGGGCGCATGCGGGAGTCTGTCTGACTGTCTCTCCCTGTTTCCAGTTTCAGAGGAATGCAAAAAAAAAAAAAAAAAGCTTTGGTACATATATACTATGGAATACTATTCAGCCATAGAAATAATGACATCGGATCATTTACAATAACATGGATGGACCTTGAGAACATTATACAGAGTGAAATAAGTAAATCAGAAAAAAACTAAGAACTACATGAATCCATACATAGAAGGGACATAAAAACGAGACTCAGAGACATGAACAAGAATGTGATGGCAACAGGGGTGGGGGAGGGGGGGAGGGGGGATGGGGCGAAGAAGGAGAGAGGGGTTGGGGGGAGGGGAGGGGCACAAAGAAAACCAGATAGAAGGCGACAGAAGACAATTTAACTTTGGGGGAGGGATATACAGCACAATCAAATGTCAAAATAATCTAGAGATGTTTTCTCTCAACATAGGTACCCTGATTTGTCAATGTCACTGCATTAAATTTAATAAATAAATTAAAAAGAAAGAAAGAAAGAAAGAAAATAATTTAAAAAAAATAATATCAATTCTGGATATTCTTCTAACTAATTAAAGAGGACAGAACACTTTTTACCGCATTTACAAAGCCAACATTAACCTGATACCAAAACCAGAAAATGATATTACAAGGAAACTATAGATCAATATCTTTCACAGACAGCACAAATTCTTAACAAAAATTTAGCAAATTGAATCCAACAATATAGAAAAGTATAATACATCATAACCAATGGAGATTTATCTCAGGAATTCAAGGATGGCTTTAAAATTCAAAAATCAATGTAGTTTACCATATCAATAGACCACAAATGAAAACAAAATGCTTATCTCAATAGATGCAGAAAAAGCATTCAATAAAGTCCAACATCCATTATGATAACTTCATGCATAACTTTGAGCAAATTAAAAATTAAAGGGTGGGTCTTCAACCTAATGAAGGCATATGCAAAAACCTTAATTAACATTATACTTAGTGGTGACAGACTAAATGCTTTCCCTAAATTAAGAAAATAAATTACTTCCCACTGTCATCATTTCTATTCAAACTTATTCTAGGGGTTCTAGCCAATATAATAAGACAAGAAAAAATAAATAAAAAGCATAGAGATTAAAACTTTAAAAACTCGGCCCTGGCCTATTGGCTCAGTGGTAGAGCGTCGGCCTGGCGTGCAGGAGTCCCGGGTTCAATTCCCGGCTGGGGCACATAGGAGAAGCGCCCATCTGCTTCTCCATCCCTCCCCCTCTCCTTCCTCTCTGTCTCTCTGTTCCCCTCCCGCAGCCAAGGCTCCATTGGAGCAAAAGATGGCCCGGGCGCTGGGGATGGCTCCTTGGCCTCTGCCCCAGGCGCTGGAGTGGCTCTGGTCATGACAGAGTGATGCCCCAGATGGGCAGAGCATCGCCCCCTGGTGGGCATGCCAGGTGGATCCCGGTCGGGCACATGCGGGAGTCTAACTGCCTCCCTATTTCCAGCTTCAGAAAAAAGAAAAAAAAAAAAAAAACCTGCCTGACCTGTGGTGGCACAGTGGATAGAGTGTCAGCCTGGAAACACTGAGGTTGCCAGTTCAAAGCCCTGGGCTTGCCTGGTCAGGGCACATATGGGAGTTCATGCTTCCTGCTCCTCCCCCTTCTCTCTCTCTCTCTCTCTCTTTCTCTCTCTCTCTCTCTCCCCTTTCTATAATGAATAAATAAAATCTTAAAAAATTTAAAGAAAAATTAGATGGCAAACTTAATAAAGTTCTTTAAAAAAAAAAACAACCTTTAAAAACAACCTTGTTTTTATTCACAACTGACATGATCTATCCTAAGGAATTATTTTTAAACGTTCTAGAACAAATAATTGAGTTCAATAAGGTTATAGGACCCAAAGTTACATTTGTCAGAATTTCCAGAATTAGTAGAAACAGAACCAGTAGGGTGTGTGAGTGTCTCTGTGTATATGCACATATGTGTGTTTGATATAAGGAACTGGCTCACATGATTATGGAAACTGACAAGTGCCAAGATCTGACTCCCAAGGTGAGTCATCAAGTTAGAGACCCAGGAGAGCTGATGATATAGCTCCAGTCTGAGTTCAAAGGCCTCAGAACCAAGAGAACCAAAGGTGTGTCTCCAGTCCAGTGACAGCAGACACGTGACCCCAGATGTTTCAGTTGGAGTTCAAAGGCAGTCAGGCAGGAAAAAGTCTCTCTTTCTTGGGGAGGGGTCAGCCCTTTTGTCCTATTCAGGCCTTCAACTGATTAAAGACTACCCACATTAAGGAGAGCAATCTGCTTTACTTAGTCTATTGATTTAAATATTAAACTCATCCAAAAACACCCTCACAGAAATACCCAGAATACCCAGGATAATGCTTGACCAAATATCTGGGCACCTAAATAAACAGAAAGATATAAAATATTCATGGATCTAAAAACTCAACATTGTTAAGTTGTCATTTCACTAGAAACTAATTTAATTGATCTGTAGATCCAGGACAATCCCAATCAAGATCCCAGCAACCTTTCTTGTAGAAATGAACAAACTGATTCTAACATTCATAATGCAAAGGACCTAGAATAGTCAGAACAACTTTGCAAAAAGATAACAAAGTGGAAGAACTTAAACAATCTGGTTTATGGTCTTATAAAGCTACAAAACTGAGACAATATGTATTGGATTCAACATAGACACCGACAAATAGAACAGCCTGAAAAATCAAGCAATAGACTCATACATATACTGACAATGGATGTTTGACAAAAGCATCAAATCGATTCAATGGGGTAAAGATAAACTTTTTAAATACTGGGGCTGGTAGAAGTGAATATCTAATGCAAACTTTATATCATATACAAAAATTACCTTGAAATTGATGAGAAACCTAAATGTAAAAACTAAAACTATAAATCTTATGAACACATCAGAGAGAATATTTGTGATCTTGAGTTTGGCACAGATTGCTTAAATAGGACACAAAAAGCATGAAGGATATAAAAGAAAAGAAGTCAGTAAACTAGTCTTCATCAAATTAAATTGTTCTGCTTTTCAAAAAACACTGTTATGATAATGGAAAAGTCACAAACTGAGAGACCATATTTGCAAAACATATACCCAAAAAAGAATTTATATCCAGACTATAAGAACTCTTACAGCACAATAATAAGATAAGCAACTCAATTTTCTTTAAATGGGCAAGATTTAAACAGACATAGCCCTGGACCCTGGACCACAACCCCCACTCACCCACCAGCCACACTCTCCTCCCTGTGCTGAATGGATGGAGAAGCTGTGCCCATCTGGCCACCTTGACCCACCCTAGCCAACTGCTGGCCACTGCACCATGTGCCCACCTGGTGCCTGCCCCTCACCATACCAGTAAGGTAGTAGCTCCTCCTCGTCCTGTCCCCCGAGGGCAGGCTGCTCTCTGAGAAGCACACCTTCTTAGGCCGGATCATCTCCCTGGGTTCCAGCAGGGTCTTGTCTACCAGTGGGTCCTGCAAGGGGTTCAGGAATGGGGACAGCTTTCTGTCAGCACTATGGGGCATGCGCAGCTCGGCGGGGCTAAGGAAAGCCTTGAAGGGCACCTGGGAGGAGGTTGCACAGCCTGGGGAAGTGTCATCCTCGCTGGAGAGAGGGGCGTGCGAGCACAGCAGGTCCTCCAGGGAGGATGTCTGCAGCTGGGAGGGCACATCAGGGACACTGGTGAACCTTCCAACATCTGAAACTGGGACAGGGAAGAAAGGATGGAGATATCAGGCTGGTGTTCCTAAAACATCCCCAGAAGTATAGGGAATACTTCAGGAACACTCACATGCCTCACCCAAAGTTCTGACAGCTGCTCACATCCCCCATCTTCAGAGCCCTCTACATTCCCCTCTGGAGAAGGTGAAGGAGGTGGAGTGCAGGGGTTGTGGGCCCTGCCCCTGCCCCTGCCAAAGGAAGCCACCAGCCTCAAGTTTGTGGGCACAGAGAGCATGCATGCCTCCACCTCTTTTACCCACCTGAGCATCCATACCCAATACAGAGTGACTTTTACATGTATTTTTTTAATTTTACATAAAAGGCATCAACCCATGCCTGTTTTCTTCTGCAGTGTACCTTTTTGCTGTGAGCATTATCTTTTTTGAGACTTATCCATGTTGAGTCACTTGGTAGCTACTTGGTTCATTTAACCACTTCCTGGTACACGAGCATATTCACACACACAGGCACAGTGAAGTTTTTACCCAGTGCCTTATTGATGCACATGGGGCTGTTTCCAGATTGTCTTGTAAAACCAAAGCTGTGATCAGTAGACTTGACACACCTTCTTGCTCACAGCTACTACCTTCTGATGTCTGCACCTGGGCTCAGGTGTGTGCATGTTCAACTTTGTGTTCTATGACAGTGCTGGTGGTTCCAGGGCACCAGCAGTTTCTGATCCCACCTCCTCATCACTCTTTGGTATGTGCCGACCAAGCTGATGATGACACATGGCTTTTTTTCTAATGCCTGGTGATGTTGAACATATCAAGTGTCCACGGGCCTCTCAGGTTCCCAGCCTGTGAATTATCTATGTCTTGTCTTTGCTCATTTTTTTTTGTTTGAGTAGTTGTTTTAAATTATGTATAACAGTTCCTTTTGTAGTCTGCATCCTAATTCCATATTGATAAAATGTCTTCTCCCAGTGGGTGCCTTACTGATATTTTAATCCTTTTTATGGTGACTATTATGATACAGAATTTTTAATTTTAACATGTCAAAGTTAACCTATCAATTCTTCTGTGATTTATAAAATTCTTTTCTACCCGTGTCATGACTTTTCCCTTCTTGTAATAAAGCAAATATCTATTTTTAAAAATTGGTTAAGAACTATATTACAAAATTAAATCCTAAAATGTGCCTACTCAGAAACCAACGAATGTATCCCCAGCAATGCTTTCCCCCCAAAAATGTTCTACAGCCCGGCCTGTGGTGGTGCAGTAGATAAAGTGTCAACCTGGAACACGAGGTCACCAGTTCAAAACCCCAGGCTTGCCTGGTCAAGGGACATACAAGAAGCAGCAAGAGTTCCTACACAAGAAGCAGCACTTGTCACAGAGGGAACCTCACAGCAGTGGCTCACGTGTCCCACAGTCCCTCAGCCTCTGCCTTCAAATAAGATGTGAAAGATATGTATGTGAGAAATGGATCAAGAGACCTAGAGAATCCGCGAGCCCATGTGGCTTAGTACTCTGCTATGGGTGAAGTCATCCTTAGGCATATGGAAGAGTAAGTAGATAAAATGTAGGGGAAAAAAATTACCCTTGCCTTCCGAGCCAGTAACTACTTTAGGAAAACACACCCTAGATAATCCTAAATATAAAAGTCTTTTTGCTGTGTTACTTATCTCAGAGTAAGAAAGAACTGTAATTCCAAACATGAGGAGAAGAGTTCGTTACATTGTGGTCCATCTGGTTTTTTAATATCACACAGTTATTAAAAAATATATTTATAACAACACAGAAATAACATGTCATCATGTTAAAGGGAAAGAGGCAGGGGATTGTACATAGAGAATACTCAAAAACTTCTAAAAATCATCTCCACCCAGAACAATGAGGAATTGCACGAAGAGCAGAAAGACCCCTGAGAACTAAGGTGGGGAGTTGGGGAATAGGGTTGAGAGGACTTGCCATCCCCTGTGGTCCCTTTAAAAATGTGCATCAAGCTTGAAAACCCAAGTGCAGGGAAGGGGACAGCCAACAGCAGCTGGTCGGGAGCCACACACACCCTTCCCCGGGGCAGGCAGGGCTGCTGCCGTGTTGGGTGTTGGGAAGGCTCCGGAGGCAGGCACCTGCACCTCCGTTAGCAAAGCGCAGAGACCACAGCCTTCTGGAGAGTATTTGTCAGCGTCCATTTCGACATTTCAACCGCTCATAGCCTTTGATACAAGGATTTCCCAGGCAGTCACCCCTGTAGTAAGTCACAGACACACATCAGGCTGTCCATGGTCACAGAGTGCTGGAAGGGCGTTGTTTGTTGTGGCATCAGGCTGAGGGATATGTGAATCCCACACAGAACAGTCTGCTCTCCAGTATTAAGTGCATTCAGATCTACTGGCAGGCGATGGTAGTGAAATGAATGGATGTTCGCAGGTAAATCAAAATGAAAGCAAAAGGATGCCTTGATATTTACATCTGATGCTGGCAGAGGCTGCCTTCAGGAGTGGGGCACAGCACAGCCTTAAGTGTTATGTCCTCTCTGGTGTTTATGTTGTTGAATAAGAATAATAGGTTTTCGGCCCTGGCCGGTTGGCTCAGCGGTAGAGCGTCAGCCTGGCGTGCGGGGGACCCGGCTTCAATTCCCAGCCAGGGCACATAGGAGAAGCGCCCATCTGCTTCTCCACCCCCACCCCCTTCCTCTCTGTCTCTCTCTTCCCCTCCCACAGCCAAGGCTCCATTGGAGCAAAGATGGCCCGGGCGCTGGGGATGGCTCCTTGGCCTCTGCCCCAGGCGCTAGAGTGGCTCTGGTTGCGGCAGAGCGAAGCCCCGGAGGGGCAGAGCATCGCCCCCTGGTGGGCAGAGTGACGCCCCTGGTGAGCGTGCCGGGTGGATCCCAGTCAGGCGCATGCAGGAGTCTGTCTGACTGTCTCTCCCCGTTTCCAGCTTCAGAAAAATTTAAAAAATAATAATAATAATAGGTTTTTAAAGCACATCTTTTTTGAATGCTGCATTCAAAATACTGAACGATTTGCTGAGGGAAATGCTGAGGGAATGCTGAGGGACTGTGGGACATGTGAGCCGCTGCTGTGAGGTACCTTCTGTGACAAGTACTGCTGCTTGTGCAGGAACTCTTGCTGGTTCTCCAGTCCCCAAGGCCCAAGCTGTCCCTGCAGAAGATGAGGGTCGAGACAGGCCTGCACTGAGCAAACATCATCCTAAAGCCCATCTTCCGACCAAGCAAAGCAGGGAGCAAGGGAAAGCACTGCTGACCACATGGCTGACCTGAGCCCTGAGGGTTGGCCCGGCATGACTGAGTTCTCAGGATGAGGATGATGAAGCAGCACGAAGCATATGACTCAGCAGCAGTCACAGGCAGCGAGACTTGTGGACAAGTCCTTTCGCAGCCACCACACAGTAGGCATTTCTAGTGGCCTGAGAAGACAGAATTGACCTTTAGCAGGTTGTCATACCCAGGACACGCCACCATGAGGCCAGTCTCTCTTCAGCAAGTGCCAGTGACAAGCTCAGAACATGGGGCTGCAGCTGGTTTGATCCTGGGGACTCAGGGTTTCTCCAGCTGCCCCTCCTGGTTTCTTCCCACTGTCACCCCATGAAGACCCATGCTTGTCTGAGCTCCCTCTTCAAGGTCCGCCTTGAGGCTCCAAGGTGTCCAGATACCATGAAGGACCCATGCATCCAAAGGCATTGGGCCTGCCAGTTCTGGGCAGCCATGATATTCAGGAGGTAGCCGCCTTCCATACATACTGAATTTGCTCAGGGGAGATGGCAGGTGTTCAGGTGGACTCCAGAAAGTGGCCGCACCCGATTCAGGGCTCAGCAGCAAGTCCCTGAGCATTGCACTGGGGGACCGGCAGCAGCTTTGGAAACATCCTGGTTGAAGGGCTCATCCTGTGACAGCTGGTCTGCAGGGCACTGATGAGGCTGTCCAGCCCCCCATGGCAATCGAGCAGGCTAGGGGAATTCTGTGCCCCACCCTGGCCAGGTGGGAGAGTGAGTCCATTTCCAAGGGCTCACTTGGTCACGGGGTTTCATCCACAGTCCATATCCCAACCATTCATGCCTATTAACCACGCTCTGTATCATGCTTTCCTTGTATGAGAGGGAATTTTCCACATAAATGTTTAAATCAAAACCAACTACTTTTGCAGCAAGTGAACAAAGCCAATTTTTTTTTCTCTAAAAAGCTGTAGAGTATTGGAGGGCATGCTGCACAGTAAACTGATTCTAGCTCCAAGCTCTCTTCCTCCAAGGGACTTGCACCTACCCCACTGGGTCCTCCCTCTATGGGTGGCACTTCCCACCCTGGGCACTGGGCTCCACCACGGGACTCCTTGGGTTGATGGTGTGTAAGCAGAGGAGATACACCAGAGGTTCGAAGCTGGTGTGGTTGGCACACCTGCCCCTGCCATGAGATGCCCAAGTGCAGGCGAGCCCATTGGCCCCAGAAGACAGATGCGTGCAGCCGAGCAAATGCCCAGCCTGCCTGAGCTAACCCCAGTGGACCTGGTGGTACTGAGATCACACATATCCTGTTTTAAGCCACTGTGGTAGTGCTTCTGGCCTCGTCACTGATGGATACACGTACCAGCTCAAGTGGCTAAGCCACCACACCCGGCTGTCCAGGTGTCGACTTACAGGCTCAGAGAGAGAAGGACCTCACCTGAGGACACACAGCAGAATGAGCACCTGGGACCTGAGTGAAGGAAGGGTGGCCAGGAAACCTGCAGGAGCAGCCTCCCACTCCCAAGCTAGCCTAGGGCCTCACCTGTGACCCGGGGGCAGCAGTCTTCGGGGTAGGCAGGTGCCTTGGGGAAGAAAAGGTCCCGGCCACCACGGCAGCAGCTCTCCTGGCAGCTCTCGCTGAGCAGGCGCTTCAGCATCTGGTTCTCCTTGAGCAGTCGCACCTGCTTCTTCAGGTCCGCGTTCTCGCTCATGAGCCTGTTCATCAGCTCGTTCCCCTCGGCCATGGCCACGGTTTCTTGCTCACGTGTGGGCTTGTGGCCCCATGGAGGTGGAAATCCAGAGCCACGGATGCCACAGAAACAGCCCAACTGGAGTTCCACGACCTCCCCACCTTCCACAGCCTTGTGATGTCACCTTAAAGGGGCAGTGCCCTGCCACCTCCACCCACAGACACCTCATGCCAGGGAGGGAGGAGAGAGGTGGGGGCAGGTATAGTCTAGATGAGGGGCCTGAGCTGCTCATGGGGAGCCCAGCCCCTCAAGCTTACACACAGAACCAGGCCTGACACAGGATGGTCCTGGCATCTTCTCCGAACAGCCAGAGTATTGGGTTGTGGGATATTGAGCCATTCACACCATGAGTCCACAGGCCTAGTGGGGCACCTCCTTCACTCTGAGTGACTAGTAGAGCCATCCTCATCCCAGCCCTCACCTGAGCCTCGGGCTTAACAGCTTCCCAACTTCAGGCCCAACCAGGCTCTCTACAGCTGGCTGGTCAGCCTGAGCCTGGACAGGTAGCTGGCACCCCTGAGAGACACTGAGAAAGGAAGGGGCAGTGAGGGCAGGGGAGCCAAGCTCAGAGCCACACAACTGCCCCCGCCCCAAAAGCTCCTGTAGCTCCACAGAGCTGGCAGTTAGAGGACACCTGCAGATCACACTGCCCTGGAGGAAAGGGCTCAGGGGACACCTCCCTGCCCCCACACAGACAGTGCTTAGAGTCTGGACATTGACCCTTATTGAACCTAACTGAAGATCCCCCCACCAGAGCATAGGATACCTCTGGACCAATCACAGGCAGACCTGTGGCTCTCAGAGTCCAGCCAGAGTTCAGCCCACACACAGCCAGACCTTGGTGATGCCCACCCCGATGTGAATCTCTTCCCAGCAGTGCTCCTCAGGTAACTAAGCTCTGTGCTATTTCCTGGCTCCAGAGGCCTTAGTCCTACTTTTCCAAAGCCACAAAGCAACAGACAGGTCATCTCTTGACCCTCCAGAGAAGGGACCTAGCCCCAGAAAGGAACCGAAGTTCCTTTAGCCCCAGTGCTGGGCCTCCAGCTCAGCATCAAGGTACTTGGGGTGTAGATAGCAAGTGCAGTGTCTCCAAGCAGAACAAGGCTTTTGTCCTCCAGACTGCCCAGTGCCTGTCATGTCACCTCAAGGAATGCAAGCCTGAGGCAGGCTTTGTAAGGAGGACTTCTAAATTCCAAATGTTCCCTACGCTTCCTCAGAAGGACCAGTGTCTGGAAACACAGGCTCTCACATCAGAGAGCAGTGCCCCCTGAGGAAGCATGTGGGCACTTCCAGGGCCCACAACAGATGCCCCCAAGACCATTCCAGGGGCCCCATCACATTCAAATCCCATTTATTTCCCAGCCCAAGAAAACCATAGCCCCTTCCGCCACAGGCCTGTCAACGTGCTCCCAGTGTTCTGGTCATGATGTACTATTCCTTTAATACAGCACTAGATGAAATACAGCTTGCTGATATTTTGTTAAGTATTTTCTACGTTGTGAGTGAAAATGACCTGTGTCTTCTTTTCCTGTAATATCTTGGTCTGGTTTTGCTGTAGAGGTCACACTGACCTTACAAGTTGCAAAACATTCTCTTCTCTGTTTTCTGTGTATTTGTGCTCATTTTTCCCATAAATGTCGGATACAGTTCATCAGTGAAGCCATCTGGGCCTTGCAGTTTTCTTCTGGGAAAGTTTTTCATTTCTAACTGAATTTCTTAAATAGATATAAGGTTATTTAAATTTTCCAGCTCTTCTCATGTCCATCTAGATAGCAATGGTCATTGAAGGAATCTGTCCGTGTTATCTACATTGTGGAATACTGGGGTTAAGTGATTCATGATGTTCCCTTATCTCCCCTTACGCCTCTAAGGACAAATAGGTTCAGTCAAGGCAGAAACCACAAGGGAACGTAGAGAAACAGCACTGGCATGTCTTTGCACAGCAAGCAGGGCAAGTAGGAACAGTGTGAAATAGAGAAGGGGGCAGGCTCAGTGGAACAGACTGGACAGTCAGATCAGAGGGTGACCAGACTGAAGCAGGCCCGGGGAATGACCATTCCAAGTCAGCAGACCTGGGGGTGACTAGACCAAGTCAGCAGACTTGGAGGGTGGGGTGACCAGGCCAGAGCAGCAGGCTTAGCAGAACAGCTGCTTGATTATCTGCAGGGTCTGTAGTGATGTATCTTTCTTACTCCTGATATAGGTTGTTTTCTTTCTTAATCAGACTAGAGGCTTGTGAAGTTTTTTAAAGTATCAACTTTCTGTTTCATTGGTCTTCTCTACTATGATTTATATATAATTTGACTTCCACTGTTTTATCTAGTATTTCCTTCCTTCTAATACTATAGTAAGATCTCTAAGATGGACCCTTAAATCATTGATTTTAACCTTTATTTACAACACTAATATGTAAGCCTTTAAGCATTCCTCTCAGCCAGGGGTCGGGAACCTTTTTGGCTGAGAGAGCCATGAACGCCACATATTTTAAAATGTAATTCTGTGAGAGCCATACAACGACCCGTGTACGTTACACATTATCCAATAAAAATTTGGTGTTGTCCCGGAGGACAGCTGTGATGGGCTTCAGCCACCTGCAACCATGAACATGAGCGGTAGGAAATGAATGGATTGTAATACATGAGAATATTTTTATTTTTAACATTATTTTTTTATTAAAGATTTGTCTGCGAGCCAGATGCAGCCATCAAAAGAGCCACATCTGGCTCGCGAGCCAGAGGTTCCCGACCCCTGCTCTAAGCATTGCTTTAACTACGTCCCACGAACTTTGATGTCGTTTCTCATTCAGCTCAAAATATTTCCTAATTTTCCTTGTGCTTTCATTATTGACCAGTTATTTAGAATATTGTTTGATTTCCAAATATTTAGAATTTTTCTAAATCTCTTTTTGTAGTTTAATATCACTGTGGTCACAGAATACACTTGGTATGGTTTGGTCCATTTGAATTCCTTGAGACTCATAACCCAGCACCTAGCCAATCTTAGTGAATGGTCCATGAGCACTCGAAAAGTGTTCAGTGAAGTGTTCTGCAAATGCTAATTATTTCAAGTTGAAGATTTTGCATCTACAATTCCTGAGACAAGTGATAAAATCTCCAACATTGTGTATTTGTCTAATTCTTTCTTCAGTTTCACCAGTTTTTGCCTCGTGTATTCTGAAGCTGTTATTAGGTGCATATACATTCAGCATTGCTGTATCTTCACGATGAATTGATGCTCTTATCACTATTAAATGTCATTTCTCAGACTGTTCATTTTCCTGAAATCTTACTTTGGCATTAATATGGCATGTTTGCTTTCTTATTGGTTTTTGTTGTATATTTTCCTGAACTTTTATTTATACCCTGTATTTTATACCTAAAATTTCTCATGCACAAGATAGATGGGTCATGTTTTTCATTGTCAACGTGACTATCTCTTCCTTTTAAGTGGAGTGCTTAGCCCTTTACAGTAAATAACATTATTTAAATAGTATATTAATCTTCTAGTCCTGTCATAACAAAACCCCACAGACTGTGGGGCTTATACAACTTAAGTTTTCTCACGGTTTTGAGGGCTCCAAGAACTACACACCCAAGATTAAGATGTAGATAGGTAGGGTTTCTCCTGCAGCCTCTGTCCTTGACTTGCAGACAGCTAGCTGCCTTCACCCTGTCTTCACATGGTCTTTCCTGTGTGCCTCTCTATCTATAGACACCTGTCCTATCAGATTAGGACCTCTCCCTTACAGCATCATTTAATCTTAATTATCTCCTTAAAAGCCCTGGTTCTTAACTTAGTCACATACGAATTTGGGTGGGTGGGGGGGCATTATTCAGTCCATAAGAGTTGGGTTTAAGTCTTATGTCTTATTCATTTTCTATTTTGCCCCATGTACCTTTGTTCTTTTCCCTGCCTGCTTTTGGATTACTTTACTTCCTCTTTCTTGTTTTAGTGGTTTCCTCTAGAACTTACAATAGATGTCTTTTACTTATTGCAGTCTACCTTTAAATAACATGCCATTTGGTAAGAAGCCCACAGCAGTACACTTCCATCCTCCTCTAAAACCCTTCCTGACACCCTTGGTGTCATATCTTTTATTTCTCTACATCTGAAACATGCCATTATTACTTTCGCTTTTAGAAGTTAATTATAAAAGAAAAAAATTTAAATGACAGGGCAGAGGAAGCCTTCTATATTTAACCAGACTTACCATTTCTGGTGCTTTCTTTCTTTGGTGAGGACCTGTTACCACTTTTCTTCAGCCTGAACAACTTAACATCACTTACAGGGCAAGGCTGCTGGAGAAGTCCTTCAGCTCTGGCTTTTGTGTTCTCTGACTGCAATTTTAAGATGACCGGTTGTTGTTTTTTTTTCCTTCCAACATTTAATTTATTTTATTTAGTGAGAGGAGGGGAGGCAGAGACAGACTCCCACATGTGCCCTGACCAGGATCCATCTGGCAAGCCCACTAGGGGGTGATACTCTGCTCATCTTGGGCCTTTGCTCAGTTGCAACCAGAGCCATTTTTTTAGCACCTGAGGTGGAGGCCATGGAGCAATCCTCAGCACCAGGGGCCAACTTGCTCCATCGAGCCACGGCTGTGGTAGGGGAGGAGAAGAAAGATATTCAATAGTAAGAGAGAGAGAGAGAGAGAGAGAGAGAGAGAGAGAGAAGAGAGAGGAGGTGTGGAGAAACAGATGGGCACTTCTGTTTGATTCTCTGGCAGAGAATCAAACCCGGGACATCCACATGCCAGGTTGACACTTTACCACTGAGCCAACAGGCCAGGGTCTTCCTCCTAACACTTTTCAGATGTCAGTTCATTCTAGCTAGCATAGTTCCTAATGAGAAGCTGGCTACCACCCTTATCTCTTTGTTCACCTACATGCAATGTGTCTGTTTTTGTTTAAGACTTTTATTCATCATTGCCTTTTATTAATTTGGTTATGAAGTGCCTTCATAGTTTTATTTTAGGGGGCTATTCTGCTAAGTGTATTCTAAGCTTTATGGATCTCTGGGTTTATACATTTTACCACATTTGTAAAAATTTCAGCCATGATTACTTCAAAAGTTTTTCTGCTTCCCTCCTTCCCGTTTCCTAAGATTCCAAGTATACATGATAGACCATTCAATTGGGGGGGGGGGGCAAATGTCGGTTTACAGTTGTTTATATGAAAAATAGTACATTAATAAATAATAATACATGAATAAACTGTTTTGCATACTCACAACTGTAAACCTACCTTTGGCCCTACCTTGTATATCCAATAGGTCTCTGAGGTTGTTTTGTTTTTAAGTCTTCTGGCCATCACATGCCTTTCAGTGCTCACCTATTCCTGAATGGCCAGGGGCCTGCCCTGCTCTTCTACCTTCCCAAGAACTAGAGGGTACATCAGGAAACATGGGGTCTCACGATCACTGCATCTCACACACGTACAGGCCTGGCTGTGGGGTAAGCACCTGAGGCTGCCAGAAACCAAGCAAACTGGCTGTTCTCCACTGGTCGGCATGGGTCTCAGACATCCTCTAAGGCAGGGGTCGGAAACCTTTTTGGCTGAGAGCCATGAAAGCCACATATTTTTAAATGTAATTCTGTGAGAGCCATACAACGACCCGTGTATGTTACACATTATCCAATAAAAATTTGGTTTGTCCCAGAGGACAGCTGTGATTGGCTCCAGCCACCTACAACCATGAACATGAGCGGTAAGAAATGAATGAATTGTAATACATGAGAATGTTTTATATTTTTAACATTACTTTTCTTATTAAAGATTTGTCTGCGAGCCAGATGCAGCCATCAAAAGAGCCACATCTGGCTCGTGAGCCATAGGTTCCCGACCCCTGCTCTAAGGCATAACTGTCCTTTCATCATATGGAAATTAATGATTGATATATTGAATTATTTTCATTAAAAAAAAAAACCAGCCTGACCAGGCGGTGGCGCAGTGGATAGAGCGTCAAACTGGGATGCAGAGGACCCAGGTTCGAGACCCCGAGGTCGCCAGCTTGAGCAAGGGCTCATCTGGCTTGAGCAAAAAGCTCACCAGCTTGGACTCAAGGTCGCTGGCATGAGCAAGGGGTTACTCAGTCTGCTGAAGGCCCAGGGTCAAGGCACATATTTGAAAGCAATCAATGAACAACTAAGGAGTCGCAACGAAAAACTGATGATTGATGCTTCTCATCTCTCTCCGTTCTTGTCTGTCTGTCCCTATTTATCCCTCTCTCTGACTCACTATCTCTGTAAAAAAAAATAATAATAAAATAAAAATAATTTTAAAAAAACCAACAAACCCCAAGTGGATGTAACTCTGAAGTTATCCATATCATTAGCCTCCTGAGTAAAGGGCATCTTTGAATGGCATCAGAGATTCCAAATGAAAATGCCAAGCACGGCACCAAGATCCCATATCACTGAGAAGCCTAAATCAAGAACCTCTGCCCAGTGTGCCTAGTAAATCCCCCGGCTGTTCAGAGCTGCCCTTCTGGACACTGTGCTGGTGGGTTCTGTGTGACCAGGGGCACTGTGCTATGGTGCTGAAGAATGGCACAACCAGTGACGTGCACCTTCTCAGCCACAGAGGTTCTGTCTTAACACTGATCTTCCTCTCCGCTGCTTCCTAGAAAGTTAGCACTGAGTGGAGGCCGACGATAGCAAATTAATCCAATCCCTCGGCATGAATCTTGTGTGCTAATGTCCCTCCCCACCCAGCAGACTCTCTTGCCTTTATTTCCTTTTGCCTTGTGTTTCTAACCTTAATTTGTTTTTGAAACAAAGTGAATTACAAATAAGAATTTATACTGCAGGTGGAGATGAAAAATAAATGAAGCTGACCAGTTAACCTATGAATTTTTTTTATAAGCAAGAGAGATGGATAGGGACAGACAGGAAGGGAGAGAGGTGAGAAGCATCAATTCTTTGTGCAGCTCCTTAGTTGTTCACTGACTGCCTTCTCATGTGCCTTGACCAGGGAGCTCCAGCTGAGTCAGTGACCCCTTGCTCAAGCCAGCGACCTTGGGCTCATGCCAGTGACCATGGGATCAAGTCTATGATTCTACGCTTAAGCCGGTGACCCCGTACTCAAGCTGGTGAGTCCATGCTCAAGCCCGATAAGCCCATGCTCAAGCCGGTGACCTCGGGGTTTCAAATCTGGGTCCTCAGCATCCCAGGCCAATGCTCTATCCACTGCACCACTGTCTGGTCAGGCTATAATTCTTTTTTTTTTTTTTTTTTTTTCCACTTTTTTCTGAAACTGGAAACAGGGAGAGACAGTCAGACAGACTCCCGCATGCGCCCGACCGGGATCCACCCAGCTCGCCCACCAGGGGCGACGCTCTGCCCATCCTGGGCGTCGCCATGTTGCGACCAGAGCCACTCTAGCGCCTGAGGAAGAGGCCACAGAGCCATCCCCAGCGCCCGGGCCATCTTTGCTCCAATGAAGCCTTGGCTGCGGGAGGGGAAGAGAGAGACAGAGAGGAAAGCGCGGCGGAGGGGTGGAGAAGCAAATGGGCGCTTCTCCTGTGTGCCCTGGCCGGGAATCGAACCCGGGTCCTCCGCACGCTAGGCCGACGCTCTACCGCTGAGCCAACCGGCCAGGGTATAATTCTTATATAGTTGCTGGGAGATGAGAAGAACAAGGGAACAGAGTGACAATAAATAGCATTGAATCTTAACATATTTTATTGCCTAAATAAAATCTATGTAGCAATAGTGATTATGTTCAGTAAGGAAAAGTATTTTCCTAGAAGTTAAGTTTCCACTGTGAGTTCAACATTTCCTCAAAGGGTGTGACCTTTACATCATGGTGAACACAGGAAACCTAATATAATCCTAGAGAAAATTTTCCAGCATTGTATTCAAAATCCAATAAAGTAAAAATAAGCTAATTTGAATTCAAGATTCTTCAACGATTTACCTAGGATAGAGAACTAGATTGCTAACCAGCTTGAGGCAAAATTTCCCCCTGAAATAACTGGAGACACACCTGTTTATCTTTAAGTACCTACTCTTATCCCTGAAACCAAGAAGCTAGTGAGCCCTGACAGTCTGGGACAGGGCCCAGGGACCACAAAAGCTGCAGGAGGAAGGCCATGTATGCAAAGCCTCAGTGAGTGGGAAGGGCCCTGGTTGGTTCTAGGCAGGTACTGATGAGGGCACAGGGGTATCCAGATGTCTGTCTGCCATCTGAGGGAGAACAAGTGGCCAGGGGAGTGCAGCACAGGGCTGCCATCAGTCCAGGACATAGCACCGAGATACGTCAGGTGGAGGTAGCACTGCGGTGGGGCCTCTGGGGTGACCCAAGGCCTGGGTTTTATTCTCATCAAAGCTCTTGGTGACTCCTCACAGCTACACCCCTGAGGAGGCCATAAGCACATAAGCCACTCATCCTCACAGGCTAAAAGCAAACCGAGGTCCCAGAGTTTCCATCCTGAGCCTGAAGTACATGCACACTGAACCAGACAGGTTTAGGCTAGCCAGAGGGAACTGAGAGGTCTACCACCCAAGAATCATCACAGAGAAATCTGGCTACCACTTCAGCTCAGAGCAAACTAAGGAGGGCATGAGGGTCACAGCAGCCACAAAAGTGCCCTGGGTGTCACACCTGCCCAACCAACTTTGGTGGGTGGTGAATGACAGGTGGGGATGCTCTGCTGTCCCTGGCACGCAGTGGTGCCCCACGGTGGTAACCACCGAGCCACTAACATCCTTTCACCCTTTATTACACTTGCCCACTTATGCATTTCTGTCATTATGAGATGACTGTAATCTCTGGAGGTGGGACACTGGCACTCCACAAACTGGCTGCACAACAATGCAGCATGGACGAGTAAAATCTGGGGCAGGGTTGACATGTTTGGTCCCTGTCCTCACCGAGCCCTGAGTGGCCATGGTGAACAGGTAGGCCTAGCCTCTCTGCCCAAGGCTGTTCAGGGAAGCTGTCACCTCCCTCAGTCCAAAAGGCAGAAAACGCAGGAAGAGCCATCCTGGAGGTGAACCTAGCACCAGGCAGGAGGCAGATAAGGCACAACTGCTAAGAACTATTATTGGTCAAGAAAACCCTCCCAGCCCCATGCCCACTCAAGGTCAGGCACCACGCCTGGGTGCTGCAGACAGGCCACAATTTCTCTAGCATTGCAGGTCATCTTGTTCCTTTCCTCATCCAAGGAAAAGTGTGTAAACCACCAGCCCTGCCCCTGTGCAGGGCGGTCCCAGGATTTATTCCAGAAGTGAGGAGTGAAGGGCAGGGCTACAGGGGCTCCCGTGTCCAGTGAGGTGCCGCAACCTCGCTTAGCAGCCCCACTGGATGCCTGTGCCCACCACCCACCAGCCAGGTGCCCACAGGCCCCCTCTCAAGGATGGCCAGCAAGAGCACTTGCGGGATACAGGCGGGAGAAGCGGCCAAGGGTCCAGATGGGGAAGACGTTCCTGTAGCTTGTGTAGCTGATAGCACAGGACTTGTTGAAGACCCCAGCAATGTTTTCCTGAAAGAACACATGAACTCAAACTCAAAGGCCCTACCAGGTAGCCAAGGGGCTCCCTGAACCAAGACCCCCAGGTGGAAGGCTAGCCAGCTCATAGGGAGTCAGCACGCAGAGCCTCAGCCAGCAGTCCTCCCACCACATCCAGCTCTCAGACCCTTTCGTCTGCAGCCTCCTCCAGCCTGGTCACCAGCCCCACAGAGGCGTGTTGAGCTCAGATTCATCCAGGGGAGGGGCGTTAGCCCCATGCAACCTCATGAGCCAATGCCCGGTCCATAGAGAGAAGCCATCAGGCAGAGCTCAAGGGTTTCCTCCATCCAACATCTTCTGGCACCACCAGCCCCACACACCAAGCCTGCTCTTCATTTGTAAACAGCAAGATTCTTGACTATTGTCACAGATCTGCTTCATTACAGGCCTCTCATGTATGGTATTTCTGAATCTCAAATCCCCAAAGCTAAGTCCTGCCCATGAGCACCTTGTGAGGCACACTGGGCTGAAGGGGGTGTGAAGTTGGGGCCAGTGCTGAGCCCCCACAGCATACCTGGGGCCAGTCACCATTGGGGAGCTGTTTTCCAAGCAGACACCTGACTCCTCTCTCTAGGGCCTCTACGCCAGGATACCTGTGGAAAGAGGAGAAAATGAACACACCGTCACTACTCCATGGTGGGACCGCCATAGGCTGCAGCCACCACCTAGCTCTCACCCTCCAAAGCCCAGCACAAGACAAAGATGTGAAAAACCTTTGTGTCAGGTTACACAAAGATGTGTGTAGCCTGACACACATGAGGTGCACACTAGTGAGCACACCTCAGCCCACCGCTGCACAACGCCACCCTGAGAAGGGGAGGAGGCAGCGAGTGTGGGGGGGAGCAGACCAGGTGGGTAGCCCCAGGAATGCGGGCAATGAGGGGCCCTGTCTGCTCCAGATCCACTGTCTGGCCCCTGCCATGAGGTGCTGCTCTTCTACCCCTCTCCAGAGGGGAGGAGGAGGAGCCTGGTGCCCACCCTGCCCAGGGTGCTCAGGGCCCTCTGAGAGCCACAGAAGCCACATGAGCTAATCCTCGCAGGTTCAGGATCAAGCTCAGCAGTGGGAGGCAGACTGGGGGCCGGTCCCTGACCCTCTGTCACCAAGGTCCCACAGACTACGTCCTGGCTGCTCAAACTAGTCTGGTCTAGCTTGTATAGGGTTTTAGGAAGAGTCCTCAAATGGCCCCAAACCCAACAGGGCAGCACAGACTGGGATAATGTGCACATCATGTGTGCATCATGTGTTGCATGTGCATGCATTTGCATTTCTGCACACATCTGTATGTCTATATATGCACATCTCTGTGTGTACACCTGCCTGTGCACATATGTGGCTGAGCACTGCTGTCGACAGACAGGACCACAGAGTACAGTGCAGCTGTAGATGCTCCAAAACTCATGCTGTTTCCATGGGACTTCTCGCATCCCTTGTTGCCACTGTGGGTAGTGAGCTTCTGCAGAAACCCACTGGTTCAGACAGACCTAAAACTGCCCCAGGAACCATGCAACCTCACCTCCTCCCATCCCTGCACACAGCTCAGCTGCCCTCAATCGCCCAAGTTACCAGGTTCAGTGTCCTTCCTTCCCCTGCCCCACCTGACAGCCATCAGCCCCATGAGGGCCCAGCATGTGTTGTGGATCTGGGAGTGGGCGCTCTGCACATAACGCCGTTGCTCACAGGACTCAAAGTCCTCCCCCCAGCCTCCGTCCGCCATCTGCCAGGACAGCAGGAAGTCGCAAGCCTGGGAGACCTCTGCACAGGCAGCCCTGCAGGACACCAGACACAAGACACCGTCACAAAGTGGAGGTCTCAGGCCCCTGGGTTCTCACCCTGACCAGACCTCCTTAGGACTGTGGGAGGGGGACTGTATTTTGAGGCCAGTCCACCATGAATACAATAAAATGCTTTGTAGCTGCAGGCAGCCTCCTGACCAACCCACGAGCACCCACCCAGAAAAGCAGAACTGGGTAAAGCCACATGACAGTTTGGACTGAGGCCTCCATCCTTCCCTCCACCCAACCCAGTGAGTGTCCTGGCTCCCACTGTTTAAAAAATGTAAAAACACCCGAAAATCAAACATCAAAGACAATCCCAACCCCCTAGCAAAGCATTATGCTGAGAAGACCCCATCCCACCTGGGGGCAAATGATCACACTCACCCATTGTGGTAAATCTGTCCCATGCAGGCAAAAGCTTCCAGCCCAAACCAGGTGCCGTAAGTAAAGCAAACCCCCCAGGAGCTAAAGGGAGACAGGGGAAATGGAGCCTCAGCCACCCAGGCCTCATTCACAGCAGGTGTAAAAGGATGGTAACACCTTCCAGCACAGGAGGCTGTGGTTATTTAAAAAAAAACAAAAACATTCGCATGGCCTTCACAAGCCACATGAACCACAGGGCTTTAAGGCCAGTGACACAGACCTGCCTCTGGCCCTCAGGGCATGGCTCCATCTGCTGGACCCGTGAACAAGATAAGAGCTGAGCCAGGGGGAAGATGTGAATAATCAGATCCAACAAACAAGGCACAGGCCATCAAACATGTCCCAACTCGCCAAACACCACCAAGGTAAGGGCCAGGCATTTTTAAGGGACAAGGTCCACCAGAAATCTGTCGCTGGCAGCTTCCTGCCAGAGTCCTCTAGTGTCCGGGGCCCATACATCTCACTCACCCCTCCCAGGAGCCATCTGCCTTCTGCGTCCGCCGGCAGAACCGTAGGCCCTGCTCAAGGGTCTCCCTGAAACACAGGAGGACGGTCCAGTGACATCCCAGCAAAACAGCAATTTACTCAGTTCTCCCCATTCCACGGGGTCAAAAAGAAAGAGCATTGTCTCCCTTTAAAGAATATGTATAAATAAACGTTCCTTAGAGGAGATACGAGGTCAAAGCAGAAGCAACTATAGAACACAGGAGGGAGTGAAAGAAAGGCAAAAAAGAAAAGCAAACACCCAGGGAGCAACAAACATTAGAAGCAGCCGCAACAGAATAGCTATCCTTGAAAACAATGTCAATGGCACGGGCTTCACACAAGATGAATCTTCAAAAATAAATAAAAAATCAAAGAGAAAACAAAAGATTTAGAGGACAGAGAAGCTCCACTGCAAGTCTAAATGATACTTCTGAAGAAAATCCAGATCTCTGAGGTCAGAGAGGAGGTACAAGTATAGACTGAGGTGCCCGTGACCCTCACCTCTGGGGTTTACTCTGTGACACCGTCCCGAGTGTGGGTGGCACCTGAAACTTGTTTCTAACCAGTCAAACCCTGCAGAGTTGATGGGACATCACTCCTATGACTGCATTGCATGACACTCTGGCTTCCCCCTTGCCAGCAGAGTCCTCCACTGGCTTTCACAAAGCTGCACAGAGGCCCATGGAGCTGGAAATGGAGGGTGGCCTCCAACCAGTGGTCAGCAAGGAAATGGGCCCCGAAGCTGACACTGCAGAAGTAACAGACACCTGCCAACAACCACATGAGCTCAGAGCAGATCCTCCTCAGTCACTGCTCAGACGAGATCACAGTCAGCCGGTGACAGGACCTAGATAAGCCTGAACTCCCGACCCAGGAGCTGGGGGAGGGGGGGTGATCACTGCACATTGTTTTAAGCCAAGTCTATGGTGATACTACTGATCAGCAATAGGAAACTAATACACAGGGAGAGGTACAAATACATAATATCGGTAATAAGAAGAGGAATATGAAAACAGGTAGAGAGGAAATCAAGATAAAATAAGAAAAGGTGGCCCTGGCCGGTTGGCTCAGCGGTAGAGCGTCGGCCTGGCGTGCGGGGGACCCGGGTTCGATTCCCAGCCAGGGCACATAGGAGAAGCACCCATTTGCTTCTCCACCACCCCCCCTCCTTCCTCTCTGTCTCTCTCTTCCCCTCCCGCAGCCGAGGCTCCATTGGAGCAAAGATGGCCGGGGCGCTGGGGATGGCTCCTTGGCCTCTGCCCCAAGTGCTAGAGTGGCTCTGGTCGCGGTAGAGCGACGCCCCGGAGGGGCAGAGAATCGCCCCCTGGTGGGCGTGCCGGGTGGATCCCGGTCGGGCGCATGCGGGAGTCTGTCTGACTGTCTCTCCCCGTTTCCAGCTTCAGAAAAATACAAAAAAAAAAAAAAAAAGAAAAGAAAAGGTGGGCCCTGGCCAGTTGGCTCAGCAGTAGAGCGTCGGCCTGGCGTGCAGGAGTCCCGGGTTTGATTCCCGGCCAGGGCACACAGGAGAGGGCCTCTCCGCCCCTCCTCTTCTCCTTCCTCTCTGTCTCTCTCTTCCCCTCCCGCAGCCAAGGCTCCATTGGAGCAAAGATGGCCCGGGCACTGGGGATGGCTCTGTGGCCTCTGCCTCAGGCGCTAGAATGGCTCTGGATGCAACAGAGCGATGCCCCAGAGGGGCAGAGCATCGCCCCCTGGTGGGCATGCCGGGTGGATCCCGGTCGGGCACATGCGGGAGTCTGTCTGACTGCTGCTTCCCTGTTTCCAGCTTCAGAAAAATGAAAATAAAATAAAAATAAAAAATAAAAAATAAAAAAATAAAGAAAAGGTGGCCCTGGCTGGTTGGCTCAGCAGTAGAGTATTGGCCCAATGTGTAGAAGTCTCGGGTTAGATTCCTGGTAAGGGCACACAGGAGAAGCGCCCATCTGCTTCTCCACCCTTCCCCCTCTCCTTCTTCCCTGTCTCTCTCTTCCCCTCCCACAGCCAAGGCTTCATGGGAGCAAAGTTGGCCTGGGCGCTGAGGATGGCTCCATGGCCTCCACATCAGGCACTAGAATGGCTCTGACTGCAGTGGAGCAACGCCCCAGATTGGCCGAGCATCGCCCCCTGGTGGGTTTGCCAGGTGGATCCCTGTCGGGCACATGTGAGAGTCTGTCTGTCTGCCCCATCCGTCCACGCTTCTCACTTCGGAAAAATACAAAAGAAAAAAGGAAAGTTTAGGGAACATATTTGAAATTTAGGCAAAATATACAAATAACTAGGGAAATAAACTTTTCACAATGACTTTAAAAAACAGAGATCCTGAATAGTCCTATAACTACTAAACATGAGTCAAAAATGTAAAAATCATAAATAAAACGCTTCCCAAATTTAATCCAACAAATATAAGGACCAAGCTAAGGTTCCACCAGGTTCACCATGAAACACGCAACAAGAGAATCGTCCCAGTAAGGAACCTCTATGAAACCTGCAGCCTATATGACACAGTGCACAGTGTGTCACTCCTGAACATCCTCTGTGTTCAAAAGAAAAGCACGTGTTTACAACAGGATGATTCATAGCAAGTACGAACGGCCCCTATGAACCCATGACAAGCACATGGACACAGTGTGGCACTGGCACCCAGCAGACTTGCCAATGGCCAAAACAGTGTGAACTACTGATCCACTGGCTCAGCCCCGAGCACGAGGCTGAGTGAAGGAAGCCAGGCCTGCAAGTCCCCACCTTGGGTCCCCTGGGGTAGGAGTGCAGCAGCCACAGAACCAGGAGAGGACCTTCTGGTACACGTGTTCCCCTGAGATTACACACTCTGTCTACTTCACAACAGTTCCTTAGGCACCACACAGAGGGTCTGTGTGCTGCTGGCTGCATGCATCAGACTTCAACGGGAAATGTTTAAAAACGACCATCTATTTGGACACAGGTGGAACTGGGGGTATGGGTCACTTAAGAATATGGGAAAAAGCCTGAACAGGCGGTGATGCAGTGGATAGAGCGTTGGACTGGGATGTTCAGGACCCAAGTTTGAAACTCCAAAGTTGATGGCTTGAGCACAGGATGGGCTTGTGCTTGAGCACAGGGTCACAGGCTTGAGTGTGGGATCACAGACATAACCCCATGGTCGCTGGCTTGAGCCCAAAGGTCACTGGCTTGAGCAAGGGGTCACTCACTCTGCTGCAGCCCCCCAGTCAAGACACATATGAGAAAGCAATCAATGAACAACTATGGTACTGCAATGAAGAAGTGATGCTTCTCATCTCTCTCCCTTCCTGTCTGTCTGTCCCTCTCTCTGTCCCTGTAACAAAAAAAGAACAAAGATGTGAAAAACAACTTGTTTCTGTGTTATAATTATGCTCCTTGGAGTCTCCAGTACATTTATCTGATGCACTTCAGGGCAAAAAAACAGGTTTGGGAACATCAGAAACCCATCCATATCTAAATGAGCTACATTTCAGGGTCCCCTTATGTGAGGGGCTCTAGTTAGAGGACAATGGCTCTCAATGTCACATTGGTAACGTCTGAGCTCTTGGCTGAGCTGGTTGCAGCCATGCTGACTGGCCAGACCACCCTTACCTTATTTCCCCTGGCCTGTGCTGTGGGAACTGCTTGTGGAAATGTTTCAGCGCCTGCATCACAGCTGAGGTGCATTCCACATACAAGTAGTCGATCATGATGTCCCCTGAGAAAGTGAAAGATTGAGGCCAGTGAACTTCACCTTGGCAACTCATGCAAATTGTGAAAAACACAGTACTGTAAGGTGCTAGGCCTGCACAGCACATCAAGAGCCTAACCATCCCCTAAAGGAAACAGGGAAGGTGTTACCCCCGACTAGCCCAGAGGACACAAGCACCAGGTGGCAAGTGGTACCTACACAGGTGACCTGGAGGCCCATTTGCTGTGGGACAGCCAGGCCAGCAGGAGGGTGGAGGGAACACACAGCACAGAACTGAACCCCACCCTGAAAACCCTTCAATGGACCATGTTTCATAATTATGGAAGGGGTACAGGGGCACACAGAGGTGGACTAGAGTAAGGAACCAGCCCTCATTGACCAGAACCATGATGCGCAGCATAAGGACACAGGGAAAGGGTGTCCCACCAACACCTCCCCCGCAAGGAGCATTCAAGAGACAGGGCAGTCTCCATGGAGGACAGAGCAAGCCAGCCACTCACCAAAGACCTCCGAGGGGTTGAGCAGCTCTAGCAGGTACCCCCCACGCTTGGTCTCGTACGTGGCAAACCCCCCTTCAGGGTTCCTCATGTTCAACAACTAAAACCAGAGATCACACATCCTGAGAGCTGAGCGTGTGCAGGTGCCCCACTGGGTAGGCTTTCTGGAAGCACCCAGGGCTAAGCACCAACAGGCAGGGGTTGGAAGCAGGGAGCTAATTTTCACATCAGACCAAGACCCTTAGGTGCCCTGACAGTGGACTGGAATCTTCTATCGATCAGCTACATGGTAAGTACACCCTGACACACGCATGTATAGGTAAGTCACATGACCTCTAATATAAGACATGCACTGAAATGGACATGCTGAAGGGCTACTCCTCTTTCATCAAGAACCTGGAGGAGGCCCTGGCCAGTTGGCTCAGCGGTAGAGTGTCGGCCTGGCGTGCGGGGGACCCGGGTTCGATTCCCGGCCAGGGCACATAGGAGAAGTGCCCATTTGCTTCTCCACCCCCCACCCTTCCTCTCTGTCTCTCTCATCCCCTCCCGCAGCCAAGGCTCCATTGGAGCAAAGATGGCCCAGGCGCTGGGGATGGTTCCTTGGCCTCTGCCCCAGGCGCTAGAGTGGCTCTGGTCACAGCAGAGCGACACCCCAGAGGGGCAGAACATCGCCCCCTGGTGGGCGTGCCAGGTGGATCCCGGTCGGGCGCATGCGGGAGTCTGTCTGTCTCTCCCCGTTTCCAGCTTCAGAAAAATACAAAAAAAAAAAGCTTTCAAGAACCTGGAAGAGACAGCCAGCTCCCCCCAAGGAGCCTTGTACCTGGGGGCAGCAAGATCTGTGAGCCTCCTGAACCAGAGAGGAAACAGCTGCAGCAGCCAGCCTGCTCCCCCCCACTCTTGGTGCTGGGCCTGAGACACTGGCTCACACACCCATTGGGGAAGCACAGGATTCTGCACACACCCAGCCAGGGTCTCAGGCTGGCCCAGCACAGATGCCGTCAGAGGACATACCCCTCTGGCTCATGGTCTTGACCCTGAGTGTTGGGACAAACCCCTGGGAAGTACAGGCGAATGCACAGCTCATCTGTAACACTAACTGGACCCAAGGACCCCTGCGTGCACAGTGCCCTCAGTGCCTGGTGCCCAAAGTCCCATGCCCAGCAGCCTCACCACAGCAACTGCATCAAAGAGCTGCTCTCGTGGTGTGTGCGTGGTGACAAAAAGACACTTCTCCTGCACAAGAAGGATAGACTTCAAGGCCTCGGCTGTGCAGTCGGCAACGATCCAGCCACAGTCCAGAGTACTGAAAGGGAAGCCACCCTGAAAAGCACGGTGACTGTGAATGGGAGTGAAAGGCCAAGCCCATACCCTGTCTTTGGGACCCAAGGTTACCGCACCCTCCTGACCTGTGAGGACACAGCCACTGTCCTCACATGGCTGTGTTCACACTCTGACACACATTGAAAAAACTACCCTTTCCACCCTGTCCTCCCCACCCCCACCTCATGTCACTCTAATTCATATCCTGACAGTGTATTTCATGTCTGCACATGTGTCTATCTGGAAGAATCTCAGGACATAGATGTGCGTACAGCACGTGAAGAGGATTCCATGGCTCAGCTGCCCCAGCTGTGCACAATGCCTCAGTTAGGGTGTCTCAGAAGCATCACTGGAACTCACACATGAGTCCATTAAAGCAAGAAGCCCCAGGACGCCAAAGGAGGAGCCCTCCTCAACAGCTAGTCCAGCTAACAGGCAGCCTGTCCCAGGGCTTGAGGTAGCAGGCAGGACCACGGTACCTTGCTCATCTGGCGGTAGTACTTCTGGTAGTCAGGCGGGTTGTCTGGGACCTGGGCAGTATCCAAAGGGCACAAGTGGAAACACGTCACTGCCACACCAAAGCAGAGCTGGCATGGCAGGATATGAGGGCCCATGCTGCGGCCTCTCAACCCTCAGTGTGTGAGGAAACCCTCGAGGCATCACCCCCACAGCCCACAGCCCCAACCACTGCTGGGAAACACTCAGGCAGCCCTTGAGCTGGAGAGGGAAGGGTAGAAGGAGACCTCTGCAATGGAAGACCCCTCTAGCCCACAGTGTTCACCTGTGAGATCCTCAAGAACTCATGCGCCTTCTGCAGGCAGGATGAAAACTCAGGCCTTTGGTGTGCACCTGCCTGGAAGAGAGAAGAGGCTGAGCTGCTGGTTGCAGGAGCCCGTGAGGTAGGCTGGTCTCCAGCGACTGTGGTGATATCTTATCACCCTGGGAACTACGGACAAACCTACCCAGAGTCTTGGGTGTCTGCCAACAAGTCAGAAAGACATGATGGAGAAACGGAGTTAAGGAGGGAGGCACCCATACCACACCTGCTCACTGGCACCCACGGGGTCCTCACCCGTCTAAGGCAGGCTTCACACAGCCAGACCCACCCTTAGGGCTCCCCAGGATTCCGTGATGTCATTCTGTCAGAATAAAAACACGCTCCTGTTTCTCTCTAGTACATGCTCAGAAGCTCTTTTAAAAGTGTCCACGCAGAACAGTTTGAGTTTGAAAAGAGCCTGGAGCAGTGCCCACTGCCCTGTCTCCTGGGACAACCTCTCTAGCCTCCCTGCTCCAGACATTTCCAAGCCAGACCACCTCCCAGAGCTGCCACGCAAGACCCAGCCTCAGCCGGACCATTGCCAGAGGCCTCAGAGGCCAGAAAAGCCAGAGTTAGGGTCAGCAGGTGTCAGGTCCACACTGGGCCCAGGGGCCAAGACACAGGAATGTCAGCTGGAGGCTGGGAAACAAGGAGACAAAGCCACATACCTCCAGCAGAGCCTGGATGGCGAAAGCAGTATCCCAGACCTGCGAGCCGTTGGTTCCCTGTGCACACAAAGGACGAGCCATTGCAGGAGTCCTCTCATCTGCCCAGTGCCTCCAGGCATCCCACAGTCCCCGGAGGCTCCCACCAGCTCCCGCAAAGAGGAGGAAACCCAGCGTCTCCTGACCCTTGGTTCTGAGTTCTATGTACCCCTCAGAGTCTATGTGGGCCTGAGGAGGCTGGGACTGCAGGCAGCTTCACCTGACTTCATTTGGCCATCAGCCAGGACAGGACTGTATTAGGGCACTTTAGGATTTGGATAGCCACCCACCTCTGGCCTTCAGTGAACCCAATGACAGCCTCTGGCTCCATTCACACTGATGACCAGAAATAAGCCCCACTTCTGAGGTGGTGGGGCCTGGCTGAGGCCTCCAAGGGGTTCAGAATGGGAAAGCCACCCTCAAACCCAAGCTTGGGACCCCGGTTCACCGGTTACCACCAGAAAACCGATGATCAAACCCCGGTAAGACATGCAGATAACAGGGATGAGAGTGGAAACACCTGAGCCAGACACTTGAGCTTAGATCAATTGGCGGCACTAATAGGGGAGCAGGTTTTGAGGCCCAACGGGGTGTGTGTGGGAAGAACACACACCACCAGGAAAGCCACCTAGCTAAAAGAAACTGAATGAGATCAAGCCTTTTACAAGACTAGAGTCAAGAGCTGGGAGAGGGGCTCAGGGCATATCTGGCAAGGGCACCGAGGTGAGCTCTGCACAGCAGGTGCTGGCCCCATGCCCTATCTAAAAGGCCCAGTGGCCTGTGTGTCCCAAGAACCCTGCTGGAACCTCCGCATTCCCAGACTGAGCCAGACGAGTGCAGCGGACAGAACTCCTTCCGGGAGCCAACCTCCTTCCGGGAGCCAACGGTTCCCAGGTTTGCCTCTGCCTGGACTGCTGCAGCCAGAGGTCAGCCCAGGAAGCCCTATAAAGAAGCATCCCTCCCCAGAGCTACAAACAGAAAATATGCTAGGGGAAAAGGAAGCAGAGATGATCCCAGATCACCTACAACATCCAAATAGCACAAACAATGGGGAAAAAGTCCGTGGGAATGCATCTCAGGGCTGGGGAATGAGGCCACAAACTCTGAGCAGCGGGGGCAGCACAGCAGGAACTAGGCTGGGGGTATCAAGGGCAGGGCTCTCCTCCTATCTGACGCCTGAATTTCATTATTCAGGCCAGTATGTGGGCTCTGAGGTCACTGTCTCTTCCTGACCAGCATGGTGCCTGCAGACCCTCTGCACTCCCATGACCTTTGGGGGCTCTAATCTCAGTATTCCCACAACCCTAGGGCCACAGGCTCCTCTGCAGATGGCCCAGCCCAGGAGGCACCCCATATCCACTCAGAGACAGGACGGAGGGCCTACAGCCACTCAACACACTGCCAGGCCTTGTGAGGAGTGATTTTGAATCTCAACAAACCCACAGACAGAAATGGTTGCAAAGGAAGCCGGAAGCCGGCCCTGTAGCCCTCACCTGCATCTTCATGCCATCGAGGCCCAGCCTGTGAGGAGGAGAAAGCCAGGTCAGGGAGCAGAGGGTAAAGAGTTGGAAGTCAGGCAGCACCCAGAGCCCGCACTGTGCAGGAGACATGAGAACAGCTCCCCTCCCCCCAGCCATGTGAAGGGGCAGCAGAAGGCCTCCTCCAAGGTACAATTCATAACTGACCAGCTCTCCTTGTCACCAAAACCTTCCTGACATTCTCTTGAAGCTGCCCTCTCCACCCACATGCTTCCTGGTTCTACTTTCTGGAAGCACCCAGAGTTTGTGCTATGAGGTAGACCTTTTCACTCAAAGACAGTCCTCCCCAGCTTCCACTGACCCTGAAATGATTGGTTCTAGCATTATACCAGATGCCACTGCACCCTTGCTGGGACACAGAGATGGAGATATGGACAATGCTTGCCTCTGCAGCAACAGGGCCCATGGATATCTACACTGGGCTCTCAGCCACGTCAGTCAGAGACTAAGCATGACACAAACCAACCAGGCCCTTCCCACTGCACTCACCAGAGGTAATCGGGAATCCTGGAGACGTGCTCCTGGAAAACGGAGGAGGCTGGTCCATCCACATACCAGCGCACCAGCATGTTGATCGTTTTTGAGATCTGCAGGGGACAGGCCTGTCAGGGTTCTGCGCTGGACCTGCTGGGCATGAGGACACAGCCCAGCCCCACTGAGGCCCCAGCACAGTGCCCCACCAGGGTTGGGGTGGGCCTCTTGCTCTAACCCACATTTCCTGAGCATATGCTGCTTCCAGTCCCTGAGAGACAGAGATGCCATGGGGCCCCAGGAAACCAGGTTCTAAGGAAGCAGAAAGGGGCCTAAGGTATACAGAGAAGGGAGAGCAACCTGTAAGGGGTGTTGGCCCAGCCAGCTGGCAAGCAAGCAGAATCACCATGAGGATGCCAGAGACCAGACCTATAAATGGGGGCTGCCTGCTCAGAGTGGCATGTTCGAGGCCCAAACCTTCCACTTTGGCATTTCCTAGCCTACATCTAATTTAAGTCAGACATGCTTTACATGGCACTAAGTCAAAGCCTGAGAATCCCATTACTTCTAGAAGGAACACAACTGACTACTCTGTTGGGCATCATCATTTTCAATCCACTGGGATTCCATGAGGACCAGAAAATGCCTGGGAGCAGGGCTGGGAGTAGGGCTGAGGAACCGCATTTACTGGGTGTACTCTGAGAACCTGCAGTCATGGCCACCCAGGGGCTCAAAACCACGCTGCCTCCTACACCCACCGCCCATGGCCATGAGCTGGCCTCCCCCACCCCGCACTGGCTACTTGGTCCCACAGGTGTCCATACCTGGCCTCACAAGGCAAAGCTAGAACAGGACCCAGAGGCTCAGAACAGTAAGAATTTCACATCATGGAGCTCAACAGGATCTCTAAATGGAACCCAAGCACCTCTGGCACTCTAAAGCCCGTAAAGGCAGATAGGAGGGTTATCAGAGGTGGGGCTGGCCAGAAAGATCCTGAGACGGCCTCAAAGAGCAGCATTCAAACACACAAGATGGTAGGGTTACAAAGAGGGTGAAGCACACAGGTGGGGACAGAGTCCTATGGGATCAGAGGGCCATCTGCAGGGAAACCTCTACTCCCAGTTCCGCAAAAAGTGGCCTCTGGGCCTTCCACCCTGGGTTCTACCCACCCTGAGGTTGTACAGTCAGGTGCATACCCAAGGCCAACACCCAGTAGGTGGGGGCACTGACCGGGCCAATGCTGATGCACTTGGTGAAGCTGTCATCGGCTGCGATGTGTTCATACAGCTTCTGGATGGCCCGCTGCCGCAGGCTGGAGCTGTGGTGGCGCTCGTATAGGTTGAGGATTGCTGTGGGGATGAGGGCATCAGTGAGCACAGTAGAGAGGAGCTTCTGGCCACAGCCCGCAGGCACAGGGTGACACCTAGCTCTCCCAGCCCACCCTGCTCTGCCTTCCTTTCCTCCTGTCCACCATACACCTCCCTATCACAGCCTGCCCACCCCCACAGACCATGGTATGCTACCCTGCTGTGTTAGGAGGGCTCCCACGAGTAGAAATCAGCTGCTTCTCAGCATTAACAGGGCAGGGATCCAGCTACCACCAGAGCCCAGCACAGAGGGAGCAGGACTGCTTCCCCACTTAGCACCCTGTGCCTGCCTCCGAGGGTGGGTCCCACAGAAAGGAGAGCCTGGATCGGGCCTCGTGGGAAACTGCCCTTCTCTCCCTCAGGGAAGGAATGACTGCACCCTCCAAGGCCCTCAGCTCCCAGTTCCCTTGTCTAGAAGCCCAAGCCCCAGGCTTGCTCAAAGGGCAAGGACAGGGCAGGTCTGCTGGACACAAGGTACACACAGCCGGCCCATTACACAGGACCCAAACAATAGGAGAGAACAAACTCACTGTCACCCCAGGTGTGAGTTGACCCCAGGGAAGCCCAACAGCCCCAGGGGACGCACGCACCATACACCACGCGGAGCAGCCAGCTGTGTGGTGTGTACAGATCATCAGGGGCCACGTTGTACCTCTGTGCTGGCCAGTCGATGCTGGAGTAGTCCTCCACGTAGAGCTCCTGGGATGGCAGTGCCTCAGCACAGGGGTGCCACAGCTATCTCCTCCCTCTGCCCCTCAGGTCATGCCCTGATGAACATTCTGTACCCCAACTCTGCCTCAAGGCCTGCTTCCCAGGAATAGATGCCTGTATCCCACCCTACTGCAAGAGCCCCTCTGGGCAGTCTGAGGGGACAAGTGGGGGAGGCCTTACCCTAACCTTAGGGGCTCAGCTCTGCAGGACTAGGCATGCACAGCAGCTGGACTTGGGGATGACCCTGGCCCACGGCCTCACCTGGCGCAGGCTCTGGACCAGCAGATCTTCCTTGGCGCTCAGCCGGGTGGCATAGCAATAGCTCATGGGCAGGTAGACCTGCCGGCAGTGGCACCAGAGAGCGGAGGGGTGTGCAGGCACCCAAGCGGGAAACAGCCTGAGAGACAGTGCATCAGCAGGAGGCTGGGCCTTGCCATCCCCACCACCACAGGCCCAGGACTCCCAAGTATGGACTCAGGGTAAACAGAGGTCCAAGCCCAAGTTAGCAAGGCCAACCCTTGCAGCCATGCTCCGATGGGAAGCAGTCAAACCCCCTGGATGCCCCGGGGCACAGGCCACTTCTGGGTCAGCCAGCTGCATTCTAAAACCAGGAGACTCAGCTGTGACTGACAAACCACAGTAATGTGGAACATTACTAGTAAGAACTGGGTGAGGAGTCTGTAGGACGGCTCTGGACTATCTTTGCAACTTTTCTGGAAATTGAAAGAATTTAAATTTCTTTAAAACACAACTGAGCCTTTGATTGTGAACTCCTGTGTCTTCTAACATCAGCACAGCCAGACCAGCCTCTGGGGTATTTTCTCCACCTTCCTTTCAAGACCTATCCTCATCCACAGGGCATGGGAGGTGCAGAGCTGAATGCACCCTCCCTGCTTCCATGGGAGTTGTGCAGGTGCCCCCCAGTCTGGGGCTACTTCCCTCACTCTCCTCCTTAAAGGATGTTTTTTTACATTTGAGTTCAGGGTTTCTGGTCTCCCATCCTGCATACCTACCCTTTACTCTCTAACCCACACCCCTCTAAAACCTCCAGCAAAGACCAGCAGCAACTGCCGGGGCCCCACCTTGTGGAGGGCATGACCAACACAGATCCCCAACAGCAGCCTTGGACAACCACAGTTTCCTCATGCCTGCTTGGTAACCTTCCCTGCCCAATCCTTACACACTAGGGAGGTTCACAGTCCAGCTGGCAAGCAAGTCCGTGAGGAACACTGAACAGCCCTGGGACACCTCCTCGCCTCTTCCAGAGTGGCCAGCCTTGGGTAACAGTGCCCTGGCCCCACCAAAGGAGGCTTTGCTCCTCTCCCCACTTCACCTTGTTGTCCCTCTGCCACCTCCACACGCCTCATGGCCATGGAGGCTGGTTCTTGGCCCTTTCATCAGGACTCCACTGTCAGTCATCTCCCCAGTGGCCCCTTCATCTCACCCCCTTCTCTACCAAAGTCATCTATCACAATGGCCCCCATCCAACCTCCCTGAGGGTCCCTGGGGGACCCCAACCCTGCTGACAGGGCTCCTCCAGAGGGTGGCAGGGTTCCATGGGTGTCACAAGGCACAGTACAGTACTTATGGGTATATGACTGTTTTCTGGGGAGGTGTCACAGCTTTCATTAGATAATTTACAATATGTTACAAGACACTTCTTGTGTCAATCAATAGAGTTGATTCTGCTGAGTATATAAACAAACAATATTGTTGTTCTGTTTAAAAGAAAATTCTTATCTTTTAAAGACACATACTGACGTGTTCATGGATAAAGTCTGATGTCTGGGATTAGCTTTAACATTTACAATCAAACAAGTTAAGGGGACAGATAAAACAGTACAGCATACTCCAATGCTGGGGCTGGTGAGGAGTGCTGGGCTTTTACCTTCTTTCTCCACCTCTGCAGATGCTTACACTGTCTGTAACAACAAGATGCTATCATGCTTGTCTAGGCAACAAAGCCATAGCTCCCCTTTCCACACTGGGGCTCTGTAACAGCCCTGCAGAATGACACCTCCTGCCACATGGCCCTACCAAGGGCATATCCCTCTTTCTTTCCATCTGTCTGTAACAAGAGACCCAGGGCCCTGTTTTCCACTCAGTAAGGCAGCAGGAACCCAGCTGCCATGTCCCCACAGAGGCAAGCGTACCACATCTCTGGGAAGAGGGTGTTGACGCCTTCCCAGCTATAAACGTTCAGGACAGCCAGCCAGAACTTCCCCCAGGAGGGGATGGCCACAGCTCCACCTGGGGAGAGAATGGGCCCACATCATCTCCCTGTAACTGGACCCTCGGGAGTCATGCATGCCCTGCCTGCATGAACTGAAGGTAGGGGCCTGCAAGGGATCATCCAAGCCTCTTGAGAAGCAGGTCCAGAACTGCTCAGGACTACCCAATACCACAGCTGCAGGGTAGAACCAGCAGCTTCCCCAAAATGAGTGTGTCCAACCCTAGGGGAGGCATTCATAACCCAGCGTTCAGGAAGGAGATACTTAGGAAGGTGAGGGGCCCAGATGTAGAGAAACCTATACCATATGGGTCTAGACGAGAACGTGATTAGGGGCAGTGAGCTTGCACTCTCAGCCTTCTCCTCTTAGGGCAACTGCCCCTGACCTTGTGTCCCTACTTGGCAGGCAGATTGGGACTCCAACCTGGCTGTCAGTGACACTCTGGCCCAAGTTGGAGCCACCCCACAGCATGGGTCCTAGGCACAGAAATACCATCCTGGCTGTGCTTCACAAGGAGGCTCCGTCCAGACCACATGTTCAGAAGTCAAAAACCCAGGCCAGCCTGACCAGGCGGTGGCGCAGTGGATAGAGCGTCGGACTGGGATGCGGAAGTACCCAGGTTCGAGACTCCGAGGTCGCCCGCGGGCTCATCTGGCTTGAGCAAAGAGCTCGCCAGCTTGGACCCAAGGTCGCTGGCTCCAGCAAGGGGTTACTCGGTCTGCTGAAGGCCCACGGTCAAGGCACATGTGAGAAAGCAATCAATGAACAACTAAGAAGTCGCAATGCGCAACGAGAAACTGATGATTGATGCTTCTCATCTCTCTCTGTTCCTGTCTGTCTGTCCCTGTCTATCTCTGCCTCTGTAAAAAAAAAAGAAAAGAGAAAAACCCAGGCCACCAGGGAAGGAAGCATGGCCCAAACACATTCCCTCCCCAGGCAAGGAACCCGAAAGCAGTCAGTGAGACTAGAGGCCAATAAGGAACTCACTGCAAGAGCAACACATGAAAAGAATGTGGCATTTTGTTAGAATGCACAGGAAGCTTAATCTAGCTGGGCAGGTCAGAGGTGCCAGGTAAAGGATGAGGAGGAGCTCCCACAGGAGTGGGGTGGGGTGGGAGGCAGGATACCAGGCAAAGCAAGCAGCATGCAGAGCCCTGAGGTACAAAGGGACTTTGTGGAGCTGACAGGAGCACCAGAGCAGGAGGGCAGGTAGACAGAGAAATGGCTACAAGAAGCAGGTGGGTGAGATCTACCAGGCTCTGCAGAGCAGCAGGGAAGCTCTCAGAGTGGCAGGAGCCATGGAGCCTCCTTAGGGATGAAATGAACAGCCCACAGAGCACACAAGCAGGGAAGGGTGCCACCGACTAGAAGACCCACCGGCACACAGGAGGGTATACAGTTATATCAATTTACTTTTTAAAAAAATATGGTAAGGGGCCCTGGCCGGTTGGCTCAGCGGTAGAGCGTCGGCCTGGCATGCGGGGGACCCGGTTCGATTCCCAGCCAGGGCACATAGGAGAAGTGCCCATCTGCTTCTCCACCCCCCCCCTTCCTCTCTGTCTCTCTCTTCCCCTCTCGCAGCCAAGGCTCCATTGGAGCAAAGATGGCCCGGGCGCTGGGGATGGCTCCTTGGCCTCTGCCCCAGGCGCTAGAGTGGCTCTGGTCGCAGCAGAGCGAGGCCCTGGAGGGGCAGAGCATCGCCCCCTGGTGGGCAGAGCTTCGCCCCTGGTGGGCGTGCCAGGTGGATCCCGGTCGGGTGCATACGAGAGTCTGTCTGACTGTCTCTCCCCGTTTCCAGCTTCAGAAAAATACAAAAAAAAAAAAAAAAAAAAAAAAAAAAAAAAAAAATATATATATAGTAAGGTTAGATGGTTTCCACTTTTCTGCTTTGATGAATTCTTGGTTCATATGTTTCACCCAGTGATTCAGGTGAAGGTGCATCTTTCTATTTCTCATTTGTAAGAACTCATTAAGCCAAGGCAGCATGGATCCTTTACTTAGCATATGCTGTGCAGGGTGTACCTTTCTTATGAAGAATGTTCCGGGCTCGTACCAGGTCAGGATCTTCGGGCCCAACACCCAGGATTCTCAGGGATACATAGCTAAGCGCAGTCCCAAACACTGTAGACTTATCCTCAATGTGCCTGCAGGAGCAGGAGACAGGTTTACAAACTGACATCTTTTATGACTTCTAAGAAATTAAGCAATGCTTTCAGTTAAATTTCCTTAGAAAATCAGGGATGCTAAAACATCCCACACTGACATAACATAACATAAGAAATACCCTGAACAGCCCACTCCAGTGGTTCTCAAAGTGTGCGCCACGTGCCCTTTTTGGGGGACAGAGGTATGGGGAATTGGCTGTAAACTGACAGTCTGCCCAACCCCCCACCTCACTTGCCTGATTAGGTTGCAAAAGGCTGTTAAGCTGTGGTGCTGGATTGTTTACACTACCCCCTATGTTCCCCAGAAAGACTGGAGGCAAGTTTCTTCTACCCTTTGTTTGGTGTAAAGTTAGATGATATGTATGGTGGGGGTTTTCTGCACTCAACACAAGAGTAAAAAGAGAGAAATTCTTCAATGTATTGATGAGGAAATGAGAGTTTGCCTTTCAAATATATGCCCAAACATTGAAGAAATTGCTAGGACACATCAGGCTCATGTTTCTCATAAACACAAGAATAAAAAAACTTAACACATTTGCGTCGGGACCTGCTGAATTTACTAAATCTTACTAAGAATGTATCTATATATATAAAAAGATAACTGGCCCTGGCCGGTTGGCTCAGTAGTAGAGTGTCAGTCTGGCATGTGGGAGTCCCGGGTTCAATTCCCGACCAGGGCACACAGGAGAAGCGCCCATCTGCTTCTCCACCCCTCTCCCTCTCCTTCCTCTCTGTCTCTCTCTTCCCCTCCTGCAGCCAAGGCTCCATTGGAGCAAAGTTGGCCCAGGCGCTGAGGATGGCTCTGTGGCCTCTGCTTCAGGCGCTAGAATGGCTCTGGTTGCGACAGAGCAACGCCCCGGATGGGCAGAACATCGCCCCCTGGTGGGCGTGCCGGGTGGATCCCAGTCGGGCGCATGCGGGAGTCTGTCTGACTGCCTCCCCATTTCCAGCTTCAGAAAAATACCAAGAAAAAAAAAAGTAACTTTTTGGTTGTTTTTTTCTTTTTTAACCCCTTGTTTTTACAAATTCTAAAAAGCATAACTCAAAAATTATAACATAAAAGTTTTTTTTAATGTCAGAATAAATTTAATTTTGTCATATTTATTTTGTTTAATTACCATAAAAGCACGCTTGGACTTTATATTTTTTTCTTTAATATTTGACTTAATTATTATAATGTATTTCTCAGAAATTTGTATATAGTGCACTTACAATTACCTGTAGGATTTTAAATATGCCCTGACTTCAAAAAGTTTGAGAACCACTGGCCCACTCTCATGACAACCAAGCAGTTCCCAAACTGGCCCTATGGATCCTTACTTTCCACTCCTCAATCAACATGACCCAACTAAAGCCCATTCACCACTATGGCACACAGAACACACTGCAGGGCAGCGTGTTAGACCATGCTAACACCCTGTGCTGCAATAAGGTACTGATGAGATCTTGACTTCCGTCATGACATGCTGGGACCCACAAGGCAGAGCCAGGGCCTCACATTCAAGCAGCCCCTGACCCTATTTGGAGGAAAGCAGAGACTGAGCCACCCCCTACAGTTCTGTAACAGACGCTGCTGGTGTAGATTTGGCCCACCAGAGCCCAAACACGGTGGGCAGGCAGTTGACTACCTTGGGGGAGGGCCTTGATCCCTGAGCAGGCCCCACTACAGAAAGGCAGGCTGAGACCAGGGAGAGCTGACCAGCCCCAGCTGCACCTGTTGCTACCTTGGAGTCAGACACTTTCTTTCTGCCTTAATGATAACTGCCAGATGGTTTTCACTGTGGTGAGAGGGTCTTGAGTCTTTCAGCCAGTCACAAAACCAATTTACAACACAAGTTCTGACACTGAACTCTGCCCCTACCCAACCCCAGGGCCACAGTTACATCACTCCACCCCTTGACAGGTGCATGTCCTACACAAGTACATGCATGCACATATGGGCAGTAACAGGGCTGGGCAGACTCACAGGCCCCAACCACCATCCGGGAGCTGCACCGACCGCAGGAATCGCACCATTTCTTCTCTGTATCCAGCAGGCAGAGGGATGTGCGCCACATGGCATGTGATCAGGAGGCCTATGTGGCAGAAACAATGTCCATCACTGAAAGCAGGAACTCAGCACAAAGCCTGGCCCCTTTCCTTCTGAGGACCCTTCCCGACTACGAGCTATTCCTACAGTTCTCCTTCCCACAGAAACAAGCCTGGGAAGACTGTTCCTCCTAGCATAGTCAGGAACTCTGGGAACAGGCCCCAGGCACAGCAGCAACAGCATGCATGACACTCCCCACACAGGGTATATGAAGCTCATCCAGCCACTCCAGGACCTCATGATGTTGTGACACCTGCTGAGGCACCACTGAATAGAATAACATTTACTTGCTTATATGTTTCTGTTTTATAAGTTATTAAGTAGCATATGTCACTTTGCAAATGGGGAAAATAGACAACAATAAACAGCCACAAAGAACCTACCCTTCCCTGCCTGGCTTCCCTGAGCATTGTACTCACAGGTTGTCCCCCAACTCCGCCCCACCCACCCACCCCTGGCAGCCACATGCCTGTGACATTATATGGGGTCTCAGGGTGAACCTGGCCACAATGTGCCGTGGAACAGTGCCTGACTTTGGCTCAGAGGCCTGGTAGCTATACTGGCCCTGACAAGCCCCGGAAAGATAGCTAGATGTTGAGACACCACAGAGGCTCATAGAAAACAAGCCCATCTACTTTCAGAACAGTCATGATGTTGTCAAGACAAGAAACACACATTCAGGCAGGAAACAGAGCCAGTGTCTTCTCCCATTTTACTGGGAAGGAAACTGAGGCATAGCCCTTAAGTGGTGGGGTTGGGGCTGGAGCTCCAGGAGTTGGACCCCAGAACCAGTGCTAATTGGTATACATATACCAATTACATATGTGTACATATGTTCAAACCAGAGATATACATATGTGCACATATGTTCAAACCAGATTCTCTCATCATCCCCATGTTACAGGTGAGGTGGTCAAGGCACCTGAAGTCCTATGCCTTGCCCAAGGTCAAAGCAGACCATGGGAAGAGTCTCAGCAAGCTCCAGGTGGGTTGAAGGAAAGAGCCCTTGACTTGACCCCAAGGACAGGTCTGTGGGCCCCTAGACAGAAAGATACAAAGCTACGAAGTCCACGAGTCAGTGGGGCTTAGAGGCAAAGTGGAGATGGGAACCCAAGGGACCTGCAGTGCTCCTCCCAGCAGGAAAAAGGGTCCTTCTGCATACATTTATAGAAGAGAATTTCCCATACTATAAAACTATTTCTTCAGAGAAACACTCACAGGATGCAATAATCTTGTCTAGCCAAATTAATTCTGTACCAGGAGGGCCCAGCAGCAATCCTCCTGGCACTCACCAACCTGAACCTATAGCTCACTATGCTGAGCTTCTCAGCCACCCCTTCAAGGTGAGTTCACATGCCAGAGGTGCCCACAGAGGACTTAAAGATCGCCACCCCAGCCCCTGCCTGCCTTCAGCACCTTTGCACACATTCAGCCCTCTACCTGGAGTGCCCCACCCCCTCTGCACAGGGACTCAAGAGCTACCCTTCCACCAGCCCCAGAGCACCCATTTTTGCCTTGTCAGAACACTGGGTTTGTTGTGCCTTCACTGCCATCTCCCAGCACCAACAAGAAAATAACTGGGGTGCACATTAACTCCCCCCAGCTCTTTCCCATGTGAGCTACTTGTGCACCTGCTCGCACATGCACACCACAGACGTACACCAAGGGCTTGAACCAGGTCAAGCCAGTACCCCAATGCCCCAGGGTGGCCTTGCCCATATCCTACCTGGCAGGAGGAAGAGTGGGCCGCCATAATCACCTGCCCAGTGTCCATCCTCAGCCTGCAGTCCCATGTAAAATGTCATTCCATTCAGAGCCCCCTCATGGGCTGTATGAGCTCTGGGCAAGTCTTTAAAATAACTCCCCTGCAAAGGAGAAGAGATGAGACCTGAGGGGTATCTGTGGGCAGACTAAAGGAGTCCTCACCACTTACAGAATGAATCTGAATGATTTTAAACATTTCAGCTATTTCAATCAAAAAATCTGAAACCCTTAAATAATGGTATTACCATCTATGCAAAGTAGAGTTCCTCAATTCTCATGATTTTGCTTTCCAGTCAAACCTATTTACAAATTTCTGCGCAACTTCTCCAACATATCCTAAATAAATAAACCAATGATGCCCACCCAAACCTGGGACTCAGGCCTCTCACAGGAAGAAGCCAAGGAAGCACATAGCAACTAAGGCCAGGGCTCAACAGAGAGACCCCACTTACACTACATACTCTTGACTCACTGAATTTCTTATATGAAATTCATTGGATCAAAAACATTCTTTTCTGAATAAAAAAAAAAATTTCGAGCAAGCACGTGCTTACTCATGACTTAGTAATAGGGGAAATGAAGCAAAGAGGTCCACTCAACTCATGCCTTATCCCTAACTCAACTGATTCCTATAGGAACCAGCTTTAATGACATGTGGACCAGGCCCCACATTACACGTTCCTTCTTCTTTCACAAGGAAGAAAATTCACGTCACAGGCAGCTTTTGAAAGCTCCCTGTTGGTTCTTGGTGCTCCTGGCTAAGGAAAAGGGATGCACTGTGTGAGGAGCAGACTGAGCACCTACTGTGTCCAAACCCAAGGAGTGAGCTTCCAGCGCAGTCTGCCCTCGGGTGGGGTTGTCCTCTTCTGGAAAATATGTCCACACCTGCCTTCCCCTCTCATTGCTGAGTCGCCAGCGGCTGAGGTCAGTGGCGGGCTCTGTCTTATAGGGTCCCCCTCTACGACGCAGACACCTGAAAACGATCTCGAGTGGCCATCCTACTTCTTTAGGTCAGAGCCTAGAGGTTTCACTTCCAACAATCCACAAACGGGCCGTTACCCTCACCTCCCAAAATGGAAACACTCTCCGCACCACTTTTGCCTCTAGCTACCGCCCCATTATTTGTCGTGGCAAGTGGACGCCGGCCACCCGTATCCCCAGGACCCCCATCCCACCAGGCTCTCCTCAGCCCCGCTCCCCCTAGCACTCGCAGAACCTTGGCTGGAAGCCCCCTTACTGCCGCGACCCCTCCTCAGCGCCCCGACCGCGCTCTCCTTTCTAGTGGGGTCCGGAATTCTAGGACTCACGTGCCCTCTGTCATGACTGCAGCAGCGATCTCCGCGACCAACGAGCGCACAGATCAAGGATCCGCGACTGGCCCTCGTGCTACTCGGCAGACACGCTGAGCGCAGTGGGAAGATGCCCGAGCAGCCAATCAGAACGCCGCGAGGGTGGGCCCGAGGCTGGATTTAGCCACCGCAGTGGCGGAGCGCGAGACACCCCACCGCAGTGGAGGCGGGGCGGGGGCGGGATTAGGGCGGGGCAAGGAGGGTCCTGGTCTGGGTGGGTTAGGTCTGGGTGGATCGAATCCGACCCGACCAGGGAGGGACGAGGCCAGCCCTGTGGGCGGGGACGGGGCGAGGTGGGCGGGGTGAAAAGGCGAGTCGGCCCTGTGGGCCAGGTCTGCACCTGGGGGCGGGGCCGAGCGAGGCACCAGTCTCGCTGGGATGCGGCGTGCGCCTCCGAGCGAAGTGCGGGTCGAAGCTCCGCGAAGAAGGCTGAGGAGAGCTGACAAGGGCTGTGGCTCGGTGAGATGAGGAATGTTCTGCCTCGCAGGAGGCCGCAGGGCAGGCGGATGTGTGGGGCGAGGCCCAGGCTGAGGGAACAGCGTGGACCGATACCGGAGGCAGAGCTCATGCCCTCGAGGAAGAGCTGAGGCCACGACTGGAGGTGCGCGAGTGCGAGAGGGAATTTGTGAGGGAGGCTGGTGGGCGGCAGGTTTCCGGGCCGCGACGAGGTGGAAAGGCCTCCGGAAGAGAGGGGCTGTGAGAGAGGGCAGCCCGTTTTTCCCGAAGCTGCGCCCCAGGGTTCCCGTGGGGCGGGGCTGGTGAGGCCGAGGCCCCTGGAGCCTCCACGGCCCGCGGGAGGGCGAGGCCAAGCAAGGGCGTCAGCATGGAGCGGTCCCTGGAGTGTTGGGGTTCCTAGGGTGAGTGCCAGGGTAAATATATACAAGGCCTTAACAGTAGAGGGGAGAGAAGGATGAAAACAGTGGCCAAGCCTGACAGGGACAGCGGGACGGCGAGGGGCACTGGGTGGGCAGGGTGGCTGCAGGCCGCACAGAAGAAACCTGGGACTGAGAGGAGACTTGAGAACATCTATGACTGGAGGAAACAGTGCTGACGTGGAAAGGACTACAGCCAAAGGGCCCCAGAGAGCCCCAGCACTTCATCTGCCCCACTGAAGCACTGACATCAGATTATAACTACCCAGCTAGTGAGAGCTGTACCCATTCCTGAGTCTTACCCCCATGCCCAACAACAGCAGCAAGCTAGAGGGGAAAGTGGGGGGGGGGGATATAAATACACTGCTCCCCCCTAGTAGAATATGGGGATAGGGTTTAGATGACCAGTAAAGGACACTTGCCTCTTTCTATCCCAGATCACAAATAAGTGCAGACATAGTAATAAGAAGAATGGATATCAAAATACCGGCCTTGTCACAGATAAAAAACCATGTGGCCTGACCTGTGGTGGCGCAGTGGATAACGCCTCGACCTGGAAATGCTGAGGTCGCCGGTTCAAAACCCCGGGCTTGCCTGGTCAAGGCGCATATGGGAGTTGATGCTTCCTACTCCTCCCCCCTTCTCTCTCTCTGTCTCTCTCTCTCTCCCTCTCTCTCTCCTCTCTAAAAATGAATAAAGAAAAAAAGAAAAAAAAAAAACAGAATCACAAGATTGGAAGGGACCATGGAAATCTTTAAAAAAAAAAAAAACCATGTGACTTAGATCTGAAGTCAAGAGGCCTGGATACTGATCCATCTCTAAATTGAAGAAACACACCTCCCAGCCTCACGTGGAGCTGGACAACTACAGCTTCTGGGCCACAGAGCTGCCCACCAAGTACCACAGAGCCATGAGAGTAAGCTGTCTTGGACATCCAGCCTAGTCAAGCTTTTAGATGACTGCATGCCCGGATCAATACACAACTGTAACTGCATGAGAAATCCCAAGAGAGCTACCCAGCTGAACCTTTCTAAATTTAAGCTGCTATGTTTGGGGCAGTTTGTAATTACCAGGAGAAGGTACTACTAAGTGTTCAGCATAGTAAATTGGACAGGAAGTAGCGAAGATCAACACATCAAGCATGTGGTTGAGAAACTCATGAACAGATATAGAAATTATCTTAAAAACTTCCAACAATAGAAAACAAATACGGAGAAATGATTTGCCATCTAAAATTCTATTTCCATTCAAATGATAAATCTAAGAAACAAAGACACGGGGTATGTCTCTCATGTGATACAGCTAATTGCCTTTCATGCTTGGGAAGGGGCTTAGTTATGCTAATATGTATTGGGGGAGGGTTTTTGCACAGAAAGGTTTTAAAAGGAGAAGCTAGGGGGCCATTTTAGAGAGAGAGAGAGAGACATTTTAAATGTGCAAGGTCCAAAGTCTGCTAGCAGATGGTTCCATGAAAATGAGAAAGTGAACCAAAGATGAAGGTAAACTCGGAATTTAGGAAATGTCCACGTTGTGGCAGAAAGACAAGGTTCACTCAGAGGGTCATCTCCAAAAGAAAGAGGAGCTAGCATGTTACCTAGCTAGCATATGACAGTGATGAGAAGAGCTTTACACTTAGGGCAGAGAGTTATTTAAGGTGAGGGAGAGATAGGAACACAGAAAAACAAGCAAACGAAAAAAGGCAATTCACTCGAAGAAAAACTGAAAGTTGGACCTTAAGGAAATATAAACCAATACAGGGGTCAATAGCAAACAGCATTAATATAGTCATACCGAACTCAATACAAATTTCAGCCAACATATTGAACTTTTGGAAAATTAGTAGAAAAGGAAATGTAGGTTGCAGACAGGATAGTGTAAGAGAGGTAACTCCTTTTCCATTGTAGGAAATCAACAGATAATATCTAAAATCAAGATTAAGAAGTAGCATTATTTAAGTCATAAATGATAAAAACAAAGTTGATCACTGAAGAAATCCCTAAAAGAGCTGAATAGTGTTTGTTCTGGGGAAGTGGGTACTGGCTGGTGGATTTGGTGGTAGTGGGATGCGGAAGTTCTGTCCTTCTGTTTTCTCATTGAAATAAGCAGACTATATTTAAGATTGTTGGAGGTTTGAAGAGAATGAAAAGATATGAAATAGTTTTCTTGGAGAGTTAGGAGATGAAGGAGTATAATAGGGAGATGCTGAGTGCCAATTTAAGATTGGTAGCCATACCCAGCATCATTAAGTCTATTAATACCTCTTTCTGTATATGGCTCTAATTTATCCCTTCTCTCCACACCAACTGCGAGCAAACTCAGGCTTATACCCTTACTCTTTCACTTGGATGCCTGCATCACCCGTTTTAAGATTCCTGCCTTGTGTTGCTGACTTTCCCCATGTGCCTTTTTTTATTTTTATTTTTGTGACAGAGACAGAGAGGGGGACAGATAGGGACAGGCAGGCAGGGAGAGAGATAAGAAGCATCAATTCTTCGTTGTGGCACCTTAGTTGTTCATTGCTTTCTCTTATGTGCCTTGAGGGGGGAGGGCTACAGCAGAGCAAATGACACCTTGCTTAAGCTGGTGAGCTTTGCTCAAACTAGATGAGCCCACACTCAAGCTGGCAACCTCAGGGTCCTTTGCATCCCAGTCCAATGCCCTATCCACTGTGCCACCACCTGGTCAGGCCCCATGTGCCATTTTAAAAAGAAAATGTGACAAGTCACTTCTCTGCCAAATACCCTCCAACAGCTGATTCCCAAAGCATTCAGAATAAGGTAGTTAGGGTCTCTGTGGTCTGGACTATCCCCTCAGTTGGCAGCACTACCAAAATGGCATCTCCAGGTTTTCATCACATCCTTGGGTACTCTTCCCCAACTATGCCCATACAGTCCTCTCCAGGAATTCTGCCCTGGCCTCCAGCCAATTCCCTTGTCTCCCTGCTTCCAGTTCAGGCACATACCCCATGCATATCCTCCAAGTTATGTACATGAACTGTTGGTTCTTTCAGATATGATCTAAGTGGGCCTGCATTACTGATGTCTAGCACATCTGGGACTGCAACTTTGCTGAGACAATGAATGATGGTTTATTACACACGGAAATGTCAGCTGCAGACTCCCTCAGACCATGCTGGTGGGTGGCAGCCTGAGGAGATCATGAAAATAGGTAATATCAAAGATGTTACATAGGGGGAAATAGCCTATCATTTCAAAACGAGGGGAAACCTCCTTAGACTTTCAGTGTTTTATTTGCATGATTAATAATTACACTTCCAGCAGTACATCAAGCATCGAGACTAAGATTCTTTTAAGTAAAAGCAGAAAATTTTCTGGAGACCCTCCCACTCTCAAGTCTGCAGCTCAAATGTCCACCATGTCCACCACTGCAGAGAGATGGAGCTCAGAGGCAACTTCCTCTTCCCTTGAACTTCGGATCAGTCTTTCCAGGTGCTTCAGCCGTTCAGTCAGAGATGTGCCTGTTGCCTCTGACAACTGCAGTTGCTCGCGTATCTTTTCATTCTATATAAATAAAAGAGAAACTAAAAATAGTTTTGGGATATTCATAAACCAAGATAAATTCTCTTTAAAGGCACTAGATTTGGCTCATGTTAATGCATGCTGGGCTCAACAAACTGCTTTCTTGGCATCTATCATATCCTTCCAGCCTCTTCTAGCACATATATGTACAGCTGGTATCATCTGTATATGGAATGTTTCTCTGCTTATACTATCATGAACAACTTCCAGTGTCAGTCATTTTTATAAAATATCATATACAGGGCTATAAACTGTTCCATCTTGGCCCTGGCCAATTGGCTCAGTAGTAGAGCGTCGGCCTGGCGTGCAGAAGTCCCAGGTTCGATTCCCGGCCAGGGCACAGGAGAAGCGCCCATCTGCTTCTCTACCCCTCCCCCTCTCCTTCCTCTCTGTCTCTCTCTTCCCCTCCCGCAGCGAGAGCGAGGCTCCATTGGAGCAGAGATGGCCCGGGCGCTGGGGATGGCTCCTTGGCCTCTGCCCCAGGTGCTGGAGTGGCTCTGGTCGCAACAGAGCAAGGCCCCGGAGGGGCAGAGCATCACCCCCTGGTGGGCATGCCGGGTGGATCCTAGTCGGATCCCAGTCGGGCGCATGCGGGAATCTGTCTGTCTCTCCCAGTTTCCAGCTTCGGAAAAATACAAAAAAACAACAACAACAAAAAAAATTGTTCCATCTGAACTACTATAATTGCTTAACCAAATCCCCATCTTTGGATATTCAGTTTGCTTCCATTTTTATGCAGTATAATTAATGCTACAGTGAATAAAAATACATTAATTTTGTCATATATAGTCATTTCTTTAGGACAGAATTGTTAAGTCAAAGTTTACAAATATTTTTGTCTGCAAAATGGATAAATAGATGCCGTATGTCATCTTAATTTGCTTTTCTCCCCTATTGAAGGACTTCCTAAAAGCTCCTAACCCAGGAGCTTATTTTTACCTGTCCAGCATTAACTATGACTAAAACTCTGGTTTTGTTTCCTTTACCACTGATGGAAGGATGGTGAGGTAGAAAGAAGATGAGCTTTGAAGCAAGTCAGGTCTGGCCTTAAAAAGCAGCATTGCCACTGACCAGCTGAATAAACATGGATGAGATCCTTGACTTTTGTGACCTTAACCACCTCAGGGAAAGGTAATCCCAGAAAGGGAGGTCTGGGGGATGCCACAGCTTAAACAGTATGTGCTCCATAAACAGAAGACACCACCTATTACTCTCCTCAAGCCCTTACTGCAGGTCAGCACACAGTGATGCATTTTGTTCAGTTCTTAAGCATGTTTTAATTCCATTCTTTGTTTCATAAGCAGAAACTAAGAATTAGTTGGGCCTCTATAACTGACAGATTAAGAAAAGATCTAATTTAAACTAATAGTTTACTGGTCATCATAACATTGTACAGTGAATCAAGTATTACTTTTTTCCCAGCCATTTCATTTCTTTAATTCTAATATAAATGCCAAATGTCTCTTCTCACCTGTGGGCTAGTAGTTGTGGATGTTTTCATCATAGGTTCAACTATCTGAGGAAAAGACACCAGGGTCTGAGGAAGGTAGAGGGGAAGGGAAGTTGAATCTGTAAATGCTTCGGAGTCTTCAGACAACCACTGCTGAAGCTGATCTTCAAACCTGAAACATTTGAGCGTCCAGAAACAAAAATTTAACTACCACTCACTTTCTCTTTCTCTCTCTCTCTATAGACTTAAATTGTTTAAAGCTCTTCTTTTTACTAAGGATAGAGCTGTTATGACATTAATTGAGAAGCAGAAATGTACTTTTTTATATATATATTTTTTAGTGAGAGAGAGAGAGAGAGAGAGAGAGAGAGAGAGACACGGACAGACAGGAAGGGAGAGAGATAAGCATCAATTCTTCATTGCATCATCTTAGTTCATTGATTGCTTTCTCATATGTGCCTTGACTGGGGGGCTCCAGAAGAACGAGTGACCCCCTGCTCAAGCCAGCGACCTTTGGGCTGAAGCCAGAGACCATGGGGTCATGTCTGTGATCCCACACTCAAGCCAGTGACCCTGCGCTCAAGCCAGAGGGCCCACATTTAAGCTGGCAACCTTGGGGTTCAAACCTGGATCCTCAACGTCCCAGGTCAGTGTTCTATCTACTGCATCACCACCTGGTCAGGCCGGAAATGTACTTCTAAAAGATTAATACCTTCTCTTTAATTTATAAACCCAACTTATGCTTAATGAGAAAGGTAGCATTTACCTCCCCCCCAAAAAAAATTGTTTTATGTTATTTAACATGTAATTTCTCTCATTTGCTATATTTTCTCTGGCTTATTTTGGATTTTTGTGTCTATAATTCTTATCTCTTGCTGGATTATCCAAATATATGGATTGCTGCTTACAGTTTAAAATTAACTCAAGCGCTGGTCAGAAAGCTTGGTTGATTAGAGCATCATCTCAAAGCACAGAGGTTGCTGGTTCGATCCCAGTCGGCACATTCAGGAACATATCGATGTACCTGTCTCTCGTTTTCTCCCCCCTCTTCATAAATACATTTAAAAAAATAATAATAAAGTTAACCTAAAATATCCTACTGCCACCTAGCATTTTAGAGCTGTCCACGCCATACAATTGTCTTTTTAAAAAAAAAACCAATCTACTCCAACTGCTTAAATGATTCAGACCTAGGAAAATCTACATTTAGAAATCAAGATACATTCATTCACTCTTCCAGCACATATTTATCAAGCTTCTACCAAACACCAGGCACCAGAATACAGCACTGAAGCAAAACAGACAAGGCCCAGGTCTAAGCAGCGTATACTTTTAGTGAGGGGAAATAAGAGAAGGGACACATGGCAAGGAAAATGTGGTCTGAAGAGGTGAAAGACAAGGCAATATCATGGAGATGGAAAGCTGAGAGGATGGGCAAGGCGGATCTTGCTGAGAAGTAGATATTTAAGCAGAAGCTGGAAGTGGGTGCAAGCTGAGCTGTGGGGATCGGGTTGGCTGTGGAGTCTCGGGCAAAAGGAACACTGAACACAAAGTTATGGTTCAGCACTGCCTTGCACGTTGAAGGAAGGAGTAGAGGTCAGAAAGGAAATGGGAGGCAGAGCACAAAAAGCCTTGTCCACCTCATAAGGATTCTACCTTTAACTCAAGGTGAGAAAAGAAGCCCCTGGAAGGTTGTGAGCAAAGGAGTAAACATGACCTCTGCCTCACACTTGAAAGGTTCATGCTGGATTGGCCAAGACTAGGCTAAGGTCTACTACAAAAATGGTCTGATTCTGATATTTTGCATAAAGCCAATAGGATATGCAGATGAACTAGGTATGGAGGAATGATTCCAAGGCATTTGGACTGGGCAGCTGGAAGTATGGAGCTGCCTGTAACTGAGACCACTGTAGGAAGGGCTGGTAGGGGGGGAAATTGGATTTGGGAGGTTAGCCTTGAGATGGCTATCAAGGAAGCAGTAGGATATTAATCTGGAGTTCAGAAAAGAAAAACCAGGAGTGTCAGAATATTAGTGTTATTTAAAAATCTTGAAACTGGCCCTGGCCGGTTGGCTCAGTGGTAGAGCGTCAGCCTGGAGTGCAGGAGTCCTGGGTTCGATTCCCAGCCAGGGCACACAGGAGAAGCGCCCATCTGCTTCTCCACCCCTACCCCTCTCCTTCCTCTCTGTCTCTTCCCCTCCTGCAGCCGAGGCTCCACTGGAGCAAAGTTGGCCCAGGCACTGAGGATGGCTCCATGGCCTCTGCCTCAGGCACTAGAATGGCTCTGGTCGCAACAGAGCGAAGCCCTGGATGGGCAGAGCATCGCCCCCTGGTGGGAGTGCCGAGTGGATCCCGGTCGGGCGCATGTGGGAGTCTGACTGCCTCCCCATTTCCAACATCAGAAAAATACAAAAAAATAAATCTTGAAACTGGTTGAAATCACTGGGGATTAAGTATAGATGTCACAGATGCAAGGTCCAGAGAGTGAGTGAGGGGCAAATGGGGGGAGAAAAACCAGTAGGGTGGCCTAGAGAGTGCGGCCAGCATGACAGGAGAGGAACCGAGGGTGTTCTGGGAGCCAGGAAGGTGGGAACCAAGGTGTGGAAGGATACTGGGGACTGGGGTTGTCAGTTCAGTTTTGTGGGGAATGCAGTGATCCTAACGAAAGCAGACATGGGGGGCAGAAAGGGGATACAAGAAAGGCTAGAAAAGTGAGAATCACTATTTTTGAAGAGTTTACTGTAAAGGGAACAGAAACAGGAGAGTGATGAGAGGGAAATGGGGCCAAGATAAGGAGAAATGCCAGAAGACTGACTTGCAAGCATGAATGGCTTAAGGATACAATGAGAAGGGGCAGGCTTCACCTCTTGCTCTCCTCTTTCTCCAGTAGCAGACTGTTGGACAGACACTGGGCCAGGAGCTCCTGGGCAGAGGCTCCACGCATCAGATCCTCCGTGCTGGGAATCTTCCCCTCTGGGCCACACTCTGCATTCCTCTTTCCTTTTTGGTGCATGTGAAGTAACGGAGTGGGAAACTTGTTTGCAGAATATGAAGGCTTCATTCCCAAACTGTAAGTACACGTTTTGAAATGTTTATGGTCAGGAAAGGGAGAAAGGGTTCCTCAGGCAATAAGTAGATGTGGGTGTGGACAGAGCCTCAGATCTACCCCTTCCTCTCCTAGCTTCCCTAATGGTTAGGGATTCCCTTGGGTCAGGTGTAGGGCTCAGAGGGAGGGCAGCCTCTGCCTATGGGCAGCTGGGCTCTTGGAGCATCCCTACTCTGAGTTTTGCCTCCCATCCCTGAATTATTAACAGGTATCTACTGCCCTCTATTATTAGAAAAGTTATTATTTTTATATAGAGCTGTTAAATCCATCTGGAACTAATATCTACAAGCAATGGGAGATAGTGGAGCTAACAGTTTTTCTAAACAGATGCCAATCTGTGCTCTCCCCACTAATTTGGCATGGTAGTTTTGTCACATATGGTTCTACATCTGGACTTCCTATTCTGATTCATTCATTCACTTACTGTAATTTTACTATTATATTTTGATATCAGGCAGAGCAGGCTTTCCTTGTAATTCTTTTTTTTTTTTTAACAGAAACAGAGTCAGAGGGAGGGATAGACAGACAGGAATGGAGAGATGAGAAGCATCAATCATGTTTTTCGTTGTGCTTCACGACATCTTAGTTGTTCATTGATTGCTTTCTCATATGTGCCTTGACCGTGGGCCGTCAGCAGACCAAGTAACCCCTTCCTTGAGCCAGCAACCTTGGGTCCAAGCTGGTGAGCTTTTGCTCAAACCAGATGAGCCCGCGTTCAAGCTGGTGACCTCGGGGTCTCGAACCTGGGTCCTTCCGCATCCCAGTCCGACGCTCTCTTCACTGCGCCACTGCCTGGTCAGGCTTCCTTGTAATTCTTATTCAACATGTTCTCAGCAGTTGTGACACATTTTCTTTTTATTTTTTCTTATAATTTTTATTTATTTATTCATTTTGGGGGGGAGGGAGAGAGAAAGAAGGGGAGGAGCAGGAAGCATCAACTCCCATATGTGCCTTGACCAGGCAAGCCAGGGTTTTGAACCAGCAACCTCAGTGTTTCCAGGCTGACGCTTTATCCACTGCGCCACCACAGGTCAGGCCCAACATTTTCTCATCCTGATGAATTTTAGAATTAACTTGTCAAGATCAAGGGGAAAAACCTTTTTTTCTTTTCTTTTTTTAGAAATGCCCTGACTTTATAGTTTGAGAACTGACAACTTTATAGCAGTGCATCTTCCCATCAGCACAGAGAGCCTGTCCAATTTATTCAAGTTTTCTTTGCACCTTCAGGGCCCTCAGAGTTCCCTTGATTGGGGTTTAGTGCCTCTCCTGGTCAGTCTAGGTTCATGTTATTTATTTATTTATTTTGTATTTTTTTTCTGAAGCTGGAAACGGGGAGAGACAGTCAGACAGACTCCCGCATGCGCCCGACCGGGATCCACCCGGCACGCCCACCAGGGGCGTCGCTCTGCCGACCAGAGCCACTCTAGCGCCTGGGGCAGAGGCCAAGGAGCCATCCCTAGTGCCCGGGCCATCTTTGCTCCAATGGAGCCTTGGCTGTGAGAGGGGAAGAGAGAGACAGAGAGGAAGGAGAGGGGGAGGGGTGGAGAAGCAGATGGGCGCTTCTCCTATGTGCCCTGGCCGGGAATCGAACCCGGGTCCCCCGCACGCCAGGCTGACGCTCTACCGCTGAGCCAACCGGCCAGGGCCTAGGTTCATGTTATAGGTCTGTTGCTGCTGTGAATTATGCTTTTTGTACCTTTGTATGTCAATCTATATAATCACCTTCCTGAACTCTGAATGATTCTAAAGGTGTGACTGTTCATCATCTTGAACTGACAGTTTTACTGTCTGGAAATAGAAATGACAGTTTTTCTTTCCTTTTGATATTTATGCCATCTATAACCCTGCACTGGGCAGAATGCAACAGCAGTGACATCTAACCCAAGTTAGATAAGAAATTTTTATCAGGGGCCTGACCTGTGGTGGCACAGTGGATAAAGTGTCGACCTGGAAATACTGAGGTCGCCGGTTTGAAACCCTGGGCTTGCCTGGTCAAGGCACATATGGGAGTTGACGCTTCCAGCTCCTCCCCCCTACCTCTCTCTCCTCTCTCTCTCTCCCTCTCTCTCTCTCCCCCTCTCTCCTCTCTAAAATGAATAAATAAAAAATAAAATAAAATAAGAAATTTTTATCAGGGATAGGTATAAATTTTAGAGGCAGGAATGGATCAAAATTTTAGTAAAAGCATTTTAACAACTATTAAAATGACCACTTATTTTTCTGTTATGGCACCACATTACTTGAATAGATTTCTCCTGTTGATACTGTTTATCTTGGAATAAAGACTGCATATACTGACATTTTATTTAGTGTGTTTGAACCAGGTCTGTGAGATGTCAACTTTCTTTTATCTGCACTCTTTTGGTTATGTTAAGATTTCAGGGTCAGGTTCATCTGATAAATGACATGAGATGATTGCTCTTTTCTGCTCAAGAACAGTTTCTACTACATGGGAGTGAACCGTTCCTCACACATGTCAGAATCTAACACAGTGGGCTAGATTTTGTGTACAGGAAATGAATTTTTGTCTGTGTACTCAGAAGAGAACAACATAGTTTGCTCCACTGGGTGGAAAGACAATGGAAACACACACACTGAACATAGACTCACCACCCCTGACTCAGCTGGAGTTCCTTTTGTGTCTGCATTCTGGCTTGTTCCCATGACACAGGAACCTCATATGCTTTCAAATGGTTTTTAAAAATATATACACATATCTGACCATCTTCACTCAGTGCCTCTGAGAAAATAATATTAAAAAAAATAAGAATATCAGAAAAGCAATAGGTGACCACTTGACATTTGTCTAAATTAACTAATATAAAGACAAGTCCCTCTTATTAAAGTCACGTAATTATATGATTCCCACTTGAGCCAAACATGCTTCAAGTGTCCGTGGGTCATTCAAGGTTCAGACAGGCTTATGCCCAGACCATGGTATGGCCAGTATGACTACTCAGATCTACAAAATTGTCTTAAACTTAGAGCCAGCCTGGGGGGGGGGGGGGGTTCAGGAAGGTGAGTCCTGGCTGTCCTGGAACTGTCTTAGCTCCTCCCAATGTTTATAAGTCACCTGGAAGTCACTGGCTTAAAGGAGAAAATCCTAAGGAAAGAAGGTAGTGACCCACAGGAAAAGAAACAAACATCAAGTAAACTTTCTTTGCTGAAATTGGACCAGCTGGCCCCATAGCGCCAAGCACGAACTACCTGATGTGATAGGAAGCCTGGGGGGGATCCAGTCCCTCAGCCTGTGGTTGATGCACAAGGCAATGACATCATCCCATGGGATCTCGGCAACTGAGGGTCCTGTCCCCCAGCCAGGGGGCAGGCTCTTGCTCTTCCACCTGCAGTATGTTTTTCGTAGCAGATTCTCCACCTGGGACTGAAGGACGGGCTGTGTCTGGTGAGAGCTGGAGATCTGGGAGGCATACTGGATGACCATGGAGCACACGGGAAGCCAAGGAGCTGAAGAAAAATCACCTCATGAGTCACAAGGTTTGGCCAAAGTACAGGTGGAAATCTGTTAAATGTTCTTCACTCTGTATTAGCTTAGGAGAAGACAACTATGTAGTTGAGAACCCTGTTCCAGAATCTGAATGTAATAAACCATATAGCTGTTCAGTCTCCCTAGATAAAACTCACAACTAAGAGTATACCCTAGGGGCTCTTATTGTACATGCCCAGGAATCTGTTCTTTAACAAGGATCCGGGTGAGGCTGGTACATGAGGTCTTGACTTCTCTTAGGAAACCCTCAACTAGCTCAGAACACAGAAGCTCGCACTATGCACTTTGCTCCCCTATGGGTTCTGTCAGTAATGAGCATCTGTTAGGCCTTCTGAAGACCACAACCTGAAGTTCAGAAGGGTACCTGAGGCCTTTGTGCCATGCAGCCCAAAGGAAAGTGACCTTGGCCCTGGCCGGTTGGCTCAGCGGTAGAGCGTTGGCCTAGCGTGCGGAGGACCCGGGTTCGATTCCCGGCCAGGGCACACAGGAGAAGCGCCCATTTGCTTCTCCACCCCTCCGCCGCGCTTTCCTCTCTGTCTCTCTCTTCCCCTCCCGCAGCCAAGGCTCCATTGGAGCAAAAATGGCCCGGGCGCTGGGGATGGCTCTGTGGCCTCCGCCTCAGGCGCTAGAGTGGCTCTGGTCGCAACATGGCGACGCCCAGGATGGGCAGAGCATCGCCCCCTGGTGGGCAGAGTGTCGCCCCTGGTGGGCGTGCCAGGTGGATCCCGGTCGGGCGCATGCGGGAGTCTGTCTGACTGTCTCTCCCTGTTTCCAGCTTCAGAAAAAAAAAAAAATGGAAAGAAAAAAAAAAAAAAAAAAGGAAAGTGACCTTGCCAGGGCTGCATGCTGTGCCACATAAGCAGCAAACAGTCTCATTCCCACCTAACAGCATCAACAAGGGAAGGGGCAGCCTTGATGCCCAACCCAGGGGACTTGAAAAATGCATCAGAAAAGCCCACAGGCTTTAACTGGCACAGCCAGAGCCAGGGAACAGAGGCTTCTTTGACAAAGAAGGAACACTGGCTTTAAGTCAGTACTGAGCTAGCAGTGTGGGGACAGGACTACATGGTCCCTACATTCTTTGTCCTCATACTGCATGGTACAGGCAAGACAGGACCTGCTATCCATTCAGAAACTCCAGGCCTTGGGGTCAGTGCTCCCCCAGCTCCACAGGCCACCTTCCTCCCAGAGGTAAGCAGACACCACTGATTTCTGTTGGTGGTAAAGGGCCAACTGTTACTTCACAAAAACTCTGGATCATCCTGACTCCTAAACCCAAAGGCAGGTGCAAGCAGGTGCAAAATGGGGACAGGGAGCACAGAGTGGAAGACATAAGACTCTCACACCAGTGCCCAATACCGGCCAGATTGTCACTATTGTAAGAAAGAAAATGGGTGATCTCAGCTGCCCCTATACTCCATCCCCAGCAAGTACCCCCTCAGCATGAGCACATACCCCCCGGGGGTGGAAGGTCCATCTGCGGAAGCTGAAAGCCTAGCACAGCTTGTTTCAGCCAGGCCAGGTGCTCTGCGGAATTCCAGTCAAGGTGAGGAAGCAGCCAGCTGCCCCCTGCCTCAGCAAACTCAGTGACAGGCCAGGACAGGTCGCAGAGCTCCTTGGAGGATACCACAGAGGCCAGGAAGTGCAGCACGCTGTTGAACAACTCAATGATGGCACCAGGCTCCTGTGAGGCCAGGCCCCCCAGCCGCCTCTCTTTTCTGTCATGGAAAAACCGACTGCTAAACTCACGATCAACCCCATCTTCAATATATTGAATGAGGGTCTGGCAGCAAAGATCAAGGGCACAGGGGCAATGGGAGACCAGCCACTGCACGGCCTGTGAAACCTGAGAAGCAAAGACAGTTGGAAGAGACTTGGTTAAACAAGTTATGCTATTTTTCCAAAGGAGCTTCCTGAAGGTACCCCTCCCACAGCCTCCACAGCAGGTGCTGCCTGAGCACTGTCTTCTCAACCACACTGGAAAGGAGAGCAGAAGCTTCTAATGCAGTGGAGTTTGGCCTCCTACGGCCTTGGAGACCTACACGGCAGGGATCCTAGGAGAGGGGTTCTGAGTCCCACCCTGCCCGGGTGGCTCAGTAGTAGAGCATCGGCCTGGTGTGCAGGAATCCGGGTTCGATTCCTGGCCACAGCACACAGGAGAAGCGCCTATTTGCTTCTCCACCCCTCCCCTTCTCCTTCCTCTCTGTCTCTCTCTTCCCCTCCTGCAGCCGAGGCTCCATTGGAGCAAAGTTGGCCTGGGTGCTAAGGATGGCTCTGTGGCCTCTGCCTCAGGTGCTAGAATGGCTCTGGTTGCAACAGAGCAACACCCCAGATGGGCAGAGCATCGCCCCCTGGTGGGCGTGCCGGGTGGATCCCGGTTGGGCGCATGCAGGAGTCTGTCTGACTGCTTCCCCGGTTCCAACTTCAGGGAAAAAAAAAAAAAAAAAAAAGGTGGGGTGGCAGAACCACACACTGGAAGGGCTCAGGCCTGAAAGAAGCCAGCCCTGCACATCCTCTTCACTACACAGACAGGAAAACTATGTCTTCCAGTTCTTAGAAGGACTAAGAGCTTCATTACTTGCCCGGGTGCTTTCACATCCTGCAGTTATCTTTCTTCCTATAATTACTTTTATTTAGTTCCTGGCACTTCTTTCCCTAAACGTAATTGTCAGCACAGACTTCCTTTTTAAAAATATTTTCATTTATTGATTTGAGAGCTAGAGGAAGGAAAAGAGATAGAAACATCCATTTGTTATCCCACTTATTTATGCACTCATTGATTGATTCTATATATGCCTGACCAGTGATCAAACCTAAATATAACCTTGGCGTATTGGGACAATGCTATATCCAACTGAGCTACCCCTGGACTTCCTTTTTTTAAGGAAACTTCTCATAACATCATTTTTTCATATATTCCAAGAACAACTGTCCTACAAAAATAATTTATACATCTAACCTTCAGATAAAAGACATGAATTGTTGTATTTTAAATCTGTAGTTATAAGACCTCTAAAAATAATACATAAATTTTATATCTTGCAGATAGTAGGACTAAGGACACATTTTATTATTTTCATTTCTGCTTATGTTTTTACAGGATTACCTCTCAAAAATTAAATAAAAAATGCAAGCAGCAGGCCCTGGCTGGTTGGCTCAGCGGTAGAGCGTCGGCCTGGCGTGCAGGGCACCCGGGTTCGATTCCCGGCCAGGGCACATAGGAGAAGCGCCCATTTGCTTCTCCACCCCCACCCCCTCCTTCCTCTCTGTCTCTCTCTTCCCCTCCCGCAGCTGAGGCTCCATTGGAGCAAAGATGGCCCGGGCGCTGGGGATGGCTCCTTGGCCTCTGCCCCAGGCGCTAGAGTGGCTCTGGTCGCGGCAGAGCGACGCCCCAGAGGGGCAGAGCATCGCCCCCTGGTGGGCAGAGCGTCGCCCCTGGTGGGCGTGCCGGGTGGATCCCGGTCGGGCGCATGCGGAAGTCTGTCTGACTGTCTCTCCCCGTTTCCAGCTTCAGAAAAATACAAAACAAAACAAAACAAAACAAAACAAAAAAATGTAAGCAGCAATATATACTAAATCCAAGATAAGGCAAAAAGGGAAAAATTGAAATATATAGTTGGACCTTTAAAAATGATGGAACCTTTAGCTGGGCCTGTGGGGACGCAGTAGATAAAGTATCAACCTAGAATGCTGAGATTGCCAGTTCAAAACCTTAGGCTTGCCTAGTCAAGGCACATATGAGATACAATCAGTGAACAACTAAAATGAAGCAACTATGAGTTGATGCTTCCCTCCCTCTCTCTAAAAATCAAATAAAATCTTAAAAACAAAAAACAATGAGCCTGAGCAGGTGCAGTGGATAGAGCGTAGGACTGAGATGCGGATGACCCAGGTTCGAAACCCTGAGGTCGCCGCCTTGAGCACAGGCTCACCAGCTTGAGCCCAAGGTCACTGGCTTGAGCAAGGGGTTACTCAGTCTGCTGTAGTCCCCCAGTTAAGGCACATATGAGAAAGCAATCGATGAACAACTAAGGTGCCACAACAAAGAATTGACACTTCTCATCTCTCTCCTTTTCTGTCTCTCCCTTCCTGTCTGTCCCTATCTGTCCCTCTGTCACCAAAAAAAAAAAAAAAAAAGAAAAGAAACCTTACCTTATTTGTGCCTTGTAAATCATTAATGGAATCAGGAATCTCAATAACAGTATAATCTGAAATCAGCTTAGCTGAAACCAAATCCTGTAGCATCAGACCTTGGAAAGAAACAAAATGTCACTTGTCTTTCGCTCAGTCTGCATATGAGTGATCACATCTCACTGCACTGACCCCAGCTAGCCCTACTCCCAGTCACCACAGTGGATGCTATCCCCTGACTCCTGACATCCCAACTCCAGCACTTCCTCAGACCCGGGGCTCGACCCATTTATTGAACATGCTGGTTCCTAAACAATATTGTCTTTACAAACCATCTTCCACTTCCTTTTCCACGGTGTCCTCCCCCAGGCTGGGCATAAGAACCACCAGCGGCAGTGCAGGCTCGAAGGGCTTGGCCAGCAGGAGCTGCTTGAGCTGCAGCAATGCAGACACCCAGTACACCTCCTCCTCTGCCATGTCCTCGCTCTTCACTTTGGGAGCAAGCAGCAGCATGAGTCCACTGGCTCCCAGGAGCTCCTTCTGTGTCTCCACTGCATCAAGGGCACCATCACTGAGAGTACCATGGGCTACCTGGAACAGCACTCAGATCATTAGGATGGACGCACCAGGGGACGACTCTGCAGTGAATATCAGCCCCAGAGCGAGCACAGCCAAACTACACTGCGCTTTGGACCAGCCTCCCTCCATGAGGCCATGAATTAGTGCTAGACACATCAGATTAACAGTAATTCAGCCTCCAGCTAGAATTGTATTTGAGCATGTTACTTTCAATTTAATAGTTACCCTTAAACAGTTATAAAAACAGGTAAGTCCATAATGACACAAAAAGGGGAAGGGAAGCCTGCAGCAAACAAGGGGTTTCAACCCATTTCTAGAAAACAGTGTGGAGATGGGAACAATAACTAGGTGGGGAAGCAGAGGAAGCTACATTTGAGAAGCTACAGATATGCTGTGGAAAAACCCAGGCCAGCTGAGCCTGCACAAGCCCAGAGCACCAAGGACTTGTGGCACCAAGAGTCAGAGACCAGGTTCAGAACCTAGAGGGGTGAATCACATGCAGAGCAGTGGCCCTATATGTCATAGAAATTTCTGATAACACCTACCTGCAGGTGGCCTGAAAGCATAACCTGTATCCTAGGCAGGAGTCTGTCCTGAGAGGATCCAGACACAGGCATCCCTGGACAGAGTGGAGGGTACTTGGCACGGGTCACCTCCCACTTACTCTGAGAGCACCAATAGAGTAAGGAGACAGGATGAGTCCTGTCCAGAAAATCCAAACAACCCAGGGAATAGATGCCCAGATTCTGAAATTTGGATGTCCCCTAAAGAGGATGGCTTGCCATTCAGTTTCCCTCCATCCCACCCCAAACACAGAGCTTATGGCCATCCTTTTAGGGCTTCACTCAGGTATGGCAGACAGCCTCAAATAAGGTATCTGAGGAGAGCCTCCAACACAAGAGAGTAGAATTAGAGAAAAAGAAACCCAAAGGAAACAAATAATGCATAGAACATAAGAAAACTTAGAAAAATTTCCTAATTTCTTCAGAGACGTAAGATCATGCATCCAAAAATAGAAACAAAATGATATGTCAGATAAGGATAAGAAAAAGGAAACGAAATATATATGTAACAAAAGTTCAATAGAACATTTGGAATATAAAGTCAAGGAAATTTCCCAGAACACACTACAGAAAAGCAAGATAGAAAACAGAATAGAAATTTGCTCCGGCCAGATGGCTTAGTTGGTTGGAGTATCGTTCCAAAGCACAGAGGTTACTGGTTTGATCCCCAGTCAGAGCACGTACAGGAACAGATCAATGTCCCTGTTTCTGTTTCTCCCTTCCTCTTGCACTAAAAATCAATAAATGTTAAAAAAAAAAAAGGGCAAGAAAATAAGATAGAAAGGATAAGAAGCTCAGGATCATCTGATGAGATCCAGCATATGTCTAATGGGTTCAAGAGAACACAAAAAAAGAGAACGAAAGCATTTATCGTAAAGATGCAAAACATCCCAAAAGCAAAACAAGAATCTTCAGCTTGGAAGGACCCACAAGACCAGCACAATGAGTGCAGGAAATTGGCACCAGGTACACCCAAGTAGATTTTCAGAACCATGGGACAGAGAGCAGGCTTCCAAAAATAAGACGAGGCAATTGAGAAAGGAACATGAATAATCTCGGACATCACAATAGCAACACATGATGCTAGGTGACAGTGAAGCAAAACTGTAAGAAAAATAACTTTCAACCCATAATTCTACAAACCTAGCCACACTATAAAACAAATGTGAAGGTAAACACATTTCAGACAAGCAAAAACTCAAAACATTCTCCTGTGCATCCTTTCTTTGGCAGAAACTGGAAGATATGTTCTATCAAACAAGAGACTAAACCAAGAAAAAACATTGCTGCTATTGTCAAAAGCAGCACTGAATAAGTATCATACTTGGTATGTTTCAAGCCCTGTTCCAAGTACTCTATATATAAAACTCACTTCATTCTTAAGCTATATGGCCTGGGACAATTTATTTTAAGTTCTCTGAGCCTCAGTTTTCCATTACTAAAATAAGAATAATCAGTAAGAGTATCCATCCACAGGTGGCAAAAAGACACAAGGAATTTATCTAATTTAACTGGGACCCTATCGATATGCAGGCCCCAGCAGCATCCACACCCTGGGACATGCTATCAGCCCAGAGAAGAGCAAGAGGATGGCACTTTCTTAGAGGAAAGGATAAGGTGAAGTGACAGAGCATTTGAAAAACTATACAAGGTTATATACTAGGATATATACAGCCCACCTGGTGGTACATTTGAGTAAAAACTGAGAGATACAGAGAAGACTGCATTAGAAAGAAAATGAAGCAACTATTATCTGCAGAAGAAAAAAGAAATGTAGTCACAGAACACCTGCTGGTTGTGGGCAAGTAGCCATCACATAGTCATCAAAATGTGACCCCAGTAACTGAGGTAATATAAAGTGATGATGAAGCCACCCCAGGAAAGTGGGGAAGGCTGAATGGAACTGAGATTTACAAGTTCTCTCAACTAGCACAGTGGGCAGCTACCAAAATAGCACCAAAATCCCACCTCCTAGTACTCGTGCCTTTGCACAGTCCCGCCGTAAGTATGGGTTGGGCCTAGTAACTCACTTCTAAAAGACATAATCAGGCCCTGGCCAGGTAGTTCAGTTGGTTGGAGCATTGTCAGGATACACCAAGGTAATGGTTTGATCCTCCATCAGGGCACATACAGGAATCAACTAATGAATGTATAAATAAGTGGAACAACAAATGAATGTTTCTTTTTAAAGTTAATAAATGACAAAAAAAAGTAAAGATAAAGTAAAGGACACAATCAGATGTCACTTTTAAGATTAGGTTACAAATGGAAGCCACTGTCATGTTGTGAGCTGCCTGATGGAGAGGCCCATATGGCAGGGAACTGAGGAGGCTTTTGGCCACAGCCTATAAGAAACTAAGTTCTTAACTAACCAGGCGGGGGTGCAATGGATAGAGCACCAGAGTGAGACGCGGAGGACCCAGGTTGGAAACCCCGAAGTCGCTGGCTTGAGCATAGGCTCATCCAGCTTGCGCACGGGCTCACCAGCCTGAGTACAGGGTCGCCGGCTTGAGTGGGATTATAGACATGACCCCATGCTTGCTAGCTTGAGCCCCAGGTCACCAGCTTGAGCAAGGGGTCACTCGCTCTGCTGTAGCCCCATGGTCAAGGCACATATGAGAAAGCAATCAATGAACAAGTAAGGTTCCACAACAAAGAATTGATGCTTCTCACTCTCTCCCTTCCTGTCTGTCTGTCCTTATCTGTCCCTCTCTCTATCTTAATAAAAAAAAAAAAAACAGAAAAAAAGTAAATTCTTGCAACAACCACAAATGACCTTAGAAGAGGACCTTCCCTCAGTTAAAGCCTTGGCAGACATCTTGATTTCCACCTTGTGAGAAACCCTGAGCCAGAAGATCCAGCTAAGCCAGTGTTCCCCAACCATTTTTGGGCCACGGACCAGTTTAATGTCAGAAAATATTTTCACAGACTGGCCTTTAGGGTGGGACAAATAAATGTATCACGTGACCGAGACAAGCGTCAAGAGTGAGTCTGAGGTGGATGTAACAGAGGGAATCTGGTCATTTGTTAAAAATAAAATATCGTTCAGACTTAAATATAAATAAAACGGAAATAATGTAAGTTATTTATTCTTTCTCTGCAGACTGGTACCAAATGGCCCACGGACTGGTACCAGTCCACAGCCTGGGGGTTGGGGACCACTGAGCTAAGCCACATCTGTTTCTTTTCTTTTCTTTTTTTTTTTTTTGGTGACAGAGGGACAGATAGGGACAGACAGGAAGGGAGAGTGCTGCTCTTGACAACCATTAGATAACATGTGTTATTTTAAGCGGGTAAGTTTGGGGGTAATCTGGTATGTAGCAATAAATAAGTAATACACCTGCTTTAATGGGAAGTCAGTGGAGAATATCTAATGTGGATCAATTGAAAAACAGCAGTGTAAACAAATGATATGGAAACACAAAGGAAATCAAGTCCTGGGGAAAGGGACAAGAAATGGATAAAGGCCACCGATTCTCATTATAAATCATGTGGTATGGTACTATCTGACTTTTAAACTACATACAAGTATTATTTTAATTAAGAATCTTAAGAATACACAGAAGACAAGATGGCGCTGGAGTAGGCGGACGTACCAACTCCCACTTCCCAGAACCAAAGTGGATTACAAACAAATTTTAAGAACTATCATCTGGAAAAACCAACTTTGGACTAAACTAAGAGGACTCTTCAACCAAGGAACACTGAAGAAGCCACACCGAGACTGGTAGGAAAAGTGGAAACACAAAGAGGGCTGCCCAGCTACCCAAAGCGAACAGCAGCCGGGAGAGACTCACGTGGTGGGAAGTGAGTTTAGCAGAGGGGAGGGTCCTGAATCCCAGGAACAAAGCCCCAGCCTGCAGCCCCAGAGCCCAGAAGAGGCGTATGGACAGTATTTAACTGGAAACAAGACAGAATACTGTTTGTGAGAAAGAGACTGATTTTTCAGACCCAGGATTCTTCTTAAAGGCACCGCGCAGAATGCCTCTCTCACAACCACTCAACTCGGGGGGACGGGGAGAGAGGAGAGGACCGGAGTAGCAGGAAGAGAGTGTAATCTAGGAGGCACAGGGAGAAATATTTTGGGAGACAGCCACCCTAACCCCTGGGATGAGTCACTCCCCAAATCTGAAGTGAATATTTCCCCCAGAAACAGCAATACCAGCAAAGGGAAGCAGGACACCAGCCAAACAACCTCTCCCACAGCACTCAAAGCAGAGTCGCTTAGAAGGAGGGAGCTTTCGGGTCTACAGTAGTGAGTGTTAGGGGCTGAGCTACAGCACCTGCACCCACACAGCTGAGGGCTTGCCGGAGGGCGGGCGGCAGCAGGAGACAGAAGCGCGGTTTTGTTGGCAGGGGCGGAAGCCGGTTGACCACCACTGGGCCCAGGTGTGAGCTCAGTCTTGCCTGGCTGGGGAGGAGGGGGCATACAAAAGTGGTCAAGCCCAGCTGCGGGCCGCCTATAATCCAACCTGTGGGAGAAGGGCGGGAGCCCCGGAAGGGGTGGAGACTAGCCCTTGAGCAGGAGCTCAGGAGCACAGCCTTGCTCCGCCCATGGAACCAATGCTTGTGGACTGACTTGGGAGCCGGCTCCTCCTGCAGGGGTGGAGCCAAAAGCCCAGGACAGGCCAAGACCTGCTACTGAGCATGGGCATGCAGTCCTGCCTGGCTTGTGGAGCCAAGGTTTGCAGCCATCCCACGAGCGGGCTTCTCCTGCAAGGGCGAGTCGGAAACCCGGAAGCAGGCAGAGACCCGCAGCTGAGCAAAGGTGCTGCCACTGACCTCAGGGCCGAGCATAAAGCCACCCACGGGGGCGGGGCAAAGGCCAAGGCCACCAAGGCTTGTACACCCGAGCACATGATCACAGCCACCCCTGAAGGAAAGGCGGAAACCACAGCAACAGCCCCAGTGGGAAGGCACAGGCAACGCCCATACCCAAACGCCCTATGCAGAAACAGTAGAGGGGGTGGCGGGCCTACAGACAGACCATACCTAGGGAACAGAGGCCACACCCAGTGGACACCAGTGGCCAAGACCTTCTTTTACACAGAGAAGATGAGAAGGCAGAGAAATGCAACACAAATGAATCAAGAGAAATCCCCTGAAAAGGACCTGAATGAAACAGAAATAACCAAATTACCAGATGCAGAGTTTAAAATAATGATTATTAGGATGCTCAAAGATATTAGAACAACAATAGATGGTCATTACGGACATCTAAATAAAGAGATAGCAGATATAAAAACAGACATTGAAATAATAAAAAAGAATCAGAAATGAGAATACAATATCAGAAATGAAGAACACAATGGAAGAAATTAAAAGCAGGATGGATCTGGAAACAGCCCAAGTGTCCGTCAGAGGATGAGTGGATTAAAAAGCTTTGGTACATATATACTATGGAATAATAGCCATAAGAAATGATGACATCGGATCATTTACAACAACATGGATGAACCTTGATAACATTATACTACGCAAAATAAGTAAATCAGAAAAAACTAAGAACTATATGATTCCATACATAGGTGGGACATAAAAATGAGACTCAGAGACATGGACAAGAGTGTGGGGGTTATGGGGTGGGGGGAGGAGGGGGAGGGGGATGGGGGAAGCAAGGGTCACAAAGAAAACCAGTTAGAAGGTGACGAAAGACAATTGGACTTTGGGTAATGGGAATGCAGCATAAGCAAATGGCAAAATAACCTATAGCTGTTTTCTCTAATCATATGTACCCTGATTTATCAGTCACCCCATTAAAATTAATAAAAAAAAAATTTGTCTCAGGGCTAATTCAGGCAGTTAGAAGAATAGTATAAGGATGCTAATTCTGCTTCTCAGGACACATCCTGCAAAAGGGGCCCCAAGAAAATTGGCGATTTGGCTCTTCTGACTTTGCCAATTGGATTTAAAAAAAGTAGGTCAGGAACGCCCTGAAATGGAACTAACAATACAAGGGCATAAATTTAAAGGACTTTTAGATACTGGAGCTGATGTATCTGTTATTGCTAAGCTACATTGGTCTCCTTCCTGGCCCATTCATGCAGCAGCCACAGAATTACAAGGTATAGGGCAGAGTAAATCCCCTCAACAAAGTTCTAGTATTTTACGTTGGGAAGATTAAGGTCATTCTGGATTTTTTTAGCCTTATGTGCTCCCTGGATGGCCAGTTAATTTGTGGGTAGAGATGTTTTGAAAAACACAGGAGCGTTGCTTGTCAGTCCTAATGGTTTAGTCAGTACTCAGATGCTTGATCGGGCATTTTTGCCCACTAAGGGACTAGGGAAAGAACAGCGAGGAATTCTCACTCCCATAGAAATGGCACCCAATACCAGAAGGTGTGGATTAGGATATCAAAATTTAGCATAGGGGCCTTGGTAGCTCCTGCTACTCCAATAATGCATTGTGCAAACCCAATTACTTGGAAATCAGATAATCCTGTATGGGTAGACCAATGGCCCCTTTCTCGGGAGAAACTTAGGGCAGCTGCTCGATTGGTACAAGAGCAGCTACAGCTTGAGCACACTGAACCATCTAACAGCCCATAGAATACACTTCCATATTTTGATCTTGTTGCCTCCTGGATTATCAAGGGGCATAGGCGACCCTTACAGCTTATAGGTTTTGAGCCTCAAAATTATTGTTGTTCCTTTTTTCAAAGGATCAACAACAATGGCTCTGGGAAACTTCCACTAAATAGCAAATCGCTTTTGCAAATCAATGGACAACTTTATACTAAAACAGTCAACTTAAAATCAGCTCAAAGACTAGAAATATATGCCATTATCATGGCTTTTCAGCATTTGCCATATTCGCCCTTTAATCTATAGAGACAGCAAATATTTACTTATCGTTTCCACTATAAAGACTGATGTCTTAGGGACAACTGCTGATGAACTATTTCAGCAGTTCCTCCTTTGAAGACTTGTGTGTCAACATAGAGCTCCATGTTTTATAGGACATACTCGAGCTCACCCCGCGCTCCCTGGAGCTTTAGCACAAGGGAATGCCCTTGTTGATTAAGCTACCCAAAAGAAAATTATTTGGAACAACCATGACAGATCGAGCAATTCAATCTCATACTATTCATCACCAGAACGCTACAGCCCTGTGTAAATGGCTTCAACTTTCTCGGGAAGCAGCATGGCAGTTTGGTAAATCCTGTCCAAGGGGTCCTATACTACAATCTGTCCCTTCATTTGGAGTTAACCCTCAAGGACTCCTGCCAGGACAACTTTGGCAAATGGATGTTACTCATATACCTTCATTTGGCAAACAGTCCTATTGTCCACGTTACAGTGGATACCTATTTTGGATTTATAGTAACCTCTGTCAGAATAGGACAGTCTGCTAAGCATGTTATAGCTCATTGTCTGTATGCATTTTTCTATTATTGGATTTCCTAAACTGGTTAAACTGACAATTCTCCTGCATATGGAGCAAAAGCATGTACTGTATTTTGTCAAACCTTTCAAATTATGGGTGTCTCTTACAATCGTTAAAGTCAAGGTATTCTTCAAGTGTACCCAGCAAATATTTTAAGGTCAATTTTAAAGGGGGGAGTCATCCTGGAACTCCTATGGGTCTATCATATTGTGCTTTTTACTTAAAAATTTTAAATTTCTTTTGAATGCTGATGAACAGGAGATGCCAAATCTTCTCCTGCAAACTTCTACCTTCTTTTATTTGATCCAGCTAATAACACTGTTTTGTCTTTTTCTAAATAGCTCCAGATATACAGAAAAGGTTTATATAGGCAGATGGGAATCCTCAAACGCCTCAGAGAGATCTTCTGAGCATGGTCTTTAAGGTACCAAGAGGCAGAAAAAATCCCAAAAGAGATCAGGTGAATTACCAGCTTTTAGGATATGCCCTTAAAGGCTCCAACGCCCCAAAGAAGTCTCATAGGAGTCCATCTGGGTCCTGCTTCAACAGTGAAAAGGAAGGTCATTGAGCTAAAGCCTGCCAGGCTTACATGCCTTTGCTGTGAGGAAAAGGGACACTGGAAGGTAGGCTTCCCCCTTGCTCCTCTAAGGGAGATTCAGTCTCTTCCAGCCCTGCTCCAGCCACCTATGACCTAACCTTGCCGAGAATGCTGTGGTTTGCCACTGAAGGCTGAAGGTGCCCAGGGCCGACGGCCTCATCTATGACACTGTGGACGAGCCTAGGGTATTTATTCCAAGAAGTAGGTAAACTGATCTCATTTGCACAAGGGCCACTTAACTATGTCTTGCCTGAATAGTCAGGTTTTTTATTCTTCCCTCAAAGATCTCTGTTGTGGGTGTTGATAGTCCTATTTTCTGCTGCTTTGTTCAATATATAGTGTTTCCTTTATTCCTCCTACCTCAATGCCCCACTCATATTTCAGGCTGGGACCTACTCCTAATTTAGAGCTCTCTTTCCCCCTTTTGCCAACTTCTATTGTGAATTTACCTTTGTCACCCAGCTTAGTGTATCCCAAGGTTCTCTTTACCAAGCCACAGTCGCAGAGCTCCAGGGAAAAGCACCCTGATCTCATCTCTTCAGGCAGAGGAGAACAGAGGCTCCATCTCTACACATGCTGCAGATGGCTTTTCCAGTCTACCTGAATCATTACCAGCTAGAAGCAGCGGTCATTGGGACTTGGACATGAGCTGCAAAGTATAGAATTGTGACAACAATTCCAGTGCCATGCGGACTTTTCCTGGACTCCTGCTCCTTGTGATAGCTCCTAACGGACTGAACTGGGGTTGTTGCATTCGCAGGGATTTGGAATGGTGTTGGTGCCAACTTGGACTTGGTGAACATGTTAAGGACACTATTCTTTTATGGATTCTTGTTGTATTGGCCAAGAGTTTGCTTAAAGGCTTTAATCACAGTAAAAAATATATATATGACCAGATAAAGAAGATGTGGCACATATACACTATGTTATACTACTCAGCCATAAGAAATGATGACATCGGATCATCTACAACAAAATGGTGGGATCTTGATAACATTATACGGAGTGAAATAAGTAAATCAGAAAAAGCCAAGAACTGCATGATTTCATACATTGGTGGGACATAAAAACGAGACTAAGCCCTGGCCGTTTGGCTCAGTGGTAGAGCGTCGGCCTGGCGTGCAGAAGTCCCGGGTTCGATTTCCGGCCAGGGCACACAGGAGAAGCACCCATCTGCTTCTCCACCCCTCCCCCTCTCCTTCCTCTCTGTCTCTCTCTTCCCCTCCCGCAGCTGAGGCTCCATTGGAGCAATGATGGCCCAGGCACTGGGGATGGCTCCTTGGCCTCTGCCCCAGGCGCTAGAGTGGCTCTGGTCACAACAGAGTGACGCCCCAGAGGGGCAGAGCATCGCCCCTGGTGGGCGTGCCGGGTGGATCCCGGTCGGGTGCATGCGGGAGCCTGTCTGACTGTCTCTCCCCGTTTCCAGCTTCAGGAAAAAAAAAAAAAAAAAAAAACAAGACTAAGAGACATGGACAAGAGTGTGGTGGTTATGGGGGGGGAGGGAAGGAGGGAGAAGGGGAGGAAGAGGGGCATGAAGAAAATGAGATAGAAGGTGACGGAGGACAATCTGACTTTGGGTGATGGGTATGCAACATAATTGAATGACAAGATAACCTGGACATGTTTTCTTTGAATATATGTACCCTGATTTATTGATGTCACCCCATTAAAATGAATAAAAATTTATGTATAAAAAAAAATTAAAAACCGGGTTCGATTCCCGGCCAGGGCACATAGGAGAAGCGCCCATTTGCTTCTCCACCCCCACCCCCTCCTTCCTCTCTGTCTCTCTCTTCCCCTCCCGCAGCTGAGGCTCCATTGGAGCAAAGATGGCCCGGGCGCTGGGGATGGCTCCTTGGCCTCTGCCCCAGGCGCTAGAGTGGCTCTGGTCGCGGCAGAGCGACGCCCCAGAGGGGCAGAGCATCGCCCCCTGGTGGGCAGAGCATCGCCCCTGGTGGGCGTGCCGGGTGGATCACGGTCGGGCGCATGCGGGAGTCTGTCTGACTGTCTCTCCCTGTTTCCAGCTTCAGAAAAATGCAAAAAAAAATTAAAAAATAATAAAAAAATAAAAAATAAAACATTAAAAAAAAGAATCTTAAGAATAAAGAGAGACGCAACAAACTAATCATCCAGTAGGTGAAATTTAACATTGTAATCATAGGCAAAAAGGGAAGAACATGTACCAAGATATTACTGTTACCTCTAAATGGTGATGGTATGGATGGCTCTTACCATCTTTATAGTTTCTTTATATTTCTTTGTATTTAAAAAGTTTTATACTTGTATTTCTTTTACACTTGGAAAATATAATAGATTCTATTAAAATGGAAAAACAAAAGAAACAAAACCCCTATAATCAAACTACAATTTGAAGAAGTTTCAAGAACAGAGGGTCCATGGACTGGAGTGTCACAGCAGATGACCAGGTATCATAAAGGCGACTTGGTTAGGAAGAGGAGAGACCTGGGCAGTGCAGGCTTTAACGTACATGGGGAAGAGAGCTAACTTTCACTTAGCCCTCTGGGCATGCAGCACAGCTAGGCCTCAAAAGACTCTGGTCACCACATCATAAAAGATACCATATCCAGGCCCAGAGAGCTGGCCAGAGCAGCAGCTATCAACACCAAGTCTGCTCAACACTGAATTCCACACTTTCTTCCCTGCACTACTGTTTTCCAAGTAAACAAGATACGCATCTGTTTTATTAATGTACACATACACTGAAATCTAAAATTCATTTATGCAGGTTTGAATCTAATGAGGAAACAGGTTCTCATGAAATAAGACTTTGTCAGAGAACAAGTTAAAGTATTTTACAAATATTTACAAAGAACAAAAATTCGAACTTGTAACAGAAAACTGAAGACAACCCGAATGTAAAGCAAAAACAACTAATCTGAAATGTCCAATACTGAATATATGCATATAATAGCTGGGATCAAGTTTAGTAAAAACTAAGATTAAAAATTAAACTTTTGGCCTGATCTGTGGTGGCACAGTGGATAAAGCATTGACCTGGAAATGCTGAGGTTGCTGGTTCGAAACCCTGGGCTTGCCTGGTCAAGGCACATATGGGAGTTGATGCTTCCTGCTCCTCCCCCCTTCTCTCTCTATCTCTCTCTCCTTTCTAAAATGAATAAATAAAATTAAAATAAAATTTAAAAAAAAAGAGGGTAGAGAAAAGGTATTCTCACCTGCCTTTAAAAAAAAAAATCTTTTGCTAAAACCTGATGTTATCAGGAAACTATTCTAACAAAGATGTCAGTAGTTAACAAACCATGTGAAATGTAATAGTTACTGCATTTTGTGAAATGCTCTGTTTCTTATCTCTCTTGGGTTAATTATTAGACACAAATATAGAATTCAGGGCTTCAGAATAATATGCAGAAGAGCATAAGTGCATTTATGCATTTGTCAGGATGGTTCTGAGATTTCACCAAGTTTTCAAAGTAGTCTATGACCAGAGATAGTTCATTGTGCTGCTGGACTGTAGCCTGGTATCACACCAAATAGGGGTCCATGGGATGTCATCAAGATACAGGAAGAAGATACTGGCCGGTTGGCTCAGTGGTAGAGTGTTGGCCCAGAGTACGAATGTCCCGGTTTTGATTTCCAGTCAGAGCACACAGGAGAAGCGCCCATCTGCTTCTCTACCCCTCCCCCCGCTTCTTGCCCTCCCCCTCTCTTTTCCCCTCCTTCAGTCATGGCTCAGTTGGAGTGAGTTGGCCCCAGGCACTGAGGATGGCTCCATGGCCTCACCTCGGGCACTAAGAAGAGCTAGGCTGAGCAAGGGAGCAACTCCCTCCCTTGGGTAGAGCATCACCTTCTAGTGAGCTTGCCAGGTGGGTCGCAGTCCCCATACATGCAGGAGTCTATCTCTACCTTCCCTCCATTCACTTGGGGAAAAAAAGACACAGGGAGATACAGACATGATACTTGTTTCTGAGCTTACCATTCTTTCAAAATCACTGCAGGCATTTATGATTCCAGTGATGTCTGGGATTGCGTGAAAATAAGAAAATCATAGAAGTAAATATATGAAGTGATTGTAACTCACCTTTATACACACGTTGACAAAAACTGTCTGATTCCCTTTGTTGCTCAGGCCATTAAACAGCGTGAGTGTCTGAATCCCACCAGAATCACTGCATGTGTCATCCAAGCGATCACCTCCCATGAACTTGACTTTTAACCAATTTGCTAGAATTCTGCGAATAAAAGAAAACAGCACATGAAAAAGAATCCTATTCTAAATCTAAACTATTCAGATTTTCAGGAAAAGATGTTAGAAAGAAATACCACACAGATGTAGGTCCACAAAAATTTTATTGTGAGGTTGGTCTGAACAAAACTCTACTGGGTTATTTATTTGGGTAAAAGGCGAGGGCACTCATGGAATTGGTTCATTCTAATGTGATTTATGAATCTAAAGCACTAAGAAAAGATAATGAGCAATAGAAAAGATCCTTAGAACCCAACCTATGGTGGCACAGTAGATAAAGCATTGACCTGGAATGCTGAGGTCACCAGTTCGAAACCCCAGGCTTGTCCAGTCAAGGCACATATTAGAACCAACTACTACGAGTTGATGCTCCTTCTCCCACCCACTTTTCTCTTTCTCTCTCTCTTTCCCTTCCCCCTCTCTCTAGAATCAGTAAAAAAAAAAAAAAAAAAAAAAATCCTTCAAGTTTAAAATATACATGTGTTACAGAATCAAATTTCTCAAGCCTGAGACCTTAAGAATTCTTGGGACATATATTTCCTAATAAATTAGCAAATCAGAAGACAGCTATTTTAAAAAATGAATCATTTAAATACTTTTAAAACACCACAACTCTCATCTATGCTTAGCTGTCTGAGATAAGCTTTTTGACTTTCTTTTTCCTTAGTCCACATGTGTTCCTACTTAAAAAGTAATGTGTTCACAGAACTTATCCTCAAACATTGCTGACTGAAACTGAAAATGGTACAGCCACTATAGAAAACAGTTCACCAAATCTTCAAAGACTTAAAAGTTATCACACAAGCTAGCAATTGCACTCCTAGATAATAACCAAGAGAGCTGCTAACATATGCCCACTTATACACAAATATTCATAGCAGCATTACCATATAACCAAAAAGTGGAAACAACCCAAATATGATACATGCATTACAACCTAGGAAACATGTATGCTAAGTGAAAGATGCCAGTCATAAATATATCACGTATGGCCTGACCAGGTGGTGGCGCAGTGGATAGAGCATGGGACTAGGATGCAGAAGGACCCAGGTTCGAGACCCCGAGGTCGCCAGCTTGAGCGCGGGCTCATCTGGCTTGAGCAAAGAGCTCACCAGCTTGGACCCAAGGTCGCTGGCTCCTGCAAGGGGTTACTCAGTCTGCTGAAGGCCCACGGTCAAGGCACATGTGAGAAAGCAATCAATGAAACAACTAAGAAGTCGCAACGCGCAACAAGAAACTGATGATTGATGCTTCTCATCTCTCTCCATTCCTGTCTGTCTGTCCCTGTCTATCTCTACCTCTGTAAAAAAACAAACAAACAAACAAACAAAAAATATATCACGTATGATTCCAGAACAGGCAAATGTATAAAGAAAGGAAACAGACTGGTAGATGCCAGGCGCTGAAGGTAGGGAGGAATGGAGAATGCTAATAGATATAGGGTTTCTTTTCAAATTTAAAAAAAAAAAGTTCTGGAATTAAAGCATGGTAATGGTTGTACACCTCTGTGAATATACTAAAAACCAGTGAAATGGACACTTTAAATGTGTGAGATGTATATGTGAATTACAGCTCAATAAAGCTGTTTAAAAAGAAAAGTAGTATGTTTTTTTTTGTTTTGTTTGTTTTGTTTTTTTATCTAGAAAGACAGCTTTTATTTATTCAACTAAAAATTATTTTTCTCAAGGTCTTATAACAGAATTACAGCGTTTCCAAAGGAAGAAAAGGTTAAAACATTCCTAACAGAGCTATGTATTTGCAACTACTTTTAAAACTATAGGAAATTTATCTAAATTCCAGTGATTACACTTAAGGCCAGCATTAATGGAGGAACCTTCCTCATGCCAAGAGTGGTGATGGACACTGCAAACGTCTTACTTAATGTTCAAAAAACCAACCAGAGGCCGGTGGTGTTACCTGATCTTACTGAGAAAATTAAGATTCAGAAATCTCAAAATTATGCTGCTAATCTGTGACTAACTTAGACGTGGAAACTCAGTGTCAAACCCAAATTAGCATTCTTTCCGTCAGTCTACGTAACATTAAGTAAATTACCTCTATCTTCGCCCTCCTAAAACATAAGTGAGTAGGATTCCACGTCCTATTTGGGATGTTGTGAGGCCAGGGCGGTCAACTGTGGCAGGCACTGGCCACACGTGCGTACTGAGCACAGAAAATGCCTTATAGAATTTAAAGAAGCCTGACCTGTGGTGGCGCAGTGGATAAAGCGTCGACCTGGAAATGCTGAGGTCGCCGGTTCGAAACCCTGGGCCTGCTTGGTCAAGGCACATATGGGAGTTGATGCTTCCAGCTCCTCCCCCCTTCTCTGTCTGTCTGTCTGTCTGTCTCTCTCTCCCCCCCCCTCCTTTCTAAAATGAATAAATAAAAAAATTAAAAGAATATTCTTTAAAAAAAAAAAAAAAAGAATTTAAAGAAATAATAGGAAATAGAACATCACTTCTTTATTCTTTCTGGGCTTCAATTGCGATTCAATTTTAACTTCGGAAACTGAGCAACGTAGGTAAATTACAAAATATTTCCTAATCCAACAAATTTGCTCTTCTATTGCTACAAATGAGTCTGCCTCGGAAATCCAGAACGCCGTGGCTCTGGGGGCGCGATCCGCTCTCGCGCATGTCGTGGTGAAGAAAAGTAGTATGTTTTATAGTTGCTTTAAAGGCATGGAAGCAATCTGGTCGCCCTGGCCAAACAACAGATGACTTCACTAGTTAGAGCATCATCCTGAAGCGCAGAGGTTGCTGGTTCGATCCCCAGTCAAGGCACATAGAGGAACAGATAATGTTCTCCTCTCTCTCTAAATATCAACAAATTTTTGAAAATTATTTAAAAATAAATAATAAATTAATAAATAAAAGTATGGAAGCAATCTGGTTATAGAAAATAATGCCATGTCAATTTTTTGGACTTCTTTTTTTTAAATGACAAATTTTTTTCCTAAGGAAAAAATAATGCAGCTAAAGCATAAAAATTGTAAACTGTCTTCTCCAAGATTCTAAAATGAAATGGGCTCTAAAAATTACTTCTTAGTATAACTTTAAATAACAATCAACTCTGAAATGCTTTTGGACAAAGGCTACTGTTAAATTTACAGAATAAATATTTAAATAATCTACTGTCAACTTCAAATCACAAACAAAAGAGACTGCAAGTCTAAGCACCAAAACAAACCTACACATCAGTGTTCCCACCATGCACAAGAGGAACACACCCCTCTGACACCCTAGCCACCCCTTGTGCTGCTCCACTGCCCAGACACTCTCCGGAATGGTCACTTCACCTCCCTACACTGCTTTCTCAGCATCAAACCCCCAAGGAAACACCTCCCTGACCTGCCAGGACTCCCTGGGAACTGTTCTTCTCCACAGTCAGGCAACATCAGCAATAGCTTCCAAAAAAAATGCTCCCTCCTACCAGGGAGGTGCTCAGCCACTAGAGATGACAGGTCCAGGGGCGCCCAAGCTGCATCACTGGAAGGGACAGAAGATGGCAGGTGAGCTGGTGTCTGAGCCCCAGGGTAGGAGCAGTGCACATGGCAGGGGCATGACAGACCTCAGCAGCTGCTGGTGGAAGTGCTGGACTTTCAACTGGTGCGCAGTCTTGTTCCTGAGCCACCTTAGCCTATGAAGAAAGGGAGAACAGCACTATTATCAGTGCCCATGGAAGGAATCTGGTAAGTACTTACTGACGTTTTCAGTAAAAGTGGTTAGTATGTGCAGGTGTGAAATATTTAGGAGATGAAGAAAACTTCTTCTGATAAATGGATCAGCCAGAGACCTGTTCATTCCACAGATTTCAAGTAATTATCTACCATTTGCCAGTCATAGGAGATAGCAGTAAACAGACAAAATTCCTGCCCTTTTGGGTACCCAGTCATGGGGGAAAACACACCTCTCCAAGTGGATGGCATGGTAGGCATGTGGGCATGCAGTGGTCTCAAACAGGGTGGTCAGAGAAGTGACATGTGAGCAAAGGCCTAAAGGAAATAGGGGAAACAGCATGACTATTTCTGAGGGAGAGGCAGAGGGAATAGTTATGCCACGGCAGGAGTGAGCATGTGTGTAGAAAATGAGTCCAGGGCCTGACCAGGTGGTGGCACAGTAGATAGTGAGACTGGGATGCAGAAGGCCCAGGTTCAAAAATGCAAACTTGCCAGCTTGAGTGCAGGCTCACCAGCTTGAGCACAGGGTTGCTGGCTTGAGTGTGGGAACATAGACATGACCCCATGGTCTCTGGCCTGAGCCCAAAAGTCGCTGGTTTGAACCCAAGGTCACTGGCTGGAGCAAGGGGTCACTCACTCTGCTGTAGCTCCCCAGTCAAGGCGCATATGAGAGAGCAATCAATGAACAAACTAAGGAGATGCAACAAAGAATTGATGCTTCTCATCTCTCTCCCTTCCTGTCTGTCCTTGTCTGTCCCTTTCTCTGTCACAAAAAAAAAAAAAAAAAAAAAAAAAAGAAAGAAAGAAAATGAGTATAGGGAGAGCAGTGGGGGACAACAGAGGTGGGAGGTGAGGGCAGCCATGCCAAGGACTCAGGGAGCAGCAGAGAGGTCAAATAGAGACATGAGGTGACCTGATTCAACTGTGGTGGTGAGGACAACAGGATGTAGGGGTCAAAGGTGGAAGCCGGCAGACAGAGGTGGTGAAGGCAGTGCCCCAGATGATAGGTCTGAGTCCAGATGCATGACTTAAGCCCAGGGAGGACAGGCTGCATCCTGTGAGCCAGGGAAGGACCTTGGATGAAGATTAGGTTCTTAAGTTGGGTGGGAAATTGGATACAGGAGTTTGGCACACAGGAGCCTTAGCACAAGGGGAGTTATGAGTGTGAAGGACAGAGATTACCAGGAGAAGGGACAGAAGGGAAGAACAGAGAGCAGGGGGCTGTGTTGAAAGTGGAGAGCTGGGCAGAGACAGATGAAGCAACCACAATTCCAAGAGGAGGCCGGGCCAGTGCTAAAGCTGCCATGGGTCAAAGAGGAGCCTGAGCACCCTGACTACAGAGTGTGTCTGAGACAGGTCACCGCTATTGTCCACCCCACTTACAGATGCAGGAACAGGACACCTCAGGAATCTAGGCAACTGCACAGTTTGTTGGAGCCAAATAAAATCCTGGAGATGGTTTTCAGAGAAAATGTCCTGTGACAGCCCAAGGGAAGGTGAGGCACGCCATGAGACCCAGACAGTAAATTGCTGCAGCCTCTCCATGTCTCCTTCTCCAGGGCTCCCCACTGGGAGGCCCTACTCAAGAGGTGACATCGGCATGGCCTGAAGAGAAAGGCCAAGCCTGGCATGGCTAGCTCAAGCAAAGACCTGGGCAGGGCCCCAAGGAACCACACATGCTTATGGTGACTGGGAGGAACAGCAGGGGGTGCCATGCTAAAGGGGCATAGGAGGGAGCCCTGAGTGGAGAGACTGGAGGCTGGAAGGTGGAGTCTCTAAAATACTCCTGTGGAAGACGGAGGAAGCAGTATGGGTGGTAGGGGTGATGTGCGCGAGGAGGCAGCAGAAATGACAGACGCAGAAGAATTCGGACATCCAGGAAACAGGAGGTAGGAGTGAAAATGAAACCATGTGGATCTCAGGATACACCAATGAGAATGGACAAGACATGTCCATATTGGGGGGGGGGGGTGAGGGGGGCATGGTGTAGTCTTAGACCGGGAAAACCAGGAGTAAAATAGGTAGTTCCAACTAAAATTCAATTACCAGGAACCTGTGTTTTAAGGATAAAAGACATATAAATCAGAGCAGGCAAAGCAACCTCACATCCAGAACTGGAGGGAAAGAACACCTGAAAAACCGCAGTCCTGCATCTGTCTTCACGCTCTCTGACTCTACCCATTGTCCCTCCAAACAACAAGTGGGTTGGGGGTCGGGGAGGCATGTAGCAGGCACTGCAGTAAGCTGAGCGCTGACCTGGTGCAGGAGATGCCCACTTTTCCTGCGTGGCCCAGATCCAGAAGGCCCTTGGCCAGGCTCTCCTCAGCAATGGGACACTCTGCACTGGGCACCAGTGCCCTCAGCCGATCGTTCACATCCACACAGCAGGGCGCGGCCGGGAAGGCCCGCATCTGGCGCCTTAGCTTCTTCCGGGCTGCAACAGCTTCCCTCCACCTGGAGGACACATCAACGAATCATCGCTGGGTATGTTAAACACTCACCACAGGGACAAATGCAAAAACACACTCCAGCACCATTAACACAGGAACCCATTTTTTGACAATATGTTCAGTCTTTTTCAGCAACAGTCCTCAAACTAAGAAACTAGAATAAAACTTGACAAAAAAAAGAAAGTTTAAAAACAAACAACAATCCCAGGCATGGGGAAGCCTGACAGTAAATAAGTGGTGGTGAGCAAAAAAAAATTACTGAACTTAACAGCTAACCCTGACTGCTATCTGGAATCCAGTTTGGCAATATGAATACAATGCAAGGTACGTAAACCTTCTGACCCAACAACACCACTGATGGGAACTTATCTCCAGACACGTGTGCACTGTGTACACAAGGATGGTTACTACGTACTCTTTGTCATAGCTAAAGAGAGAAATCCAAGTGAAAGCTCATCCACAGGGTCAGGTAGGTCATTTACGCTGCCACTGACAACGGGAAAGCTGACTTGCTGCTGTGATCAGGTCTCCACCTCCAAGTAAATGGAGGAAAGAATGGCTGAGCACAGAGCTGGGAACAAAAAAGAACAGAAGGTGTCTGGTGTGTACACAAGCAGCTGCTGCTTCTGAGGAGGAAGATGGAGTCTCTCGTGGAATGGAGACTCACAGCTTACCATGTTCCCTTTCATATCGCTGTAACTGCCAAGACCAGTATTACTTAAATTTTACATGAACTGAATTACCATACAAAACATGTAACAGGCCCTGGCCGGTTGGCTCAGCGGTAGAGCGTCGGCCTGGCGTACAGGGGACCCGGGTTCAATTCCCGGCCAGGTCACATAGGAGAAGCACCCATTTGCTTCTCCACCCCCCCACCCTCCTTCCTCTCTGTTTCTCTCTTCCCCTCCCGCAGCCAAGGCTCCATTGGGGCAAAGATGGCCCGGGCGCTGGGGATGGCTCCTTGGCCTCTGCCCCAGGCGCTAGAGTGGCTCTGGTTGCGGTAGAGTGACGCCCCGGAGGGGCAGAGCATCGCCCCCTGGTGGACAGAGCGTTGCCCCTGGTGGGCGTGCCAGGTGGATCCCGGTCGGGCACATGCAGGAGTCTGTCTGACTGTCTCTCCCCGTTTCCAGCTTCAGAAAAATACAAAAAAAACCCAAAAAACAAACAAACATGTAACACATATACACCCACTTTAAAGATTAACGATGAATCAAACACCCATGTTCTTCCACCCAGTAGAGAAGCAGCACCCATGACACCTGTGGACCCTGCTCAGTCACACCCCTTTTTGTTCCCCAAAGTAACCACTGTGCTGAGTGTTGTTACGTTCCTTTTTTTTAGTGTTATCTCCAAAACAACCTATTTGACTATACACTGCTCCTATGTTATATACATTTCTCTAAGAATTCCTTTTTTATTATAAATTATGTTAGCACACAGCTATTTGTTTCACCTGTTCATAACCATCTCCCTGTATCTAGTACAATGGGTAAATAACAGAAAACAACCTATAATATACTGTTCACAATAACTAGGGGATATTTTATAGCTTCATATTCATTTTGAAATATCCCAATTTTTGTGAGCAGTATATTTGCCAAATACAGAACAATCCCACCCCAATCTAATTCCTTACTTATCCTCTTATTTTATCCTTACATTATACCCTTTAGGAAGGAATGTGATGTGTGTGTCTACATCTCTGCATGTACATAACTGATCATATCTGAAAGTATAATCATTGTAAAAGACTCCTGCATGGATTTTATCTGTAAGAGCATGTGACTCACCTCTGAAGATACTTGCAGTAGCACTGAAGTTCCTGGAGGGTCTCCCTTGCAGTCTGGAAAATCTCCTCTCCAAGAAACAAGTCCACTAGATGGGCACAAACGTCCTCACAGCAGCGGGCCATTCGGACCCTCTGGTCTGTCTCCACTGCACTCCTAGGGAACAGGGCCATCAGCATGTGAGAACACTACACCCAGGGCCCACACACAGTAAAAGCTCGCCTTAAAAGTACAAGAGTCCACATCCTTTGGATTGAAACATAATTATGTCTTTGCTACAAGAGAAGCTTAAGATTTTCATTTTACGTAATGTATAGCCATCTGGAAAGAATCACCAAACAACAAACATAACAGAAAAAAAATAACAAGAATGGTACAGGGTACTAGATTACAGGTCCAATGGGGCCCTTGGAAATAATCCAGAAATAAACCTTACTTAATAAAATGGTTAAAAAGTTTAGTTCTTTAAATGACCATTAAGACATCTTAGCAGTATTTGATGATTGCATTTAGAAGTGTCTCAAGTATACAACTGGCAGCCTGCGGTCATACAGTGGTGGGCCACAGACAAACCAGGATCTATAAGAGAGATTTTTACAAAATTCTATTAACCAAGAGAGCAAGGAACTGTATCAAATAATTTAGTCACAAAATGGAAGTAGCTTAAACAGGCAATAACCCATTTCCAACACCCACCCTCTTGGGTGAGGTTCAGTCTCCTGGAAGCAAGGAGAACATCATGTTCCCTGCCCATCAATGAATCTTGGGTTTATCTATCTCCTAATATCCCTTTCCTGGGATTAAGAAAAGACATATATCCATAATTTGTGAGGTCTATTACTTATAGTAAATGAGGAAATAGATTTCCAATGAATAGAGATGGAAAGAAATAGTAATGAAACAACACACTTCTGCCTTCGGGCTCTGTTCCCCATTTACACTGGGAGCTGTGGTCAGTTCAGTACTAAGAAATCCATCTCCTTAAAGGCTATCTCGAAGACCTTAAGCATGAGGACAGATTTACCTGAACAACTGAACCTCTGTCTTCCCTGAAGCTTGGCATGGAAATCAATAAAGCTCTTAAGTGAGATAGCACCAAGAAGTATTTTAACATATGAAACAAGAGAAGGATCTCCTACTTGAGAAAAACTAATGATAAGTAACTTGAAGACTGCTGGTAAATTCTCTTGCATACACATCCCCACACCCAGGGCAGGGTCCACAATGAAGATAAAAGTGAAAATGAGGCCCTCTCTGGAGGCAACAAACATACAGGGATGATGTGCTAGTGTTTGGCCATCCAAAGATGTGTGTGCTCCTTGTCAAAGTGAAACCTAGCTAGCCTGCGCTGCACCAGCCTGACCACAGGGCCAGAATGACCCTCCTCCCTCCTGCTGGACCATTTCTCTCACACTGCAGGACACAGCACTTCACTTACTTCAACTCCTGGGAGCACGTTTCCCTCACACATTCCATCACCACCAGTTCTGTCAACTCTGCAGCCAGAGCCCGACTCATCTGAGTTAACATTAGTTCTCTTTCTTGTTTCAACCTAAATGTTTAAAAAAAGAATTAAGCACAAGAGTGATGTTTAAGAATAAAACTTAGTGACATCACACTGCATAACCTTGCAAATGGGGATTTGAGTTGTGCTGCCTGAGTTGGCAGGCCTAACCCTCTGATCCCACCAGACACAGATCACATGGCTGACCCCACCCCAGCACCCATGACCACCACCCTCTCCCAGCCTCAGCAGAGAAGGGCTGCTGCTCACAAGGTGGGTGTAGCCTCAACCCCCATCCACTCCCTGGGTCGAAGTGGATGAGGGTGCGGGGCGAGCCTCAGGTCTGATGCAGTGGACATCAGCAGCAAGAGCATCGTAGGCCTGCTTGAGTTCTCTCCTCTGTCCACACACTCTGACCCCCATGTACATACATGGATGAGACACACTAACCTCTCCTCTTCAGCCTGCCTCCTCTCCTCCTCCTTTCGCTCCCTTTCCTTAGTCATTTCTTCAGCTGCGATGTGTCTCAAAATGCCTGTGGTTGCAGCTGTTAACAATTCCTCCATAGCAGCATTGGAAACACTAGACAGAACAAAGCAGATATCATTCTAAATTAATAAATGAAAGCCAAGCAAACCACATAACTAAACTTCTAACACTGGCAAGGAAAAAATGACTTATTTGGCTTTTAGCATAAAAATTAAACCCATGGTTAGAAACATATAATAATCAAAAATGACTCATGAGTAAATAGGAAAACCAAATACACCTACAACTAGTAAAGAGATTGAAACAATTTTCAAAAACCACTCCTGCCTGACCAGGCGGTGGCGCAGTGGATAGTGTCCCACTATGACGCAGAGGACCCAGGTTCGAGACCCCGAGGTCACCAGCTTAAGCACAGGCTCATCTGGTTTGAGCACAGCTCACCAGCTTGAACCCAAGGTCACTGGCTTGAGAAAGGGGTCACTTGCTCTGCTGTAGCCCTGCAGTCAAGGTACATATGAGAAAGCAATCACTGAACAACTAAGGTGCCGCAATGAAGAATTGATGCTTATCTCTCTCCCTTCCTGTCTGTCTGTCCCTCTCTTCTGTCTCTGTCACAAAAAAACAAAAACAAAAAAACAAAACAAAACACTCCTGCCTGACCTGTGGTGGTGCAGGAGATCAAGTCTCCAACTATAATGCTGAGGTCGCCAGTTCAAAACCCCAGGCTTGCCCAGTCAAGACACATACAAGAAGCAACTATGAGTTGATGCTTCTTGCTGCTCACCTCGTCTCTCTCTAAAAATCAATAAATAAAATCTTAAAAAAAAAAACACATACAGCAAAGAAAAGCCAATGACCAGATGACTTCACTGATAAATTATACTAATTCCTTAAAGAAGCACTAGTACCAACTCTTTTCAAACTCTTCAAAAAAAGCTTCAGAAGCAATACTTCCTAACATTTCTATGAAGCCAGCATTGCCCTCACATGATATACTAAAGTCAAAGACCCTACAATAAAACTGCAAACCAATAAATCTTATGGATAGTGATGTAAAAATCCTGAACAAAATACTAGCAAACCAATTAAGCAATACAGTTGACAACACAAGTTTAAACTACACAGATCCACTTACATACAGACTTTTATTTCCAGTAAATAATCGTTTGTATCCACAGGTTTTACATCTGATTGAAAATGTAAACAGTATTTTTACAATCCTGTCCAGGAATCAAAACTACTCTTTTTGATCTGAGTTTGGTTGAATCTGCAGATGCAAAAGGCCAACTAAAGGTTTTGGGGAATCAAAAGTTATATGCAGGGCCCTGGCCGGTTGGCTCAGTGGTAGAGCGTCAGCCTGGCGTGCAGGAGTCCTGAGTTCAATTCCCGGTCAGGGCACACAGGAGAAGCGCCCATCTGCTTTTCCACCCCTCTCCCCTCTCCTTCCTCTCGGTCCCTCTCTTCCCCTTCCGCAGCCAAGGCTCCATTGGAGCAAAGTTGGCCTGGGCGCTGAGGATGGCTCCATGGCCTCTGCCTCAGGCGCTAGAATGGCTCTGGTCGCAATGGAGCGATGCCCCAAATGGGCAGAGCATTGCCCCCTGGTGGGCGTGCCAGGTGAATCCCGGTCGGGCGCATGCGGGAGTCTGTCTGACTGCCTCCCCATTTCCAACTTCAGAAAAATACAAATTTTGGATTATGTGGGGATTGGCACCTCAACCCCAGCGTTGTTCAAGGGTCAACAGTATATTAAAGGATTATACAACATTACCAAGTGAGATTTATTCCTAGAATACAAGGATGATTCAACAAATAAAAATAATACAACCACAGTAATGGGGAAAAAAAAATGATCATCTCAACTGATGCAGAAGGAACATCTGACAAAATTCAACAGCATTTCATGACAAAAATACTCAATAAATTAGGAATAGAAGCAAACCCCCTCAACATAACACCCACAGCTAACATATTTAGTGGTAAAAGACTGAATGAAAGCTTCTCCTCTAAGATCAAGACCAAGACAAGAATGCCCACCTTTGCCTTTTTACTTCACCATACTGGAAGTTATAGCCAAGACAATTAAACAAGAAAAGTAAAAACATCCAAATTGGAAAAAAGAAAACTATATCTATTCACAGATGACATGATCTTATATATAGAAAATCCTAAGGAATCACTCAAAACGTATTAGAACTTGTAAGTAAAAGTTCAGCAAGTATGAAATATAAGGATCAATACTTAAAAAATTAATGACATTGCCTGACCAGGCGGTGGCGCAGTGGATAGAGCGTTGGACTGGGATGTGGAGGAACCAGGTTCGAGACCCCAAGGTCGCCAGCTTGAGCACGGGCTCATCTGGTTTGTGCAGAGCTCACCAGCTTGGACCCAAGTTTGCTGGCTCAAGCAAGGGGTTCTTGGTCTGCTGAGGGCCCACGGTCAAGGCACATGTGAGAGAGCAATCAATGAACAACTAAGGTGTCGCAACAAAAAAACTAATGATTGATGCTTCTCATCTCTCTCTGTTCCTGTCTGTCTGTCCCTATCTCTCTCTCTGTCTCTGTAAAAAAAAAAAAAAAATTAATGACATTACTAGATACTAGCATTGAACATACTGAAAATGAAATTAAGAAAATAATTTCATTTGCAATAACAACAAAAAGAATAATTAAATTTAACCAAGAAGATGAAAGACTTGTAAAATAAAAACTATAAAACACTGCTGAAAGAAATTAAGGCTGCCTACACAAATGGAAAGATATCCTATGTTCATGAATTGGAAGACTTAATATTGTTAAGATGTTAATACTACTCAACTTAATGTATAGATTTAATGTAATCACTATAAAAATCCTAAGAGCATTTTTTTACAGAAATAGACAAATCCATCCTAAAACTCATATAGAATTACAAAGGACATCAAATAGCAAAAAAATCTTGAAAAGAAGAAACAAAGTTGAAGGACTCACACTCTGTGAATTCAAAACTTACTACAACTTACTACAATGCTACAGTAACCAAAACTGTTAGTGTGATACACAAAAACAGGCGGCCAATGGAAAGAAATAAGGAGCCCAGAAGTAAACCCTCACATATATGATGAACTGATTTTCACCAAGTTTCAAAAACCACTCAGTGAAAATTAACAGTCTTTTTAACAATTGGTACTGGGAAACCTAGATACCCATATACGAAAGAACATTGGATCCCTATCTTTACTATATATAATATAAAAATGAAATAAAAATGGATCAAAGACCTAAACTTAAAAGCTAAAGCTACAAAACTCTTAGAAAAAAACATAAGGGAAATATTTCAAAACATTGGATTTGGCAAAGATTTCTTATATATGACACCAAAAGCTGAACAAAAGGAAAAGTAATTTAGACTATTTGTGATAAATTTTATTGTGTAATAAAAATTTTAAACTTTTGTGAATCAAAGGATACTATCAAGAGAGTGAAAAGATAATCCACAAAAGAGAAAAAATATTTGTAAGTCATTCATCTGATAAGGAATCAATAACCGCAACATAAAGGAATTACAACTCAAAAACAAAACAAAACACAATACAAAAATGAACAAAGGACTTGAATACACAG